>NC_134999.1:36533159-37266909 GCF_051020985.1 Nomia melanderi
TATAGTATTCAAGTGAAACTATTTTCAAAATCACTTCGAATATTCAATGCTTTGAAGATATCAATAATTGCGAAACAGAAATGCTAAAGTCATTTTGACTGGTACGGTAGTTCTAGTGCTATTAATATTAGAAAGTAATAACCGATTGCAATAAAAATCTGAGGGACGCAGAGAGTTGATCTATTTACAACATTAAGTGATCTACTTTAAACTATTTATGTTCAAAATCATTTCGAATATTCAATGCTTTGAAGATATCAATAATTGCGAAACAGAAATGCTAAAGTCATTTTGACTGGTACGGTAGTTCTAGTGCTAATAATATTAGAAAGTATTAACCGATCGCAGTAAAAATCTGAGGGACGCAGCGAGTTGATCTATTTACAACGTTAAGTGATTTATTTTAAAGTAATTTCGAAAATGGCGCTGTCGGTGCTTTGCAGAACCGGTGCTCGCGGTTTCCGTGGAATTCGCCGTGGTAACGGGAACCACCGATAACGTCGGCGTGGAACGACGCTTCGAACTTCACGCGTAAAGAGGATACACGTCTGAAGGCTGGCCCGGCCAACTTCCGGCATTCCAGGTTCCCAGTGGGTAACATACGAACCCAGACGTGCCCCTAATTGTGTAAAGCTCCGATCGGCTGGGGAGTTCTACCGATCGACTGCGCCGTTGCTCCGGTTATACGCTTCGAATATGTTTATTACACGATCGTCTTAATTGACTTCTGTCTCGATCGTTATTGGGAGCTGCCGCGCCCTTACTCGCTTACAACCCCTTCTGCCATCACGAAATTGCATTTCGTTACGCAACGGATCTCCCGCCATTACCAACTTCCGTTGAATAATTTGAATTAATGGAAACCCGCGAATTTCGAACGACGCTTCCGTCTCGATTGATCGAATCTTATGATACATTGAGGAATTTTTGAATGGACTTTCTATTCGCCATGCTGATTACTTGTAATTTAATCTGATTATATAGGAATAAGAAAATATGTGGACTAGGATTTTTTGGAATCTTGTTCGAGGATGGAATATAATTTTATGTCGAGCTTAAGGTGTGTCTGACTATTGCTCGACACTTCTACTTGTAATGAGTAGACGTATTAACCTTTTGCTGACGAAGATTCTCTGAAATATACAAAACCGTCAGCAGGGGAAGCTAAATTAAATATCAATTACTCGAACAATAGAAAAATAGGAAACTACGTGCTGATCTCTTGCTATTCGAGTAATTAAATCATTTACTTAGTCTTCCAAATATGAAAATTTCATCTCATTGTACTGTCGACATTCGTCCGCAAAGGGTTAAGTCATTCTGCGTTTTGAAATTTTTATAATTCCAATAGTATCACTAACCAGTTATGTAACAGTTGTTAATAACACTACATTATTCAACACATGAATAATTCTCAAAAATATCCAGAAAAATGAATAATTCATAAATCCAGTTCTAGTAGAAGCTACGAAGCAGATTAATAAAATTTCGCACCACTTGCATATCCCGTTAAAAATTTGAACCGCAGAGCTTACACGTGTTTCGTCCACTATTGCAATTTTCAAGATTCAACCGCAAGGGTAAACTGCAATCAAATTTCCTCTCGATCGTTCCCAGCTCTCGTCAATTGCTGATCGCCGCTAAGCTCACGAATAACGAAAGCTGATCCACTTCCCAGGCCCGGGGTGGCGTGGTATTCCGTGTCGTTGGTCAAAGTGGTTTCGCGGATCCGCGGGTACCCTATCGCAGGTGCGCCAGCTCCGATAACATCGAATTTCCTCTCGGCCGCTCGGCTCGGCAACAAATCAAGCAACGACAGTTATCTCGTTACACTTTCGATACCTCAACGCGTATTTACGACCGCGGAACGTAATCTACATTCATCGTCCCGCCATTGTAGAAATTGCGCCCGAATTTCTCGCGCGATCGCGACATATTCGCTTCTCGAATCTATTATTTTTCCGCGGCGCCATTGTTGACTCCGCCGCGCGATATTTCACGCGTTGTCGTCGCCGGGAAATACGACCGAACAAATGACATTTATAACGGATTCCGTTCGTTCCGGATCCCCGTCTAACAACGCGTCGCATAAAAAACAGAGCAAGGATGCAGAAACGACAGGGAGATAGAACGATCCTTGCGAGCGGAAACGGGAACTGCGACCGCTCGATTAGATTTTGAGAAATAATATTTGCACGACGAATGATTAAGATGTCTGTATAGTTTCTAAATTATTACGCGCAACTGACGTGTACAACTAAAACGAGTAAAAGAGTAAACATTAGTCCAACGTTCAATAGTTTATGTAGGCACCGAATCGAGAACACAATTATCTTGAAAAATATTATTGATACAAGCAAATGCGTCGAATAAAAGTTACAGAGTATGAAATACTACATGTCGCAACGGGAGGTATTTGACCGTGACGTGACCTTGCACCATCCTGCAAAGCTCACGTTACAATTCTTAATTAGAATCTTATACTTATTCCATATTTTTCAAGTTCTCTTTCAGACGTGTCCTAATCACGGAAATTAAATTTTCTGCATAAGTCGTTATCAGATATCAGCAGCTAAAGTTGTCATATATATTTGTCCACGTCGAATAATTACTATATATTCTTACACGATATACGTTTGTATAATGCGAACGTTCAATTATCGCGCGACGCAGTCAGTTCCAGTGCCTCAAACGGACCGCGGATTAAAGCGGCGCGTTCAGTCACGCGGATTACAGTGAAAGGCGGCGGGGTGCAGGTCGACAGGAAAATAGGGTGAAAATTTTCATTAAATTTCTTTAACGCCGAGCACGGATTTTTCACGTAATCCGTTCGTGCGGCGGCGGCGGCGGCGGCGCCGCGCGCTGGTTCTCCACCGAAAGCGCGGACACGCGACGCGGAACCGTTTTCATTATTTGCCTGGCTTTGATACGACGTCGTTTACCGCGCGGTATCGAATGCGCGCAACGCCCCCGCTGTTCCAGAAATAATTCTATTTGGCAGCCTCGTTTTTTATTTCGCCCGCGTGAGCGTGTTTTTGTCGGTGTTCGCGACAGAGGATTCGACGTTGCCAGGGAAAAAAGAGCATTGTAACGCGGCGGGGATGTGTCGCGATGGAACGAGGGCAGCTCGTAACGCAATTTTCATTTTGATCGCGGCAGTAAGCATTTTTAATACCTTCTCTCGCGATACGGCCGGCGCCGCGCGAATTTTCCGAGCGTGATCCTCTCTCTCTCTCTCTCTCTCGCTCTCTCTCTCTCTCTCTCTTTCGTGTTTGGCCGATTGATAGGTCGGTCCGCCGACGAAAAAGCTTACAGAGGCCGTCATTGTGCGCCGATCGGTGTACCGGCCGCGATAATTGTCGCAATTCCGCGGGTAATAGAAAGCTGTCGGCTTTTATTTGTCGCGTTTACTTAAAACCGAGAGCCCGGTCACGTTTCGCCGTTTAGCCGGGCGCCCCTTTGTGCGACGGCCGTGTTTGGAGAACGTAATTCGATTTGAGAGAATAGCTGTAGGACTGATTAAAAAATAACTTTGAAGTCCACGGGATTTTCGGAATTGCTCGCCGCTGTACAGGGTATCGGGAAACCCGATCGGGGATTGTGCCGTGTACTGGGCGCGACTGGAAATATGAATATTGGAGTTCGAATTGAATTCTGAGCGTTTGCTCGTGGCCTTCTGGTAAGTGTTTCGAACGTTCGGAATGTCGGGGAGTGATTGTTTTCGGAATTTATCGAATGGGAGAACTACGGAACTTTCGTGGGAAGTTGCGGGTGAATTAGTTGTTAGTGTATTACGTGATTCTGGAATGGTAAGGGTATAGTTTCCAATTGATTGCGATTGAATTATGAGTGTTTGCTCGTTGTTTCCCGGTGTTTCGAACGGTCAGAACGCTGAGAAGTGATTATTCTGAATTTATTCATTAGAAAAACTACGAAACTTTTGTAAGAGTTTGTAGGTTAATTAGTTCTTAGTGTATTACGTGATTCTGGAATGGTAAGGTTATAGTTTGCAATTGATTGCGATTGAATTATGAATGTTTGCTCGTTATTTCCCGGTGTTTCGAACGTTCAGAACGCTGAGAAGTGATTATTCTGAATTTATTCATTAGAAAAACTACGAAACTCATGTACGAGGTTGTAGGTTAATTAGTTGTTAGTGTATTACGTGATTCTGGAATGGCAAGGGTATAGTTTCCAATTGATTGCGATTGAATTATAAGTGTTTGCTCGTTGTTTCCCGGTGTTTCGAACGTTCAGAATGCCGAGAATGATTATTTTCCGAATTTATTCGATAGAAAAACTACGAAACTCATGTACGAGGTTGTAGGTTAATTACTTATTCGCGTGATTCTAAAATGGTGGGGGTATATAGTTTGCAGTTGATTTTTATAGTTGCACATTCCATGAAGTTGCACGAGATAATTACCTTCTCGGCTGGAATAATATTAAGAATATCCGCGGGATATACAGCGATATACGACGGTGACGCCAGTCACAGTATAAAATGAATAATTCTCGCCCGGCTAAATTGAAGAATAACATCAACAGAAGATTACACATAATAATTCTCCCGGCGAAATTAGTTCGCGAACTGTTGCCGCCAGCGACGGTGACGGTAACGCGGATAATAAGCATAATAAATTACGAAGGCGATGAGGTGCTCGAGAAAATGTGAAAACTCGCGAATTCAGCGCGTGCGAGGCGCAAGAGAGCGGAGCGTGAGCACGTGTACTTACTCGATTCAGTTTCTTTGAGACGTACGCCTCGCATCCAACGGGTAGATTCCATCAAAACTTCCCGCGACTTGCTTTCACGCCCTCACTGTCGAGTGCAGGTATCGCGAACTTTAAACGCGTTGCGTTGACGTCGACAAATCGGGAGATCGGAAGCGAATCAGCGCCGATTCACGTGCACCTGGCCTTTGACTCCCTCCCGGACGAGTCTGTGTCGTTATCTGTGCGACACCTGGTATATCCTGCAATCAGTTTTGTTATTTTTCTTCACCTCTGTACGAAGATTTTTACCTGAGTTCACCATTCATTCTAAAACTGAAGTACTCGTAGTTATTAAGCCTTCCCCTAATGATCTCCATTGCGACGAATGATTTCAACGATTTGAGAAGTATGGAGGAATGTTTCAATGGAATTTCTATTCAGTTATGTAATTGTTATTAATAATTGCTGGAAACGAATGATTCATTTGTTATAAGTATATATTATCTTTGAAGCTGAAATATTGAGAATAAAACAGTCTTTTTAATGAGAGATTGTTGTGAATATTTTCACGATGAGTTTCGTTTGTTATATTAGGGCGAAAGGTTAACGAACGTAGTGGGGATTGTGACGGTGATTCCCCGAGCTATGAATAATTTGTCAAGGTTGTTATTACAAGATGTATACACAGGATTTGTTACTCACTTGCCCGAGAGAAATTTGATTCGTTTTAATCGTCGGTTCGCGAGAGGTTTCGTAGTCGCTTTAATTGGAACCGCTTTCGCAGCGAGCCAGTTTTTAACGGTTCTTTTTGCAATAATGCGCGCGGAACGTACGATTTAATTGTTCAAGGGAAATTTCATAGCCATTTGAACCGGTGCCGGTATTTTTGCTGATGGTAAACAGACCGCGCGTGTTTACGGGAATTATGAAATGGGTTTTCAAAGGTCAACGTTAAATATTAATTTCCTCTTTGCTGCGCGCAAATTAATACAACAATTCAGAGGAATACCGTAGCAACATTCATTTCAATGAGTTTCACGGTATCAAGAATCTGTAGTCTAATTGATGCTTCAACTGCGCGAAACAATGTATTCATTCCAATCGAAATAATCCTCCGCAACGTTCATTTCGTGGAGACCTAAATATCCTAGAATTATTCCACATTACTTAATTTCCCAATCTTCGATCCTACTTCGATCTCCCACACTATCGAAATCCCTCAATTCACATTTCCAAAGAAATTTCAATAAAACCAAGTATCGAACCACTCGAAAATAATTTCCATTTGTTCCCAAAAAAACAGAACAACGATCGACGGGGTACAAACAGCTCCAACGGCGATAGTTTCCAGAAGCTCTCAGCGCGCAGCAACAAATTAACCGGCGTCGAAATTCGAACTGTGACCCAATGCCCTCGTACGTCCCCCAATTTCCCCAGTTTTCATCGGCCATCGGCGCGGCAACGCGGATCGTCCCGCGGATGCAATCTCCCCGCCCCTCGTCCTCGACGGTGATATTTCAAACTTATTTTTTTTTCCGCGGGGAACATCCTCGCGTTACATTACGCGCAACCGTATCATGCATAATGGATAAACGAGAGCGCGAGCGAGCGGGCGGGCGGGACAACGCTCCGCTCGCAATACAAAACGGCGTTTCCCCGTGAGCGAAGCGCGGCTGACGAAATATTTATAATTAAACTCTTGGAAAATATTCGAAGCGCGAGGCAGCGCGCAAAACGCTCTTTAAAATTTCAGATTACCGGCCCGCGGAAAAATTACGGACGCTAAGAGTCGTGAAATATTGTACGTCCGCCGGTTGCTCGGAGCGTTCGCGGCCCGATGAATTTATGGATCGCCGGCCCGTTCGACTCTCCGCGGTGTATAACAATATTTTAATTCGATGTCTGTGATTCCCGCGGTTCATCGATATTCCTAGGACCCCGTTGGGTCTATTATCCTCCGGCATCACCATGACAATGGCGGCCGGAATTTCACCCGTGGAACCGCCGCTCGCGAGTTCGATCATTATCCGCCGTCGAAAGTTGCGGTAGAAAATTGAAATCCTACTTCGGGAGCCGTGTATTATTTCAACGACTACAATTAGAAGTTTACGGTAGAAAATTGGGTTTACTTCGCGAACTAATTTCCAACTGCGTTAACTACATCTAACAATACCGCGCCTCGACTCGTACGAAATTCTACACTGTATCCAAGTTCCGTCGATAAAAACATCGTGATTTCCATCGAGTGATTCGTACGGTCGATCGATGTTCCTAAGACTCCGGGTCCATTATTGTCGCCGATCACCATGACAATGCGGCCCGAATTCAACCGGCAGAGTTACGGGCGCGCCAGTTTGAGACCGGCTTTCGTGATCTTTGGCCCATTGGACTCGTTTCCGTGCACCCCGCCCCCGGTTCGCGCGATTCCTGGCAACGCGCTCCACTAGCCTAGAGTCTGCCGCGACCTCGGCCCGCATTCCTAATCTTCCCGGCAGTATAATTCCGGGAAGACAGTTTAGTATTCGTCGAAGGCCCCCGGGGCGTCGTATCCGAACCGTCCCGGCGCGATTCCTCGTGTCTCGCGGTTAATAAACACCGGTGAAACTTGCCGGTCGCCGTTCCGCGGGAATCGTAACCAGGAAACTGGCTCGGAACTTCCGTTCCACCGGCACGACCGGTGTACCGTCTGTATAATCGCGCCTTTATGGACGCCATTACCTCGTTCCTCGGCGCTTCCGGCTCTATTAGTCCCGGCGATCGGGACGCCTCGCCGGGGATAAAATCCGCCCGGCACAGCCGCTTTGATTGCGAGATTTAAACGTTACCGCGCTCAATTGAATACTATCGATCGGAAGTACTCGCGGCTGCTGTATTAACGCGCGAAGACGTTTCCGGGAGACAGTCGGCTATAAAGGAACAGCCTCGCGAAGGGAACATTTGCGCGATATCGCCTTGAGAATGGAACACGTGTCGGGAGAGTTTGTGTGGGACTGTTTTACGGTATTACTGTTTTTCTTGGGAAACTCGAGGACAGTTTCGCCGTCGAATTTAAGTAAACTATTATAGTTTGAAAGATGCAAAGGGATTGAGATGGCAGAGTTGACGGATTTCCATTGGAACGCATCGAATTAACTCAAGCTCGAATTTCAATACGTGCATCTTAACCCATTCGAGACGATTTTTTTCGAACACGGTCCCCAGGAGCGAAATTCCGTCACGGGGTTTTCCAATTAAGTTTTTTAAAATCTCTAGACGGTAGTCATGGAAACTCAATTTTCTTATTGTTGGTGAGTATGTTTATTTTATTTTTCTATACTTTACAGATACTATTAATTCAAAAAGTCTTATCTCGACGACTACTTTACTCAGAATAACTGATAAGTGCTTATTATTATTGCACACACGTGCAATCGGTATCGAATGGGTTAACACGAGCCATAGAAATTTCGGTTATATTTGCTTATGAACATGATTCTTTAAATAAAATATTAACTTATATTAGCGAGCATGTGTCTCTTGAAAATAGTTGATTACAGAAATCAGCACTGAATGTGTTAATACAGAGCTAAAGATCCTTTCGTCCCAAAATCCGACGCAAACCTTCACACCAACTACACTTCGACTTTCACAAACGACACGAAAGAAACACAAACCCGTCCAAACCCGCGACAATAAATCTCACCGTCGTTATTAGCGTGGTAACGGTGAGTAACGCTCGCGGCTTGATTAATATCAACCGGCGCGAGGAAAGAAAGCCATGCGGCGCTATCGATATTCACATGCGAACGCGCAATGAAACCGTATCGCGTCGAAAGAAGCTATCAGGCTCCCTACCGCGAGGAAGTCGTGGAAATACGAGGAAAGCAGAAGGCGAAGAAGGGGCCGCGGGAAAATCGAGCGTAAGGGAGTCTAATCGAGCGTGTACCGTTATTGCTATTGTCAGACACCACGATCGCGCCGTGTATTCCGGCGCGGCGCGGCGCGGCGCGAGGGCGCGGATCGCAATATCGAACCGAAGTGAAAACAGGGTCAAACTGATGACACCGTTCCCGCCGTTGACGTGCCTCCGAGAGAGATTATTTGAACGAGCAGTCGATCCCGACCTAAATACAGAGAGCGCCGTGCCCGTTGTCTCCCGGCATCGCCCAAACTGTTCCCCCTATATCCGTCGACGACGATCCCGTATCGCGCGTTTCTTCCCCGCCATCGACCACCTTCTTCTCCGCGACACCCCGGTGTACCGGAGCTTAATTCGCCTCCGTCTAGCTCGCAGACGACGCGTCTACCTCATTGTGCGCGAATAGCGGATAATTAGGAATATACCCTGATCCACGTGGATTGTCTGACTCCGTCTGGATCTGCTGCATTGTTTACCGTGATTTACCTGGGCATTTGTAATTGGAGCAAACGCGAGCGGTGCGGCCGGAATGTTTAATAGAGAGTTCGTGCGCTGTTTGACCGGCGCCGGATGAATCTCCTGTGTCCATTAAAAGTTTCATTGACAGTTGCAGCTTTCGCCATGGTTAAATAATTGTTGAACTTTCCGAACGATATTTGGAAATATTCCCTGCGTCCCCTGCAGTGTTCCCTGTAATTGGATTTTTCTATGCCGAACCGCTCGGACAGAGTTTCATACGGTTTAACAGACCTCCGTTGTGTCCCGGAGAGGTTTTTACTGTATCATAGATCGACTTGCTAATCAAGTCGCCCTAGCCGGATCAATTTCCCGCCTCCTCCGTAGTCCCGTTCCCCGCGAAACGGCAATCCCACGGTTTTACGACGGGCGAACGCGGCACGAACTTCCAGAATCAATGTAGTGGCGCACAATAAAACGAGCAAACTTCGAAATTACACTCGCCGATGTTCTCAAATTGCACTTTCGTCGCCGCGGCTCCTCGAGACCTAATAAAACCGGCACGTACCAGGACACCGCGGGATCTCGGCGAGAATTTATTCCGCCTTTTGAATTTCAAATCGACCGCGCCGGGTCGACCGGACTCCCTGTATCGCGCATACGTGCTGATTACTTTTCGATTGGAAATTATATCCGCGTCCTTAATCCGTTGCAATCGATTGCTTTGTTTTTTAATCGGCGAACACCAGCGTCGAAGGGATATCGAAGGATTCGCACAAGAGAGAGAGAGAGAGAGGGAGAGGGAAGAAATAAAAGGGAACGGAGGGAAACAAAAATGGTCGTCGGTTGATTTACGAGCCGAGTTTCCTTTATCTGATCTCCGGGCACCGTTTTCATCAGATACTCTATATAATAGAAGCATGTTCCCGTGAACAGAGCCGCGCCGGCTGAAAAAGGAGGAATCGCGGGGCGTAGGTGAACCTATCATCGAGCGCCATCCAAGCAATACCCGGGAAGCTTTATGAACGATTCGACTCGAATTTCCGACAGAAAGTACATCACCGTGGACGTTCCGACGGCGAAAACAACGGGACGAGCACGCTCGAAGGAAATATGAAAGGCACGCCCGATCGGGCAACGATATTTCATAACTCATGAGGAACACGCCGTTGCTGAACGGAATCGTCAAGAGCATCGCCTCTAAGTGGCCCGTGAAATTCCTGCCCACCCTTTCGCTGTTTCTTCCGATCGCCCCTTATTTCGAATCTTTCTCGGAACCACTTCACGGACGCGTCCTCGGGTCCTGGCGCGCGACCAAAAAACTTCTCGAACCTGCCTGTACGATAATGAACTTCAACGACGGTCGGTTTGCACCCCTTTTTATCCGTGTTGCTCCTCTTTTTGCGATGGACTTTCGAAGCAATTTCGTTGGATCGTTTGAGCACTGCTGTTAGATAATTTGTTTGAAGAAGCTTATATATTTCTGATCTTCTTCATTTATTATAATAGTATTATAATATTCTATTCTACAGTGAATGATTCTCTTGTTTCAACTCTTCCTCCCTGTGTTTCATCGCTATTAACATTCACTTTTCTCTTTCCGTGGCATATACGAAATCTTTCGGACTCATTATGAATAAACGAATAATTACCGGAATCTTTTTACTCCGCTTTAACCTTCCCAGCGAACCATCGTTGCGTGGTACATCGTAATGAAGTTTCAGGGAGTCCAGAAACTTGATAAAGGGGAGCGTTCCGCCCTTTCTTCCGCGATATTAAAAGTTCCGTCGAGGGAGAGCGGTGCCCTTTGCCTAAAAAGCTCGTCGAAATTAATTATTCGCGAGAGGAAGATGGGAACTGGGTCTGGCGACAGCGCGCGGGACGCGTTCGCGATCGTTCGGGGATGGAGAGCGATGGCTCGCGTCGATCGGCGCGCTGCTATTTCTGAAAACTGTCTACGGAGCGAGATGAAAGCTCCCGTCGCAAAAACGAAAGAAAGCTTTACGCGGTTTACAGGGTATTACGCGCAATCCATGCTGATGTAATCCGGGACGGGGCGCTCTCCGAAGGTCGCAAGAAATTTCCGATGAGAATCGGTAAAGGGATCTGCCGGGGATTCCGGCCAGCTCCTCCATATATGTATGCATCGTAGTAATTCCACCGTTCGACCCTTTTTCGACGCTCGTCCGTCCTCCCGTTCGACGTTTCGGGACGCCACTTGAATTAATTTATCCGCCGAGATAAATAAACGATACGCGAGGCTCTGATACAAAATACTGATTTGAGTCGCTCAACTGCCAATTCGATTAAGTCGATTTCCTGATATTTTCAGATTTTTCTCGATTCTAAATAAACGATATTCTTGTTAGTTATTCAAGGATCGACTCGTTTCTTCGATTGCTGTAGATCAGAAAGCCATTTTTTATAGCTTCTGAATATGTTGTATAATCATTCTAGAAGCTACAAACATTCATTGTCTCAATTTTTGTTTTTTAGACTTAACCGTCAATGAGATTCAGCCGATTTCTTGATATTTTCAGATTTATCTTAATTCTAATGTTGTGTAATCATTCCAGAAGCTACGGACATTCATTGTCTCAATTTACATTTTACACTCAACCTTTTAACTTAACATTCACCTTAGGCTTCTAATCGACTCACTTGCGAACTCTGCTTCATGGAATGCGTATTCAGAAAAATTCATCGAATACGTCTAGAAGAAACCATTCCCTTCGCTGAAATATATTTCACATAGAATATTTCGTGAACGATGGCACAGAGAATGTCGGCGATTCAACGGTACTTAATCCTACAAGCGATCAATGGAAATGTGTAGAAACACTTTTCTATAGGAATCTCCGGAATAAATCGACGTTGAAAATGTCCGTCGCATATTTTCGCGACGAATAAGTACGGTGAACCAACGCTGCTGAATACTGAAAAACCATGGCTTACCCTTTCCTACGAATCCGCCAAATATTCGAATATTTTCACATATGAGGCGTCCAAAAAGGTTGGAACCAAACTTGAACTCATTACCAAGGCCAAATATTCGAAAAACTTCCTACAAACTTATCCGAGAAAATGCGACGAATCAGCATAAGTTTCTATGCACTTCATCTGTTTGTCTTCAATCATACGTACCACAAACTTACTCCCAACCTTCTTACTCACCCTATACCCATTCATCCAGAATCCAACGACAAATTTTGTTGCACGCCCGAGACACGCTGCATATCGCCAAAAACCACGATCAAAAACCAGTTACAAGGTAGACCCTTACCCAGAATCAGAACAAATTTCTATGAACTTCTTTTATTTCTTTGTCTTCAATCACACATACCACAAACTTAGTCCCAACCTTTTTACTCACCCTATACCCATTCTTCTAAAATCCTACGAGAAATTTTGTTGCACGCCTGAGACATGCTGCATATTGTCAAAAACTAGCCACAAGGTAGACCCTTACCCAGAATCAGCATAAATTTTTATGAACTTCCTTCATCCCTTTGTCTTCAATCACACATACCACAAACTTACTCCCAACTTACTCACCCTATACCCATTCGTCTAGAATCCTACGAGAAATTTTGTTGCACGCCTGAGACACGCTGCATATTGCTAAAAACCAGCCACAAGGTAGACCCTTACCCAGAATCAGCATAAATTTTTATGAACTTCCTTCATCCCTTTGTCTTCAATCACACATACCACAAACTTACTCCCAACCTTCATACTCACCCTATACCCATTCATCCAGAATCCAACGACAAATTTTGTTGCACGCCCGAGACACGCTGCATATCGCCAAAAACCACGATCAAAACCCAGCCACAAGGTAGACCTTTACCCAGAAGCTGCGCGTCTCCCCGAAAATCGTTTTTACAGTTATTGCCCGGGGAATGTATATTAATAGAGGAAGGTACGCGGAACGGGCGCGCAGTGTTTCATTTTTACGGGCTGGGAAAACGCGGCGCGGATCTCATCAGCTATTAACATCGCGCCGAATGCAGTATGCAAACAAGTAATCGCGTTCCACGGAGAAAAGGAATTTTCGCATCGGGGAAACTGCTCGCGGCGTAACGAACCTTACGATGCACTCCGCCGAAAACAAGCTCCGTCCACCCACGCCACCCCCGTCGTTACAGAGGAACGGGCAATCCCCATGATTTACAAACTGCCGGTCTATTCGGCGTCTTGCGCGACGCGGCGAGGATCAAGGTCAGCCCGAAATTTCGCGTTTCCGGCCGCCGGGAAGGATCCCCGTCGCCGTGCACGGATCTGCAACGGTCCTCCTCCATACATGCATGTCGTTATGGTAATTCCGATCCTCCACGGTGCTCGCATGCGCGACGTATACCGATGGAAAGCGGGCAACGACGCGGCTCGCTCCCTTTTCCAGCGGCGTCCCCGCCATCTTTCCCCCGCGACGCTCGAGGAGACGGCTCTGATCGCGGAAACGAGGAATAACAATGTCGCGAACAGCGCTCCGGATGATAATAAAGATCGTTTGTTGCGGCAGCGAGCACGGAAAATCCGCGACCAGCCACAAAAGAATTGCAATTTCCTGCTCCTCTGTCGAACCGAACCGGGAGATGCCCGGTCTTCGTCCCGGAAACTGGCTTTTCTCCGTTGAAGTTGTCTTTTCAGCTGATTCCGTTGTTTTTAAGGGCCGGAGGATCGCGTTTCTTGGCTACTCGTCGAGTTCTTTCAATTTGAATGTAGTCAACGGTTCAACTGTTGGAAGAAGTGTTTGGGAATGCTTCGTACGTTTATTTCTTTTTAATGATAGTCGATTTGTTGAGATTATCGTGTAGTTTCGATTGTGTTAGTTTTTGTTACGTAACGATTTTGGTTTGCTGGTCTTCAGAATGAGAGTTGTCTGTTGAAGTTGTCTTTTCAGCTGATTCCGTTGTTTTTAAGGGCCGGAGGATCGCGTTTCTCCGGTACTCGTTGAGTTCTTTCAATTTGAATGTAGTCAACGGTTCAACTGTTGGAAGAAGTGTTTGGGAATGCTTCGTACGTTTATTTCTTTTTAATGATAGTCGATTTGTTGAGATTATCGTGTAGTTTCGTTTGTGTTAGTTTTTGTTACGTAACGATTTTGGTTTGCTAGCTTTCAGAATGAGACTTCGTGATTTATTAGGAATTTCGAGCAGGCGAATGTCTGTTCGTCGGTGTTATATCGCGAAGATCAGTTTTTATCATTCGATACCATTGCATAATAGGTTTCTGAACGATAATAGAGTCTATAACCGAGGAAATTAACGTGCTGTGTACATTTTGTCCGCGGAACACGTCGGACAAACTTCCCCTGCAATCTAATAATACCAATGGAAAGCAAACACGACCAGCATTTTGCCACATGAATAATCAAGACGGAAGTTTCAGACGGTAAATTACGCAAGCTGCACGACCGTGGCCCTTAATCATACGCGCGTAATCGTTCGGCAATGTAGACGATCGGGAATTCTGACGGCAATTCCGCAGACTACGCCGCTAATAAGCGTGAAACCTTCAATCGAACGGTTCACTTTCCAAAATGGTTAACTCTGCAATACGATCACTCGAACCTCTCTTGCAGCAATGTACATAAAGTACCAATCATGATCGATACTTCAAAATGTCTCTTCACTCACATTCGAAACACTCAAAAGTTCTATTCAGTCGCTATGATCTAAATACTCAATTATCAATTGCAATGCACTCATCAGTTCCCTTCTACATCAACGTATCTAATAACACCAGTCTGTTATGTCTATTGACACGCGAATAAATTTCCAGATGAAATACATGGTCGTTTCTGAAAAGAGTCTCAGGCATCTTTGAAGAAACCTATCGCAGCGGTGGGTCTCAGACCGAACTGTGTCACCGTGCTATCCACCGGTTCCCCTTCCTCCCGTCTCGCCGGGCGAACAGCTCCGAATAAAAAGAAACCTCCGCGGAATTGAAAGGATTCGCTTCCCACGGGCCTTCCCGTCGAACTACGAAAGCCGCAACACCTTTCGAAAGCAGCGTTCCCGCTGTTAAAGGCTAAGCGGGGGGATCGATCGCCGCCGATAAGAACCGCGTTCAATGGAAATTCACACCGTTAGCTCCGAAGAATTCGCGAGTTCCGCAAAGTCCCCCTGCTGTCTCGGCGTCTTTCTCCCGTTCTGTCCTCCAGCTGCCTCGCTCCATGCCAAACAAGGGGTTTAGAAGTTCGCTAAACTGGCGCCGCACGGCAGACGAAAATAAGAAGCCACCGAGGACTATCAAATCTCGTTTCCCTCTAGCAAATTTCCTCTTTAGCCATTCGTTCCGTGAATCGGTTTGCACCTCGAGCCCTTGGGACACGGAGGAAATCCTATAACGAAGGGAACGGTTGAAGCTCTTACAGCCTCTGACCGTCTGGTAGCTGGAAATAATCGATCATCATCCGTGACTACGATCTTCAAGTCTCTTCCAATCCCCGAGGAATCTTTCTCCATTTTCCTTTTGCTTCCTCCGAAGCGTCTCTATCTTTTGTTCCTGTTCTGTATCTTGTTGTCTTCCTTTCGAACGTCCTTTGACGATTCCGTTTCCTTTGATAGTGTGTTCCCCGTATATAATTTGCCCGAGACATTTCGAAAATAGAGAGCAAACGAGGCGAAAGGCGAAACTGCCGGGGAAATAAAGGAAAAACACGAGAGGTCGAAATTCATTTCACTTTCCGAGGAGCGATTCCGTTTTTATTCACCCCGTTGGAAATCCAGGATCATTTGAAATCAACCCACGACCCCGGTCATCCCTCTCGTGCCCGTCAACCGTCTGTCTGAGTTAGTCCGAGGGTATCCTCGTGCTCTGCCGGGGGAGAAATCGCGACGGTGGACACCCTCGTTCGTCCATCGCACGACTTTCATCCCCGTCGCGGCCTGCGGTACGCCGACCCACGACCCTGATCGAGTTTTCATCCCCCGTTTCCCGCCGCGATCGACCCGCACCCCCTGTCGAGCCCTGATTTTTATTCGAGCCACACTGGGTTCGTTTATAATGTCGTTTCTGCGTCACCGGTGTCTATCGTCGGATATATGAGGTTATGTGTCACCGGGGATCTTGGGATTTCCAGTGTGAGATCGTGCGAATTGTACGGGGCGCTCTGTAATTTGTAGCGGGGAATATAGAGTGTCAATTTCCCGTGGAAAATTCCGCTGAAAGTCTCGACTAATACACTCCTTCAACCTTCACGTTTCACTTTCTGGAAAATATTCTTAACAAATATTCGAACAACAAACCTAATGTAGGAAAGAAAACCGAAAGATGGGGCGTTGGGGATTCGGAGGATGTATTTTGGGGAGCGAAAGAAGTTGACACAGCCTACGATTTTTCAATCTAATATTTCAATTTCTAAATGTACAATGAATATGCCGGTTGGTCGGCGTACAATATATATCTCTCCGCTAGTGGCGGGGGAGTGACGGACGCGTGGTTAGGGTTGGTTTTTCCCAAAAATTGGAAAAACCCTACTTCCCCGCCAGCGGTCCGTCGGTTGGTTCCGTTAGCCGGAGACTCGGAAATTTCTAACGACCATAGCATTAATAGCCCCAAGGATCACCTCGACTTTAAATTACATGCAGGTATAAAATTCGTAGCTATTGCCTACCTTGGGCTCAATCCACGGATTAACTAAAAACGACAAGCAATGGGTCCCTGGGCTTTATTGCTGCTAGGATAGGCTCGCAAAATGGTTTTTTTATATCTAATTTCTACACTAATTAGAATTTCACACAAAATTTCCCACAAACAAAGTCATGCTACCCTCAAATTAATTAGATTTCCCTCAACCCGCGTTCTCAACGTTTAAAGCCTATTCCTCCTCCTAGCAGCCAATGAAACCGCGTTCGCCATTGAGCTCGCACACGCCTACACACGATCTCCTCGCGATAAAAGCCACCAAACGCATCGATTCACCGCAGAGGGCTCCGAAAAGAACACACGGAGCCCGGTAAAAATGGTCGAGGATCGGGAGCGTAACGGGAAACGCGTTCCGTAGCCCTACAGCTCCTTTTTACTTTGCTCATCAACGGCAAATCGCGGGTAAACTTTCAATTCCGAGCATTCGATCCGACGCCGGTGCCCGTCGAGTTGCCGTAGACACGTGTACACCGCCGCCAACGTGGGCTCGGTAACGTGCGCTAGGTAGCCGATGCTTTCACGCTACCGGCAGGAGTTAAATTTCAAAGGAAACTCATTTGAAACTTCGACGCCGGGCAAACGGGGGCCTCGGAAAAAGTACTTTTCCACCGAATACCCGGCTGCATACCGGCGCTCCACGGGTTTCCGCTCCTCCCGGCGTTGGCGAACGCCGCGGGAGGGCGACGGGGAACGGCTGAAAGGAGGGAAGCCGCCGTTGCATTGGATGTTTCGAAGCCAGGTGGTTTCGACGGGCCGAAGAAAGAACCGGGAGGAGCCAACAAAGGCTAAAGCCAGAAGCGCCTCCGCGCTATGCCGTCCTGATACCGGTCGCGGGGAAGATCGATGAACCGCTGGCTCCCCTCTGGCTTCTCCTCGCCCCTCGCCGCAGCGACACCTGCTCGACTTTTTTATACCCCCTTCCACTGGACGACGCTTCGGACATCTTTACGAAGGTGTACGTACTTACGTTCGGCAACGACCGTGCGGGAAATAGAGAGATCGTGATGCCACTAGGGGTTGGTTTTGTTTTAATACTGAAACTACCAGAGGGGTCAAATCACCCATGCCTGATGGCTTCTTTTTGCAATTATTAGGAAGGTGACTAATGTTTCTCTGAGAAATTATTGAAGAAATTCATTTAGCATTATGGAAATTCAGTTGTAAATCGATTGAAGTCTGAACGGATGCACTCTTGGAGTTTCTGTAGCGAAATTTTCAAAAGTCGATTGAACTACTCGGTAGTTTTAGCGTTAACACTTTGTGAGATGAAATGTTCAGATTTGGAAGAAGATTTCCTCTTTGGAGGAACTTCAGATTTGAGTCGTGGACAACCTAATTAGTCGAACAGTAAGAGATCAGTACGTAGTTTTGGTTTTTTATTAATTAAGCAGTGAATGTATAATTTTGCTTCATATGTTGAAGGTTTTGTATCATTCGAAGAATGTTCGTCCGCAAAGGGTTAATTTGCTTTGGAATATCGTGGTAGACGCGAGGCAAGATTTATAGTATGGTTTGACAAACATACATGTCAGTGAGATGTGTTATGTTTCGATGATGCATTGTTCTTGGCAATTTGTGTGGTTTATGCTGAATTTGGATATAGAAGGAGCGTGGAATGTTTTATTGTACTAGTGTATTGTTAAGGATAAATAGCAACAAATGCAGCTACGAAATTAAATCGTAAGACAAGGGGTTGTGGGAGTAAATTGTGGATATTGAAGTTACTTTGCAGTGAGTGGGATATTTATTGTGTGGAAGTTCGTTGACAGTTTATGTTTTAGAAATTAATTACAGGTTAGAGAGTGAAACTGAAAAATTATTTCTAATTTCTAATCTCTGCCATCTAACTTCTAATTGTTCAGTTTCTCTGCAAAATAAATAATTATTTCTTTCCTAACCTCTACTATCTATCTTCTAAAGAATCAGGTATTAAACAGAGGAAGCTAACTACAAACGAGAAGTTGGAAAGTGAAATTACATGTAAATCTCGGAATAAAGGAGCGAATAGAGATTCAATAAAGTTTGCGATAGAGTTAATTGTACTCCTGAGCAGTCAAAGAAGCGAGACTACGACGGGACGTTAATTGCGGAGCAGAGGAGCTTCGCGGAGTGAAAAATTCTCCAACGGTATTTACACTCTTCCGGTGGATGTGTAAATTACGGGCCGAACGGAGGGCAGCTCATATTTTATACGACTGTAAAGTCTACTTTACGCCGCGGCCGGAGAGGTGAGAATGGCGGTGGAAAATTTCGAGCGAATCCTTAATCGCGGCGGCTAAGTGCGCAACGTCGAATAAGTAAGCGGTGACGAAAGGAATTAAGAAACGGCGGGAGAAAAGGGGATGAAGAGAGCTGATGGAAGAAGAGCAGAGAGTGAGAGAGGGGGGGTGGGGGTTGGGAGAGGTCGGGAATATCCGGCGCGCGAAACGAACACTCCCAGTCAACGGGGCTCTTCTCCCAGATGATCCTGGTATTCATTCTCCGGAAAATTATTGGATAATCCTCTTTCACCATAATAATACGGTACAAACGACGAAACCGTCCCGAGAGATATTTCACAACTTCCGGCCGGGGCTTCTTTATCCGCCTTAAGAAAATCCCGAGGTGCTCGCCCGTCGAATGAGTCGCGGAGAAACGCGTGCATCGCTAATCGCGTCTTTACATTACGAGAACAGTGCGTCGTTGCTCTCTAGCAGCTATTAGCCCTGCCTCGCACCCCATTGTTGCATTCTTATTCTTGAATAATTCTGAGCGGTGGGTACTAATAACCTTTCTTTGCCTGGAAGTTGTAATAGTATTTATTTCATGAGATATTAATTATTACTTTTGTTGGGTGTTATATTTTATCGCTTTGAATTGAGTTACTTAGAAACCAATGGGGTTGAGTGCAGAAAATCGAAAGTGAGAAGATTAATGTAATGGCTTCTGAGATTATACAATGTATTTGAGAGTTATAATAGTATTTATTTCATGTGATATTAATTGTTACTTGTGTTGGATGTTATATATTATCGTTTTGAATTGTGTTACTTAGAAACCAATGGGGTTAAGTGCAAACAAAGTGAGATTAACGTAATGGCTTCTGAGATTATACAACGTATTTGAGAGTTATGGAAAGGTCTGTTTCATCTGAAAAACGAAGAAAAGAGATTATCCTTTGATAACTAAAGAGAATATCATTTATTCCATTGGAATTCAAGAAAATCAGAAATATCAAAGAATGGACTTAACCGCTGGCTTCTGAGAAATTCAATTTTCATTCCAGCGAGGTTATATAGTTACAAGAACTACGAAGAGAAAGAGGCAGGGAAACGAAGATGATTCCAGAAAATGCAGCACGCAGCTCAAGCTTCAATTAACCTTTTGAACTCTGTAGGCCCCAATATTGCACCAGTTGTAATATTAAATATTTTAATGAATCTTAAAGGAACTCAAATTATTCGATTTTCCACACGTCCAAATTTCGTGCTAAAAAGGAAAACAAAAGATCGAATAAACGAAATAATTCAGGAATCGTTTAACCCTTTGAACTCTGTAGGCTCCAATATTGCACCAGTTACAATATTAAATATTTTAATGAGTCTTAAAGGAACTAAAATTATTCGATTTTCCACACATCCAAATTTTGTGCTAAGGAAAACAAAAGATCGAAGAAATGTTATAGCATTTCTAATTTTCGCTAAGAATACTATAAAAATTATTTGCACGGTAGATTACAAAACAACGCGGAGTGCTAAGGGTTAAAATATAAGCCATTCTTACATCCACGGATTATCGATTCAGCCGAAGTTAATTCCGAAATTGCTCGGCTTATGCATCGACGCAATATCCCCGATGATCCTTTTATCTTCGGTGGACGAAAGCTTCGCGGCTGTAAATAAACATTTATTGGACCTCGTTACAACCGGTTTCAGCCGCGCGGAAGCGCTACCGGCCTCGCAGCGGAAAGTTCGACGCCTTGGCAACCCTTTATCCGAACGTCCCACCCCCGTTCTAGCGCGAGCCGTTTACCCCGGGCGGAACAATGAAAGTTTTTAATTAAAAATTGAGAAGTTGCCGATTGAAGTACCACCTTTCAACGCATCGAAAGAAACCCGGTGGCGGCGGCGGGGCGGGGCGGGGCGGGGCGGGGCGGGCCGTGGTCGGACGAGGAAAGTTCGACGCCGATGCTTCGCCGCAAGTGGAACGAAATAATGATAGACCGACGTAATCGCGTTCGCCGATCACAACGAGCTCGCCGATAGAACTCGATGCTAAGCGTTAAAGTAGCCCCCGAGTTTCGTAACGAATTACACGTACTCCGCGCGCCGGGGCCGGGCACGCCGCATTAAGCCGAGTTTGAAGCTTCGCTTAAATTTTAAACGACAGCCGAACCGAGTTACCCGAAAGTCAGGTTTACCGGACTTACCGGAGTATTTGGCCGTTCGATAATTAACGCCGGATCTTGAAACTTCTGGCCAGTTTCCTAGACGTCGGCCGAGTCGTTATGTTCGGCTGACCATACGTGGCTCGTACTACTTGCTCGGGGATCTTTCGACGCGAATAAACCTTGCGCGTTGGTTTTTTGTTACGTTTATGATGTTGTATGTTGTTTTTTTGAGTTTTGGATGTTTCTTGTTCTTGGAGAGTTGTAGAGTTGTGTCATAGTGAGATTGTTAACAGTAAAACTACTAGAGTCAAATTGACACTAGAATATTTTGAGAACATTGCGAAGACGATTTTAAGTGAGATGTTCAATTAAATTTGGAAATTAGGAAATCTTTAGAATATTAAGAGTATTGTAATTTTTATAGAAAATCGAAGATCAGTTGCTCTAATGCTCGGTGGTTTCAGCGTTAATTGTTTTAATATGTGATCATTGGAACCTAGATTTTGTTAGCTTCAAGTGACTGATTTGGGAATATTGACCTATAGCACTGTTGAAAATCGATACACAATCATTTGATTGAATACATATTCAGTACTAATTAACGACTGCCTGACAGTAAGTTTTTCTTATTTCCTTCTAATGAAGCGTTCAGTGCGAATGTTCGAATCGAAACCGATTGATACACTGATCCACGCAGATACAAAAATCCATTCAACGATACGTGGCAATAATAATCAGCAATTTACACGTCGGAAGAAGCAGACTCGCGCAACAACCCCGCTCCATTTTACTTTCCCCTCGGTGAAACAGATAATTGATAAGTCCTGACGCTGCAACGGTGCAACTGTTTAAAACGTCGCGGCGCGACGTCGATGCGCGGCGTTAATGGACAACGATGAGCGATTGTAATTGCCGATAATATTCAATATTTGGCTGTAATTCGCGACGGAACGGCCCGTTACGCGTCCATACAAATTATCCCGGGTATTTGCCCAGCGTACACACGCGTTAACCGATTCGAGCGTTCAACAAGCTTCCAAAAAAAGAGAAACAACAGCAACAGAGAGAAACGGAAAACAAACGAAAGAAAGAAACAAAGAACGAGGAAGAAGCGAAAAATCCGACAGCCGTTGTTTCGAATCGCGAGCGTTCAACAGGGGGTCGACGCTTTCAGTGTCGCAGGCTGGAGCCAGTCAGCTTTTCAGTATCGCGGAAAACGCCATCGGTAGACCCGACGGCCACTTACCGAGCGGCGGGGGCAAAAGTTGCAGCCTATTCCGCGGCGGAGCGTCGAAAGCGTGTTAAAAAGAGGCGGAGAGCAAGAGGGGGAAATAAAAATTCATACCGAACGCGTCCGGCGCGGTTTTCGCTCGCGTTCGTCCTGCCTCCGCGCGAATAATATCGTCCCCCATTATTCAAAAGTATCACGCGTACCGTCAGGCGTCCCGTGGAACGCGCCGCGCCGCTGATTAATGACGCCGGCAACCCTTTTCAACGAATTACACGTTGTTTGCGTAGCGTTCGCGAAAACCCTCGCTCCTAAAACGTCCGGCCGTCCCGCGGCCCCTCTCCGGCCGCGATCCCTTGGATTTCATTGTAAAAATGGCGAAATGACTCCCGAAATTTACGAGAATTGCCGCGACCATCTGGTCCCGGCGTTGAATCGCAGTCGAATGCGCGACCGCTCCCGCAGCCGTTCGGCCGTGAAATCGGCGCACGACGACCGCGCGTAATATTCCACGCGGGGAAAGAACGACCGCCTCCCGCCTTTATTTTTTCCCGATTTCCCCCGTTTGTTTTATGCTCGCCGGAAAGAAACGAGCCGCGCGCTTTGCGCCGCCGAGGACGTTATCGGGAGCGGTCGAGCGGACACCGCCGTTCGCGGCGAACGGTCCGGGAAATCGCGTCGACGGAATTTTTCTGCGATCCGGCCGGTCGTCGGGATGCACTCGAATGACGGAAAGATCGAGCTTGAACGCGGCGGACGGCCGCGCGAGTGGGATCGTCGGGATTCAATCCGTCTCCTCGATAAAACGATGCGCCGCAGCGCGCTGCCGCTTTATTCGCGCGCGCGAACGCCGTTGTTGTCCCCGCGACGGTTTCCGGTAACGTTTACGCTGATCGTAAAAATTGTCGCGCGTTCGGGCGACCGTCTCGTACGGTTTTCGGGCGTAAACGCCGGAATTGCGCGCTCGGCGGGCCACGCGCTTCTTGGACGCCGTCCAATCGATGCCGAGCGCTCTCTTTCCCCTCCGCCTCCCGCCTCTCTCCGTAAATCGCTATTTGTCGGGGACCATTATCCCCCCGGGAAAGGGAAATTATCGGTTAGCCGAAATAATGAGTCCCGGGAAGGAGATCTTTTCAAGGTATTTTCGCGATCCCGTGGAACTCCGGTCTGCGAGGTCGTTTTACTCCGAACGACGATTTAAGGAGTATTTTGTGCCTCGTGGTTCGTGAGACTCGTTTGATCTGGTGAGAGCTTGGAGGCTGTTGTGGATTTCGATGTGGTTGGAGGTCGGATTTTCATGTTTGGAGGAATATATAGCAGAATGATTTAACACTTCGACTGCCAAGAAAGTACTCGTCAAAACTGCCATGTACTCGAAGCAGTTTTCTTCCTTAAGTAGAAACTAAAAGGTGAAAATTCTTCGTAATAATTGCTCTGCTATCTTTTTTATATTTCATACATCCAACAAAATTCGGTTCGTTCGATACGTTGCCAAGAAAATTCATATTCAAAGTGTTAATTAACCAAACAGGGAGTATATAGTTTCCTGATTTTGTTATTTAACACTAGAACTACCGTATCAGTAAAAATGACTAGTTTCAATTGTTTTATCTCGCAATTATTGATATCATAGAAGCATTGAATACTCGAAATGATCTTGAAAATAAATAGCTTCATTTGAATGCTATAATGAATGTCCGAAGAAACCGAAAATAATCTATTGTTACAATTTTTATAGAGATTACATATCAATCGCATTAAATCCTTGGTAATTATAGTATTAAGAATCTTCACCTGTAAAGATTTCATATTGATACCACTGGAGTTTATGTATTTATGTTTCCTGGAGTGTTTCAATGAACAGTGAAATATTAAGAGCAGTTAATTGTCTAAAACTTCGATTGTGATCTTGTTTTTTTATAAGTCAAGATATCTGATTCTGAGTTAGGAAAGTAGGAATTTAGTTGCAGTGTTCTCATTGGATATTACCGAGACTTACAGCTGAAATTCGATTTGAATTCATGTCTGACCAGCACAGTCGCCATCCACTTCAATAAGTAGCCATGCATAAGCAGGTGAAACTTGAATATTTTTATGGGCGGATCGAGGGCTCTGTAACGACGCGTTAAAGGGTAAGAGTCGTCGGAATCCGATGGCTGACTCGTACGCTCAGCCGCCAATCGTCATGGAACTGCGCCACTGTGTCAGCAGTTCCCCGGGAATACCACTGACGAAATGGTAATAATACAGGATAGCCGGGGTCGCTCGTAAAGCTACGAGATCCGCGCTGATAATCGCGTTAGCCCCCGCAATGTAGCGACTCTGCGTCAAACCAGAACCATTTCCACA
Source organism: Nomia melanderi (assembly GCF_051020985.1). NCBI lineage: Eukaryota > Metazoa > Arthropoda > Insecta > Hymenoptera > Halictidae > Nomia > Nomia melanderi. The sequence continues at coordinate 36,557,828 of NC_134999.1, forward strand.
GCGTTACAAAACATTTTAATAAATCCCGGAGACCGTAAAACATCGTAAAACGGGATCACACGGGTCCATCGGCAACATTGAATCTGTAATATACAACTTTCCGCGTTTTCGATTCAATTTCGACCGTTCAATCGTATAAAGGTTCGAAATATGGGGGGAAGAAATGTATCCAGGATAACGAGAGAATTTCCTAGCTTTACAACTTTCCGAAGACAGGAAATTGTAACATTAGAAGCTGCTAGAGATAGGAAATCGCAGCGTTCGACTCTTTTAAAGAATAGAAGGTGGTAATTTTGGAACTTTTGGAACGTATGGTATTACAAGTTTAATACTTTCTACGAGTGCAGAGTCATATTAGATCTTTTTACAAGTAAAAGGTGGTAACTTTAGAACTTTTGGAACATATAGAATCACAACTGTAAAACTATCTACAGATGCAAAGTCATAATACTAGAACTTTTGTAAAATAGAAGGCGGTGACTTTCGAATTTTTACAACACATAGAATCACAACTTTAATACTTTTTACAGATGCAAAGTCATATTAGATCTTTTGACAATTAAAAGGTGGTAACTTTAGAACTTCTGAAACATATAGAATCACAACTGTAAAACTATGTACAGATTCAAAGTCATAATACTAGACCTTTTGGAAAATAGAAGGTGGTATCTGTAGAACTTTTAGAGCATACAGAATCACAACTTTAGAATTTTCTACATATGCAAAGTCATATTAGATCTTTTGACAAATAAAAGGTGGTAACTTTAAAACTTTTACAACATATAGAATCACAACTGTAAAACTATCTACAGATGCAAAGTCATAATATTAGATCTTTTGACAAATAAAAGGTGATAACTTTAAAATTTTTACAACATATAGAATCACAACTGTAAAACTATCTACAGATGCAAAGTCATAATATTAGATCTTTTGACAAATAAAAGGTGGTAACTTTAAAACTTTTACAACATATAGAATCACAACTGTAAAACTATCTACAGATGCAAAGTCATAATATTAGACCTTTTGGAAAATAGAAGGCGATGACTGTAGAATTTTTACAAGAAATAAAATCACAACTGTAAAACCATCTACAGATGTAAAGTCATAATATTAAACCTTTTGGAAAACAGAAGGCGGTAACCGTAGAACTTTCAGAGCATACAGAATCACAACTTCAGAACTGTCTACAAATACAAAGTCATAATATTAGACCTCTCGAAAAGGTGGTGACTTCATGACTCTTAAAACATACAGAATCACAATAGCAAAACTGAAAGCTACAATATCACACCCTTTAAAAAAGAGAATCCTACCTCCGGAACTTTCACGAAACAAAACACGAAAACTTCCTAAAACACAAAGTCCAACGTTACACCTCCTCGAAGATAGAACCTCTGACTCCAAACTCTTCTAGCCGTCTCCCAAAACCATTTCAATTCGCAAACGGTCGATTATTACGCAGAGACGCAGTGAGAACTCCGAGGAAACTGACGAGGGAACGGCGGAGAAAGGAAATGGCAGGTGAAGTGGCTGGAAAGTGTGCTCATCAGTATGCAAAATGCAGAGACAGGGGGTTGGCAGTGTCACGCGTGTGTCCATGTCTCGCGTGTCCCGAGTTTGCCTAGCAGACTGCCAGCGAAACGTTCGCTGCGCCTGAAACTCGCTCGAAAACCTCCGCCACTGGTCCGCTCGCGTTTCTTCCCTCGCAAGGACAACTCGAGCAAACTTTCGTCTTTCGGTTTTTCACCTTCGCTGCGAGCGTACCGCCCCTCTCGCGACTTCTTCATCGAACATGAAAACGATCCTCTTTTTCCTCCCCCGGCTCGCGTGTATCACGGCGTAATTATCTTCATTCCCATGGTCCCCTGTTCCGCTTCACCCTCCGGGTTGCTTTATTTACCGGATGCTTATCTCCGCCCCTCGGACGGCTTTCTCCCCGTTTCTCGCACCCCTTCGGCTTTTCTTCTGCGAGGGTTGGACGCGAGGCATCTTTGATGCCGTGACGAAGTTAGCTGACTAAGAAAATGCTTCTTTCTTGGGGTGAGTATCTCCTTCTGGTGTGGGGAAATGGATGTTATCGTTGCAAGTGTTACTGTGGAATCGTACACTTGGTTCTTTTCAGTGTGGATGTAATTTTTGAGGTTGTACTCGTATATATGTGGTATTAATGGTATTTTATATATGTTTTATTTTAAAATGCTCCTTCCATAGGGTGAGTATCTTCTTTCAGCGTGGGGAAATGGATGTTATCGTTGCAAGTGTTACTGTGGAATCGTATACTTGGTTCTTTTCTGTGTGGATGTAATTTTTGAGGTTGTACTCGTATATATGTAGTATTAATGGTATTTTATGTATGTTTTATTTTAAAAAACACAGGAGCAGATAATTGAATAGAATACAAATAAATAGAAAAGATATAGCTCGCAGTACAGGTCCTTTCTCTTCTCAAGTCAACGCAACTCTCTCTAAATCTGTCGCCATCACTTAAAAATCATTCTCTCCCACAAGCATTCTTCTTACTCACACTTCCAACAAATTCTCAAACGCACCCCGCTCTCACCACCACTCATCATCCTTGCTTACGCATCCATCGGAGAAAACCCAGCAACCCTTGGGCCTGGTCTCCATGGGTCCCTTTCTCTTTTATGACTCTTAGAACACTCGCTGTCTTAAAATTACGGTACTACATCTACTTGAATTATTAACCCCTTAACGCACAGTTTTTTAGAAAAGAACCGTCCAAAAAAATCAATTTTGATCTACTGCGCTATTGTTCCATGGAAAAAGGCTATATTTTATTCTTGAATAAATAAGTGTTATAGCTTACAATCCCATGTAAATTATAAATATCAATAAAACGATTTCTTTGCTTTCACATTGTTATTTCCACAGTTTGACCTGTTTAGCGCGCTCGAATTAACTCGAGCGTGCAAGTTAAGGGGTTAATGAATCAGGATATTGATTCTTCGGTATATCTCGTTCGCCTATTGGAGCTTACCAACGATTCAGCAGGCGACAAAGCAAATGGAAGTTCATTCGACGCGAGGGTTAAAAAGACTCGAAGAAAGTAATTCGTCAAACGGGAGTTCATTCTTCCCTATGTATAATTACCAAGCGTGTTCCACTTCCAATGCGACGTTCCTCGCGAATGTTTCATTCTCCGCTGAAAGTTTCCTTTTTGAAAACGCAGACGACGCGTGGCATCTTGTTTATCAAGCGGCTCTAAGCCTTTCGCGTTCCGTGAGCGGGACGAGGTCGCTCGGCTCGCGCGCAAAAAGACTGCGCAAGTGGAAGGCGAAAAAGAAGAAGAAGAAGAAGAAGAAGAAGAAGAAGAAGAGGAAGAAGAAGAAGAAGAAGTTCGCTGCATAATTAAGTGGTCCTCGTTTGTACCGGAGGCATTAGCCTCTGTTTAGACTTCTGAATTTTAAATCGCGAGCTGCGCCGACCCCCTTGAAAAATTAATACACGCCCTAAGGAGGACTGGAGCGGCGAGATTGCGCCTGCAGGATGATAAATTCATGGCCTAGATGTCGGCGCGTTACTCGCGGCGGGATAATTCTCGCGAAATGGCGCGCTTCAGGACCAACGGAATAGGCGGCGACGACTACGACGTCGCCGACGACGATCGTGATGATAATTCGCCGCGTTTCGAGTGGCGGGCTTCACCGTTTAGCTCCTTGCCAGCCTCGGTACACGACGTTATGGATTTTCTTTCGCATCTTCAGCGACTATCGAAATATTCGAGGATTAACGGAGCTTTCGGTTTACGTGTTGATTAGTTGATGATTCATTCATATTGCGTTCGCTCGAATCAGTTCCGTTATTAAACGTTATTATTAAAGAATTGTCTTGACGGATGGGAAGTATTTCAAGTTGACTTATCGCGAGAGAATACGGAAATATGAAACAAATTCACAGAAGCGACCTAGTGCAATGTGTTCATTGTATATATTAGAACATTAAGAGTGATCAAGATAATAAAATGATTTTGACTTAGCAAGCAGCAGTGGTTGGTCCGTTAAGAGTTGATGTAATCATACTAATTAGACTTCCATGTGTTTATTTTTCTTTAGCAGTTAATTGAGAGAGTCTTAGTTTACTGTCAAAGTCCGATTTATCCCTAGGAATTTTATACAACGGGTGCATCGAGGTTAGAGATTGAGAATATTAGATTTTATAGGGTTAAAGCAATGTAGAAACTCCGTGGATTATAGCTTGTTACCGTAGAAACAAAGTTTTTGATAAACTTCATTCACCTTCTTGGGCTCGCTCGAGCATATTGTTGCTGTGTAATTCTAACAACTTCAGCGATGCAGAGCTTGTTATTTTATTATCATTAAAGTCTCCCACAGTGTTTGCAGCTACAGCTGGTTTCAGGGAACGGTGGAAAAAAAATCTGTTTAGTTACCGGCGACAAACTCGGTCGAAAATCAACAGAGACGAGGAAGTTTGCTTGCCGCGTCTTAACCAGCGCGGAAAATATGGAAAATACGCGGGTGCGCATTGTGTACCTCGACTGATTGTGTCGATGCGAATCTGTTCTTCAATTTTTCAAGACAAATTATCAGATGTTGCGGCGGCGTCTGAAAAATCAATTATCCGGACAGCCGCGGGATTGCTCGGCTATCTTTCGAGAGGAACGCGGCAAGATGTCGGCTCGAATCGGGACGGGGAATAATTCGAGAAGGAAAGTAGATGAGTAATGGCAGAAAATAATTGGAGGATTCGGGCGTCGGCAGTGTCAAATGGCGGAATTTACCGCGAAATAAAATGGAGCCACTTGCCCCAGTTGCGTGTATGCAAATTGTCCGCCACTTCAGGGACACTCGTGCCTTCCGTGCTTTCGAATGCCCCGCGTCTACGTCGAACGGCACGAGGAAATTCGTTTTTTCTATCTTCGATCTCGAGCGGGAAGAGCCACTCGATGACGTGGCCCCGCCGGAGGAAGATAAGGAAACTTTTTTCAAAAAAAAACATTACAGCTCGAACGAGTGGGCAAACGTCTATTAAAAGAAGGAAAAGTTCCTCGTCCCCTCGGCGAGGGACTCGCACGATTGATCAGACGATTATTTGCTCTGGAGAAAGTCTGCATATAATATTAATGAAAAGTCAAGTTCAGCGGATTCTATTTCACAGAAGATTGAACAGTTTCTTGGCACTTTCGGAGCTAACCAAGTTTCCTACATTTTGTATTCATTCCAAACATTTACCTCACTTTCACGTCTAAAATACATTAAATCAAATGCAATTACATCAATGTCTCTCAAGGAAATTATTTTCTAGTTTCAATAACAATCATTTGCTCACTCAAGATTCCTCGATACAATTTCAATTTTTATTAATTACAGTCCTCGTTCATGCATTGCTTACCATTCCCAATTCGAACGATATTTCTTCTATTTACTCTAGCCGTCACAGAAGTGGTTCCCGTTAAAAAAACGCGTCGCGTATTATTCTTCGAAGCTGCGTTAAAGCAGCGCCGTTCCCGTGGGAATGAATTTCGGCCCGATCCTCCCCCGCGAGCGTGTTCTTTTTTAGTTTCGTTCTTTCCCCTCGTTTTTCTATCCGGTCGCGTAGTTAGTTTTCTCACTTTCGCGGTCCGCCGCCGGTAACGAACGGCTCCGGCGGATTTTAAATTACGCAGGGCGGGCTCGCCGCGGCACGGTTAATCGAACGGCATTACTGTCTCGGCCGATGCAACGTGTAACGCAAGAAAGGTAATCGATAAAAGCTCGGCGACCTGGGACCGTTGTTGGTCACCGATTAGTTTAGGTTAGTCGGGGTCAGGTTTATGCCGCGCCCACATTCGCCACCCCCGGCGATGCGACCATTCTGCGCGCATTACCTGGCACACTCGCGAAAAATACGTGCGCTAACCTCCGCTGGCGTTTCGACGTAGACGGAATTTCGTCGAGAAGCTGGTAGTGCTCTTGCAACATAGGTTAATCTTGAGAAATCTCGTTATTTTAGAAATTTTGTTACTATTCCGTCTCCCGGCTTCAAATTTGATTATTCGACCCCTTGGACTATGATTTCTTTCTCAACTGATCGATGCGACTTTGTCATTAATAATTTATTGGAAAGAAAAATTCTAAGCATATTTAGTCGAGAAACTGTTAGTGCTCCTGCAATATAGGTTAACCTTGAGAAATCTCGTTATTTTAGAAATTTTGTTATTATTCTGTCTCCTGGCTTCGAATTTGATTCTTCAACCCCTTGGCCTATGATTTCCTTCTCAACTGATCGATGCTACTTTGTCATTAATAATTTATTGGAAAAAAAATTCTAAGCATATTTAGTCGAGAAGCTGGTAGTGTTTTTGCAACATAGGTTAACCTTGAGAAATCTCTATTTTGTTATTACTTCGTCACCCGGGTTCGAATTTGATTCTTCAACCCCTTGGCCTATGATTTCTTTCTCAACTGATCGATACGGCTTGTCATTAATGATTTATTGGAAAGAAAAATTCTAAGTATGTTATGATTATATTTCCTTTGAAGCATAATAGTTGATTACAGAGAAATAATATTTACTTTGAATTCGAATGTGAGTAATGTATTCCTGGACATCATGGGGCTAAGATTGAATTTGGAACGTTGAATAATTTTGTTGGAAATTAATTATCTTAAGGATTGAATATATAATGTAAGAATGTTGAATTGCACTGTGGATTTAACACTAGATTTACCGTACCAGTCAAAATGACTACTTTCGATTTTTTGCTTAGCTATTGATATTCTCAAAGCATTGAATATTCGAAATGATTTTGAAAATAAATAGTTCCACTTTAGTACCATAATGAATGTCCGAAGAAACTGAAAATAATCTATTCTTACAACGTCTATAGGAATTGCATATTAATCGTATGAAATGCTCGGTAGTTTCAGTGTTAAGTTTAATATCTTCCTAATCGAATTCGCTATGTGAGAAGTATAATATTTTCCACAGCAAGAAATATTTGAATAACGGCGAACGATCGCGTATTCCGTATTATATTTATTCAAAGAATTGATACGAGCCGGTTAAATAAGTAGAGCAACCGATAAAAAAGCCGACGGAATTATTCGATAAAATAGTCCGTCGTTCTCTACGGAAATAGCGGGAGAAGTTTAAGCTCCGGATACCTGGAGGACGGACTTCGCGGGGATTTATTTTCCACGAGATTTCGGCGCCCCTCCGCATTTCAATTTACCGTCAGCCTCGGCTCGGTGTTTGACGTAAGCGTTTTAAAGCATTGATTACAGTCCCTCGTCTCGCGACAGCCGAGCTCAGAAACGAGTTCGCGGAATTATGAGTAGTACAATCAACGGAATCCTCGGCAATCACGCGAACACCGACCGACGCGTGTCCTTTAAGACGTTGATTGCGGTTCCATCACCGAAACGCGACGCGCGCGGAGCTGCAAAGCGAAAGTCATCAACTGTAAGTAGTACAACTGTAGTAAGTGCAACTAGTACAACTAGTACAATCGATGTACAGTCGGACACGGAGTACAAGACCCGGTCAAAATAAGGGACCTCGGTATATCGTTCGTTTCGAAATTCACGGCCGGTTGAAATTCAATTACTCGCCGGATTTTCGGGGGAAAATAATGCGGGAAACAAGAAAATAATGAAACTTTCAATAGCACGGCGAGCCATTCTCGCGGTGAAAATTTATTTTCCGACGGACTTCGGCGCCAGACTCGGCGCAATTCCATTTACCCTCAACTTTTTAATCGAATCCCGCCGCCGGAAATGAAAAAGATTTCGAGGAAGCTTTTGTGCCCTCCGCCGTGCCGGTGTATTTCGAAACTTCGTGCCGGAAGTATGAATAAGTGTCCCGCGGGAACTTGTTACCGGTGTCGTATCGGGAAAAGACGATCCTCCCGAGCGGGGAGAAATGGATTCCGCGGTTCGCGTGGATATTGAATTAATTATTTACATTCGAATCGGGAGGGGAACGGCGGTCGGCCCGAAAAATCGCGGCGCGCTGCTCGCGTAAGCCGCTTCGACGGATAGACGGGTCGTGTATGCCGCGCCGCGTCGGCGCAATTTTTCCGCGAGCGATATTCGACTTTCCTCGATAAACGGGATCGGATTAAAAAACGGACGGCAAGCGTTCCCGCGAACGGAAAAAAGAGTCGCCGGTTTTCACGGTATAACGTTTCGGATTCTCCCTCGTTTCCGCGACTAATCATCTGCCTCGCGTTACAAACGAAGGAAACTGATGATTACGTCCTGCGAACGTTTCATCGCTCGCCTTTGAGCGCTCGCGTAATTTCGAAATCGGAAACATTCGAGCCGATAGGCAAACTTTTCCGGACGTTTCGCGGAGGACTTGCCAGTGAACAATTAGCCGATGAAAAATCGCTGTTCGATAACAATTTCCAAGCGGGAGGTCGCGTTTCCGCGAGTTATTCGCCGGAGTTTCATTCACCGAGAAGTTTAGCGGAGATATAAACGCGAGTCGAATCCGCTCGATAATAGTCGTCGTAGTCTAGAGGATCTGTGAGGATTCTTATTGTTAACATGTTGGAAGGAGTGCATAATTCGAGGAGTTACAAATTTCTGGAAGACGATAGCGATGTTTGAATATGTTTTATTGTAACAGGAAAGTGGGGAAACAGTGTTTCCTCGATATCGTTTCATTCATTTCAGCTGGGATGTTTCTTAGCCTTGGCTGATCGTACACTGACTGTTACTACTGAGAAATTCGACGCGCTCTGAAAGTAACCATATCTCATTCTCAACAAATAATTCTACCAATAACAGTATATCGACTTACTCTCAGAACCGAATTCCCAGCAAAACACTGGCAACTCTCAATCCAAAATCCGCAACAAACACTCGGCAATCTCGCAATCTTCCAACAATACTCCGATTCCTCTAGCCGCAAACCCTAAAAGTCCAAATCTCAAAGAAATCCCCTCTTCCCATCCTATCGTGTTTACCGTTTCCAGAACACTCCGCGCCTTCAAAAGGATCCCAACCGACGCGCTGCGTCCCGTAATCTTCACGGTTCAAAGACTGCCGGGATATTTCCGTTGAAACCCCGCTTACCCGGGGAAAAACAACGAGAGCGCGGACAAATTCGCGAAAATCCAAAAATTTGAGTCTGGCGCGTCTAACTTAACCAGTCCACTGTGTTTCACGAGTATACGCGTCATAGTAAAGCTCGATACTAATTCTGTCGGCGATGAATTCTTTATTTTTTTACATGAACATGTGTGGGATGAATGATTCGTTGTGCGTGCGATGTTTGGTAAATAGTGTGAATGCGACCGTGAGAGAGTGCACGTGACTGCGTGAATTTTGACTGTGGACGAAATATGCGAGTGAGAAGGGTGCAAGGGTAAGAAAGACAAAGCGAATGGGGGTGTGCATTAACCCCTCGTGGTGAAGATTTTCAACATGATTCAACAAATATATATATATTACTCAGTTCATTCGATTTCAAAGTAAACGTTATTCCTCTGTAATCAATTATTACACTGAAAAGAAGATACAGGCATAACATAGTTTCGCTTTGATCTTTCATTAAAATACACTCTACGTGCATTCGTCCTGCGTTCGACGAGTACACGCTCCATTTTTCGATTTTATTGCGCAGAACGAGAGATTTTTCCAATTAAATTCCACGGTTAACTGGTTAACCCCTCGCTTTAAAATAACGTGTGAGACTCATGACGAAGGTTTCAAACAGAACTAAAAAAATATAAATATTAGTCAATTGTAAATACAAATAAAATATCCGTTTGTTATCAATTATTATTATTTAAGCAAACATAGGCATAGAATATACCTAAAATTTGTCTCTCATTTCAATCAATTATTAATGGCAAAGTAGTTGTGTCAATCATATGTAGTATCGTAGTTTTAAGACAGTGGGACAGCGAGTGTTCTAAGGGCCATAAAAGAGAAAGGGACTCATGGAGACCAGGCCCAAGGGTTGCTGGGTTTTTTCCTAAAGGATACGTAAGCAAAGATGATGGGTGCGTGGTGGTGAGAGTGGGGTGTGTGAGAATTTGTTGGAAGTGTAAGAAGAATGCTTGTGGGGAGAGAATGATTTTTAAGTGATGGCGAGAGATTTAGAGAGAGTTGCGTTGACCTGAGAAGAGAAAGGACCTGTACACTACGAGCTATATCGTTTCTATTTATTCCTATTTTATTCAATTATATATTCCTATGTTTTCTTAATAAAACATATTCAAATACCATTCATACCACACATAGTTGAAAAACAAATCGTAGGGCAAGGAGTTAAGAAACACTCGTGTGTCGCGCGCACGGCCGATCGTACGGGGGTGCAGGATAGGGTCCACGGGCGAAAGATTGCCGCGTGGAACGAGCAGCGAGGCTCGTAAGGTTGCGGCGCAACGACTTGGTAGGAGTTGCATTTTTATCCGGCGAACTGTGTCACAACGTAGCAGATGAAAGCGGTTATGCTGGCTCCGTATATTGCCATCCTTTTGTCTCTCCGCCGCGACGACTCCTCCTCGCCCTCCTCTTCTCCGTTTCCCGCGAGCGTGCGAGCGAGCGCCGCTTTTTCCGTCTTTTCCGCTCCTCCGGGAGTGGCGACCTCAAAGCCCGAGTTCTATTTCGGTGCACGGCACCGACGTACACTCGAGTAAACTGGCATACGACCAAATGCCGTGATACACCGCGCCCCCTTCCCTCCCTGCGCCGCGCCGTACATTCTTCTCACCCCTAACGTTATGACCTTCGCCGTTACGCCGCGGACCATTACGCCACGGCGTGTGCTGCTTACGTTATTATTGTATAAATCAGCCGCACGCGGCGCCCGGGATTCTCTTCTCGTTACGTTGGACCTGCCCTGATACCGTGCTTCCGCCGTGATCATCGTTTTTCGAAACGTTCCGTCGCGTTGCTTGGGGATTATTGAGTAAGCATGTTTCCTTTCGTAGGGTATAACAGAGATTAACCCCATGGCCTATGATTTCTTCAACTCTCATCGATACGACTACTTTGTCATAATTTATTGGAAAGAGAAGAATTCTAAGCTTATGTTATGCCAATGTTTCCTTTTAAGAATAATAGTTGATTATAGAGGAATATTATTTACTTTGAATTCAAATGAACTGAGTACTATATATGTTTGTTGAGTCATGTTGAAAATCTTCACTATGAGTCTCGTAGGACAAGCGGGTTAATCCCTTGGCCTATGATCTCTATCTGAACTCTGATCGATACGACTGCTTTGTCATTGATAGTTTATTGGAAAAAGAGAAAAATTCTAATCGTATGTTATACATATTTCCTTTTAAGTATAATAGTTGATTATAGAGGATTATATATACTTCGAATTCGAATGAACTGAATACTATATATGTTTGTTGAGTCATGTTGAAAATCTGCACGAGTCTTTCAACGAGGAATCTATTCACAAAGGGGAACATTGGTATTTTATTTCCACATTTCACGTACCAACAGATTACTCAAGACTTAATGTCAAACACGAAGTTTTACAATTTTGATGCACCAATCGAGTGGTGACTGAGAGGCACCTTTGGAGTGCAAAGGGTTGAAAGTGTATTAACCCTCTGCAGTCGAAAGTTTTTCACTAGAAACATGCAACATTTTCTAATAAGATACAGACGACATTGTTTGAAACTAATTTAACGATAATTCACAGATAAATTAAGCAACGAAGCTATTTTATCTAAATATTCCCTACAGCAACACAAAGTTTAATTTAAAATACTAAATATTTAACTTCATAGTTTCACTGAATCAAATCAACTGGTGACTGGTCACCTCTCGAGTGCAAAGGGTTAAAATCCTTCGGCCACGGTACAGTACAAACCTAGGAGTAGATTCCAAGTAGTAGAATCGATAGAATCTCAGGCAGCCGAAATTCCCTAGAACAGTTCAGAAAACCGCAATTCCACCGAGCGGTGACTAAGTGAAGCAAAGGAATGAATAATGGTCGATCGACGCGGGTCCCGAGGAGTGAGCTTTAAAAATTGCAAAGCGGCGGAGGTCGGTGAATTGTCGGACGGACTGCCGCGGAAGCAATCAATGCGAGTGTTCTTTAATTATTGACGAGAATTCTATTTCGAAGCAAGGTGAGAGTCGAAAGAAGCCCGGGCAACGCGTCGGCCGGGTCTCTGTATAATTCCCTCTGATAATCCATTCCCTTTCACGCCGGGATCCGTCTTGTAATGAGCAAAGGTTTGCGCGGCCTCTCGGCGAGACAAGCGCGCGCGCGCCCCGGCCCTTCAAAAAGAGCGAGCTCTCTTCCTCGTCGCGATTAATATTTCCCCGTGACTCCGATGTTCAGTCTGTAATGGAGGAAGATGGACGACGAAAGAAAGCTCGCCCGCGTCGGCCGCGCCGGCTTATCCGATCGCTCATACTTCCCCGTCGCTCGACAGGCCAAACAGTGGGGTATTAGATATCCGGTTATCGGGGCACGGTCATTTCCGATGTGCATCCAGTTACCGTGCTCTGATTGCTCGTTTAACGAAAGCGTCGGGGAAAATTGAAGGGAAAAAACCTGCGACGATCCGATCACAGAAAGGAATGAAGGTTCGCGGAAGAACTCGTACAGGGGAATCTGGGTTAATGATAATAGCGACGATTTGTCGATGAAATATTCATCGCTGCGTTGATAGAACATTTCTGCGAGGAATATAATCGAACGAGAACAATGATATTTTACGGTAGCACGTTTAACGAAGGACAAATATTATTTTCTGTTCTTTGTATTTACAATGTGGAAACATTTGCGCGCAAATAGTCGATAAACAATTATTTCGGTGGTGGTCCGCTGCAGCTGTTTACATGTTATTATTGTTTATGTAAAGCAGAATATTATTTGGAGATGGGTGTAGAAATTTCATTATTGTTTTCATGGTAAAAACGATCTTACCTGGAACTACCGAGCAATTAATACGAATATGTAATCTTTATGATAATTAACCTCGAGTTTCAGGCATTCATTATAGTCGAGTGAAACTATTCCCAATATTTTTTGGAATATTCAATTTTCAAGATATTAATTCCTTGACCTACAACGAGTTAGACTCGTGGTGAAGATTTTCAACATGATTCAACAAATATAAGTATTACTCAGTTCATTCGAATTCAAAGTAAATATTATTCCCCTGTAATCAACTGTTATACTTCAAAGGAAATATAGTCATATGCTTACAATTTTTCTCTTTCCAATAAATTATTAATTAATAACCGCGAAACAAGAAAGTAGAACCTGATCCATCTAATTTCCCACGAATCATCTGAATCCTCCGTAGATTCCTCGTCGAACCTTGCACGGGAAACATCTTTAGAAAACTGTTCGAAGCGTCGGTCGAAAGAAACGGGACACGCGAAGCAGAGAAATTAAAAGAGATCGACTCTCGATACACATTCAACTGTCCGTGGATTTATCGTCGTCGTTAAAACAGCCATGGCGACGGTCGAGACGCGTCTCTCGGCGCGTGGACGCATCATTCGAATGGGAACAAAAGAAGTCCGGATTAATCGGTAATTAAATCGACGCCGGGCAACCGTAACGCTTCCGATACGGTTGCGTCCGCCTACGACGGCGCGTCACGTCGAGCCCGTTTTAAAGTCGATGTTACGTTGTTTATCGTCGTACGCGCCCGCCAGATATCGATCCACCGCTGGCCAATAGCCCGTTAAACGGCCCGCAACGACGGCTTTAAATATTATGTTGTCCCAAAAGTGCCTTCGTTTTATTGATATAATCAGCGCACATCATTTTATCTCCCATTACGTAACTCTCGTCTATTCTACCTTCGATCAGCCAAAAATCAGTGCTGCCTGTGTCATTTTTCAGTTCGAAGTGTCATCTTTCCACCGTTTCCGCCGAACGAAACATTAAAATTAGATCATGAAAGAAACTTATGGGTTCCCGTGTTCCTGCTCCGTGATCGCGTGATATTAGCAGATCTTTAACGTAAATTCGCGGCGACTTTTCCACGTACACTCGGATTAATACATTCAAAGCGCGCCAGTCAACTGGCCAGCGGGCTTCCCCGCGTAAACGCAATCCATCACCGTAAATAATACTTCTGTTCGGTGGCTGTGCAATAACTCATACTGTTACGGGAACGTACACGAGCGCGGGTCAACGGTGAGCCATAAAGAGGTGAATTATAGCGCGCGGAAACATTGAAAAGTATTTCGCGCGGGTTTAACACGTCAAGCGCTGTGAAAGTCTTGACCGTTCCACGGAGTTGTCCTTTTGTGGCGAAGGAAAGCGGGAACAATTAAGTGTTTAGCTACCATCTTTGTATTACAATATTATATAATTACGTTAATCAATATTTTCATTACATATTATCTTGTGTTACAATTCTTCTCAAATAATTCAAGTTATTGCGATTTCTTTTCGTGAACGAACTGGTTCAGTAAAGAATAAATCACGGAGATATAAAGTATAACTCAAGAAAGTAATAGTTACAAATGAAAACGAAATGAACATCAGAATAATATTCCGAAAATTCACCAAATTGCAACAATGAGATCCTCCAATCTGAAAAGCTTCACAGCTGTCACCTCAAGATCCAAGAGACCAAGAGCAATTACCACTAGGTTTATGGAACGCGTTTGACGCAATTGTAGATGTAGAAATAGACAATCAGGATTCACATTCGTGTAATTGGATCAACGAAAACCGATTGAAACGTTTACCAAATAATGTTTATAAAATTCATTTGGTAAATGTTTCAATCGGTTTTCGTTGATCCAATTACACGAACACGAATCCTGCTGTCTATTTCTGCATCTACAATTTCCAAAACCTAAATGAACGAATATCAATTTCCCCAGTAACAATAGAATAAACTGTACAACGAATGCCCGTGAACCCAGCGTTAAAGCAAACGATAGGCACGTCGTGGCGCGACAACGCGATGTATTCAAGGATTAAAATAATCACGAGTAAAGCTCGCGTAACCGCGGCGTGTCCCGGCGACCGTGGCGAACAACGAACAGTCTTAATTCAATTTCACGACTCCGAAGAGACTGCGGACAGGACGGGCGCATCGATCAAAGTTAAGAGAGCCCGCCAATGAAAAGCCCGTCGCAAGGTAAACTGGCCAAGAGGAATTAAGGATTAAATCCTCCGGACGCCGGCAGCACTAGAGATCCGCGGGGGCGGCGGGGCTGGGAGCGGAGCGACGAGGGACGGCGGGGCGGAGAAAACTCATAAGAATTGATGAATCAAGCTGGCAAGAGGAAACGGTTCGCCCAGTTGAGAAACTCGTGAATTTAACTGAGTAATCAGTAAACTCCCATTACCCGCCCCTTTCCCGGCTATGGGGGCGGCGGTACCAGGGAGCGTGGCCGGGACGACGGCGGATTAATTATTTAGCCCGCGGCAATAAGATATGTCAAAGGTGGCTCTAACTACGGGACACCGAGCTGCAGGGCCGAGCTCATTGCCGGCCTTTTATTAATGGCGCTTGCCAGTGACGTAAGAAAATCGCGATTTTATTTCGCCGCCGCAAGAAAGAATAATTGCGCCGTACATCAACCGCGGCCGCGGCTTAAATTGCTCGGCGAATCGGTTGTCCGCGATAAAAGCAATTCCGCGTTGCCGATCTAATGAAATTATTAACGCGTAAATATTCTTGGTGGTCTAGCTTTGATGGAACGCGCGATTTTATCGCGACTTTCGAAGATTCCCGGGGTGTGTTCGATTGGAAGGGATCTTGATTCCGATGGAATCTTTGAATTTAGAGGTGTAGTTGATGGAAGTTGGGACATTTGTATGATCGAGCTTCGAAATCCGGGACAATGCTGGATTTCTGAAGTTGGAGGTTCACTTGGGATTTCGAAACTTATGTTCATTTGACATTTTTGCACTTAGAGTTCACCTGGAACCTCAACGTTTCGAAGGAAGATCGATTCTGATGCTTCAATCTGGTATATATCTGCAGAATCTCTGAACCTTACGAAACATTCTTCTCTTGAGAGCTCTCCGACACTCTTAACCCTTTGCAATCGAATGTCTCGATTTCTCCAAAGCTTCGAATAAATAATTTAACCACCCAAACAATCACAGATACACATATACATAATTTATTTCAATTCACAATTCAATATTCGATGAGTTTTCAAAGGCTCGACGCGTTCCCGTCAGCAAATGGTTAAACAATTACGCGAAACAACAGCGATAGCACGTTAGTGGCAGTAAGAAGATGCGAAACGCGTGAAGAGGAATCGATTCCTTCGACTCCATGGATTTCAGGATCCGTCGTTTCCCCATAGTTCCCGAGGTTCCTCATGAACCGAAGGCGGTGATTTTCGCGCGCCGCTCCATTAAACTCCGCCTTTATCTTCTCCGCTATCCGAACTTTCTTTTAACAGTCCCGATCCTTCCTGGCGGGGCCGGGGGCCCGCGGGGTAACGACGTCGTAACACGTTACTACGTTATGTATTACGCCTCTCGTAACACGGGTGTAAAGTACCGGGGCCGGGAAGGAAATAAGTCGTAACAGAGCGCTGATTTACGGGCCGCGAGTGTGCATTCCGCCGGCTTCGGTTTTAAGGGGCCTGCAGCACCGGCAACCAAGTACGTTTGTAGCCGTACATATCGGATGAGGCGCAACGACGCCGCGGGCTGACGAATACGCGTCATTAGCGGCGAAGACTTTACGCCCGCGGCGCGGCTACACTCGCGTTTATGGAACGCCGGATCGATCCGTTACTATTTGCGACTGTTACTCCGCGCTGGCTCGAATAAAACCAATGCGATTATTTAGTGACTCTCCACAGTCGAACGGTTACTTAATGATTCGGAGAGTTGATTATTTTATGGTGGAATTACCGAGTGTTTAATAAAACTACAGTTGAATTGACTTTTTGAAATTCCTTTAGAGAAACTTTAATGGTTTATGTATCGAGAGTTTAATTAATTTATATTTCAGTTTGCGTGTTGCTAAATTATTTCTCTATTATTGTGATTCCCAGAGCTGATTATTTTATGTTGGAATTACTGAATGTTTAATAAAACTACCGGCAGTTAAATTTTGAAATTCCTTTAGAGAAACTTTAAGAGTGCATGTAGCGAGAGTTTAATTAATTTATGAGTCGGTTTGTGTATTGCTAAATTATTTCTTTATTTTTGTGATTCCGAGAGTTGATTATTTATGTTGGAACTACCGAGTGTTTAATAAAACCACCGGCAGTTGAATTGACTTTTTGAAATTCCTTTAGAGAAACTTTAATGGTTTATGTATCGAGAGCTTAATTAATTTATATTTCAATTCGCGTATTGCTAAATTAATTCTTTAATCGTTTTTCGTTTTAATAATTGTAGAGAGAAACTGTATTGAAACGTAAAGGAATTTTCCGTAGGTTTTAAAATCGGATGACAATTTATACCACACGAAAGAAGATGTATGTCTTTGGGAACTTCTTCGGACCCCCCATTCCCGTCACCGGCCGCGTCAAATCGATCACTTTGTGACCCCGATTTCGAGGGTTTCCGTGAAATTGATATGTATCGCCAGCTCGTCTGAAATTATGAGGAATTTATGCTGACATTCCGGGGAATTGGAGTATTGAATTATCCTCTGCGTTCATATAAATTCAGATTATTCTTCGATCCTCGGAATACTTTCTTAACAAATACTCATATAACTTATCATCTCAACTATTCACTCCCCACCTTAGCTTCACCTAAACGAACTCAATTTCCAATTTTCCACAAACAAAACCAAAATCCTTCAATCCAAAATCTCCCAAGCAACTAATTACAAACTACAATATTCCTCCAAACCCCTAATTTCCCACAAAATACAATCATCCTTAAAAACCCATAAACATAGTCAATAAAATGATCGATCCAAAATTCCCTTAAAATCAATAAGAGCACAACCGAATTCCAGAAATTCTGGCACCTAAACAATTCCCAATTACCCACAAACAAACCTAAAATCCTTCAATCCAAAATCTCCCAAGCAACCAATTACAAACTACAATATTCCTCCAAACCCCTAATTTCCTTCAAAATACAATCATCCTTAAAAATCCATAAATATACTCAATAAAATGATCAATCCAAAATTCCCTTAAAATCAATAAGAGCACAACCGAATTCCAGAAATTCTGGCACCTAAACAATTCCCAATTTTCCACATACAAAACTAAAATCCTTCAATCCAAAATCTCCCAAGCAACCAATTACAAACTACAATATTCCTCCAAACCCCTAATTTCCCACAAAATACAATCATCCTTAAAAACCCATAAACATAGTCAATAAAATGATCAATCCAAAATTCCCTTAAAATCAATAAGAGCACAACCGAATTCCAGAAATTCTGGCACCTAAACAATTCCCAATTTTCCACATACAAAACTAAAATCCTTCAATCCAAAACCTTCCCAGCAACCAATTACAAATTCTACAATATTTCCCCAAACCCCTAATTTCCTTCAAAATACAATCATCCTTAAAAATCCATAAATATACTCAATAAAATGATCAATCCAAAATTCCTTAAAAATCAATAAGAGCACAACCGAATTCCAGAAATTCCGTATCCGGAGGAGTGGAGTAATTGTAAAATATTTGCTCGCGTTCAGCGCTGCCTCGCTTAATACAACCGGCGAGTCGTTAATCCCATTACGTGTCGTAATTTCAACGGTCGCTTATTTCCAGGTGTCCTGGATGAGGAGCAGGGACCTCCATATCCTCACGTCCGGTAACACACCGTTCAGCTCCGACACGAGATTCGGACCTCAGCACACACCGGGCAGCGACGCGTGGACCCTCAGGCTTGACAACGCGAGGAAGACTGACTCGGGCAAGTACGAATGCCAGGTGAACACCGAGCCCAAGATGATGTATGCTGTTCAGCTCTCCGTGCGAGGTAATTGCCACCGCCCCCCCCCTGTCCGTCCACTTTATTTGAATACGTCCGTCAAATTGAATTGCCCTTAAAGCTCGTCTTCGTTTAATAAAGTCGGACAGATTACTTTTCTGCAGATACCGTTCGTTTCAACTGACCTTACTGCGGCAGTCAGCTGAGAGTTACGACGCCCATTACTGACAATAGTATCATTCGAACTCCAATAATATTCGAGTTATCTGTTTTATTAGAAGAATATTGGAAAGTTGACACTAGAACTACCGAGCATTTAATACGATTAATATGCAATTCCCATAAAAATTGTGACAATAGATTAGTTTGAGTTTCTTCAGACATTCATTGTAGTACTGAAATGAAACTATTTTCGAAATCATTTCGAATATTCAATGCTTCGAAGATATCAGTAATTGCTAATAAAAAAATCGAAAACAGTCATTTTGACTGGTAGTTCTAGTGTTAATGTGTCGAAGATCATTGTTCTAATACACGTACATTAGATAGATTCTATAATTTCTTTGGTTAATACATTATCGTAGAAACTCTGAGATAAAGAATTTCACGCTTGTAATGAGGCAATTAACTTATTAACCCCTTGTCCTACAAGTGAGACTCGTGGTGAGTTTCAATATGCAACAAATATATATTACTCAGTTCATTCGAATTCAAAATAAATATTCCTCTGTGATCAACTATTATACTTCAAAGGAAATATAGGCATAACATATGCTTAGAATTTTTCTCTATTCAATAAATGACAACGTAGCCGTAACGACCAGAGTTGAGAAAGAAATCAAGGCCAAGGGGTTAAAGTGTTACACAGCTTCAAGACGAAATAATCACCGTGGACAAAATTTCTTAAAGTAATTTCTTCCACCGGTGAATATTAACCTCTTGCCGTACAATGAGTGAGACTCGCGATGGAGATTAGACTAATTTGACAACAATCAATGTTCTTCATAACTATCTCGCTATTATCAATGTATTATCTTCAACTGAAATTTCCGCTTGAAGTAGAATGTAAAATTTGCTACTTTTCTTCTAAATTTCCAATATTAAAACGTTACGCGAGCTCAGTCGCGAAAATAAATAGTACGTCAAGGGGTTAAACAACTAATAACTCCTTCGACTTTACAATCCACCATCAACAATGTACTCGCGAAGCTCGATTAAACGTTCCGACGATAAAAGAAACGAATAACCGTTGAGAACGCGTCGCATCTCAGTGAGGACATCAAGCTCCGCAGCGATCGCGCAGGAAATGAATGGTCGGATCCCCAAGGGAGCAATTTCGGAAGGTTATTTATCTGTCGCGAGCCGGCCCGGCTGTATGACAAATTGCATTTTGATGACCGCCTATTGCGCTTTTGCTTTTAGATGCCGACAGGCCGGAGGGTTACGACGAGCCGCATTCTCAGCAGACACGGATAAGTAAGTTGGTGCCGCGTTGGAGGCTCTATTTCTGGCGTGCGATCATTGTAGTCGTCGTGTCGGCGTACTGGGCCGCTGCGCGATCTCGAAATAAATCGAAGGTACCGCGCGCGTCGGCCGCGGAACTCGAACGGAACCGGCGCAGAATTATCCCCGGATAAATCAAAACGCCCGCTCTCTGTCCCCGGACGCGGAAGTTCACCGTGCCGGGCGTAAACAGGTCCCGTGACTCGATATACATATATATATATATATATATACATATGTATATATAACAACCCCTTTTTCCCCCGGCCCCTATCGCGGAATCCAGGGACGATTAAAAAATATTTTCAATCAAACAATCCCGCAACGGATTGCCGAACACTCCCGGCGTTTTATTGCAAATTTTCTCGCCGGGTGTTGACAGCGCGCAGATATTCACACTTCAGCAATGCAATCAAAACTCCATCGGAAGTTCCTCCCCTTTTTACCTCTCCCTCTCTTTCACCGTTCCCCTACTCCGGCACTCTGGCATCGCTTCCTGTCCGCGAGCCGGCTACTCACGGGAATTAATCCGGGATTCGGCGTTGTCCGATACTTCCGCCATTTTTC
This sequence comes from Nomia melanderi, assembly GCF_051020985.1. Lineage (NCBI taxonomy): Eukaryota > Metazoa > Arthropoda > Insecta > Hymenoptera > Halictidae > Nomia > Nomia melanderi. The sequence goes on from NC_134999.1 coordinate 36,578,706, forward strand.
CATAAATAATCTGCTCGCGCGTCGATGCTCATTATCGCTCGCGTTCAGCGGGAACGGCGAAGCGTTGGAATTGTTTTTTGGGGATCACGAGCTTTTCGTGTCGTGTACTCCTTTTTTCGTTGACGGAGCGACTCATTACCGTGGCAGTTTTAGGTAATGGGTGCAATGTGTTTTAGGGAAGATTATTTTATTGCTTCGATCGTTCTTATTTGGTATTGCGTTGAGTTTTGTGGTAATTTCTGTGAATTTGTGTCCGATTGTTATTTATGGTACATTTCTTGGTGAACTGGAAATATTATTTGTTCGTTAAGGGTGAATAAAGTTTAGGGTGATATCGAGTTTGTCGAAAGATGGGGCTGATGTAGTTTTTCTTCGTGATAAACGATGAAAGTTGTTATTTTCTAGGCTACTAGGCGAGATAGAAGTAATTGGTTGTAAAATTACGAAGGTTCCCCTTTAATGGTGGCCCCAGCGTAATTTGTAAATACATTTCCTCTAATTAAATGCAAAAAATCATTTGCCAACGCAGCTACGTGGGATGCGGTTAAGTGTAATTTTAATGATTCCCGCGAGCCTCGTAATTTCCCGGGGTAATAATTTACAGGCGACGCATCGGACGCGGACTAATTACACGCTTCAGAACGGAAATTTAAGTATCGTTTCGAAAGCGGCCGAACATTATCCTCGTAAATATGCAAACGGAATAACAAACTTCTCGCGTGACGTGCACGCCTATGTGTGTCCGGGAGATTTTCGCTGGAGTCCATCACCGTGAACAAAAGAGGAATTTAACACGTTGAATCCCATGAGAGTCACCGTTGATCTCCAACCAAATCCAATTATTGCAGTCCATTTAATTAATCTATGATTATTTGGAAACATTTGTATAATATAAACAATGCTAGCTAATGTGCCATTCAGTTAGATCAATGCAATTCAATATAATAATAGAATTACAGTGTAATTGTAATACAATTCGAACAAACGAGTTAATATTATATTTCCTCCATTTTGTGTATTTTGTCAATTGGTCCATCAAATTAATCTATGATTATTTGAATTTCTATATTATAAACAATCCTACCGAATGTGCTATTCAGTTAGATCAATGCAATTCAATGTAACAATAGAATTACAATGTAATTGTAATATAATTCGAACAAACGAGTTAATATTATATTTCCTCCATTTTGTGTATTTCGTCCATTCGTTAGTCCATTGATTTAAACGGTGATTATTTGAAAACATTTCTATATAATAAACAATGCTACCTAATATGCCATTCAGTTATATCAATGCTATTCAATATAACAATAGAATTACAGTGTAATTGTAATACAATTCGAACAAACGAGTTAATATTATATTTCCTCCATTTTGTGTATTTTGCCCATTAGTCCATCAAATTAAACGATGATTACTCGAAAGCCTTTCTATATTATAAATAAAGCTATTTAATGCGGTGTCATTCAGTTAGATCAACGTGCAATAATAGTAATGCGATTCAAACGCACGGTTTAATACTATATATCTTCCATTTTGTGCAGTTCGCTGTATAAAATCGTGCGTTATTCAACGCGTTAACAATTTGTAGAGACTCCAAGTTGTTTCCTAGCAACGGGAACGAACGTGCGTAGCGATAATAGCTTCTCGCGGGGATTAATAAAAAGTTAATCGTTGCAAACGGCTCTGTTTCCGGAATAAACCAACTTCGCAGTGCTCGAAACTTGCCAGCCACGTGGCTCAAGTGTCGTGAGTCGGATAATCCGCCGAAAATATTTTCTAAGGAAGTTCAGCTCGAGCACCGCTTTAAAACCGGTCGAAAATATTCTCGAACTTTTCCGCGCAACCGTGGAAAACATTATACCGCCCGGGGAGAACGCATTAGACTTTGAAATTTAACAGGAAACCGGATCGTTCCTGATTTTTGGCGATCCCCGGATTTATATATCGTTATGAATGAATATTTCACTGGTAATCGAAGTATCAGAATAATTCGGCCCTCCATAGAAATTTCACGTGAAATTCTAAATAAATCCTGCGCGGTGCTGTTTAATCACTGTTTAATCGATATCCGCTTGCAATGAAACTCTTTAACCATTTATGCCTTGGATATTGAATCGAATTTAATTGAAAGCAACGTAACGCACACACACGAGCGGACCGATGGGAATAATAGAAATGTTTTCACATTTTCATGCACTGGTACTTAAACAGAATCCGTTAATATTTACAGATATTATTAATAGAACGAATGCTATTAAATTGATTTTACTGATCGAATAAACGAAATGATTCAGGAATCGTTTAACCCTTTGAACTCTGTAGACTCCAATATTGCACCAGTTATAATATTAGATATTTTAATGAATCTTAAAGAAACTACCCTAAAGTTATTCCAATTTTCGCACATCCAAATTTTGGGCTAACAAGGAAAATGGAAGACTGAAGATATAATTATGTATATTATAATATATTATAATATAATATATAATATAATATATAATGTAATATATAATATAATATATAATATAATATATAATATAATATATAATACAATATATTTTATAATGTTATAGCATTTCTAATTTTCGCTAGGACTACTGTAAAAATTCTGATAGATTACAAAACAATCTGGAGTGCTAAGCGTTAAACGCGGAGGCAAGCGGACAGATAACTGGAAACATTCCGTGTTCGACGGAACGTCGTCTAAAACCTGACGGCAGTTTCGTGGCTGTTCGACGAGGGAATAGGGAAGAAGGTGTGAGTTACCGGGGTGGTCGGGAGCAATATAGAAAAGGTCCAGGAATCTCGCGTCTCGGGGATGAAATGATGGAACTTGGGAGAGAAGTATGAAGCGTCTAGGCAGGACGTTGCAAGAAGAATCGACGACGGATCCCGGGGCCGTCAAAGCCAGCGAAGAAGCGCACTTATCCTTAAGTGATTGATGTCGACCGGATCCGGCCGGAGAAATAAAAAGCCGTCCGTCGGATGATTTTTTAACGGGCCGACGGTGTATAAAGGTGTCACCGGGGCCACCTTCTCGTGCCGGGGAAATATATCAACCTCCATTAATATCGCGCATGCTTATAAATAGAATACCGTCTGATGGATAACCAGCACCTCGCGAAATATTTTATTAAACGCGCGCGAGAGCAACGTCGCCTTGTACCAATCTTTTATCGGACGTAAGATCCGCTTTAATGTCCCTCAACAGATTTATCACGTTAGAATCTCTGTTGCGAAAAGTTGACACGGAGAATTCTGACAAGATAAATTTACCGAATTTAACCCCTTGCCGTACTATGACGAGTAAGACTCGTGATGAAGATTTTCAATGTGATTCAACAAATATAAGTATTACTCGGTTCATTCGAATTCAAAGTAAATATTATTCCTCTGCGATCAACTATTACACTTCAAAGGAAATATAGGCATAACATATGTTTAAAATTTTTCTCTTTTTCCAGTGAATTATTAATGACAAAGTAACCGTATCGATCAGAGTTCAGAAAGACATCATAGGCCACGAGGTTAACCCCTTGTACGAGACTCATAGTGAAGATTTTCAACATGATTCAACAAATATATGTATCACTCAGTTCATTCGAATTCAAAGTAAATATTGTTCCTCTGCGATCAACTATTATACTTCGAAGGAAATATAGGCATAACATATGCTTAGAATTTTTCTCTTTGAACTAAATTATGACAAAGTAGCCGTAACGATCAGAGTTGAGAAAGAAATCATAGGCCAAGGGGTTAAAGTGTTATATAGCTTCAAGACGAAATAATCACCGTCGACAAAATTTCTTAAAATAATTTCTTCCACCGGTGATTATTAACCCCTTGCCGTAAAATGACGAGTGAGACTCGTGATGAAGATTTCTTAACTAATTTAACAAGAATCAATGTTGTTCATTACCGGATCAAGGCAAACTATTTTTCTATTATCAATGTTTTATCTTCGAATGAAATTTCCTCCTGAAGTGAAAATTTTGTATTTCTTACAAATTCGATAGTAAAATATTACAGCTTAGTATCGAAAGTAATATGCCAAGGGGTTAACACGTCGAATGCTATGGGTCAACCAAATCGAATTACTATAGTTCACTCGGTAAAATGATTATTTGGAATCACTTCTATATTACAAATGATACACGGTGACATTTAACTAGATGAACGTGCAGTAATGAATTAATTCGACGTATTAATACAAAATGTAGATAGCTACATTAATTTGTAACGGATCTATCAAGCGAAATAGATTAAAATTCAATCGATAAATAATTCATATCTCGATGGAACTCGACAGTATCAAGAAGTCTGTTCCCAGTCGGAGAATGTACAAGAACATTTTTCGCGCATTAAAATCTGCAGACTATTAATAATCCAGCTGATTCCCCGACAGAGCTGTTCCCTCCGTCATCCTTTCTCGGCCCCGCAGCGAGCCATAATCCGAACGGCGCCTTAATAGAATATTAAACAATTTACACACATCTGCATAGTTACCGCGTCTTTCCCTGCCGCGTGACATTTACGCGGGATTATCGGTCCCGGCGGATTAAACCAATAATAAATTCAGCAGTGGCGGAGCGGGCCGAACGTCGCGGAAGCGGTTCCCCGACGACAGGGCGACGGCAAGTAAAAGAAAGCAAAAGGCGAGAGGCGCGCTCTAGCCGGTGGAAACAGGCTGCCGCCGCGTGTACGGTAATAACGGCATAACGTAATATTTCGCCGCGGAGAAGTGCAGTTCCCCGGTGGAACGCAGCGGCGGAGGGGGCGGGATTAATTCGAGTCTAATAGGATTATCCTTAATCCCGGTAGTCCTGGGAAACCTCCTTCACAGGGGTCTTTTTCCTCGTCACCTGGGCCGCGAGCAGAACCGCGCGTCGCGTCTCCAAAGAACTTCGGCGGAAAGCAGCGTTAAACGAGTCCCCGCCGTGATCTCCGCGTTGAATAATGTATAATCGTCCCAACATTATCGCACGCCATGGGACGTCCACCTTACGTTCCGCGTCGCTTCCTTTGTCTCGTTGTGTTTGTGGGGTGTGCGAGAGATTAACCCCTTGGCGTGTGATTTCTTTCTGAAGTCTGATCGGTACGGCTAATTTGTCATTGATAATTTATTGGAAAGAGAAAAATTCTAAGCTTATGTTATGCCTATGTTTCCTTTTAAGTGTAATAGTTGATTATAGGAATAATATTTACTTCGAATTCGAATGAACTGAGTAATATATATGTTTGTTGAGTCATGTTGAAAATCTTCACCATGAGTCTCGAAGGGCAAGGGGTTAACCCCTTGGCTTATGATCTCTTTCTGAAGTTTGATCGGTACGGCTAATTTGTCATTGATAATTTATTGGAAAGAGAAAAATTCTAAGCATATGTTATGCCTATGTTTCCTTTTAAGTGTAATAGTTGATTATAGGAATAATATTTACTTTGAATTCGAATGAACTGAGTAATATATATGTTTGTTGAATCATGTTGAAGATCTGCACCATGAGTCTCAATCGTTGTAGGCCAAGGGGTTAAAGTGTGAATGAAGAATGTTTATAACCAAGCGATAGGAGTGTAGGCATGCGAGAAATTAGGGTGCAAATGAAAAGTGTTTATGATCGAGCGATAGGGTGACTGAGAAGAATTAGGACCGAGTGACAGAACTTGAGAGATCGAGGAATGAAGACTGTTTTGGGATCGAATGTTAAAGACTGTGTGAGAGGGTGAGTGCAAGAGGAAGATAGAATAATTGGGAATGAAGTAAGATGCGAGAAGGCAGCGAGGAAGGCAGTCGGAGACAAGTTGGAGGAGTCAAGAGTATTAACCCTTTGCACAAAAATTTGTCAGTAGAAATATTGAATTTATTTTTATGGGATATAGATGATTTTTTAAACCAACTTAACGAGAAATCTATTCACAAAGGGGAACAATGGTATTTTATTTCCACATTTCACGTATCGACAGATTACTTAACGTTAAATACGAAATTTTACAATTTGATGCACCAATCAAGTGCTGACTGAGAGGGACCTTTGTACTGCAAAGGGTTGAAAGTGTATTAACCCTTTGCACTCGAAAGTTTTTCACTAGAAATACGTAACATTTTCCAATGGTATGCAGACGATGTTCTTTGAAACATGTTATTTCAATATTTTATTGAATATATATTTTATTTCAATATTCCACGTATCGATGCATTATACAAAGCTTAATATTACATGCAAGACTTTATAATTTTGTATCAAATCAAGCGGTGACTGAGAGTCACCTCTCGAGTGCAAAGGGTTAAAGCCCAGAGACTACTGCTCATTACACCTCTCCTACACAGTACCCTGAAAATCCTACATATCCGCCCCACTTCAACCTGTTTCTCACCCCTCACGCTTATTTTCTTGTCTAATGAATTATCTGGCCGTGTCTCAAGCGTGTGACCATTGTTCTCTCGTGCTGCAATTTCTAGGTACTAAGGATTTATCCTTTCCTTTTTTCTCTTGATTTAATTCTCCTCTCGTTCCTTGCTCTTGCTCGTTCTATTCTTCTCTTCCCTGTTTTGCATATGCTCGTACCTGCTGCTCTTTATTCTCAACTTTATTCTTATTTACCATTTCCTTCTCGTTCTTCCCCTTCGTCGCCCACTCTCCTTCGAGTTATTTCTCCTCGCGGAGATCCCACTCGTTTCACTTGCCCTTCGTTCGGTACACGAGAAAGTAGGTCGCGTTTTAATATACCGGCGAAGCTCAACGCTCGACTCGCGGTAAGTGAATCGTAATTGTGATCCCTTTGGGACGAGTCGTTCCGGGCCTTTGACCGCTCCGCGCCAGATTTTCTGCTGCCACCCACCTACTTTCCACCGTCTCGTATACCTTCTTCAACTGTCCCGCGTGCTTTCTCTCGCGAGATCCCGGACTCAGCGAATTTTAAGCGACCCCCTTTGCCGAGGTGTTTTTCACGGGCTCGGCGGTCGAGTTGGAAAAGTCGCGGCATTGAAACCGCGCGAGAAATATCCTGATTATAACGAATTCTGTATAACGCGCCAACTTCGGGCTCCTATGCATTTCCATCGGCTAACGCGTAGATCGCATTAAGAGATTAATGAAACTTCCCCTCCACTCCGAGACAAAAAGTATCTATAATTAAGAGACATCTCCGTCGGATCTTCGTTACCGTGCGTCACCGAAGAACGTGTAAATTTGCGCAGAGAACTGTCGACCGACGGCGGGGATGCAGAAAACTCGCAGTACTCTTTAGCCGAGGATTGTCATGGGAATTCCTCAGGCTGCGAAGTTGCTCTTTACGCTGCAGCCTCGCAATATATTCGCCGAAACGTTCTGACTGGGCGAAGTTGCTCGAAATACGGGCCACGATTTTCGACGCGAATTAATCGCGCAAAAATGAGAGAAACGTTGCAGTACTCTACGACTGATTTTTCATTTTCACAATGTTCAATCCGAAATTTCTTTAGTTCAACTCCTAACGAGTGTCTCGATCTTCAGGATCGCGTCTATTGAGCCAAAGATCGAGGAGGCGCATTCAATTTGAAATGCATTTCACGGTAACTAGGGATTGTCCCGGTGAATGGTTAAATAACGAACACGATTAAAGGAATACTTAGACGGACACTTAGAAGTGAAATTATGAGAAATTCCTTCTGACTCGTCCCTCATTAAGAACTACCCTGCATTCGCTTCAGTTTAAATGGGTCTCGAATCGAATGCGAATTATCGAGCCGTCAGAAATAAAATCAAGCGGCGTGGGGAGGGAAGCATCGCGTCAGCGTGGCTGGTCGCCGGAGTAACGGAATACTGGGGCCGCGGGAGAGGCGAGAGAAAGATAAATGGAAAAGCGAGAGAGAGAATTCGATTTCAGGCGGGAACTGGAGCGCGCGAAACGCTCTCGCGGCGAAAGAAGCACGCGTCGTTTCACGGCGGCACGCATATTAAACGAGTACTTGGCCCGACCCTCTAAATTAAAATGTACAAACTTGACAGTACGTCCCGCGGTGCCGCCTTCTTTTCCGTCTGTTCAGCGGGAAATACTTGTTCTTTGTGTCTCTGCTGAATCTGCGGGGACCGACGCTCGCATTAATTAAAACCATGCAACGTTAACCGGGGTCAATTAATCAGAGCATTCTACGCAGTGTACTCCTCTCACCTTAGAATCCTCTATATAAAACATCCCCACTTAGGTACCCTTAACAGAACTTCCATCCGAAAAAATAAATAATCTCCAATCTTCCTTCGTTCTAATTAGAATCAGACAAGCTTTAATGTACTTCATTAACCAGTTAACTGTGGAATTTAGTTGGAAAAACTTCTCGTTCTGCGCGCAATAAAATAAAAAAATGGAGCGTGTACTCGTCGAACGCAGGACGAATGCACGTAGATTATATTTTAATGAAAGATCAAAGCGAAACTAAGAAGAATTACATATTTATATGAGAAAATAAAGAATTCATCGCTGAAAGAATTAGTATCATATCAAGCTTTACGATGACGTGTATACTCGTCAAACACAGTTAATTCGTTAAAATCCGAGATTAATACTGAAACTACACAGCAGTTCAATTGACCTTTTAACCTTTAGCACTCCAGATGGTTTTGGAATGTATCAGCAACTGCAACTAATTTTTATAGTATCCCTATTGAAAATGGAAAATACTATAACATTTGTTAGATCCTTTAGTTTCCTTCTTAGCACAAAATTTGGATGTGTGAAAAATCTAATAAGTATAGGGTAGTTTCTTCAAGATTCATTAAAATATTTAATATTTTAACTGGTGCAATATTGGAGCTTATAGAGTTCAAAGGGTTAAAATTTCGCTACAGAAACTCCGAGAGTGCATCTGTTGAGACTTTAATTGACTTACAATTCAATTTGCGTAGTGCTAAATGAATCTTTAACACCAGAACTAGCAAGTTCTTGCAAATATTCATATCTTCGAAGCATTGAATATTCGAAATGATTTTGGAAATGAATAGTTTCATTTGAGTACTATAATGGGTGCCCGAAGAAACTGAAAATAATCTATTGTTACAATTTTTATAGGAATTGCATATTAATCGCATTAAATGCTCGGTAGTTCTAGTGTCAATAATTTCTCAGAGAAACATTTGTTCCTTCCAATCACTGCAAAAAGAAGACATCAGGCATGGTCATTTGACCCGTCTTTACTGTTAACCTTCAAACCAAAATATCGAATCGTTCATTCCCCTAAGAGAAACACTAGATTCTATCCAGCGACAGATTATCAAAGACAAGACAGCGACTAGCGTCAATTACCGGGTGACCGCGATACGCCAGACGCCGGCCTGATGCTGTCAATTAAAAAGTTCGCGGGCAAAGTTCGTTTTCCCGTGGCGCGGTCGATCGTTCCGCAGCCCGGCGAACTTCCGCCGGCAATATTTCCAGCTGCGAGCGTAATTAATTCGTCTCGAGGGGTGTTTTCATCGCGAGGGTCTAAGGAGAGGAAGCCGATCGTCTAACGAAGCCGTCAAGAAACCATGGAATCTCCGATTGATCCCCGCGATTCGCGTAACTTGACCCGGTCTTTAGCCGCGCGTACACACGCGCAGCGTGTAACGAACGGTCCCGCGGCCTCTCCGCAGCGTGCGGAAACGTAAAATGGATTTAACCCCTCAGCCCGTCGACCGGCGGGTTCTCGGCCCGTTCCGCCGGGCCCGCGTTGCAACGCTGAGTAATTACTTTCTCGGTCCTCGACGCAACGAGCTGCTTAACGTCACTTCAAACAGCCGACTGTAATTTGTTTATTTACGTCGACCAGCTAGAAAGGCTGCCGCACGCGTAATGTATTTGTCTGCTCGCCGGCGGATGAACACCTGAAGGATTTCGTTCGCCGGCGAGTTCCCCGTAATTAGAAAAGAATTCCTTTTGCCCCGGAGGGACGTTACGGGATTAGAGAAATCTTTTGAAATAAATTTCGCGGAACGGCGCACCGGGTCGCCGTGTCTCAGGAAATACGGGCTTCCCATGCAAATCGCAACATTTGTCTCGCACGTCTGCCCTTTTATAACTGATTCTACTTAAGACGGAGTACTCTGCGGAGCACGCTCGTAGTTTCTTGTACGTGTACGTTTGGAATTCTGTGATCGAGTCGAATAACTAATAATCTCTTAACCACTTACGGTCGAGACGCTTCTGTTACAGGAACGTCAGCGACGTGTCACACGTCGACAGGCAATTGTCACAGAAATGTCAATTTTCCAAATTGTTTTGAAAGGTATCATAATATGCAAGATTATTAATAGACAAATTTAGTATTTATACATGTGTAATCTTATCACCAGTCGATGCATTTTTATATTCTCTTCTGGAACAGTTGGATTACAGTTGAATTACAGAGTTACAGTTGAATTTCTTTACACCGCAAGTTAAAGTTCTTCAAGTAGAATCAGTCATTACTCAGACACTTGTATCCGAAATTTGATATTCCCGATGTCGAAGCGGTAAATTGAACAATGATTCTTCCGGTGTTCGCCGAGTTTTCTCGTCTAAACTCTCTACTTGTTAAAGCAGAGCTGTTCTAACTTTAGCGCCGTTAATTAAACTTAGTCTCCGGTGTACACTGTTCTCTTCTAAACCGTAGACGAACGACAAGTATACATTGGAGCAAACCGAGCAGACGATCCATCTCTTTACGAGCGTGGCATATTGTTGCAAATCACAGTGCCGGGCGAGCGAGGTTTTAGAGAGACGAGAATACACCGTTTATAATGAGCTTGACGAACACCGGTGCCGCTGACGAACCATTTAACGTCGCCTTAAGCCCGTCTAATCTCGCCGGCAGACGATGCCGACCCGTCGTATGATATTTGCCCGTGTATTGCAGGTTACGAGAGCACGGCGCCAGTTGCGGCTATAATGGGCCCCAGGGAGCAGAGAGTGGTGGCGGGGTCGACGATCACTTTGAGGTGCGTCATATTGTCCCCGTATCAGACGCGGCCCATCAGGGGCGTGCAGTGGCTACGGGATAACAAACTCCTAACATTCCAGGTAAACCACCGCCTTGTTCTTTCAACCCCTTCGCGTACTATTTACTTTCGCCACTGAGCTCATGTACCATTTTACTATCGACAACTTGGAAGAAATGCAACAAAATTGTCCATACTTCAAGTGGAAATTTTGTTTGATAATACAATGATGATAGCAAAGTAGTTGTTCGCTTTGATCCGTGGGTAATGAATAGCATCGATTGTCGTTGAAGTAGTCTAGAAATGATGTATTGCAAGGGGTTAACTCTTTGCACTCGGGAGGTGACTCTCAGTCACCATTTAATTTGACACATGGAAACTATAGAATATATTTAACGTTGAACTTTGTATAACGCCTCCATAGTGAAATATTGGAATAAAATAGCTTTGCTCCTTGATATACTTGTGTTTTCGAGTTAATTTCAAATATCGTCTTCGCTTCAAAAAATGTTAAATATTTCTAGTGGGAAATTTCCGAGTGCAAAGGGTTGAACCTAGAGGATTTAACCAGTCAACTGAATTTAGTTGGAGAAACCTCTCGTTCTGCGAGCAGTGAAATCGAAAAATGCAGCGTGAACTCGTCGAACACAGGACGAATGCACGTAGAGTATATTTTAATGAAAGATCAAAGCGAAACAGAGGAGAGTTACATGTTTATGTGAAAAAATTCGTCGCTGAAAAAATTAGTATCATGTCAAGCTTTACGTCTTTTTTAATCTTCTTTTCCTTTTTCATCCTTTGCACTCGGAATTTCCTTTGCATTTCTTCCTCGATATGTCTGCATTATTACGTTATTTTATTCGAAATGCATTTGATGAAATTGTTAGTTTCTAGAGAGCAATGTGAACGATTCTTCTTACTTAATTTTGAAAATAATAATCGAATCTATTTGAAAGATGCCTTGACGAAGAAGCCACCTGTGAATAAAACTGATGCCGAGTTCTTTCTTATTTCTTCCATTTTTCATACTTTCATCTTTTATTTTCACCAGCCCCTTCATATTGTATTGTTCTACTTTCTTTTATTTTTTCGGTTTCCTTGTTTTCTTGTTCCACTTTCTCTTGTTTAAGTTTTTCTTACTTTCTTCTATTTTTTGTTCTATCTTTCATTTTCGACCTTTTTGCTGTCACTTTTTCTACCACTGCTGATTCCCTTTCTTCCCCACTCATCGTCCTTTCTCCTTTTGTCTCCTCTTCCCCTTCCCATATCGTTCTACCGTCTTTCTCGACAACACTCAGCTCTTCGGAATCCGGACACAGTCGGAAGAGGCACGGTCGTAAATCATAGCGGCGACAGGGTCGAAAGCTCGCACGAGAATCGTCCCTTTCGCTTGACATTTTTGTTTACGTGCGTGGAATCCCGTATCCGTACGACGAGCGCGGAATTGAAATCGTTCTCGCAGCTCCCGCGGACGGAAAAAAGGTTTCCCAACAAAGGTGTATAAATTAAATTCGCAGATCGCCGGACTACGTCGGGAATACCTCGAATGGAAATCGAATCCCATTGAAATTCCACGTGAAACATTCGTAAACCTCCGTGAACGCGCGAGAATCCGTAGTCAATGAACGAATTCCGTAACGAACGGATTATCCGTTAACAGGTTCGCGGGGGCGCGAGCGCATTACTCAACGTTAAAAATAACTGGCGCGCGTAACGAGCGGGTATAATTATCAGCCGAATTGTTCCCCCGACGAAATGAAAAACGCGCGGGTTAAGATCGGGGTCGCGATACGAGGGAAACGGTCGAACATTCATCTCGCTGCTGCGAGATTTCCGCAACGCGCTCGCGCCGGCCCCGGATTTATGACGAAATTACAAGCCGTTAACAGTTCCGCGGGATTTATGTAATTTTCCGGTCCCGCGGTATTTTTCAATCGCGATATTCGCGCGGTCAACAAACAGCCCGCGGGACGATGCGCGTTTCGCAAATCCGACGGTATTAATTGTAAACATTCAACCGACAGAGAGAAAGAGGAGAGAACGAAAGCGGCGGCGACGCGAAAATTTCCGTTGCAATTTGGCGTTTCGCATTGTTTACAGGCGGCACGAGGCGGTATAAACGTGGAGACGGAGAGAGGCGCGGCGCGGACGGTGTCCGAGTTGACGTTGGCGGTGGTCACGCCGAACGACATCGGGAAATATGCGTGCAGACCGACGGAGGGACGCGCCGACACCGTAATGCTGTTCGTCGAACCAGGTTAGCGTCGAAATTTCCCTAAAAATCGCCCGGTTTACGGGCAAAGTTCGTCGGATAATTTCATTCCGGTTTTCACAATGTCCCCTATCGGCGACGGCAAAGATTTACAGAGAACGTTCCACCAGCGCCAGCAAACACCGACCGACTGTACGGTCACTGACAAATAAAAACCGTCGAATACAATGTTCCCGTTCGACGCTTCGTTCACGAGAAAATCGAACTTTGAAATTCGCTTGGGATCGCTTATCGCCGACTCATACCACTGAAACTGGAATTCCCACCGTTCCGTTTCAATTCCTCGCGTTTTTATACGATCGAAATGACTGTGGAACATTCCGTTACAAACAGCGTACACTACGTTACAGCATCATCGAACTGAAATACCAGGAAAGAGTAATTCCAGGATAAAGGAACAAACCCACCCAACAAACCATTAAACCATTAAACCATCAAGCCATCAAACTCATTTTCCACCGTCACAATCTCTAACAATCTTTTCTAATCTCCTCTCGAACGAGTTTCCACTCCGGCAATCAAATCTCGCGCGAGGAGCGACTAAATACGATTTACATTCGATTCCCGGCCAAGTGGCGGTTCCTGCCGAGGAAAAAGAGGAAACAGGGTCTGGCGAGAAGGGATGGGTCCATGATCTAAAGTCGCGTCTTAGGATTACTCGAAACACTTTAAAGTTTTAAGGAGGCGGCGGTATTTCACGGCGGGGCTATTTGTCTGGCTCAGCCGGTCGGTTCGCCGCGGATCGTCGTTCGCGGCTGCGGGAGGGAGAGGATCCCGCGCGAGGAACGGAGAGAAAGAAGGCGGTGCCGTGGTAGCCGGTCACCGGCGAAGGTAAAGGAGAGCGGCGGCGGGCACGCTTGCATGGGGAATTCGCAGCCAGTAGTCTCTATTATCGTGAATTCTCCTTCGGAAGTTATTGCGAGAGGAAACGGGCCGCGGGGCGTCGCATTTTTCCCGGGCGACCGACGACGCCCACCGCCCGCGCGCGGCGTGTGCACATACGCGCAGCACGCTCGCTACTTTCCCCCGTCGCTGGCCGCGCGCGGCCGTAAATCAGAACTTCGCCGAGTCGTTTCGCAGTTTTCGCAGATTGCGAATTTACGCGGTTTATAGGCGGCCAGACAACGACGCTCCCTCGGGATGGCAACGCTGGATACCGAGAGGATTTGCTTCGGGAAGCGAACGTGAATCGCGATGAGTAGAGTGTCTTCTTGATTAACTGATACTTAATGAATGGGACTGTCGTTCTTGGGGTTTGAAGGTTGGAGATGTTGAAGTGGAATTTGGACGGTTGGAAGATTGGTAATTATTTTGGTAGTTGGGAAATTAAATAGTGGGGGTGATTAGGGAATAAGTTAACCTTTGCGGACGAATGTCGGCATTTTGCTGAGATCAAAGTTCCATGTTTGGAATACTCAGTTGTGAACAAAGGATTTAACTATGCGAACAGCAAGGAATCAGTACAATTTTCTTATTCTCTATGATTTAAGCATTCAGTGCTTAATTTAGTTCAAAAGGTTTTGTATACTTTCAATCTTCGTCCGCAAAGGGTTAATAATATATTTCGAAGGTCTTTTGTAATTTTATAGATCTGAAGTATTGTTCCGTCCGACGCGGAACAAAACGGAGAAAATCCTCGAAGGTTCGTTTATGATATGGACGTGCCAACAAATTTACTTTCGGGATTAGCCTTTTTCGAACTCAGTTTATTTATTTTAGTTACAAGGGGCAATCGCACCCTAAACCATGAGAAAATCATTTAGTTAATCCGCGCATCTCCAGACAATAGTTTTGGAATTTTTGTCGTTCGTACAGACAACCGACCATATCATAAACCGGGAATTTCCGAAGGGTCGACGCGAACCTCGTTCGTAACGGTTCCGCCAGCCATGCGTCAACTTGGAGGAAATTTCCAAGGCATCGGCAAATCTTCGAGGATCCCTCGCACGTGGCCATTGCCCTCACCCTTGCACCAAGAGGGCTGGCCAAGGGGCGTCGTCCAAGACGCCCCCGATTTTTGGAATTATGTGCTGATTGGGTATTTTCAATTTCCCAATCAGCGCACTCGACACAAAACCTGTAGGTGTCGTATAAAAACACCTACAGGATCGCACTCGAGAGGTTTTTTACGCTCATTACAAGATAAGTCGCTCAACCGTTCGGAGTGACGATATCTCAGGTTTTTTCGCTCAATCGTTCGGAGTGACAATCTCAGAGACTTTTTCTCATTGCACAACGTTCAGTCCATCGTTCGGGACACATAAGTCGCTCAATCGTTCGGAGTGACGATATCTCAGATACTCAATCGTTCGGAGTAACGAGATATCATTCATTCATTCAAACAGTAGTCAGTCCATCGTTCGGGACAACTACAACTAGTGATCTGATCTCAACCAGTCGGAGATCAGAATTGAATCAGTCGATTTCTGAAGAAATTCGTAAATCGACGCGTCGCGAGTATTAACGAGACCTAAAGTTAAAGCTGGGATTTACAACCCCAGCCGAGGAATTTAATCCGCGTTAGTATTCGTGTACGTGCGACGTCGCATTTTTCGGTATCTCGAGCCGGATCTACTACGCAACATATTTTTGGTCCTTCGAGCCGGATCTGTGACGGTACAAGTATAGAAGACTTCTCGTTTGTACTGCCACCTTAGTTTTACTGTGTTAGAAATAGAAAATGAAACAGGGTGATTGGAAAATATTGAATAGTAAATGCTGTGAGTCCACAATTTTCTACAGGATTGATAAGATACAAAAACCTTTTTCAGTAACGAAGTCGACAAAGAACTTAACTTTTAAATTAATATCATGCAATGTAAAGATTCAACTATTCAAACAGCAAGAAACTAATATACAGTTTCTCTATTCTCTACGGTAAAATCCACAGGTTCCCTATACTCTAAAGAATCTTCGTCAAAGGGTGAAAAGCGCGCGCGTATCGAGTAATACGCTCCGCGCGCAACTTGAAAATTTGCACGCTCGGGTTCCCCGTATGATGGAACGTTCGGGCCAGTCGTTCGTTATATCGATTCAACAACATTTCGTCGTCGCCGCGCGCTGCGGCCGTTTATCGATCGCTGCTGATAAATCAGAGTTCCGCCGATTCGCCGCACGGTTTTCAAATTTCAGATTTACGCGTGTTTACGGGCGGTGGGTTTCTGCGATCGAGTAACCGGTTTCCCGAAAGAATTACCGTTCGACCGGAATTAAACGCGGCCGTCGCGATGCCTAGGCGCGGAGATGATTTTTACGAGCGCGCGCGCCGACGGGAATATCCTCATAAATATCGCCGTAAATATCCCGTAAGCGTCGCGTCCCGATGAAACACAGGCCCGATCGTGGCGCGGAATAAATTGCGGCCGCGGAAGTGCACGGAGGAATGATTAACAGCGGCGGGCCGGCGTCGCCGGCCGCTAATTAAATTGTTTCAACGGACCGGCGAGATAACGAGATTCGACGACTTAATGGGAAGAAGAATAAAAGAGCGTACTCACGTCGGCGGGGAGGAGGGACGACTTCATTCGGAGACAGCAATCAGGCCGGGGCGAGAGTCCACCACTTCACAGTTGGCAATCACTTCGAGTTATCCACCTTAATAACAGAACTTATCACTCCTTGCACCCTCCTCGAAGTTCAAGCAAAGACTGAAGACAGAGCACGGCAAGTTTCGAGAAATTTGCTGCGACCAATCGGGGTGGGAGGTTATCGGAGACCAATAGGGGCTGATTGTACCCTTGCCCCCGAGGCAGACGGGCAGGCATATTTCTGTTTGTCCATTGTCTGAAACTCCCCCGAGTTTGTACTTTATTAGCTGCGTACCTATTATAAAACCTCTTACCCTCGATTCCTCTCCCTCGTGTCCTCTGAGTGTTTGCTGTTCGTAAGGGCTCGCGGTAATGAAAGTGTCCTGTAGTTTCCAATATTTCCAAGTATATTCTATTGTCTTAACTGTTATAGTTCTACGAATAGAAAGCAGAATCTCATGAAATCATACGTAGGTTTGCGCTTATACACGTTTCCAAAGAGAGAAGAGTTATTTAAGCCCTCAGTCAACCATGAAAATCAAGTGTCCCGAATTTCTTGCCTCCGACGGAGTTTCACGCGCGATAAATTAGTCGGTCGCGTGACCAAAAAGTGCGGCGTTCCATAACCGAGGAACACATTATTGTTCCCGCGATTATTTCCCGCGCGGAAGTGATCAAAGTTTCGTATAAAGCACGAAAGCGTCGGGTCGAGGCTATAAATCAGAAGACCGGCGACGCCGCTCCACAGATTGCGAATTTTCGCGTTTTATCGCGAGCGCGGAGGTGTTCCCATCGGCGGATGGGATTAAAGGCGGCTGTCGAGGCGATTTTTATAAGCATCCGCTGTCTCATCCCGTAAACATCGCCGGCGAAATTGCCCGGAGCACGGCCAATCGCGTGTAAGGCGTGAAAACGAGCTCGATGCACCGGAATCGATCGTCTTAAATAACGAACCGACCGGTCGGTCGGTTTTATTAATCGATCCCTCTTCCCTCTGCCACGTGGCCCGACGAAATCGACGTCCCCGTGATTAATTAATCGCGGCGGGCCGTAAAGGCTGCCGAGAAAAATGACTTTCGGCGACTTTCTGACGAACGTCGACCGGCGGACGCGTTCTTCATTCATTTTTCAGGATTCGACGACTTCTACGTTGCTGACGGATTTACGTTTCATCGTATTATCTTGGAACAAAGAAACATTCGTTTCATAAAAACAAATGAAACAATACACTTAGAGATACGAACATTTTAAGTGGAATTTTCCGATCGATTAGTAAACACAGTGATTTTTCTATTAGTTTCATTTATTCTATTCGCTTCCATCGAGATTATGCATACAGTAAAAACATTCATCTACACAGTTATATTCTACAACCATTTCCTCCAAGTACTACTCCACAGTACTCGAATATTCATTTCCCAGAATATATAAAGTCACTGCAAACAGTCAAAGACAATCAGAGTTCACGAGTATTCAGACATCAATCGACCCATTCACGAGCAATCGTGCAACTTTGCGCTTAATTATCGCTGAGCTTCGTTCCAGACGCAACAATTCACAAGATTCTTCGATCATCGATTCCCGCGATTCCCTTCGATCATCGTTTGGTCATCGACTGCGGTCGAAACATCGAACAACGGAGTGAGCGCGCACAAAAAGTAAGCCGGTCGAGTGCGGCGCGGCGCAAAGGCGAGTTTTTGCCAGCGGCGGCCGGTTCCCTCGGTGCCGGGGCTAATTCTTATGCGATCGTAAATAACGTCGCGCATATATCAAAAGTTGCAGCGAGTCGCGAGGCGTTCTCGCCAGTCGTCGCCGCGATCTCCCGCAACAATCCTGTCTTATCCGCTGCTCCCGTTTCCATCTCGGCGCGCTCGTTCCTCGCCGATCCCGGAAACTCCCCGGCTACCCGGTGACAGAACCTGCCAGAACCACTTGCAGAAGCGCGGCCGGCCAGATTAAAGATACAATTCCGCGATTCTATTAATTAAGAAAGTTAATTACGGCGGAATTCAATTTTCCTAATTGCACATCACCGGGAAGGAGTCCTCTCGAGGCGAACCGTGCCCGATATCCGACCGCCCCCTGCCCACTCGTCTCGAAAACCCACTCGAGCCGTCCTCAACCCCTACAATTTCACCTTACCCCCCCTTTTTTCTCGATTTTATTTTCCCCGTCCCCTTCCACCGAGCCGACGTTCCGTCGACGGATCAAACCGTCCTCTCGAGGACACTCGCTTTGAGCTTCAGGAGGATCCCCGAATTTCACGAGTTTCACGGGGTAATCTCCCGGAATCTGTTCCCGAGGGCGCGAACCTTCGCTTTTCTTTGATGTTTGTTTCGGCACGGAGATTCTCATATTTGGCCCGTGTTCAGCGGCTATTAAGGAACCACCGTGGTGTGGATTTCAGCGCCGTTGTGTTCCGTGGCCGAGTTTAACGGTCCGCGGGAAAAATTACGCCGAACACTCCGGCGAGCTGTTATCGCGCGGAAACTCGGTTTAAACGGTTCCACCGCTCGACTCGAGTTCTACGCGCGGCAGGCTTTTATTATTGGGCTCGAACGAGGCTCGTGAATCTTTGATCTTGTCGTTTGGAACGCTCGCTGATCGATTTATGGGACTGTTAACGTTTATGTCGCTGGAGAATTAGGTTGTGTGATTTTTAGAGATCCGTTGGCTAGGAACAAGTTGCATTTTATTCGAGTGCCGGATATTTTACCTCGTTTATCGGTGATATTCGCTTTATGGAATGGATAATGTTATATCGGTACTTGTTGGAGGAGTTATGTATTTCATTCTCTAGTGACGAACGCAGTTTCAGGCAACTTTATTGCTTCAAGTACCGACGATTTAGAGATACTTCTCTAATGTTAACTCTGCGAACGGGTATCGGCATTTCGGTGAGGCAGAATATTCATACTTGAAAGACTAAGTCGCAAACGGATGATTATTAACAATTACTTTCCTTCTTTCCTATTAACCCCTTGTCCTACAGCAACGAGTGAGACTCGTGGTGAAGATTTTCAATATGATTCAACAAATATACATATTACTCAGTTCACTCGAATGCAAAGTAAATGTTATTTCTCTGTAATCAACTATTATACTTAAAAGGAAATATAGGCGTAACATATGCTTAGAACTTCTCTATTCTTCCAATAAATTATTAATGCCAAAGTGTATCGATCAGAGTTGTAAAAGAAATCATAGGCCAAGGGCTTAATCAAGCAATTAGCACAATTTATCTTCATCTCTCCAACTCGATCCAACCATCTACACCGTAAAAAACAAATATTTAAACCTCATCCTTCCGCTCGCCATCCCAGAGAGCAACGCCTCTAAATCAATCCAAAACCACATCCCCATCCTCTCGTCCCAAAGCACGCGTAAATTTCTCCAATGACTCCCAGCGAGTGACTGAACGACCCAAGTTTACCGTCCGAGCGGCGAGCCTCTCAATTAGGAAAGAAATACACCTCCCGAGTTCTGGCAAGAGGCGCGGAAAGTTTGTCAAGCGTTACGGAAGACGGATAACCGGCGCGTTTCCACGGGCTTACGGGGGATATGTAGGCTAACCTACAGTTAACCAGGCGTCGTCCCGGTAATTCCGCACATTGTTATTGATATCTGCGTCAGAGAGCAACGGGATCTCATCGTTGACCTTAATAAGGCTCTCCCGCCGGCCGTGGGGATAGTTTAAGGTCGAACGCTGCCGGGCCTTGCGAATCGAGCCTTAAGAGGAACGGCGGAGAGAGAGATCGAGAGTGAGAAAGATCTTGAGAGAGAGGGAGAGAGAGACAGAGAGAGAGAGAGAAATCTTGAGGAGAGAGAGAGAGAGAGAGAGAGAGAGAGAGAGAGAGAGAGAGAGAGAGAGAGAGAGAGAGAGAGAGAGAGAGAGAGAGAGAGAAACAGAGGGAGACGGAGAGAACCGGATCACCGGTTCGCCTCGGTTGGCGGCCAGCCTTACTGGGTCAGTGGTAGTGGTAATGGATCGTATAAATCAGCCATAAGTGCCCGGGCTAAGCTAGCCTACCGGGCTTACCAAAGAACTCTAGATCACAGCGGCGCGGGAGGATGAGGATGAATAGAAGCGCGAGGGATAAGGCGAGCGGTACCCGGTTGCGCTATCAGACGCTACGAATTAAAATATATAATGCAGTGATTAAGGAAAATTATTAAGGCCACTCCGCCGCGAGCGGGAGCGAAGGCGTTTGAACGATCCCCCGGGAACGAAAGCTTTATTCGCCGCGAATTAACCTGGCCGGCCATTACCCGGCTTCACCCGCGCTAATCGATCCGCGATTACTCTCTCATTGTTTTTCTCTGTACCCCCGTTAAATCCGCGCGATTACTTCATCGTTCCCCGGGTTTATCGGGACGCGCCGGACGGGCCGGTCGATTATTAATCGCTATTCTTTCGACGGTTAATTGCGACAGATAATAATAATGAGGCCGGACCCGCGGCCGTTCCGTCTCGCAGCTGGCCATTAGTTTTCCAATTATCACGGTTTCCCGGGCAATCGTGCTATCGAACGAACGAACCGAACCGATCGGTCCATTTTTTTTTCCTTTTCTTCGGTATCTTCGTTCCACCGGATCTCTCCTCGGGTGTTCCGTTGGAAACCGTAGATACGATGATGTTAAGAGATATAGATCCAGTATCTCAGTGGAATTTTCGGGAGTTTTTCTTCGTTGAAGTTTCAGATGGTTCTCGTTCTGTTCAGGATTCGTTTCATTTTTTCGTTCCTTTTCTCGTCCCGATGAGAACGATCGATGCGGAAGGCTTCCCCGTTGTCGTCACGGGATTCCGTGCGACGTTACACCGTCCCCGGATTCGTGAACGATCTACTAGCTCCGAAAGTTGCGCGAGTGCCACTCCGGGTCTAGTTTCCCGTAGGACCTCTTCGAAATTGTCCCGCGTCCTCCGGACGATCTTTCTTCGAGTGCGCCACTCCGACGTTGCTCGGGAAATGCTCGGGGAGTCATTAAACCGGTCGATACTCGAACCTCGAACGAACACTTCCGCGAGCACGGAATAGAGAGACAGAGAGAGAGAGAGAGAGAGAGCGTTACGCTGCACGCAGGGAAACGACGGGACGTGACGCGTTTCACAATCTCCGCGGACGAAGGAATCCTGGGGCTCGGTCTACTTGCGATGCAAAATTCATTGTCGGCCGTGATCACCCGGTATTGAAATAAAATTCGGGATAATAGCCGGCTAATTGATAACCTGACTGCAGGGCCTATGAATTCGTACCGGCGTCCCTGAAATTTAGTACATACAAGGAGCCTTTTGTAGATGTTGAAGGGGTTTCATTGGAAGCCAGAGAAATGATCTTCGATATTTCAAGGAATATCGTTTGCAGATATTGAAATCAAATATACATTATATTATTAGAGACTATCGAGAATGGGACGGAGTAGAAATTGCACTAGTACGTTACGATTTCCTGGTCATTCAGTTTACTTAACCCTTCAGTTTACTTAACCCTACACTCTATCATTAGAGACTGTCGAGAGTGGGACGAAGTAGAAATTGCACTAGTACGTTACGATTTCATAGTCATTCAGTTTACTCAATTCACTTACAGCAATCAAAATTACACTAGTATATTACGATTTCCTAGTCATTCAGTTTACTTAACCCCTTTGCTTACAATATCGTGAGACACGTGATGAAGATTTTAAATACAATTTAGCAAAAGTAAATATTACCCAAGCGAATGCAAATGAAATATGTTTCTGTTATCAATTATTATATTTCAGAGCAAAGATGGACACAGAATGTGCATACTTTTTCTCTTTTTCCAATACATTATTAATGACAAAGTTATTGTATTGATCACAGAGAAATAAATCGTAAGGGGTTAATACCTCGTCTTACAGACTCCATTAATTACAAATAGAATGATTAACGCTTAATGTACCAAAAGTATTTTTAGCTCACGTACGCCAAAATAATACTGCAACATGTACAAGTGTAAACAAATTCACAGAAGTGACTTAACTGAACGTGTTAATCGTAAACATTACAATAACAGTGATAAAAATCATAAAATGATTTCCACCATATACAAAGCATTGGACACAAGCAGGCAAAGTCTTCCGTTTACATGCCGGCATTTCTCACGGGTTAATACACAGAAAGATCCCGTTTCCCAAAACTGCAGTCTCCGCAAAACGCAGAAGAGACAAACATTCCCCATAAATCCCGAAGGCAGCCGCACATAAGCGACAAAGCCATCCGCCTCCCAATCGAGTGTTTCCTTTCATCGCCGAGCGACAGCCTCCGCCTTGATATATCCCGGTGATCCGTCGCCGAGCAAGAAATCCCGTTCCGGGGCGCGACGCGAATGCCCATCATCGATCCGCGTAAACTAAACGCAGCGGCCGTCGCGCGTGGCGTCGAAAGCGTTCGCGTTCCGCGAGCGGCGTGAATTTTTTAATAACGCCAAGACAGAGCGGAGCGAAAGAAAATGAATTCTCCGGGCGCAATTCGCGCGGATATTCGGTGTCTGAAATTTAATAACATCGCGGCACCGGCGAAACATCGCACCGAAGGGGCCGCGTCGCGGGGAAAGGGAGCGCGGAGAAAAAGGCGCGCGAGCGGGGGACAGAAATGAAATTTGGCGCCGTATAAACGGCAGCTCGGGGAGTCGTTAAGCGTTAAACTCGCTGCGAACTTCCTATCCGGCCGCCCGACGCGCGCACACGTGCGCGCGTATATTTAAAAATCTCGAAAGCGGCCGTGAATCTCCTCGGAGCCGCGACAGCGACATATTGGAGCGGCCGGGGCGGACTCGTCGGACGGAAAATAATGTCGAGACTTATTACCGCGGATGTCCGGACGTCTTGCGCTCGCCAGGCGGAGGACTTCGCACGGGGATTCCGTTCGGGCCGGCGTAATAGAAATTCCAATGAAATATCGTCAAACGGACAGCGGGACATTCAACGCCATCGGGAGGGATCCGTTCCGCTCGCGGAGTTGGAAGGTTCGTTACGGAAGCGTCGCGGCTGCTGACTCTTAACACGTTAAACGCCATGCCGGTCCTTACGCACTGATGTGAGACTAAATATTTTGCTTAGGCGACATCGGCTTTTGTTCAGTCGATGCTTGAAAAAAAAGAATATAATATTTAGAAAAAGTTAATGTAGTTTGTTAAAACAGGGTAAACAGAGGTGTGGTTTGCTTTTACATTCATTGCAGAAGGTGCTAACTTTTTGTGTTAAATTCTTTGCCACCTTTGAACCTAATATTCGGGAATTATTATTATCACATTGAGAAAACTCCGGTCCTCACTATAGTGGCGCGTCTTTCAGAAAGATGACATCCGCGAAAGCCACTATAGTGGCGCGTCGTGCCTAAAAGGCTAATTCCCTGAGTGAAAAAGCTTCGTCGACTTCGCTGTTTCGTTTCTCTTTATGCTGGCTTAATACCGGCTTCCCGAAAATACAACGTCGAATGTATTTGTAATTAGGGAACCGCCGCGGCGCCTCGCAGTTATCAAAGGGGAAATCGTGGTATTAATGTTAACCCGCGGTTCCCTGGGAATCTGGTAGGTTGATTCGAAATTGAACGGTCTGCGAAGGTTAGGAGTATTCTTCGGTGCGGCTGACATTGGGTTGAGGAAATTTTCGTTTAGTTGGTTGGGCACGATAAATGACAAGGGCAAATTATTTTGGAGAGAAAGGGCGAGTTGGAATTAATCGTTGACACTAGAACTACCGTACCAGTCAAAATGACTGGTTTCGATTTTCTTGTTCAGCAATTATTGATATCTTCGAAGCATTGAATATTCGAAATGATTTTGAACATAGTTTCATTTCAGTAGTATAATGAATGCCTGAAGAAACTGAAAATAATCTATTGTTACAATTTTTATAGGAATTGCATGTTAATCGTATTAAATGCTCGGTAGTTCTAGTGTTAATGGTTCGGTAGCAGTTTTTATATTATATTGTTTTGGGAATCGATGGATGTTGATTTTCTTTAATATTGATTTTTAGATGACAATGTTTATCTTAAAGGAATCTAACGATGGCGACGAAAGAATGTAGAAATCGTGTAGTAAAAATATTATTAATTATCTAACGAATATGTTACTAAATATTTACATCCAACGTCCACCTTACAATTCTTCCCACAAAATGGCAGGCTCTGTCATCGATGATCAAGGAAATCCACCTGTTACAATCAATCAAAATTTCACTCGAACTGCAGAAGCGAGGCTGCCCAACGTCGGAATATTTCACTTAACGACTATCGATCGACCGATCGATCAGCCAATTAAATTGAAATCACGCCTCGCCAGGATCCTTCGACACGAGCCAAGAGGATAATCTTGGCCGGCCGATAAATCCCGGGTAGGATTATTTTCACTTTCGACCGGGCCGCTCGATCAGCCCCGGTGTCATTGACGAATATTCAACGCCGGTGGCCGGAGATCACCGATTAATGCCGAGCAACGCTAACCGAAAATCCGTCGATGCCCTGCCACTCTAATTAAACGGTCAATTGACCGTACCCTAGCACGCCCCAGCCAATTAACTACCCCCTTGATGCCTGCGCGCCGTACAAAGGAGACGGGACAAGCCAGATCGCGCCGCGCCGATATCCGGAATCCGTCGTGATCTTCCGGAGCAGACTCTGGTCTAAGGAAATCGTGTAGACCGCGATCGATATGTTGCTCTGCCACCGAGGATCTTCTAGGAGAAAGAGAATTTTACTAGAAACAGTATTTCTTGACAACTCACAATAAAACACTGACTAAATCAAACAGCACACACTATTTATACACTCAGGTTCTAGAACATTCTTTCATTACCATGCATTAACTTCACATATATTTGGAACATTCTAGATTCATAAGAAACAAACATTATTAACCTAATCAATATAGAGAAAATCAATACAGTCTAGAATATTCCAGTGCTTTGAACATTCATTCAAAAAGCGCTCACACAGTCGCGTCATTCATCTATTACACACACATGCAAATACATCCATTCCCATTGTACAGATTAATTTTCCGATGGAAAAATATCCACGTACTATTCTCGCATAACTTCGTTACAAAGACTTGCAGAATGACTTTATGAAACAAATTGCAAAGTTTGTTAGAGTTAGTAAAAAGATAAAAAAGCTGAAGTGTCTTTACTCTTTGCACTTCAGTTTTTCAGTGGGACTACTGAATATTTTCTAATAAGTTGCAAATGGCATTTTCTGAAATTGACTTGAGAAATCGCGAAAAGAGTCACCAGTTTGACTTGGAACGCTTTGAGGATAAACGGTTTTTCGGGCTTTCGACACCGTCTATTAACGATGAGAGTGTCGCGTGTGCCGATCACGTGTCGGAAACGTCTGCGGTTTCCAATGGGGTTTGCCGGCTGAGGATTACTGTGTTTGGAAACAGCTACGATGCGGTGAACTTTGCGGTCTCTTGGGATTGGCTTTCATGGTACACCCTCCCTACGGTCACGCTTGGTCGACTGCTGTATAATCGCGTTGCTGTGCCATGTGTTGAGTTGGATGACGTTGGATGGGGCTTGGGAGAGAAGGGATGGCAGTGGCTGTTGTTCGTTGTCATGGTGCTGGGGAGCAGGAGTGCGATTGTATTAAGGGAGACAGGAAATGCTAATAAATATTAATAATATAGTAATGAGATTTTGGCGCATAATTGCAGAATAATGTTCATAATTCATTCTAGTTTTGATGAAAGAAGGAAGATAATAAATAAGACAGCTATCACTAATTGAGCCAGAAAATATTAATAAATATTAATAATATAGTAATGAGACTTTGCTGCATGACTCGATTGCAGAATAATGTTCATTATTTATTCTAGTCTTGATGAAAGAAGGAAGATAATAAATAAGACAGCTATCACTAATTGAGCCAGAAAATATTAATAAATATTAATATAGTAATGAGATTTTGCTGCATGACTCGATTGCAGAATAATATTCGTAATTCATTCTAGTCTAGATGAAAGAAAGAAGATAACAAATAAGACAGCTATCACTAAGTAAGACAATAATAGAATCGCTTCTACCATTCATTACAATCTCTTTGATAATCCCGATGTCGCTATACCGATAGAATCCCGTCACCATAAGGAAGACAGATTCGACGCTTTGTCTAAGAAAAGACAAACGATCTAGGCCACCCGGTGAGCAAGTAATAGGAATTAGGTTATTCAATGAATAGGGGTCACTGATTAATGGTAGATCTCATAAGTCTTCTCACACAGGCACATCAATGTCTATCCCGTGCACATACCCAAAGCAGCCCTCGATGACTGTTGATTCACCCCACCGGCGACGTGAATTTCGCACGGCCCTCTAAATGATCATGAGTCTCGGCCCGCGTTTAGCTCTGACCGTTTGTACCCTAGAAACGGAAGCTAACGTTCTACAATCAATCATCATCGATCGCGCCCAGATTAAATGGGATCAGCGTCACAGACGAAGCGCTACAGGTTCATGGTTCGCTGGAACCGAACCTTCTAATACGGTGTTCCGATACAGTGCAGTTTGAGCCGCGTTGAATGCAACCCTTCGCTCATTACCTTCAAATGCGAACGACAAAGCACCGACAGATCCTATCCACGGTAATCAGCGCGCGAACACCGCGACCGG
Organism: Nomia melanderi; assembly: GCF_051020985.1. Taxonomy (NCBI): domain Eukaryota; kingdom Metazoa; phylum Arthropoda; class Insecta; order Hymenoptera; family Halictidae; genus Nomia; species Nomia melanderi. The sequence goes on from NC_134999.1 coordinate 36,606,071, forward strand.
ATTCGGATCCAATTAAAAACGATTTCCAAACTTCGAACAGTTCTCACGAATTTATTACTTCGCCGAGCCGCGACAAGACCGCAAGCCACACGTCCGAACGGGGGACCGTAGGGAATCCGAGAATCGGGTCGGTTTAATCAAACGACTCGTAACTCAAACTTCGGAAAGTAACAGCGCGGAAAAGTCGACCGCTTAATCGTCGGAGAATATGAAAGCGTAATTACCAGGGGAACGGGTGAAACTCGCCGCCGACAGGCCAGCGGATCGAGCGTGAAGCCCGAGTGGCGCTCTCGAGCGGAGAGGAACGAGAAGAAAAAGGGGGAAGAACTACGAAGGAATCCGCCGGATCCTAATGTACATAGAGCGCGACGCGCCTCCGTTTCTTTCCGAAACGAGTCGCTCGTATTTCTGTCATTAGGGGATCAGGGGCTGTGTGTAATCAGGGAAGGAAACCGTTAGAAAAGTCATTTCGGGGGAAATAAAGTACCTGTTCGCGGCTCCTCGAAAAAGTCAAGATCCGAGCTCGCAGTTCGCCGTGAAGCGGCGCCGAGACGGGTCCGACCGATTCGCCGGCTAATAGTGTTGCAGTACGGAGGTTCCGCGTCGTTAACGACTTCAACCGTTTTCCGTATCCGGGCATCGACAGCTCGCCCCCCGAAATACGGACTCCCTGCACTTCGAGCCGTAAACGAGTGCGGATCCCGGCGATTCCGTCGAACCTCCGCTCGAAATATCGGAAAGAGGGGTCCCCCTTATCGCGGGGAATCACCGGCGGATTTTCAATTACGCCGACCGTTCGAACTTAACGGGAAATCCGGCGAACTCGCGAGAATTTCGTAATTGCGCCGGCGATGTTCGCTTTTGAAATATTGGAAAAATATGTTGAAATTTGTAACGGTCGGGAATTACTCGGGCGCCCGGTATCCGACGACGTTCGAAATTACCTCTCCGCCGTCCCGGAGAATTCCCGCGGCGACAGTTTTTTAATTTTCAGGCCTCCGGCGTGAATTCTGCGCCCGCAGCACCGACGGTGGCTGCGCGCCGGAGCAATTTAATATCGCCGCGGCGTTAAACCGCGGGAATCTGCTACGCACGTGGCTGGCCCCTTATGAGATAGGGTTTGGCAACGTGCAGCGGCTTCTTGCAGATGCGGCTGAGCACTTACGCGTGTCCGACGCCATCTGCTCGGGGCACGTTCTTTACGTTTACGCGGGGCGGCGTCGGATCCTCGCTGTGAGTTACTGCGGTGACGTCTGAATCGGGGAATCCCTTGCTTTCTGAACGGAGTACGCGCGGTTGCCTCTGGAACAGAATAATTGGGTCAGCGGCGAATTGATGGAATGCTTGCGCGTTGCCATCGATCCTCTCGGTTTCATCTGTGATATGGTTTTAATTGTTTCTTCTATAAAAATATGAGTATTCTAGGAATGGATGTGATGAACGAGTCTGCCTGTGTTGAATGCGTGATTAAGGCAATGGAACATTCTAGGTTAAATTGATTTTCTGTAGTGAATTTCACATGTTAATGACGTTCATGTTAGATGAACGTGGAGTATTCCAAATGTGAAGTTAGTGACGAAAGAATGTTCTAGGAAGTAGTAAAAGTGTTATATATGTACAAATGAAAAATTCTCTTTCTGCTACGGTGTACGTATAAACGTGGAATAATATACACACGAATATAATTGTATATTAACGATGTTGTCAATGTTTAATCAAGATTCAAGTTAAAACTGCATAACAGCCAAGGTAGATGTCTGGTTCGGGCGGAATTCAGGTCAAAAACGAGCTCGACAGAATTTAATCTAGCCCCGTCTATGCCTGGCGAGCGAAATCTAGAATCTCCCCGCTCGTAACGATTAAAACGAAATTAAAATATTAATCTCCGCCGGCGAAATAATCCAAAAACGAAACGGTACATCAGCGATTAAAACAACCGGTAGGGATTAACCGGTGGCGAGCAGAAATTAATCCCGAGGCCGCATATGAAATGGCCGAACGTAATCTGTAGAAAGATAAATGTGTCTTTTTAATTCACCGCCGGCGCGGACCCATTTCAATTAAGAGAATAATAACGCGCCGAGGAGCCGGGAGCGTTGCGCGAGGGTTAAACGCGCCGGCGGGCTGGCAGTTGTTAATCTAAGCGCGGGGACGGCGCGGCGACATCGAATTAATGCTATTTTCCAGAGATTAGTGGAACGAAATTACTCACGTTCGAAGAACTCGCGAGCAATTATTTGTCAGGCCGCCCGAGCCGCTCGCGGCGAGCGTCGCCGCGCTAAAGAGCGCGGTAATTAATGAAGACCTTCCTGCCACGAGCTAGCGACGCAGGAAAAACCTATAATCCGATAGTCTCCGTGGGGGACATTGATTTACGAGACCGTGGTTTCATTATTCTTTCGCTCGCGAGCCGCGATACCGATCCTCGCGATGATCGCGCGATCCTTCAGCTCACGCGGCTTGTCTTCCGGCGCGTTCTGATTAACTCTTTGCACTCGGAACTTTCTTAATAGAAATGTTTAACATTTGACGAGACGAAGGCGATTCTTAAAACTAACTGGAAGGGAAGTCACAAGTACATTGAAGAAAACTATTCTAATTCCATTTCAGATTTTATAAGTTTACTGCGTCAAAGTGGTGACAAATCCACTCAAGTGTAAAGGTTAATAAACGAAAATTCATTTATTTCGCGCTTCATTGAAATTGTATCGGTTTATACAAACGAATTCCAAGCGAATTTCGCGAGAAATTTGAACGATTGTTCGGAGAATACGTAATGAATGATTGATTTTCGGTTGAATTGATGTATACTTGAACATTCGGCGCGCGATGTTCTAAAAATCGACTGTAAATCGAAGTTTCTGGTGCGTTCTGATTAACCCTTTGCACTCGGAACTTTCTTAATAGAAATATTTAACATTTGACAAGGCGATCCTTGAAACTAACTCGAAAGGAAATCACAAGTACATTGAAGAATTCTAATTCGAATATTTCACGAGGCATTATACAAAGTTCAACGTTAACTATCAGATTTTATGTTTACTGCATCAAAGTGGTGGGATCCACTCGAGTATAAAGGTTAATAAACGAAAATTCAATTACCTCGCGCTTCATTGAAATTGTATCGGTTTACACGAATTCCAAGCGAATTTCGCGAGAAATTTGAACGATTGTTCGAAGAACAGGTAATGAATGGTTAATTTTCGGTTGAATTGATGTATACTTGAACATCTGGCGCGCGATGTTCTGAAAATCGACTGTAAATCGAAGTTTCTGTAGTCGCTGGCGAGGTATTCAGTGGAACGTTGCGGAATTTTGTTTGCTCGCGTGTATATAATAGGGAGCAAGAGAAAGAGAGTTTTATTTCTGTTCCAGGCGAACGTACGGAAGCCATGCAACGTGACGCCGGATACGTCTCCTCCGGATGTGACGTCAGCCACTGGCCCGGGCTTCTACTTCCGTTCTCGTGGTTTCTAATACTCGCGCGAAACATCCAAACTTCCCTGCAGTAGCGCCACCGCCACGATCAGTATTTCACGCGAGCCACCGTTCTCATTGGATTGAAAGGACTGCCCGGCCAGAGAATCGACCAATGGTGGACTAGGTTGTAAGCTAGACGACTAAGAACCAGCGGCGAGGAAGCGAGAACACGCTGCGAGACATCGTACTCGAAAAACTTGGGAAATTTTTAAGGAAACTTCTGTTCAACCTGCTCCCTCCGAAGTTTAATGATCTTCAGTTTCTGAACGTAACGTTTCGAGGGTTGTTTGGGAAGGAAATTTCATAGAGTTAATATTTGAGAAGGATTTGCAACTATTTGGAATCGAGAATAATTTAAAACAGTATTCAATTCAGTTGAAATCAGGATAATTTCATGAAATTCTGGGCACTGCGAGGACGTTTTCAGGGTTTCACGTGCTTCACTTATATAAACATTCGCGCTAAGTAATTCCCCGTAATTACTTCACTGCGAATGTACAAGTAACGTGGATTTTCGCGGATTTCAAGAGCTGTTTACTTCCCTTTCGCGGCATAAGGGAAGCGAAGATTCCGACCGCGAAATAATTCTTGCGGAGCCTCTTACTCCGTTGCCTCATTTCAAACAAGAGGTTTTTGTTCGAGTAAACTGAAATTCTGCTTTTGATTCAAAAAGCGGATTGCCGGTTTCGCTGTCCGCAGGAGTACCGCAGAAAACATTCTGGGCTTTACATATTTCCTGAAGTATCAAAGGGTAATAGAAGCTCGTGGCCGGCGGACTGAATTGTTTACTCGGTTCCATTGAAACCGGACCTCGAAAATTTATTACCATAATGGTCCTTTTCTTTACTATACCGGAGATTAATGTTTAATCATTAAAACAAACATAAAATGAACATCGACCGAGTCATCCACTCGAATATAAATATCAATTCTAAAATTAACTCTTTACGGACGAATGCCATTTCAGCAAGATGAAATTTTTGTATTTGGAAGACGCAGAAAAATGACTCAGTTACTCGAACAGCGATCATCGCGTAATTTCCTTTCTTTATATTAATCAAACATTTGATAATTCAGCTTTATCCCTGAAAGTTTTGTATATTTCAAAGAATCGTCCGCAAAGGGTTAACACGACTCATCAACCAGAGAAATAAACGTTGAAAGCTTCTAGGTAAAAGACCACGATCCATCTTCCGAAGTAAAAGTCTTCTTATATCTCCCATCCGGATTCGTTTGAGGAAACTTTATTAACCGAACTTGCCGGGCGGCATTAAAAATGAACGACAATATCGCGATGGACTTAAGAAGCCGATCGAAATTGAATTCCCCGGCGAAATGGCGGAGACGATGGAACACACCGGCGCGACGAATGTATTTATTACGTAAATAATTCAGTAAGCGAAGCCGCAGCGCAGCGCTTGATCTCAACGCGCCGGTGCGCCTTTTTCAATTCGCCGTTGCAATTCAGGACGGTTCTTTGAACGTCCCTCTTCAACTGAATAGGGTTAAAGTGGCCGTGCCGGCGTCAAAGGATGTGAAGGTAATTCGATATCCTGTGTCTTAGCCACGCCGATGCCTCTTCCGCGCCAAGGAGCCGGGACGTTAATGAAATCTTTAATTCATAACTTTATTCGCCGGCGCCCGTGGAAACGGGCCCGAACGCCGCCTTCGCCGGGACGTCGCGGCCGTTGTAAATAATTGAGGACGGAACTCGCAGCTGTCATCGCACTCGCGAACGTAGAATTAACCGGAACGCACAATCATTGTTGCTCGGACTGTGAATATTCATGTCGACGAAGGATTTCATTTTGTATTAAAATGATAAATTGAATAGAAACTTTGTTCCTTCGTTCGGAACTTTCGTTTCATTTGAATTTTTCGATAGTGTATAGTTTGGAGATTAATTTAGCAATGAGAACTTTTGAATTTTTGGTTGATACGAAATTGCTGTTGGTATTGAGAGTTAGTGAAATACATTTGATTTGGATGCATGAGTTTTCACGATCCGTCAACGTTAGGATAGTATTTATTGTTACACTAGTTTAAGATATCTTAATGCACTTCGAACGGAACGAATTTATCTTGGAAATTATCATTGCACGCCGACAGTTAATCGAATTTACGGAATAAACTTTGTACGATGTTTCTAAATAAAACTATTGGTATTATAAATAGCCTATTTGTTCGAATCGGAAATCAAGCACCGATCTCAGTAACGACTCTTCCATTTCCCGTATCAATTTCCATACGAATTTCGAAATCCCGATACCGAAACTGTGTCAGCAATTCATAAAAACAGAAATAGGGGTTTGAACCCTTTCGCTCCCCAATCTCCATCGGTCGTTCACCACACACGCGCTTTAAGCATTACGTAACCTTGTCCAGTCAGGTTTACGCCCCTTGTCGCCCTCTCCAGGCCGGTGACAGGTACGCGAGTCAATTTAACAATGCCTGGGTCGTTTCGAGCCACCCTCGTACCGATTCGTTCGTGACTGAATGCAAATAACCGGCAATAATCGTCAATTCCATCCTGGAGAACGCAATTATCGACGTAAAGCACCCTCAAATGTTGCCATTCGAATACTCTCGTCCCTTAAATATCATGAACATTCTAATTCCCCTAAATCTCCCTAAAACTACCCCTAAAGTCGTATAATTCCTAATTTCTTTACCCCTTGGTCTATGATTTCTTTCTGAACTCTGATCGATACGGCTACTTTGTCATAATTTATTGGAAAGAGAAAAATTCTAAGCATATGTTATACCTATATTTCGAGTCTCATTCGTTGTTGTAGGGCAAGGGGTTAAAATCCTTTCCAGTTCTCCTCTCTGTTACGAACATTATCACCAACTGTTGACAATTTATATTCTTTACTGTATCGTAGGTTTAAGACAGTGGAACAGCGAGTGTTCTAAGGGTTACAAAAAAGAAAGGGACTCATGGAGACCAGGCCCAAGGGTTGCTGGGTTTTTTCCTAAAGGATACGTAAGGATGATGAGTGCTTGGTGGTGAGAGTGGGGTGCGTTTGAGAATTTGTTGGAAGTGTGAGCAAGAAGAATGCTTGTGGGAGAGAATGATTTTTAAGTGATGGCGAGAGATTTGGAGAGTTGCGTTAACTAGAGAAGAGAAAAGACCTGTACTGCTATATCGTTTCTATGTATTTGTATTTTATTTAACACTAGGTTCACGGGCATTTACTGTACACTTCATTCTATTATTCCTAAAAGAATTGACGCTCGTTTATTTAGATTGTAGAAACTGGAGATTTGATAGTAATTGGGGTACATGTCACTGTGTGATCGCATCAATCAAAATCTGCGTACACATTTACAAAATAATATTTCTAAAATCCAATTTGCGTCAATTTCACGCGATCCGTAAACCTAGTGTTAATTATCTGCTCCTGTGTTTCTTTAAAAATAAAACATATTTAAAATACCATTAATACCACATTACTGTTTCATGTCTACAATCACTATCACGGAGATATCCCTGAAAAATGGAAGCAATGTCGTCGGTGGACGTTAAACCGAAAATACAAAGGGATTGAAAATCAAATTCACCGGAGTCAGGAGAAAAAAAAAGTTAGTGAATCGTCTTGGGCGGGCCGTGTCCGATGTGCTGTGCGGGGATGAAATGGCATTCGAATAGGGGGTTGGTTGAACCTGGATGACAAGGCTCCCGACCGGAAACAGTCACCACCGCCAGCGCCGGCCGGCGAGGGCTGGTTCAGCTGCAACGACCGTCGGCCCCTGTCCGAACTTGAAAAATAATTCAGCACGCGGTAATGTCCTGAATATAAAATTCCCGGGGCACCGGCCAATTTCAGGGCGGAAAGGGGCGGATCGGAGTTCCGGCGAATTTTCATTTATAAATTCCGAAAACTTCAGCCGGGATCCCCATATAAAATTGCTCCGGGAGACGGGCGGGGACTTGGAAATTAATCGCTGACCCGGCCAGAATTCTTTCGGGTTTCATTCGATGATTAATGTAACGAACCGAGTTCATTTCAGCTGCTGCGCCACCGCTGGGAATTTATTAAACTTAACATTCCTTCGCGGAGCACGGCGACAGCTCTTCCGGGGGATGCGGCGAGGGATTGATTGATGGTGTGGATCTATGATTGAGTTTGTACTTTGTGATACTGAGTAGATTGAGTTACTGGATTTAGGATGATAATTACTCTGGAAGTTATTGTATATTTGATTATGTTGAATAAAAGAAAGTGACCTACAACTGTCCTGAAAATTTATTAAACTTGACGTTGCATTATGAGAAATGATGACAATTCTTCTAAAGGTTGAGGTGAAGATTTGATTCATTGATGGGGTGGATGTATGATTGAGTTTGTACTTTGTGATACTGAGTAGATTGAGTTACTGGATTTAGGATGATAATTACTCTGAAAGTTATTGTATGTTTGATTATACTGAATAAACGAAAGTGACCTACAGCTCTCCTGAAAATTTATTGAACTTGAGATTTCGTTATGGGGAATGGAGACAATTCTTCTAATGGTTGAGGTGAAGATTTGATTCATTGATGGTGTGGATCTATGATTGAGTTTGTAGTTTGTAATATTTGTAATTCTATATTTGATTATACTGAATAAACAAAAGTGAATTTCTACTGAACATAGAAAGTAACACACCAAAACAGATCTAAACCAGACCCAATTAAATTAGCACAGTTAAACCTACACTATACCACTAAACTATTCAGAAGCCAGCATAAAACGAATTCTCCCTGCTCCCCAACAAAAGCGATCGTATTTCGCCCTAAGCATAACTATACCGAAAAGCAATACTTGAAGCCGCTTAAACGATACCCCACGAAGAGTAAAAATAACGGGAAATTTACGAGGGCGCCGTGAATCAACATGCTTTATGATTGTTCGGGTTACAGATGATAAAGGGCGAGCGCGGAGGACTAGGTAGACCAGCGAGGTCGAACGTAGGTTCACACGGTTTCGTCGGGTAACACCGGCGGGCGTTGCGCGGGTTGGGATCAGGGTGAAAATTGGAAAACTGCATTGTCCAGCCGTTCCGTTCCCGCGGGACACATTCGTTAGCGGCGCCGTCCATCGGTAATAAATTTCACGTATCTTCCGCCTTCGCGTCTCTCGTTCTTGCTCAAATTAAAGATCGGCCCGATCGGTTGCCTCTGGCTTCGGGGTACCAGGAAATTCGTTGTGCTCGCGCGGCGTGCTCGATAATCTCTCCTCGCATCTTGCAGTTCCATTCTCGCTCCTCCGAGCCGGAAGATGTCAACGGGAATAAACGAGCAGAAGAAAAATCGCTCGCCCGAAACTCGACGAAACGCGATTATCGTCGCGCGAGGGACGCGTTACGCGGGATCGATTCTTGTTCCGGTGATTTTCGGACCGGACGGAATCAATGAATCATCCCGAGCGGGACGCAGCGCTGTTAATTTTCACCGTGATTCGCCGGCCGGTTGCTCATTACGCGAGCAAGGAGGCAGGAGCGTTGCCACGGTAAAAACTGTTTGTAACCGTGCTCTGTTGACTCGCGATTCAATTTCGCTGTAACGAATAAACAGCGCCGACCGGATCCGCCGCACCGCCCCGCGCCGACCCCTCGCCCGCCCGCGGTTCCGGCGGGGGGCGGATTCGATGAATTCGTCCGAGTGAACGGCACCGAAAAACTCGGCCGATTTAGAGCCGCCGGCCGCTGCCAAATTTCGCTAAGTGATGCGATTTCGATAAAAATTCAATCTAGCAAAGTAATCCGGCCGCGGAGGCATCGCCGATTGTAATCCCATTGAAAATTCCGGCCGGCTACAATTTTTGCTGCCGAATGCGTGCGCGTGCACGCGCGCGTATGGATTTTCGGAGAATAGGTTTTACCGCTGGAAACATTCGATTCGGCTCGTTCGTCGGCGGGACTCGTAAGTGCCGGCCGGAATTCGGGCGTTAACCCTTCGCGGTTCGGAGCGTGAGTGGTTTTTTTTTCGGGTGGATGTTACGGGATTCGCGTTCGGTGGGATATTTCGTTATTGAATTTCTGTTACTGAAATTGTAGTTACACGATTAAGATATTCGGATAACTGATGGATACCAGTGGGATATCTGCTGAGATCAAATTAGATCATACAGATTGGACCAACGTTTTAGTATAGAATTTTTATTTTTCATATCTCACGCAGAAATAAAAATAGTCAATCTATGATTCAACCATAGCTCCACAGCTAGCTCCGTGGTAGCTTTACCCATTACTAAAATTCTAATTATGATGTGATTAAGATATTACCGTAACTGCGCTAGAAATTATTGAGTTATATATCTACTGATATAAAATTAGATCATTCCAGCTCACTGGACCAACATTTTACTGCAACTTCTTTTTCGACGTGAAAAGAGATAAAAATATAACCAATCCATAATTCAGCCATACAGCTTCGTGGTAGCTAAAAAGCTAAAACCTAGTCCACCTACTCAAAATATCAAAAAGCCTTAAGCTTGAAAATTTCGAATCGATCAACACTAATTTCCTGAACAAATCGATAATCGTCTTATCAAAAGAGCGCACGCCATCTCCTCTCGATTCAGTTTTCGCGTACCGAACAATTGGCCTCTAGCGTGTCCCAACCCCGTTGTTGCACGCGAAGCGGCGGAATAGCTCTCGACCGGTGAAAAACAATTAAACCGGTAAAATATCGGCAAACAGGGGTCGACGGACGGCTGATATTTTACCACTCGCGAGCGCCGATCGCTTTTGCCACCCTTTAAGCGGCCGGCTCTCGTGCTCCGATCGCTATCCGCTTTATTCCGCGCGCCTCCCTCATCGCGGGCACACGCTTAACCTACTTATTCCCTCGTTAACTCCGCGCTCGGTTCAATTTTCACTTAACAGTTGTTACAGTCGCGGAAAGAGGCGAAACGTAACGAGCGAGGCCGTTGCATACCGGGGCCGCATAAAAAATGCCGGATTAGAGCGGCGAGTTAGTTGAACGGCCAGCCGGTTGGCTGACCCATATCCACGCTCAAACAATTTCACCTCTGACCGCTGATCTTCTTTTAAGCTATGTCGTTATGGAGATTTCCCGTATTCGTTTCTGCCGCGCGGCCGCGCCGTAACCGAGTTAAGGTTGTTTGAAACTGTTTGGAGCCGCTTGGGGATTTCGCGGGCCTTTCGCGCGGTGAGCGGAGCGAAGCCAGTGATTGAATCGACGCAGAATTTTCTACGATAATAGACGGATCAATGTTGCCAAAGGAAATTATGCGTACCTTGATGTTGATCGCGCCGGGTTGCATGCCGAGCCGGGGAACTTGCTTGACGTTGAGTAGAATAGACCAGGCACCGAGCAGGCTGGGAACTCCTGTAATTAACCGCGCAAGCCGAAGTCATAATAACCTCTATCGTTCGCGATGTATTCGAATAAACGTAGAATCCGCGAGATATCAGCGGGACCGAGCAAAGTGCATCGAATGTTTCAACAGATTAAACGTCTGTCTTTTATCCCCTTCCACGCAGCATAATGCACCGTGCTCGTTCCACGGTTAATAATTTTAATGCAGCCACTCGCATGGATGCAATATCGTCGAAACTCCACGCTAAATAACCCCTAGTCTCAAGTAGTATCCGACAATAATTGAACCATACTAATTTATACCCTGATAGTACTTACCCTCAGACGTGCGCCGGTGTGTTGTACTTGCCAGAACTTCCTCGTATCAAGTAGAACAGGTCGACCACTAAACAGACACTGAACTTTTGCAGCTAACCACACAGTGGAGTCGCGACAAACTGTATCGTTCCGTTTGTATACTCTGCGCAGCGGTGCGTCGTCGGGGCCAAGTAGGATAGATCAAAACTAATACCGACAGTCAATTCCTCCATATTCGCAATATCCTGCGTCGACGTACTCTGACTTAACGTCGTCTCGAAAACAGCAGCACGAATGCATGAAGTAACTTAAATCGCACAGTCACGAACTGTAATCACTGTTACACTATTATTATGCATTAACACATCATCTCGAGACATCATCAACAGGACAATATTTCAAACGAGTGTTCAAAAGTTTCTCGAACCACGAAACTGTTGAAAAACTGGTATTTCATCGCATTCTTCCGCGGATACGCAAAATCGTTACCCTTTTTCCTATTTCGCCCATTCTATTACCATAGATGTCCAACACGCTCCATGGGTCCAGCATCCACGCGTGGAAATTACCCAGCGTCCACGTCCACACGCTTCGAAGAGGAAACGAACGAAGGGAGGATAAGCTGTCGAGCTATCCGCCGCGCAGACACGACTGTTTCCAGCTTCGCCGCTGTCACAATTAATGAACGAACCCGGTCCACCTGCTGTCGGCCGATTTTCGGCGGTCGAGGGGCGTGCCCGTCCGGTTTCCTTCAAATCACCCCGAAAGAAGCGCTGACGGCTCGACGACAGGATAATGGCGTCCCCCAGCGACACGGAATCCGATCCGGTAGTCTGTCAATTTTCGTTCACCTTTGCCTCGTGTTTCTTCGTTTCGTGTTCTGGCTGATAGACGAGGGTCATCTTCGAATGACGGCTTGAACCTTGATTCAACATCTAACTCCTCCGGGATATTCCGATTTCTTGCGAGTTTGATAGCTTGAATAGGTAATGTACATGTTACATATAAAATATTGAGTTTCCTCAATTGTTTCTATTAAAGACTCAGTACCTGAAATAGAAAGCTAAGCACAGTGAAATCCTATTGGCTATAAAGGCAAACTCTCCCGAGAGCGACACAAAGTTCCCATGTAGACCTCGAAAGTTCCAAAGGAATCGAACGATTCCTAACAGCTTCTCCCCGCCAGTCTAATATTTCAAACGGCTTTCAGATGGCGTCGCTGGCATCAATCAACCGTCGAATCTTCCTCCGATTAATGAAATACCCGGGTCGACGAACCCGAAACGTCGTCGAGAAACAGAGACGGGAGAGGATGGTTCTGAATAAAATCGAGGGTGGCGGCGGCGAAGGAAAGGGGTGAGGAGGACGCCGAGGGACCGGATAGGGTCGGAGGTGAGTTTCGGCGAGGGAGAATGTGTCCTCTGAACCGAATCGCGTCGGGATTCTCGTTTTTTTTTCTCTCCTCGGGATTGTTTTCTATCGAGTCGGCGAGTCGGGCCGGCCACCGAACGATTGTATCGAGTCCTGGAGAGGGCCGAGACGTCGCCGGATGTCGCTGGGCGCTGCCGGGAGACACTCCGAGGGTCCCGTTGGTCGATTGTTTTTCGGCGGCCGACGAAATTGATTACTACGCCGGCGTCTGGGGAAATATGACGTAATGGCGCTTTGTCGTAAGCGTATTATCCGTCCGTTTCGCTTCTCTCCTCTCTCCTTTTTCTGTTCCTCGCGTTGTCTCCGCCCCCGCGCGCGCGCGTCCCGAGGGAGATTGAATCTGAAAATGTCCCGAGGAGAATTTGACATTTGCGAGATTAAGTGACGCTTCTTGCGGCCGTGCGAGCGCTCGTTGACGATGATAAATCATCGGTCACCGAATTTTCGGCGGACGGCTATCCGGAATTTTTAGGCCATCCCCATCGATCAATCTTTTTTTTTTCTTCTTTCTGCCCTTCCGCCTCCCTTCCTCTCTCTCTCTCGCTCTTTCACTCATCCTTTTTTCCAGGCGGAACTGTTGACTCGCCGTGTTCCGCGAGTGTTTTCGAACACGGTCGCGCAAACAACGAACTCATTTCCATCGCGTGCCTGGAAATTCCGTCGAACGCTGGACCAGTTTGCGCAACGCTTCGACGGATTGCTGGATGGATAAGAATCGCGACAGGGAAATGGAAAGAATACATCGACGGGCACGGCGCGCCAGGCGATGTTCCCGGAACCCTGCTGGACGGGATTGAAGGTGGATTTTTTCGGTAGACGCGTTGTACCTTTGCCGGTGATTGCAACGTTCCAATAAAATTCTAGCGTAGAATAGAACGCACAGTGAACGATTTATAGGTACCTCGGAATTCGGAGTAGACCGGAAATCGAAATGAAAAGGACAGTAAACGTCGGATTCTATCGGAAGCTATTTTATCGAAGAAAAAACCATAAACTCAATTACCATCGAGGTCACCCGACTATCTCTACGCATCCTTATCAACTCGGAAGAACGTCGTTCAGAAATTCAGGTGTAACGAATCTTAGAGCAGTTTTATATCATCATTACATTTATTGAAACAGTATCCACGTCGATGAATATTTTTGTTTTTCTTTACAGTATTATATTTCCCGTACTCGGTTTATCGTCGTCGCTCCGCCCTTTCGCCACCTCCTTCCTCCCCCCTCGCGTTCTATTTCTTTTTTTTTGTCTTTTCTCGTTTTACCTTCGTCACGTTTGATTCATGCTGACGTTCCTCTATAACATGATACATTCGCCGGTTCTCCGCCTTTTTATTCTCCTGTTTTCCGTTATCGATTATGAATTTTATGTACAACGCGCGATCTAGGCTCGCCGGCCGGTCACCCGAAAACATGGCCGGGCGATCCCGCCGCGGCTCGTATCGATCCTAACCGCGCGCGCGTCACCGACGTTCGCCGTTCCCTCGATATCGTTTCAGGGGCTTCCAAGCTGGGGGCCGATTTATCGGTTCTCCGTTCGGCCATCGTGAGCGCTGCGATACGGGTCCATCTCCGTTCGCGACGTCGGACCTGGATCAACCGGGAGCGCCGGCCGTTCCGAAGGAACGAGGCTCGGCGGGGTCGAGACAAAGGTTCCCGATAAAAGTCGAACGAAATCACGCCGATAAACGTTCTCCCTCTCGTTTCGTTTGTCATTTCCCCGTTCTCTTCCGGCCCAACGATATTATAATCGATCAACGTCCGTACGCCGAACACCGCTGAATATCACACGCGATTCCAATTTCGATTCGACAGTCGAACGAACCGGCCTATGATCGATCGACGATCGACGACAGACACGCGAACGCGAACACATACACACGCACAGACACATGTCTCTCTCTTGGGACTTGGCTTTCTCTCTCTTTTTTCTCTTTTCTTTCGTTCTCTTCGAAAACGGTGCCGTGTTTCGTCGTGTTTCGTCGCGATCAACTTCGAAATATTGTCCTCTCACAACGACATAAATTACCGTATATAAACTATACAAGAAGGAATAATATCGCCGGATCTATCAACTCTCTCATACCGCGCGTCCGCTTTTTTTGTTCTTTCTCTCTCTCTCCCTCTCACGCGACTACCGCACAGAAATCGTTCGAGTTACCAACCCCCCCCGGTCGTCGGCACGTTCCGTGAACCCGTCCCGTTTGTCGTACAACATTATAAAAAATCTATAGTTAGCCCTAAGAGTAAAGTCGCACCTTAACCACGCTAGCCGTTATGATATCGTTTTACTCGGTTACGTTACATCGTAGTAAATCTACTTAATTAAGTCGCCGCCGTCGTGCCCTTCACCCGCGATCGGATGCAGTGGATGATTCGAGGTTCGACGGAGAGAGGATGGAAATGAAAGTTAAGATCATTCTCGCGAGGAACGTTACGCGGAGGAATTCTGCTCTTAAGGAAACGTTGCGGTTTTGTGGAAATTCTGAGAAACCGACATTTTATTCGATGGAAATCTAGGTCAACTCAGATCAATCAGATTGCAATATTAAATGGACTTTCAGATGATCGATAAGATTAAAGTTAAGTCTACAGAAAGGTAAAGTTCGAAATAACGTTTCGACAGTCCACGATAATTCTCGAGACGTTCTATGTAAACAAAGTTTCATTAAAGCCAGAATTGCCAAGTGTTACCACTCGTATCGAGTGATATTCCTCGGTAGCACCGTTTCGATGACTCGGCTGGGAGCACCGACAGAGCGACAGGATTTCTCTTCCCTCTCGGGAAGTGTTCGATGCAAGAGTACATTCGTAAAATAGGAGAGAAGTCTCGGAAAAGGGACTCGAACCCGACGAGTGCGTAGGATTTATTGAATTCGATAAAGTACGTCTTACCAAGTATTATCAAGGAAACCAAAGCCTAGCTAAACTCGACAACCAATAGATCAAATGAATCTCTCTGATCCGTTCGCTGAACTTGCTTTTCTAAACGAATGTTACCAACGAACTACGCGTTTGCGAGCCTCGAGCCCGCGGATACCAATCGCGTTGCACTCGATCCATCGAATATTCCCGACCGCCTAAGTCCGGAGCCCTTTTTCCCCGATAATCTAAAGGATCCACACGCATCGCCCATTTAAGCGCACTTCGCGGGCAGCCGAACGCTCTCGGCAACGAAATTCTCTACGTTCAATCGCTTCCCATCGACTTCCACTTCCAAAACAATTTCAACGCGCTCCCATCGACACGCAACGGTTACCTATTACCGCTCTTAAGTGTACACGTACATAATCCTTACCTAGACACGAGCCTATACATTAAGTCGTTCAAGTTCATACAACTCTGCGCCCATATTACCATGCGTCGAGCGCGATCGCGCGTCCGACGGCGACGTCGGACGACAATCGACAAACGCGAGCTCGCGAGCGAGAGGAACGCGAAGATCGGTCGATCGAACGGTTTCCCCCGTGGTTCTTCGTTCCTCAAACGAACAGAAACAAATCGAGGACGATCAGCGCGACTATAATTATCCTAATACCTCCTAATTTCGAAACAATCCTTTGAGAAAACCGTCCCGCACGAATTTCAGGGGACAGAGGAATTCCTTCGAACGTCTTCGGCGTCTCGGTGGAACTGCCCACCGACTCGCGGCTCGGTTTTTCGCTTTTGACATCACACTCCTCGCGAACCGAGATCGTCTCGGGCCTGGGCAAGAGACCTGGTTCCGTCGAATTTATCCGAGGCGCGAGAAACGTTTACTGAATGGCCAATGAACGTTTATCGTTGAAATTTCGCGGTGAGGTTTAACACGTTGATTGCCTTTCAATGAGACTAGAGTTTCTTAACTGCTTGAACATAATTGGAATAAGATTATTGACGAATAAAAATGTTCAGTAACTATGCAGTTATTATATTGTAGCTAATCATAGTTATAGCTGAGATTAAGTAGCTAGATAGTAATGTAACCTAAGAACCACAAATCATTGATAGTTACTTCCAATTCAATTCACCTATGCCACGAATCAGTGACTTAATATAAAACAATCAAAATCCTCTCGATAGTCAACGTGTTAACATAAATTCGAGTAACGTAACATTTCACCATACCCATTGAACAAGACCAAAAACTCCAATCTTCGACTTCCTATTTCATCAAGAAATCTGCTTCGACGTGAACATGTCGCGAAGTGGCAGGATAAAATGAAAACTGGTAAGCTTACCTCGCCTCTGTACGTACAAAAACGTGGCCCAGACCCGGCGACGTTCACCGGTTCCCGCACGTGTTGCGCTGTACAAACGAGGTCGACGAACCCTATCATCCAGCGTTCTTCCTCTCCTTTGTATGTATGTACAGTACCGTTTCGCTTCGTTTATGATACAGGAACAGAGAAGACAGAGGATAGAGATAGAGAGATAGAGAATGATCGAGTGACTGAGTGACTGAGTGGAGAGACTTACATATTTTCTAGCTACGCGACACCGTTCAACCATAAATATCGTCTAGCGCGCGTCGAACGGTCCCCGACTTACAGACAGCCCGAACCGACGAGGCTCGGTTCACTTCCGTTACTCCCGTTCGTCGCGTGTCCCCGACGTTCCCGCTGCAGTTCGTCGATCGATTCGAATCGTCGGTTTCCAGCCAGGGAAAACGAGGAACGACGAAACTCACGCACGATCGCGAACGATCTCGTCCTAAGATCCTCCGACGATCCACTGTTCACTGTGTCCGCGTTTCACGCTCGCGAATATCGGATTGATTCGTTCCTGGTCCGACAGCACGGTGTCCCGCCTTCTTTGTTTTCGTTTCCTCGCCGTTAATTCCGATCCGCAGGCCAAAGGAACGCCTCCGCGCGGCGTGCACCGTCCCCGCTCCGACGAGAGAGAGCCCCGCCTCGCTCCGTTCGACCCCCGTTTCCTCCTCCGTTCCGCTCTCGTTTCATTCCCCGTCGTTTTTCGAAGTCGCCACGGTTCACGACGACACTGCTCACCTTAGCAGGTTCGCGATTAACAGCGTCACGGTCGCCAGGAGGATGGTCGGCGCCACGCCGCAGCTTCCGCCGTGTTGCATGGCCGCCGGGTGCTCGCCTGGAACAGAAGAAGTATCGCGCCGTTCAAACCCGTTCTACTTTATTGTTCCCTCCGACGGCGTAATGCTATGCGACACGCGCGCAAACCGCGAGGAACGCTTCGGGACTGTCGCGTCGCTAAATCGCTGTAGGAGGGCTATTGACGAAACCTTCTGCGAGGCACATTAGAGCCCTGAGTATTTTTACCATAGCAGAAATAAAAGCCCAAGGAACCGTTACTTCAATAATTCAGTCGTAGTTGCTTCGGCAAGTTTTGCCAGTTTTGTAGATTTACCGTAACTTTTACCTTACATCTGTTTGCCGGAAGTCGAGGCGATCCTTGGTTTTATTACTCGCTATGGTCAGTGCCAAGAACGCTCGGGACCCTTGCGTGGGTCTCCCAGGGGCTGCAATCGGCAACCCCTCCAGGATCACTGGTTGAGTCCCACTCGAACGAATTTTTGTTTATACGCGCCCACTATCTGGAAGGCTACAGATCAGGAAGCTTCCAATTTTGCACACGCCTACCCAAAGGTTTATAAAAACCCACGCACGGTACGGAGACGAGATATAAGAAAAAATTGAACTGGACACACGAGACGGAGTATATAGACGTCGCTGTAGACTCTCGCCGCTGACGAGTATTACTGAACTCCCGAAAATAAACGGCAATTTATTTTCACTGAAGTGAATATTTATACAGTCCACTTCCAATCAGTTCGCACGAAATTAAGTCGGCGTGCGACGTACGGGTTTCCCTATAACATTTCGAAATAGAAAACGCGTACACAACAGGGACGTCCGCTCGTCTATTTGCGGCTGAATTAAGCGGAGAATCAAGTCAGGTGGTTCCGCGTGGTCGCATTCTCCGGGATGATAATTGCGAGGAAAGGTCAATTATTTGTCAGAGTGAACAGGGGTTCCGGTTCTGGCGAGTGAATCGGGTCAACGAAATGTCAGTGCGGGGTGTAGAATAAATTACTCTTTGATTCTATAATGTAGAAGGGAGTGGGAATCTAGTAGAATAAATCAATAACCCGATCGTGACGAGATTAACAAGTAGGTCAACGATTCAGCCTAGATTCCCGAAACACCAATGCGGGTTAACTAACATATTATCCCTCGCTTGTGTAATATGAAATAGAACGTACTTTCGTCATTAACACAGTAGAATACACCAACTACTTCAAACCAGGCCTCGATAACACAGAGTAGTATAAATCAACGACAAATGCAACAGCCAGGCGCCGCGAACTCCATGACAATCCGCGACCCACTAAATTATTCTTCATTCATCCAGCATTCGATAGAAAGTTAACGCCAGCCAGTGGAACAGGTCAACAACTGACCCGCCGCGTAAACTCCGCGAGAAACCGCACAATCAAAGTCGCACTAAATCCTCCAGGAAGCCCGATCCGAGGAGCAAACTTCTAATTCACGGGCCGTCGTCTTCCATTACAGATAACCATTAATAACAGCGACACCGGGGCACGAGGGTTGGCCCGACGAGCAGCAGAGGAACGTAACGCGGTCTGGCGGCGCGGATCCCGGCTGAACCAGCGTTAATCAGCGGCTATCCCCGAGGCGGCGCGATTTCCATACATATATTTCGCATATCCGGACGAATGTTAACGATGTATCGGCTCGGATGACCGCGGCAAGCCGCACGCAACGTCCGGTAATAAAGATAATCACGGCCGTGTAACCCGGCGCGGACTCGCTCTCCTCGCGTGTCACGCGATTTACGGCGCGGGATGATCGCGTCGCGATTCACGTCGATCGGTCCGCGGCCCGAAAAACGGGGCGCCGTTAATCGCGAAGGCGGCTCGCGCCCCGGCGTCGTAATTGCGTTAATACGCGGGGATAATCCGGGCCGGCAGGGCCCGGGATAGGTTGATCGCGAAATAATTGAAATTTGCGGTCAATTTTGCAGAGTAATCAGCCGTGTTTGAAATAACGTCGATGGGCCGCGGCCTACGCCGTCGATTGTGAATTAATTATGCAGACGAACTGCGCTGCATTAATTTTCATTTCCCGCCCCGCGCTGCCGCGGTCCGCCGCGGAACGTCGCGCGGCGGATTGCCGGCCGGACGCCGCGTGCAAACTCCGCGTGATCGATGCTCGCTTGACCACCGCCGCCGACCTCCGCGCGCCGTATCACTGATACAGCCGTGAAAGTATGCTCGATTGAAGTCCGTTAATGGAATCGCACCCCGCTAATCTTTCGGCCATAATTCATACCCGGTTGATTAGCAGTTCATTGTTGCGCCACGACGCGGCCGCGACCCTGCCGGCGCCGGATGAATGCACGCCGCGATGTGGGACAATTCGCGTTTAACGTCGCAGGCTGTTTCTGAATTGCAGGGGAAGTGGGGTCATTGAAGAGTCGCAGTGGGGATCCTGTGGTGCTTGCTCGGTCACTTTTACTGAATTTTCCAGATTGGAAAAGTTTGTTTTACATTTCTCAATTTTACTAGGTTTAAGCTTCAATTTTCTAATTGTCCGAGCTTTAAGTTCTCCGAGTATTAAGTTTCAATTTTCTAATTTTCCAAGGTATAAGTTCCAATATTCTAATTTTCCAAAGTTTAAGCTCCAATTTTCTAATTTCCCAAGTTTTAAGCTTCAGTTTTCTAATTTTCCAAGTTTTAAGCTTCAGTTTTCTAATTTTCCAACTTTTAAGCTTCAATTTTCTAGTTTTCCAACTTTTAAGCTCCAATTTTCTAATTTTCCAAGTTTTAAGCTTCAATTTTCTAATTTTCCCAGTTTTAAGCTTCAGTTTTCTAATTTTCCAAGTTCTAAGCCTCAATTTTCTAATTTCCCAAGGTTTAAGCTTCAATTTTCTAATTTCCCAAGTTTCAGGCTTCAATTTTCTAATTTCCCAAGTTTCAGGCTTCAATTTTCTAATTTTCCAAGTTTCCAATAATCCCATTTTCAACATTCCAATGACCCATTTTCAATTTTCCAACTTTCCAACGCTCTCATTCCCCAATTCTCCAATAATCCCATTTCTCCATTCACCAACCTCTCAATTTTTCAATTACTGAATTCTCCAATTGAAAACGATCAATTCTCCATAAAACAACTACACAAGACGTCAAACGCAAGAACATTCATCGATTTTCCACTACCTATTCACATTCTTTCACCATTTCTCTCCCTCTAATCCACATAAGCTTTTCTAAAACCAATTAGCCCAAGTTTCCTCTAATTACAGGATCAGAATCGCCGACAGTCAGCCACGAGCAACTAGAATAAGTCGTCGACTTTCTCGAGTGACGTGCGCTCGTCAAGAGAGACCTACCGCGTTGAACGCGTGCGCGTGCAAGAGATGACTGACAGGCTGGATTGGCGAACTTGCGGAGCAAGTTATTGCACACGTTACCGCGAGTGTTGCCGGGCTGACAATGGATCGGATGTAGGGACGTGTATGCGTGAAGGGCCGACTACTTGCCGCCAACCAATACACGAGGAGCCTGTCAAACTTTATGACGAGGGACTTCGATACTTGATGAATGAACAGCCTGTCCCTTTTCCTTGTCGTAGCTCACGAGCCGAGGCTGCTTCCCTGCAACGCCGGCGACAACCATTGTCGAGGAAATTGTCGAACAATTGTGATGCAAAAGGGCCGACGATCCGTACCAGGCGTCCAACCGCGGGGACACCAATGGCCGCGGCCTCTGATTTCCGAGAGACATCAACTTGATATCGGGGTCGACCCCCTTGTCGCCGAGACTTGACGTATTAATCCAATATTTGTTCATTCCTGGCTGCGGACGTATACCGAGCGACGCGGTAAAACATGCACGAGGTAGTTACTTTGAGATTATTCTAAATTACTTTTTCAACCATTTGCGGTGTAAAGAAATTCACGCTTGCGCGTGCCAGAACAGTCAACTGTAACTGTGTAACTGTAACTGGAGTTCGATGTGTTCCAGAAGAAAATATAGACGTATCAACTGGTAAAATTACACATGTATAAATACTAAATTTGTTTATTAAGAATCTTGCATATTGTGATATTTTTCAAAAGAATTTGGAAAATTGACGTTTCTGTGACAATTACCTGTCGACGTGTAACACGTCGTTGACGTTCCTGTAACAGAAGCATCTCGACGTGGGTGACACGTCTTTCCACCGCAAGTGGTTAATTACACTATGAAGATAGAGTGTACTAGTTATATGGAACTACAAGGAAGATTCGAATAAGTGTTATTAAACTTGGTAAGTACAAAGTACTTTGAATACTTTATGTGTTGAGTGTACCGGGAGAAAGAGTTCTTGAGTTTACTTTGTACTTGTTTCCTCAAAGACAGGTTGTACTACTTGGAACACTCGTTTCATTCTCGTTGCTATATTCTTACATTCCACCTTCCAAAGCTCATCTCGCCAAATGTCTCGAATAATTAAGACAAGTGGAACGTAAAATGGTATTCCAAATTTGCACAGTGACGTTTGAATTATGAGGAACACGGAGCTGGAAAACACCATTTAAATTCGCGATGGAATCCTGACGTTGACTTATGTGAATCAGCAGTCGAAAATCGATTACATTCCCCAAACGGCCGCCCAAACGTTCCAATTCTCTATCCATCGTACCAATAAATTATACCTACTAACTCAACAAAACATCCAGAATGCTGTATAGACACGAAATTAGATGCCAATAATATTCTCCGAATCACGTTATGCTCCACGGAGAACGAAGAAATATTATCGTCAGCGACGTTCCGACGTTTAACGCGTTAATGTACGCTTTCACATCGAGCTGGGAAGCCTGTGGAAGCGTACGGATCGCAGTGAACGGTTGTCGAAGCGTGTCGGATCGAGATACGAGATTCCGCGAGGCGGCGGGACGCGGCAAAGTATACGCGATTCGGCCCGATGCTTGCTGATTTTTCCTCTTAAATGCATTTGCGAGCGACGTTTATGGAAGGGCGTGTGCATGACGTTGCCCTCGAAGTCCCGGGAACGCTTCAACGATTCCCATAGACCGGGCAAAAAGAGGATCCCGCCTAAAAACCCGCGTAAAGCGACGCCACATCGGGAAACGTCGCGCAGATCTGGAACGGATAGCGTCAGGACCTGCGAAAAAATAAATCGACGCGGATGAAATTTCGCCGGGAGCTCGGTTGCACGCTCCGGGCTACGTTTCCCGTTAGATAACTCGCGATCCTCGCGTTACAAAGTCCTCGGGAATTAATTATACAAAATACAGGTGCACGTTGCTCTGCAGTTCGTCTGGCTCGCGTTGACCAATGCCCGGGATATAGGGAACGATCCAAAGTGCTCGGTAACGATCGACGAAAGCATAATTCGCTGTCCATGTTATTACAGAGATTTCGACGCGATTCGATTTTATGTGGATTGACTACGCTTCTTGGAAATCGCAGTGGGTTTTAGCGAAATATGAAGCTATGATTTAAATCGCGGAAGAGAATTGTAGAATGAAAGATTTGATGGAATTGGAAACTTGAATGTTAAAATTTGATGCTTGATGCTTGAAAACTTGAATGTTGAAATTTGATGTTTGATGCTTGATGCTTGACACTTGAGAACTTGAGAACTTGAGAACTTGAGAACTTGAGAACTTGAGAACTTGAGAACTTGGGAACTGGAGAACTTGAGGACTTGAGGACTTGAGGACTTGAGGACTTGAGGACTTGGGAACTTGAGAACTTGGGAACTTAAGATTTTGAGGACTTAAAAACTTAAGAACTTGAGAGCTTGGGAACTTGAGAACTTGGGAACTTGAGAATTTGAGGGCTTAAAAACTTAAGAACTTGAAAAGTTGAGAACTTGGGAACTTGAGAATTTGAGGACTTAAAAACTTAAGAATTTAAGAACTTGAGAACTCGAAAAGTTGAGAACTTGAGGGCCTAAGAACTTAAGAACTTGAGAACTCGAGAATTTGAGAACTTAAAAGCTTGGAAGCTCGAAAACTTAGAAACCTGAAAGCTCGAATCTTGAGGTTTGAAACTTGCAAACTGGAAAACTCAAATCTTGATAGCTCTAAACTTGAAATCTCAAAAGCCTGAAAACTCGAACAATTAAAAATCCAAAAATTCGAAGCAACAAACTGTTCC
This sequence comes from Nomia melanderi, assembly GCF_051020985.1. NCBI lineage: Eukaryota > Metazoa > Arthropoda > Insecta > Hymenoptera > Halictidae > Nomia > Nomia melanderi. The sequence goes on from NC_134999.1 coordinate 36,629,758, forward strand.
GTTACAATAAAACTCCGTAGAATCGCTTATTGCATCGAACCGCTTTTCCAATTCCCACCGGCGCGCGACAACGCGTCGAGAAATTAGAGCGGTCCGTGAGAATCCCAGTGCCGCACGGGTCTCACGTAGGTGGGAAAGAATCGTGACGAGGTTCCTGCAGACAGGATAAGCGGGTGTTACAAGAAGAGCGCGGATCAATATTAAGAAGCTTGTGTGTCACGGCGCAGCTACGTCTGAGCGCAAGACTGATCGTCGCTCAGGAGCGCCGAAGAAATTAAGTTAACCCCACGTCGGAGGGTTTTAAAAAGTGGAAGCAGTCTCACGGCGAGAAGTCAAGCTCCGGCGGGGTGGGGGGGAGACGAGGGGAGAAGTGAACGTTACGACGATAATTCGGTGGAATAAAAAGGGCTCTTACCATTCAGCACGTGGACCATTACGCTCGCCGGATTCGCGTTGCTCGGAATGCAGGTGTAATTTCCGCTGTCGGTCAATCTGGCCTGTGTCACCAGAAGCTTGCTCGTCGTGCCGCTCTCCGTCTTCTCCGTCTCCAAGGAAACACCGCCCCTGCGGTGAACGCTGAATTATCAAAGATACTTTGCTACTATTCAACGCCAGCCATTGGTTATATTACTTTGTTAGTAGTTTCTAAGGATTCCACGTCCGCGCTCCTCTCAGCGAACTTCGCGACGCTTTCCCGCTGATATCTCGACCGCCCACCCTTTTAACGACGATGTTTACGCGCCCCTCCGACGTTGCGAACTTCAAGTTTGAAGACCACGCTCTTTCGAGGACGCAGCCTCGCGGAGGGTTTTTAAAAAAAATGCTTCGGCTAATCGCGACCCCCACTTCCGAGTGTTTAACGAGGGTTACGAGCCGTCTGAATTCGAGTTCTATGGGACTCCGAGGACGGTGCTTGACGATCGCTGTGCGTTCAACAGGGGTGTGCACCCCTACTCGACGCTTCCAGCGTTTACCCTTATGGTGTTCTGTTGAAAAACCCGCGGAAAAACGCGATCGTACGTCATCTAAAAATGAGAATATTCGAAATTCCTTCAATTCTCTTTGTCGATATTAACCCACTACCCCTTATTCGAACTCTATAAAATCATTTCTCTAACGTTCCCGGAATAAAATTCAACCCCAACTATAGAACTAAAGAAGAAAACTAAGTTATATCGAGTGATATAAAATTTAACGCGGTTTGAATGCATAAGATTCATCAAATAATAAAGTTCCAAGTTGCAAACCACCCCACGGAGGCACGATAAAAATTCTCAGCCACGCTTCGGGCGAAGAATCCCGGTGAACCACGAAATTTTCGCACGCGTTAGAATTTTCGATCCGAAAGGTCACGGCGATAATCCCAACGCGCGCAATCGAACGGAAAAGCGAGCGAGCGAGCGAGTGAGCGAAGTTCGGGGGTCTAGGAGGGGTGGTTGCGAGACGGTTCGCCGGAGGACATTAACGTAGGTGAAACTCGAGAACTTTATTCTCGTGGCTTGTACCTGGGACTGTCGAAATCCACCACGGATCCTCCGTGATGCCACGAAACGCTGCTGGGCGGTGTACTTTGCACATTAACGGTGCACGTGAGGCTTATCATGCTGCCCTTCATCACGTAGACGTCCTCGGGACCCGGGATCATCGCCTGCGCGGCTGCAACATCCGAAAATCGGCCGCTTAAATATTCCGACCGTGGCTGCGCCCTTAAATTCTCGTTTATTTCGTTCGCGTGTGTCGGCCGACTGTGCCTGGAAACTCCCGGATCTTGCGAGCAGCCTTTGGAAGCGGGAAAGTCGTCGTCAAGACAGAAAATACGGTTAAAATATATACCAAAATAGAAACTATATTATAGAAATATGATAGCCTGGTAAAGATAAAGTTTCTAAATATATTACAATCGACGAGGTTACCGAGTCGATCGAGGTCCGATCTCAGCGCACGAAACTCCGACACCTTTGACGCAATTCTACGCTTTGCAACATCAATTCCAATTTGGAAGGCTTCTATCCTCGAAACTCAATATTCTTTACTCCGACTTCCCTGCGTCACGCCGGCGACTGCAACGTCAAACGACAATGTATCCTTAGCATATCGAGAAGCGAGCATCGTCTGAGATACGCGGCCATCCGTGAAATCCACTCGCTCGCAGGCAGCGCGGCGAGATTCGTTTAATTAAATTCATCCCTTAAACGAGGCAGAATTTAATTAAAAATTCTATGCAGAATTTAAAATTCTACCCTCGCGCAATATCTCCCGCCTCTCGTTCTACCCCCTTCTCCCGGGTAGAATCGAGGCTCGCCGACGTTGAGGATGGAACAGTGCTGAGAGCTGCGAGAGAGGTTCCCGCGAGGAACGACAAGTCGCCAATTTTCGCTCGCCCGGCGAAGTTGAGATTTGACTTTTCCCCGGCGATCAAACATCCGATCGCCCTCGAACGGCACGCAGGAAAACGCACCGCGGCGGGATATTAATGCCGCGGAAATCACGGCGCTCCGCGAATTGTGGTACGCGAACTTCAATTCGCCGCGCGCGCGGCAGGACTCTATGCAAATGGCGGCGACGCGACGCGAGGCCGTGCTCGTGACTAACATTCGAAACGAATCCCGCGCTCAAGTTTTAATGGAACACCGAAGTTCGGGTCGGCACGGGCGGCGGGCGCGAAAAACAAAAGTGCCGGAAAGACGGCACCGGAACTCGACGTTGCCGCGGATATTTTAATTGCGAGCTCCGCCGGATATTCCGTGTATTAGTTTTCGGGGTTTATTTCTTTCGACGTGTTTGCTCCCGCTTTTCAGTATATAATGGATGTCTTGATTGCAATGCTTCGTTCGTTTTTCACTCGTTGATGCTCGTGTGTTACATAGAATCTACTTCATGCCAAATGCCACTAGGGTTCACTAGGAACTCTGGAAACTCTCGATCTTCCGAGAGTTTTGGTAACTTTGGATACCACACTTGGAAAGTGGAGAATCAACTTAATAGTAGATCTGCCGTTTGATGTAATTAAAATCCAATTAATATCAGTTTCTTCGTTCAGTATAGCATTCAAGTGGAGTTTTTGAAATATGTAGCTTCGTTTTGAATATTCAATACTTGAGATAATTATGAAACAAGAAAACCAGAATCATTTTAACGCTAGAACTACGTATCAGTCAAAATGACTGGTTTCGATTTTGTTCAGCAATTATTGATATCTTGGAAGCATTGAATATTTGGAATGAAAATAAATAGTTCCAATTGAAGAAACTGAAACTGATCTATTGTTACAATTTTTACAGTTAGTGTTAACTAATCCTAGTATCAACCAATTAATCGATACAATATTACACAGAGAATTCTCTCATTACGAAGATCAATATATACCAATCATCTGTATACAAACCAACGAATACGAAGAAACAAATGTATTTCCACGAGAATCCAATTAACAATATCAGTTTCTTCATTCAGTATAGCATTCAATTGAAATTTTCAAAATATATAGCTTCATTTTGAATATTCAATACAATTCCTATATTTCCACATACTCTCGCAACTTTCTCGCCAAGGGTGGTACCACGCTCGCGTCTACTCCCCTAAGTCTTGATCGAGCAAGCGAACACACAGAGGCCCGACTAGCATTAGCATTTTCCGAGGGAGCGAGGGCGGGCCGAGCTGTCCGGCTTGACTTTTCCCGCGATAATTATTACGGGGACGATAATTCGGTGGTAATTAGAGGAGCCGAGGTGCGCGTTGCGACGATCAGCGAAACAGACCTCTTTCGACGGTGAAGTCAGCTCGACCGGCCCTCGTAAAACAAAACCATCCGTGGGTTGCATTAATTAAACGTTAAACGGGGATGACGTGCATGCACCGATAGAGCACGGGCTACGCTGCTATCTCTCTACCCTCCCTCTATTCCAGTCTATTCCATTTCTCTCTCTCTCTCTATCTCTCCATCTCTCTCTCTTTCTCGCGTATTCCGGTGTACATAGAGGCGGACAGACAGACAGACATGCTGACCAGGCCGACACGGTCGTCACTACACACGCACACAGCTGCCCGGCGCAATACACGGAGCCGAGCGTCTAGCAGCGAGCTCAACAGCTTGGAAAAGGAGAGAGTTCTGTTCTTGCGTGATTCTAACCTGAGTTGAACGTCTGGCGAATGGCGTTCGGTGTGGCGGTGGCGGGGACAGGGGCACTGTCTGGAACGGGAGGACAGAAAAGATATCGAGTTAATCGGTTTCGCCGAGAGAGATCCACTGTCTCGTCGGCACGGACGGTTGCGAACGGCTCAAGCACTGTCTGCGCGATACGGGACGCATGTACTCGGAACTTTCCGAGCGTTTCGTTCCCCATGAATATTTCATCGTTCGAGGGAATTTTTTCATTTGCTCTTTCATTAATGTTTGGCTTTTCAGAACGATCCGCGATTTGGAGGCTGTGGAACATTGCAGGGTAGTTTGATTTGTGTTTTTGAAGTTGAATGGTTGATTGTTTTATAGCTTCGATGGTGAATATTGAAATGGTCGGAAAGTTTCGCTTGAATATGTACACAGGATTGTTCATTTACAATGTTAGCAGCCTCGATGTACCGTACAATTGTTGTGAAACTAATCAGGTTAACACTAGAACTACGTACCAGTCGAAATGACTGGTTTCGATTTAGTTATTAATACCTTAAGAGCATTGAATGTTTGAAATGATTTTTGAAATAGTTTCACTTCAGTACTATGATGAATATCCAAAGAAAATAATCTATTGTCAATTTTTATAGAGATTACATATCAATCGTATTATATACTCAGTAGTTCTAATGTTAATTAGGTTTGAATTTAATCGAAGTTCAATTTCTGGGTTAAATTCGAATGTAATATATTTTACACCCAAAGCCTGTACGTAGACGAACGCAAGGATAGCGTTTTAAACTAGTTACCTATCTCTATAGATCCCTCCGAGTTCGAAATGACAACTACACTCGCGCTTAATTTCTGAAAACCGCCCTACAAGCTCCTGGAACTCTCTGATTCTTTGAATAACTGCATCCTGTTCTCTCCATTATTAATTCACCGTTTCCCCGTGGCATTTACAGCTCCTTCAAGTATAATTCCGTCGTTCATTAGCCACATTTAATCCAGCGGCAGGATCCGGGATCCGGGGATCATATTTAAAGCCGTCCCACGGCTCGTCGCGATCCGGTTCAAAGATCCTCGAATTTAATTAGAAGCGCGGGATAACGCCGCGGAATTATTTCAGCCCGGCCGAAAGATTGAATATTCCGCGGCGCTGCTGCGACTGTATCACGCCCTGATTTTCATCATCCAAGAATATCGATTCCGGCCGACTGACGAGCAATTAGCGTGGCCCGTGATAGGGACAGGTACACGCAGAGGCCGCGAACATAATTAATGAACATCGGTGTTCGTGCACGCGGGATCCACGAAATCCTCTGACCCCGGGGGAACGGTCCGCCGCTCAAAGACGCCGCAAACGCAAACCTACGACTAATTATTCCCGTGGCTCTCGATCGTTCGATTAGAAACAGATCGCGCGGTGCGCGAATGGAAATTGCTGGGGACGCGATCGAACCGGAGACTCGAATCGTTGAAATCGTTGAAACATTCGACACTTTCGAAACTTGAAACGAGGATTTTGTTTAACACAGAACTACCGTACCAGTCGAAATGACTGGTTTCGATTTTTTTGTGTAGTAATTATTGATGTCTTCGAAGCATTGAATATTCGACATGATTTTGATAATAGTTTCATTTGAGTACTATAATGAATGCCTGAAGAAAATAATCTATTGTTACAATTTTTATGGGAATTGCATATTAATCGTATTAAATGCTTGGGAGTTCTAGTGTTACTGACAAGAATATACTCTAGAACTGAAGATTTTTGTGTAGCTGAACTATAACCAAACTCGACGGAAGATATGACAGTAAATTATCTAATTTACATTGTTACTTAACACATTGAGCGCCGGCCCCGGGATAATGAGGGATTTTTAGTCTGCCGTTTAATTGCTAATTCTTCATATAACATTTTAGATATATGTATAACACAAATCCAAAGTAAAATTACAAAATCGAATTCCTTATTCTCTTCCACAAGTTAGAAATTTTGGTGTAATCGATGCTTAACCCTATGAACTCTGTATTCTCCAATATTGCACTAGTTATATATTAAATATTTTATGAATCTTAAAGAAACCACCTTAAAATTATTAGATGTTTCACACATCCAAATTTTCTGAGAAGGAAAATAAAAGAACGAAGAAATGTTATAGCATTTCTTATTTTCGGAATAATATAAAAATTACTTGCAGTTGCTGATAGATTACAAAACAACCTGGAGTGCTAAGGGTTAAATTAATGAACTCGTGTTTTTAGCTGAAATTTTGCAGGTGTTCAATGTGTTAAGAATACTAACATTCGCGAGATCTCTGTCCTGATTACCCGGAACACTTCAAAGATTATGCCAAGAGAATCATTCGACGAGAACACTCGTCGAAATCGCGTGTTTTCGAGGCGACAATAGGATTAATTATTAAATTACCGAAATCCACGGGCCTCGTGATATTCCCGAGCATTACCGTTGCGCGGCAGTGAATCCCGCGCGTTATTCGTTCCGGTTCACCGTGTCGGCGATTAATAACGATAACGCGGAATCGTTAGAGGCCGATAAATATTTGTCGGTCGGAATAATAGCCGCTCGTTAGCGCGCGGAACGGTTTTACGTAACCGGCGGAAAGAAACGAAGTTATCGTCGTCGGGAAATTTGTAATTACCGCTCGGGGTCCGCAGGGTTCAGCGGATTATTAAACGATCGAGACGGGGAACGGTATGATCGCGACGCGCGGATCGGGATCGTGACGCGCGTTTATCATCGGCGGATCGCGCGGACGCTATTGTTCGTTAATTCCAGCCGGAGCACGGGACGGCGGCTAGATCATGCTTAATATTCGAGGAGGACGACAACGACGAGACACTCGATGTTTCACGAGGACTTTTAATTGACACTGTAACGCGACTGGCCCAGTGTAACGCGAACTGCGCGGCGCTCGAGCAGGACAATCAATTAGCCGAATTAATTGCGCGGATGGAAGTACCGGCGTGACGGAATACGCAATCGGTGCGCGCCCGTGATAATGTTGGACGTATCTATCATCGATGTCTAGCGTGACCGGCGTTATTAAAAGTGAAAGGGGAGTCGATGCTCGAGAGATCGGTCTATAGTTCGAGGTGACGATGCTGTGGGGATGGTCGCAATTTGATGCTGTTTTTAACACTAGAACTACCAGAACTACTAATAGAAAGGTAGTTCTAGTAGTTGAGAAATAGAACTACTAGAAAGGTAGTTCTAGCAGTTCAGAACTAGAACTACTAGAAAGGTAGTTCTAGTAGTTCAGAACTAGAACTACTAGAAAGGTAGTTCTAGTAGTTGAGAAATAGAACTACTAGAAAGGTAGTTCTAGTAGTTCAGAACTACTACTAGAAAGGTAGTTCTAGTATTTCAGAACTAGAACTACTAGAACTACCAGTCAAAATGACTGGTTTCGATTTTTTTGTTTAGCAATTATTGTTATCTTCGAAGCATTGAATATTCCAAATGATTTTGAAAATAGTTTCATTTGAGTACTATAATGAATGCCTGAAGAAAATCATCTATTGTTACAATTTTTATAGGAATTGTATATTAATCGTATTAAATGCTCGGTAGTTCTAGTGTTAATGGTATGAACATTCGTAGATATTGAAGGTGGTAATGTTAGACAAGTTTAAAGGAGGTTTTCCTAAATTTTTATAAGTACAATGTAGATTCTTTGATACGCGTGTTTGATAATAAAATGCAATACTGTCTTGTAAAGTGCACCCCAGATAATAATCAGAGTATGTGGTATATCGTCTACATATAATACAAAGATCTTTCTAAGAAGAAACTATAGAGATTGAGGAATAGATACACAGTGATAAGTTCATTAGAGAGTTTAAGGTTTCTACAGTTAATCAGCACTAGTTAACACGACGAGGGAGCTATTCTAAGAATCTAGAAAGTAGAATTTCACGGAAATCGTCACCTCCAAGTATAGTTTCCACGGTGACAGGCATGCAAGGCTATAAGCGTCAATCTTTCTCTCATGCTGGTGCGTGGTCAAGGCACCGGAAGTGTCTGTTTCGATTGATCAGACGGTAGACACGTATGCAAGCGTTTGAAACACGTCTTTCTCATTTATCTCCATTATACAAGGTGTATAGTAAGGTTCTATACGCTTGGCCGACCCTCTCGAGATTCTTCGTCAGAATTTCAACTCGAAAATCCTCGAAAAGCATTCTGAAGAGAGCGACAGTTAAAGAATTCAAAGACTTCAAATGATTCTTCGGTCCTCGGAGATCGACTCGACGAATATTGACTCTCGAAAGGGTGAACCGCGACTATAACGGTCTCACGTTGGAAGCTTTACCTTCGACTCTCAACTCGAAGGCTAAATTCATTTTGGGGTCGGTGTTAACCTGGCATTCGTAAACCCCTGCGTCGCGCTGTTGGACGAACTCGATTTTCAGCGTCCACTCGTTGGATGGTTCCGGATGCTTCACCGAGAATCTGTCGTCCCCCGTGTACGCGTGAATGGAGGACGTGAGGATGTGTAGATCTCTCCTACGCATCCAGGACACCTGGAACAGAAAAGGAACAGAATTATTTCACAGAGTCTCAAAGAACTTCTGAAATTGCCCTACTGAAATTATTGGATTTCCTCGTTACCTTGGTGTACGATTATTATATTATTTGTATTACATATAATAATATAATATTATATAGTAATGATAATAATAATAATAATAATAATAATATAATTACTAATATAATATATAATAATATAATATAATATAATCATGATAATAATAATAATAATAATAATAATAATATAATTACTAATATAATATATAATAATATAATATAATATAATAATGATTAGTAATTATATTATTATTAGTATTATTATTATTATTATTATTATTTCCTCGTTGTATTATTCACTTTCGCTACTGAGCTCGCGCAGCATTTTACTATTGAAAATTTGGAAGAAACGTAAGGAAATTTTGTTTCACTTTCAGTGGAAATTTCATATCAAGATAATACATTGGTAATGGTAAAATAATTCTACGCTTTGATCTATGGGAATGAACATTGAGTTTTGCTTAGTTAATCTAAATCTTCATCAGTCTCGTCATTATACGGGAAGCGGTTAATGACTCGTCGTTATTATATTGAAGGAAACAAATGTATACGAGTTGAATACGATTCGTTTGTGATTAGATTGCGAGTATAATTTCAAACCATCTCGTATTATTCCCTTTGTTCGGTTCGCGGAGGCACGCAGGAACGAGTTTTCATCGAAATAGTCGGCGAGGAACGGGTTCACTTTGTCCCGACTATAATTTCAAGATTATTCGACCGCACAACGGTGCGGCGTTACAAGGGTGTCGGCCGGGACCGTCACTGGAACAATGTTTGACGGGAATATACATCTGTCAAATCTGTTAACAGTCGTATAATAACGTTCCCATTGATCTATCGACGCACCTGTGCCGATCTAATAATCGAATCGGCGCGCGACGCGTATCGAATTTTCCGTGCGCGCCGGCCGTTCGTGAAATTGTGGTCGCGCAAACGTTATTATACGGCGAATTGTAGACGGGTGTCGTTGAATCGTGTCAGGCATGGTTTACCGGTGTCCCGCGCAGAATTCCGCAAAGATCCTTTGAGAGGAATTGAATCGGAGAGGAAGCAAATGAATCTTGTCCATTATTCACCTCTATTTATTACGCTCTCGACCGTAGTTTCTGTTTAACCCCTTGGCCTATGATTTCTTTTACAACTCTGATCGATACGGCCACTTTGTCTCTAATAATTTATTTGAAAAATAGGCAAATTCTAAGCGAATATTACGCCCATATTACCTTTTAAGTATAATAGTTGATTACAGAGGAATAATATGTACTTTGCATTCGAATGAACTGAGCAATATATATATTTGTTGAATCATATTGAAAATCTTCACAACGAGTCTCACTCGTTGTAGGTGAACGGGTTAAGTCTCAGATTTTAATCAAAACTTCAATTCTTTCGTATCAATCATTTGTATGATGGTATCAATAGACTTATAAACCCTCATATATTTATATTTCCTTTTGTTCTACTTAACCTTCTCTTACAATTACACTTAACAGATATAATTCAGTAACATTCATTCTCAATAGCCGCTACCAATGTCGCACGTAAATCATAAAGTCAACATTACCACTCGTATTAAATCAAACGAGCAGACAATGCTCCATTAAAGTCTCAATTCTGCAACGGAATATCCTGCATGAATCTTCAATTCGAATCGTGCCCGCTGTTTAATATCTTCCTTATAATTGTACTCCGGATTCCCGACGAACGGTTCGACAGATTTATTAAACCTTTCCGCTCGCGAGACCCGATGGTACCCGTTTGAAAATTCCACGAAATCTCTACTCCGATCATCGACGTTTACGGTGATCGTTAAACGCCCCCGTGACGCGGGGTACGTGCCGTCCGTCGGCTGTCGTTGCGCCAAAAGTCACCCCAACGAATCCCTTTTCCGACCCTCGCGTTTATGGGCGCCGCCACTTCTAACCCTAGCAATGGGGGATCGTTAAACGTATGTTCCCTGAGAAGAAGATCTTCTCACCCTCGTTAATTATTCCCGACTGCATCCCTTGCGCGAGCCAGACAGTGAAAGAGGGACACCGGCAGACGGGGCTGAGGATGGTCTGGGGGTTGGAAACGTAATCCCTCAGACGGAACACGTCGAAACGCTCGGATCTCGGCAAGTTTTCGACGTTAGACGTTTGATAAGGGTACGTCGTCCCATTTTACAGCCGTCCGTCGAGTGCGCGGCGCATTAATTGAATATTATACCTCGACGCTGTTGTCTTCGCCCCCTTTGTGACGGATCAATGACCGTTTCGTCGTTTCGGCTGAATATTCTATTGTCGATTGGGGCTGCGATGCGGTGAGAATCGAAGAAAGTGGGAGTTTGATTGTATACTGAGTTATACTACTGATTCTTCTTAAATCGACGTAAGAATCGAAAAAATTGAATAGGGAATTTGATAAAAGTGTTATAAGACGCGTTGAGAATTGAAGGAATAGTGGTCGTTTCATTATACATTGAGTTATACTACTGATTCTTCTTAAGTCAAAGTAAGAATCGAAAGAATTGAACGGGGAATTTGATAAACGTTATATGACGCGTTGAGAGTTGAAGAAACAGTGGGAGTTTGATTGTATACTGAGTTATACTACTGATTCTTCTTAAATCAAAGTAAGAATCGAAAGAATTTAATGGAATTTGATAAACGTGTTATATGACGCGTTGAGAATTGAAGAAACAGTGGTCGTTTCATTATTCATTGGGTTATACTACTGATTCTTCTTAACACTACGACTACCGAGCATTTAATACGATTAATATGCAACTCCTATAAAAATTGTAACAATAGATTATTTTCAGTTTCTTTAGACATTCATTGTAGTACTGAAATGGAACTATTTATGTTCAAAATCATTTCGAATATTCAATGCTTCGAAGGTATCAATAATTGCTGAACAAGAAAATCGAAACCAGTCATTTTGACTGGTACGGTAGTTCTAGTGTCAAATCGAAGTAAGAATCGAAAAAATTGAATACGAAATTTGTTAACCGTGTTATACGACGCGTTGAGAATTGAAGAAACAGTGGTGGTTTGATTATACATTGAGCTATACTACTGACTCCTCTCAAATCGACGTAAGAATAAAAAAAAATTGAATAGAGAATGTGATAAAGATATTAATAATAACATGATATTTCACATGTGCTCAATTTCGATATGAATAATATAATTATACAACCTAAACAGAATAACTTTGAATTTCTAATATCCTCATAGTTCTACACTCTCTATTATCCACAAAAAACTAGCCCGTTCCGAAATATTTCCATTCCACAGAGCAGTGGCAACACAGTCCGCATTATTTACAAAAATAGTGACAGCTTTCTCGCGAGCTCCAGCCGTTCCGGCTGCGTACAAAAATATATTCATTATTCCTATTACATCTGTCATTCCGTAGTACAATAGGAAAGAACGGGGCTGTTGAACGCGACGGTAACTCGTATCACGTTTCCCATGGAGCGCGAACAATATCCCTGCTTACTATGGGCCTGGGCTTTTATATCCTCGCCACTCTGTCGGAAAATATTTCTGTAATTAAAATGCTGGCGCGCGGACCGCCGGAAGAATGTTCCGGGCGCGGTCTGCGGCGGGCCGACGTCGCTCCTTTTATTTGCAGATTTCTCGCCTCGTTGTACTTTAATAGAGGCGAAATTCCGGGATAACACGTCGGCCACGTAACATCCTTGTTCCACGGTAATCTCGGCACGGCTGCCGCTGAACCCACTTCGAAACTGTAAGACGTTCGTGGCCAAGTCACGAAAAGATCCCGGCTCCGCGTAACGCCGCGTGGGATATTTAATTTTCCCCGGCATAGCTCCGAGCTGATATAAAAGGCGCGAAACGATAACCGGCTAGCCGGAGACGCGTCTGTGGCGATAGCGAGAACGTACGAGAAATTTATACTGGAGCAACGCTTGTTCCTTAGACTCGGACTCGGCCGACTTGTCGCGAGCTGAATAAATTCGCGGCGCATGTCTCACTTGAAACACCGCCGAGATTCGTGATCGAAATAACGGGGAGACAGAGGGCGCCGTTCCTCATTAGAGCTACATCGCGTAATAAATATATTTAACCTGACTATGGACTTAGTTTTTATTTTAGTAGCCCTACAGTAGGTTCGTAAATGTTTAATGTGGGAAGTAAGTGGAGTAGGTCGAACATGAGTCAGGTGTTCGGTTGAATGAATAATATACATCTTATTTCTAATTGTTAATACTCAATCTATAATTAAGTTAGTATAGATCTCGTATGTAAACGTTTGAACAGTCGCAATGAGTATTTCGTGAAAGATTCGAGTGAAACAGGTCAACCACATACCAGGTGTTTTGTGAAGGATCGTTGGGGGAAATGATATTTGAGATTTTCGGTGTTGTAGAGATAGTATTCGATGGTTTTGGAGATGTTTGATGTGGGATTAAGTGAAGTAGGTCGACCATGAGTCAGAAGTTCGTTTGAATGAATAATATGCATATTATTTATAATTGTTAGTACTCCATCTATAATTAAGTTACTATAGATTTCGTATATAAGCGTTTGAACAGTCGCAATGAGTATTTTACAAAATATTCAAGTGAAACAGATCAACGATATACCATCCTCAAGCCGAAACTTCGAACTTCCATCACAGAATACTCCAAATTCTAACTGCAATATCTCTTCCCAATCGGAAAGCAGCATCCCAAAAATTCCAAACGATCGCAATAAAAATACCAATCCCGACTTCCAGCAGAACTCAATCGCACTTAAGCAAACATCTGCGGAGATCTCAGACGATACGTCAAAGGAGAACAGTCGACAGGGGACGAGGCAGCCGCAGCCAGCAACGTCGCCGTCTACGTAAAACATCTCCGAGCGCAATTTGCCGGGTGGTAGCCGGCTGGAGGTCTGTGTGTCTCCAGGCTCTCGGCCCGCCGAAGAACTGCCATTTTCTGCTTAGATCACCCCGAAAGCGTGCCGTCAAGACGTCTCCCCTTTGTGCTGCTCTAGGTACACCGTCAACCGCGCGATCTCCATTTCCTATTAATCCGACAGCGTGTCGGAATCCCCGACGTCAGCGGTAGAACGAGGAGAACACGGCGAAATCGGATAAAGGATACGTAGCAATTTCAACGTGCAAAGAAGAAACACACACGCGCGAGCGCGAGCGAGACGGAACGGGAACGCACCGAAGCCACCCGGAGAATCGAACACGAATTTTTCTCGAGGAATTCTCTCGCCCGCGAGAATATTTCCTTCCGTTCCCTTTGCCCTGTCTCATCCCGCGGAAGCCCCGGCGTACGTGCAGGCATTCTCTAAACGGCGCCGACGAGACGCGGCGACGGCTGTTGCGGCCCCGACACGCAAGCTAGTCGCGTCTCAGAGTCCCCCCGCCCCCTCGCGCGGCCCCCAAGAAAATGGAGGCTTCGTCTACCCAACGAGGAACGATGATTTTCCCCGGCCATTCGCGGTAATTCCCCGGGATAAAAGGTTTTCCACGCAGGTGCGCGGCGATAGGGGAGGAAAATGGCGGACGGAGGGTGGATGGCTCGTCTCCGGCAAACTCGATTTACCGACGACCCGCTGCGGTACGTCTCGCGAGTACTTATCCGCGCGGGGCTTTTCTTATTTTCGCTCTTGTCGCGGCTTCCGCGGGATCCGAGCGTGTCAGGCGGTTCTGGCGGCCGACGGATCGGTTCGCGTCAATTTTATTTGCCCCGCGGCGAGACGAACGACTGATGACACCGTGGGAACGCTACGGTGTAGCGGTTCCGTGGGAAGGGAACCGTCTCTGACGGAAGTCGACTTTCCGCGGACTCGTTACCCGCGTAAGTTGATTATCTTGACGAGCGCTCGCGCGATGGAGACTTCGATGGTTCTGAACGCTGTACGCTTGTATCAATTTATTTCAGTTGATGCCTGCACCGTAGCTTACAGCGTGTAGGTTAGGTTCACTGTCGGCCGAGTTGACGGGAGCGAGACACTTGGAATTTGATTTCGCGCATCATTTCTGTATATTCTTTGTTCGTTGAGAGCCTTTGTAGGAAGGAAACCGATTCAGGGCGTTGAAGAAGCGCGAAAGAAGTGACACAGTCTACGGTTTCTCAATTCAACCTTTCAATTTCTAAATGTGCAATGAATAATGCCGTTGGTCAGCGTACAATATATATCTCTCCGCTAGTGGCGGAGGAGTGACGGACGCGTGGTTAGGGTTGGTTTTTCCCAAAAATTGGAAAACCCTACTTCTCCGCCAGCGGTCTGTCGGTTGGTACCGTTAGCCGGAGACTCGGAAATTTCTAACGACCATAGCAGCAATAGCCCCAAGGATCGCCTCGACTTTAAATTTCATGCAGACATAAAATTCGTAGCTATTGCCTACCTTGGGCTCAATCCACGGATCAACTAAAAACGACGAGCAATGGGTCCCTGGGCTTTATTGCTGCTAGGATAGGCTCGCAAAAGGGTTTTCATATCTAAACGCCTACACCTTTAAACTATGAAAGCACGAATTCATGGGAAACTTCTGATGAATTGTCGAGTAATAGAACAGAGCGCAATGAGAACGAATGTATTCGATAATAAATATTCGGAACGAATTCGGTTCAGCTGCTGGGAAATCGAGGGTAATGGATGTATAAGGATTCTGACGAACGGCGCGCGGAGGCCTAGTTTCATCGGGTAGCGCGTCGACGGATGTTCCATGGGGCTAATACTGCGTTCGATAAATATCGAGCCACTTCGCGCCCGGCGGAACAGGTGCGAAATTCACTGGGAAACGAGAGACACAAGTCTACGGGCGTGAATTCTCTAAAGCAGATTATCCGTTCGAACGGGCCGTCGAATTATTCCCGGGCGCAGGAATGTCAGTCACCGGATCTCCGACGATCGTTTTATCGTAAGCTGTTCTCGGTACAGGGGCCAATAGAAATTAGAGATACCAATTAGCGGCCGGTATCAATTTAATGGCACTCGCGTTGTCGTTCGTCATCGTCGTCGCCGGCGCGGCGACTGCGCTCGATACCGATGTTGCTCGTTGATTATTGTCACCGTCGTTATCGTCGTTACTTGGCTATCCCATTGGTTTCAGTTTCTCTCTACTCTCTCCCTCTCTCGATTCGTTCTCTCGGTTTCTCTTGCACGCGCATTCTGAATCCAGCGCGGATCTCCTGGATCGCCGGGCCGTTCATTACCTGGCCATCCGTTGCCGCTACTCAGCCAATGGCGGAACCGAGGCTGAACGTTTATAAGCTTTTCGGTCAATAATCTCTTGACCTAGTCACATCGCGTAACAAATTCCCCGGTATCGTTTGATACCGCGTTTCCCCGCTGATCTCTCCGCCGGTGATAGTCGAACGTTTCATTTTCAGATAAATAGAAGCTAAGTCGCTGGAGGACTGGTTTTTGGGAAGATTGAAATGACATTCGGGAATTTGTTATAGGGGGTCTGAAGGGTTCAAGGTTATTGAGAAATTAAGGTAAACTTAGTCGTTGTACTACTGTAAAATTAATACATTTTCAATCTTAATCCGAATGAACGAATAAATCAGTTTCGAAATTATTACTATTTAATTCCACAAGAGAAACTGATTGAAATGAAATTCAGGGAATTTGTTATAGGTGGTTTGAAGGATTCAAGCTTGCTATTGAGAAATTAAGGTAAACTTAGTCATTGTTCTAATCTAAAATTAATACATTTTCAATCTTAATCCGAATGAGCCAATAAATCTCGAAATTATTACTATTTAATTCCACAAGAGAAACTTGGGAAGATTGAAATGAAATTCGGGGAATTTGTTGTAGGTGGTTTGAAGGGTTCAAGCTTGCTATTGAGAAATTAAGGTAAACTTAGTCATTGTTCTAATCTAAAATTAATACATTTTCAATCTTAATCCGAACGAGCCAATAAATCAGTTCCGAAATTATTACCATTTAATTCCACAAAAGAAAGTTCGCACCGACTTATTTTCCCCTCGGAGTCCCCCAACCCCCGGTTCGATTCCAGGCGCGCTGGCAAGAAACTCGGTCCGGAGGTAGCAACGCGAATTCCACGCGGAACTACGAAATTACAGTCCCGCCGGAGCCCAGTCGGTTACTAGGCGCGGAGAAAAGGCGCATCTTGAAGAATCGCGAGCCCCTAATGAAATAATAGCGACTGCAGAGCGACGGCACCGTGGAAATTGCGCTCTTCGTGCCCCCGACGAGATGAAACGGGACTAATGCCCGGTAATTGGACGAGCTTCAGGAGTGCCAACCGGGGAGGACAGTTCGGCGTGGCACTGCTCCAAATTTTGTGTAGTCTCGCGCGAAAAGTAGGTTGGCCGGCGGACGGCGGATGAAAGGCGGGATGGGGCGGGTATAAAATAGAAACAAAGGGGCACTCTGTCGCCCCGCTCTTTTAACAAACTTCTGCTCAGTCCCCGGCTGCCTCGGCCTCCCTTTTACAACCGATCGACGCGCTGTCCCGTCGCGCGGCTCCGGGCGAGAGCGTCCGTCCGGAAGCGGGAAGAAAAATGAGAATGGGGCTAACGAAAAGAAGTCAAGCGAGAAACCGGGCTACCAGCAAGTTCCCGTCGAGGGGGAACGATCGGGCCGATGGTCTAATTAGTATTGGAGTTGCGCGGGTTACAGAGCGCGCGAGCTGCTCCGCTCGGAGGCGACGCTACGGCTGTCTTGGGGATAGTTCGCGTTAATGAGCCCCCGGTAACGACGCCTTTTTCCTTCGCGCCCATATATCCAGCCGGGACACCGCCGCATCCTCACACCATCGCCGCGCCCGCTGCACCGGATCATCCCCCCTCTTCCGCTGCGTCCTACGCTTCCATCGCCGCTCCACACCCTCGTCGCTCAACTATTCTGAGAGTCGGCCACATATTCACGGGCCGCCGTGTTCCACGTTGCCTTCGGGACCGATTGAGCCAGATGAAGCAACCGTGTTCGACAACTTTGGAATTCTACGCGGATGACTGCTGCGAGTTGGAGTGTGATTTGTCGGGAGATTTCTTTGGAGATAGGGTGTTCGGATTCAGTTTGGAGATACGATGTCTTGTTCTTTGGCTAAAGGTTTATGTTCGCCAGCGCGTCCGCGACGAGGGTAGTCGTTGATTCTGATTCACGGACCCTACGACTTCTTACAGTGATAGATTAATAAGGTTGTTGAACTGGTTTGTTTATTTTCATTGATGTAGAAGGACCGAAGACGAGTAAGTGTTTTAGTAAGTAGGAAGAGTATTTTTTGTGGCGTTGAAATTTATGAGAATTTAATATTAGGATGAGGACTTAATTGAGTTTTAAGCGAGTTATGTTATGTTGCGTGTTATGGAAGGTTCGCGTTTATACTTTGTTTCCACTGCAAGATATCCCCCGGAAATTGAACGAAATATTTCCACCGCCAGATTTTTCCGAAAACCCCGACTAGGAGCGAGAATTCCCAGAAAAATCCGCAGTCCAATTAGAGACATATTTCCAATCACGACGTAATCACAAAAGCAAAAACTCCGAACCTCTCAAAGTATTCCATCCGTTTCACTCGACGTCCAATCCTCTTTCCTCAAAAACTCGCCCCGAAAATCCATCGAAAACAAAGCCAATAGATTCTGTGAGAAGAAAAAAGGCGAGCTGGGAATCCCGTTTATCAGAGGCGACGAAGTTTCGCGAAAGTGGATCGCGCCGGAAGAATTCCTTAAAATTCGTGGCGGGTCTTGGCGCATTAGAAATAAATGACGGATCAGTGAACGTTACGAGTTCGTCCGAATTGGGTCCGTTTATAATGGGCCCCAAATTAAACAATCCAGATGGAAATAAACGAATAAATTCGCAAAATCAAAACTCAATTTTATCGTTTACTGAAAAATAATGTGTACTGACTTTCCTTTGTCTTTCTTTAATAGCAACGTTTCCTGTTTTAACACTAGGTTTACGGAACGCGTCAATTTGACGCAGATTGAATTTAATAAACATTATTTGGTAAATATTTCAATCGGTTTTCGTTGATCCAATTACACGAATATGAATCCTGATTGTCTATTTCTACATCTACAATTTCCAAAATCTAAATGAACGAATATCAACTTCCCAGGAAGAATAAAATAAGCTATACAATAAATGCCCGTAAACCTAGTGTTAAATTAAACGTATAATTAAATATAACAGACAGACAAAGAAGAAAAGAAGAGTTCAACGATACGATTTACTTATCCATTTTCACAGATCGCCGATGAAAGGGTTGGCCGCTCGTCAATATCGAAAATTAAACATTCAGATCGTGTAACTGTCCACGCTTGTACGTTCGTTCCGATGACAGAGTTGGGCGCGTAAACAGCGAGGTCGTTCGACGCGTAACCTCGACCATTGCTTGCGAACGCAGACTACGAAAACATTTGGCGATCGCGCGGCGATCGTTCAACCCCTTCGTGCATAAATCAAACAATATCGATCATCCTGTTTGCCTTAACGGAACACCGTCGGTTGCCATTGCTATCTCGTCGCGCGTTAATACACGAGAAACGAGCCTGCGGAGCATGTAGCGTCTTTCAAAGAGGACTCGCGAGTAGAACTCGGTGGATTGACGTTGAAATGATTTTCATGGGAATAGAGAAAGTTTCTGCAATGTGGATCTGTTGTGTACGCGTTTTCTATTTGGAAATGTTATAGGGAAACCCGTACGTCGCACGCCGACTTAACTTTGTGCGAACTGATTGGAAGTGGACTGTATAAATATCTACTTCAGTGAAAATAAATTGCTGTTTATTTTTGGGAGTTCAGTAATACTCGTCAGCGGCCAGAGTCTACAACGACGTCTATACACTCCGTCTCGTGTGTCCAGTTCAATTTTTTCTTATATCTCGTCTCCGTACCTTGCGTGGGTTTTTATAAACCTTTGAGTAGGCGTGTGCAAAATTGGAAGCTGCCTGACTTGTAGCCTTCCAGATAGTGGGCGCGTATAAACAAAAATTCGTTCGAGTGGGACTCAACCAGTGATCCTGGAGGGGTTGCCGATTGCAGCCCCCGGGTGACCCACGCAAGGGTCCCGAGCGTTCTTGGCACTGATCATAGCGAGTAATAAAACCAAGGATCGCCTCGACTTCTGGCAAACAGATGTAAGGTAAAAGTTACGGTAAATCCACAAAACTGGCAAAACTTGCCGAAGCAACTACGACTAAATTATTGAAGTAACGGTTCCTTGGGCTTTTATTTCTGCTATGGTAAAAATACCCAGGACTCTAATGTGCCTCGCAGAAGGTTTCGTCAATAGCCCTCCTAAAGCGATTTAGCGACGCGACAGGATCCAAGGAGGTGATTATTTAAAATTTCCTTCGATGGAAAATGTAGGTTTCAAATTTTCAAGAGAGCAAGAAACTCATGTTGTTTCGGAGTTTCCTATTGTTTGAAGTTGAATTTGTTGAACACGACGTTGGAGAAGGGGATATTTGTTGAAAGTTTCGTTCGATCGAATTTTTCTGTGGGAATGTAGATCGGTCGGAGGCACTGGGAATTATTTGTCGGATATAATGATAATTGATGGCGGACTCAGAGAGGGAGCGGGAATAGAAGCCGACAGCGCGGAAGAACGTTTCCTGATACGGGTGCTTCGTTCCCGGGAAAATTGAGTTCGAAGTTCGATTACGGCTGATGCCGTGTCTGATCATTACAGGATATTTCTACTCGCGAAGCACGTCGGTACCGGTATCGCGCTGTCTGCGCTTGATCGATCCTGCTGTGTTCCAGATATCATCGACTTAATGTGAAAATGATATAATACCGCGCCACCCTCAAGACAGCGGTAAGTGGAATTAATCAGGATTGGTCAGACGCCGAGGCAGCGGTATATCCTGTACCATAAATTTCCGACATCAGTTTAACATATGACAAAGCCCCATATCAAGAACTAATGGCTCTAAAATCCACGTAGTTTGTACACTGAACATACATGCGATGAATCATTGCGTGAAAAAATATCCACTATGGGAATCGCTTAGAAACTAATACGATTAATTTACGATAATTACAATTTCTCTAAATTTTCATAGAATAATATTCCTTTTACTTTATAAATGATTTACTCGACTTTTCCACGTCAAAATTCCCTTCTGTTTACAGCTTCCGCATATACTGCACAATCATTCACATTAATTTTCTCAATTTTCTTCCGTGGACTCCACTGAATTCACTTCTCGACTCGCGTATTTAAAATTTCAAAGAACAAACTGCCTAATAACCAAGGACAAACTTCCCTAAAAAGTAATTACCTAAACAAAAATCTACCACCAACAAAACAATCCCAAAAACTCCAAACATTTCGCTAAGTATTCCACAGTGCAATACAGAAACTTCAAATATTCACCTCCACATCTACCAACTCTACGCGTTCAGCAATTAACATCATCCCCATCATCCCCCCGGCCGTCTCCGCGAATAATCAGCATTGTCAAAAACCATCGCTGAACGCTGCCGGGAAACGCCGTATCGCTAACCAAGCCAGTCAATTAAAAAGAGCAGGATCGCCGGAAACGCGGAAAGCCATCAGGCAAAACTGGAACCAGTTCCAACAGTTCATCGTCGGTGTATTTTTTATCCGTACGCATCTCCGTCGTTCCTTTTTCCCCTCGCTCGTGCGTGTGCGTGCGCGTGTGTTTTTTATTTTTCGCAGCGGCGGCGTACCGATTCGATGTCAGGTTGATTGGAAAACGTTCATACTCATTTGTTCCGGCGTCCGGGAATATACATACGTCAAGCGTACACGTGTTATTATCCTGTAAAGCTCACTTTTATGGATGCGCTTTTATCAACAGTACGGACATCTGGCTCGCCATCGATATCGGCGGCCCGCTCTCCGGCCTCGCCGCCCTCCTAACCCGGCCGAAAATTAATGGTTGTTCCAGACGGGAAACAAGCCGTCGCCATTAAAAGTATCGCGCACGGTTTAATCGACAGTCCGCAGGTAAATTGACTGATGCGATCGCGGCTTCGATCGCGGCGCGTATAGACGAAAAAAAGGGGAATACGGCGAACGATGACGCGAGCGCGACGACGATAGGTCGGCCGCGTGATTCCGCGGCGGTGCACCGTGAAAAATCGAAGAGCGTTTCGTTAAAGCTCGAGCGCATTTCCATCGGGTAAATGAGGAATTAAGAGGGGTAATTTCGTTTTCGTTGAATCGATAGGGACGTTTCGCCGGATAAAGCAGATTACGCTCGTAACGTTTGAAATGTTGATCGGCCTCCGAGGCGAGCGCGGGTAAGAGAGGATGGATTTCAACCGGATTTTCCGCGGGTCGAAATGAAAATACGGCGGGAAAGAGTGTTCAAACATTTTAGCGTGTTCCCAGGGCAAACAAACCGTGCGCCCCTTTAATTCGATGCCTGCATTCTGCTTTACGAAGCAGCGAACGTTGTTTGGCAATAATTCAATCCGCGCGGATCGCGCGAACGTTAATAAGTAACATGACGGACGACGTCGCGTAAATTACAGGGGGGCACGTTGATCCGCGCAACGCTACCCGCACGTCAAATTCGATGTAATTTAGTTGTAATGCATCGAGCCGGCGAGACTGCCAACCGTGCTGCCTTTTTCGCAGGCATTTTATGAAATCGCAATCGAGGTCCGCTGGAGTTGACAAAAAATTTCGAATGTTGCGACAATGACGCGATTGTTTCGCTGCGTTTTTCGGTCAGCGCGGAGTTCAAGGGAATGTTTGTGTTTTTCTGTGTCGATCGTTTTCAAGAGAAACATGGGAATGTAAATATATTTTGTAGAATATTTCGGGAATGATCACGACACGGCGAAATTTCAAATATTTCGGTGCTTTTGAATGGAAAGATTTGTTTTGAAAACAAATGTAAAATGTAAACCGACTTTTAAAGTTATTTTAAAAAATGTGAACAGGTTTTGAAACGAATGGTTAATTAAGAGATACGCTTCTTGTAATCTCTTTTGTATACAGTGAAATATGATCATGAAAATTTGGAGACAGGTTTTCCGTGTTCCAGAAGGAATTTTCCGAAAATTGTTAGCAAAGGATAGATTATGGTGCTGAACATTGCCGAGGGAAGTCGATATTTGTCGGGCGTGCAGCGGGACCAGAAGTCAAGGGAGCGTTAGTCTTCATCCGGAATGAGAAATCGTCCTGTTCCGTCTTGCAGGGGTGGCTGCAACGTTGTGCGACTGCAGTTCACGTAGGACCGTGGTCGTAACCAGCGTCCTCTATCGCGGGAAAGTAGCATTCACCCTCCGTCGTAAATTCATACTCATTTCCTGGGATGGTGAGTTAGCGATTCCTGCAGTCGAAACCGTCATCTGACCGCGACCCTTAAATTTTGGTAATTATCAAATGCAAAACAGCTTGAATGTTCACTATCCAATTTACTAACTACCAAATTCTAATGTAAAAAATCTAATACCGCATTATGTAATTGCAATTATTATTATTATTATTATTATTATTATTATTATTATTGCAAGTTTATCTTGTCAAATGTCACTACATTAGGTAATATTATACTAGTAATACTAGTAATATTAGTAGTACTAATTAGGTAGTATTATACTAGTAATATTAGTAGTACTAATTAGGTAGTATTATACTAGTAATATTGGTAGTACTAATTAGGTAGTATTATACTAGTAATACTAGTAATATTAGTAGTATTAATAGTATTACTAGTATAATACTAGTAATATTAGTAGTAGTAATAGTATTACTAGTATAATACTACCTAATGTAGTGACATTTAACAAGATAGTACTACTGTACAGAGAAGTTTACAAATAATCATCATTTAACCCTTTGCGCTCGAAAGTTTTCCACTAGAAATATGTTAACATCTTCTAATGAGAAAATCGATATTTTGTGAAACTAAGTCGACGACAAATCACGCATTGAGGAACAAAGCTGTATTTGAATATTCCTCAAAATGATGCATTATAGGAAATACAATATTAACCAGTTAACTGTGGAATTTAATTGGAAAAACCTCTCGTTCTGCGTGCAATAAAATCAAAAAATGGAGCGTGTGCTCATCGAACGCAGGACGAATGCACGTACAGTATATTTTAATGAAATATCAAAGCGAAACAAGGAAGAATTGCATGTTTATATGGAAAAATAAAAAATTCA
Organism: Nomia melanderi; assembly: GCF_051020985.1. Classification (NCBI taxonomy): domain Eukaryota; kingdom Metazoa; phylum Arthropoda; class Insecta; order Hymenoptera; family Halictidae; genus Nomia; species Nomia melanderi. Next base: position 36,653,577 of record NC_134999.1, read on the forward strand.
TCGCTGAAAGAATTAGTATCAGGTCAAGCTTCACAATGTATACTCGCCAAACACAGTTAACTGGTTAAATATCAAATTTTATGGTTTTACTGTATGAAATCAACTGATGAATGAGAGTCACCTCTCGAGTGCAAAGGGTTAATACAATAAATTATAAATTCAATTCGATCGAGGTTACCGGTGACTATATTTCATTGCTTCAATTACATCTACACAATCCAAACTAATCGTAACACCTACGTTTAAATTCCCTTGAGAACCTCCAGCGCGAGTCTCGCGTTACAAGACAACAGCTTGCCAAGCATCTCAGCAAACCCATCCCACATTCCTCGTCCCAATCAAAGGATTCCGACCCCCCGAAAAATCACACGGACAAAGTGCACGGGACTCGCTCGAGCGTGTCCCCCGGATTAAAAGAAAAAGCATCGAGCGGAGGGGCAATTACTCTCGCGAGTGGGCCAATGTTTCACCGGGAAACGGGGCGCCGGAAGACGCGAGCGAGCCATCCGGGTCGCCTCTGTCGGCGAGCCGTCTCGCCGGGGATCGTTTCCTCGGAGGAGGACAAAGACGCGTGACTCGGCAGCTCGGTCCACCGATCCCGCAGCTAAAACGGACCGTACTCGCGGTCGGTCGCAAGAAAGCCGTTCGCCGAAGTCGTAAATTTCCTGCCCGGGCGAAAAGTCGCGGGTCGGAGCTCGCGCCGAGTGTGGAACACCGAAGTAATTTGAAAGACAGCGGGGCTGACGCTTACGTAAGCTCCGGTTGTCGGGTCGCAGGGACGGCTGCGGGTCGCGCGGCCCCCACCCGTCGTACCTCGCGTCTGAACCGGCGAACGTCGGCAATACGCCGCTCCTCTCGTCGGATCCGCGCCGCTCCCCGCGAAAGGAAAAGTTAAATTTGAATTCGTCGCGACGTCTCCTGGGCTCCGATTCCCCTCTCTCCGACACGTCCGCCATCTTTCCCCGTGATTCAGATGCCGCCCAACCCTCCGATGATCGCTCCGCGCCCTCCGAGGACCGCGTTTCCATTCGTATCGTCCTTGAATTCGGATTCCGGCGAGATGTACGCTTGATAGAAATTTATAACACCGACGTCTGGACTGGAATAAGAATGCGTCCTCGATCGAGCAAGCTTTCTACGGCTTGCGCGGAGCTGCTTCGGCGGCTAATGTGTTTCGATGGATCCGGACGGCACGGTGAGAATTGTTTAACACGGTGTTACGTGTGCTGTATGCGGTACATGGTAATTTCTGCGAGAAAATGCTTTTAACGCTGGAACTACCGAGCATTTAATACGATTAATGTGCAATTCCTATAAAAATTGTTACAATAGATTATTTTCAGTTTCTTCAGACATTCATTATAGTACTGAAATGAAACTATTTCCAAAATCATTTCGAATATTCAATGCTTCGAAGATATCAACAATTACTAAACAAAAAAGTCAAAACCAGTCATTTTACTGGTACGTAGTTCTAGTGTTAGAAAACATTTGAAGAACATAGCATAGTTAGGGATTGAAATAGTGAAATATTTAGAATGCATCAAATTTACTTTAACACTAGAACTACCGAGCATTTAATACGATTAATGTGCAATTCCTATAAAAATTGTAACAATAGATTATTTTCAGTTTCTTTAGACACTCATTATAGTACTGAAATGAAACTATTTACTTCCAAAGTCATTTCGAATATTCAATGCTTCGAAGATATCAATAATTGTTGAACAGAGAAGTCGAAACCAGTCATTTTGATTGGTACGGTGGTTCTAGTGTTAAGGAACAGATGGTCACAGATTGTACGAGTTACGAAGCAGAGAACATAAAAGAACAGTATCGAAATATATAAGTGACCAGAAACTTGAATACGAGTTAATGTCTTATTTAAAAAATCAATGTAGTTCATGAACAAAATATAACCGAAATTTCCGTGGAACGTGTTAATGTGTACGTCGTTACTGGAGAAATGGGAATCGTATTAGTTTGAGTTTTATGGAGACCTAACCAAGACCTAACCTAATAGCCACGTAACATTAATACCCATGTGATAACTGCCTATTGTAGTAAATTATAATTAATTAGCCTTCGCCATAAAGGCGCTATGTTGTACCTACGGGAATATTCTTCGGAAAAATAAAGCGCTTTGTTAGTTTGAGTTTTATGGAGTTCTGTAATAACTTATGGTTCGGAGATTTGATATACATTTCGCTGCCTTCATCTATTGTTCACACGTTCATCTATACATCCGTTCCCATAAAATAGACGAAGATTCTTTGAAATATGCAAAACCTTCGGCAAATGAAACTAAATTACTGATCAATTGCTTAACACTAGAACTACGTACCAGTCAAAATAACTGGTTTCGATTGTTTTGTTTCACAATTATTCATATCTTAAAAGCATTAAATATACGAAATGATCTTGAGAATAAATAGCTTCGACTTGAATACTATAATGAATGTCCAAAGAAACTAAAAATAATCTATTGTTAGAATTTTTATAGGAATTGCATATCAGTCGTATTAAATCCTCGGTAGTTCCAGTGTAAAATAATGAAAAAAAGGGAACTACGTACTAATTTCTTGTTTCAGTGGCTAAATAATTTATTTAGTGTGCCAAATACGAAAATTCGATCTCTCTGAAACGACATCCGTCCGCGAAGGGTTAAAATTCACGCGAAGGTTACAGTGAACAGAATTAACTCGAATGAAATCCAGGAGAATGTAATTTTTCGAAAATACCTGAGTGGCAGACAGCGGAAATCGTATTTTCGCTCGAGAGCGTGGAGTCTCTCCGAGATCGTCACGGGGAAGAGAACGTTTACCGTAAAATACGAGTCCGGCCGCATGAATCTGGAGAACGCCGCGGCTATGAATATATAAAAGTATACTATCCTAAGATTCGCGGGGGTTTTTGTTCTTGCGTGGGCGCGGGGCAGAACGGAGGGACGGCTGTTTTGAATATAAAGTAGTACAGAAAATATTCGGAGCGTCAGGTGTGTATTCATACATCCCGGAGCCTGTTGCTGCAACCCGACCGTTGCGAGTACTTATTTTCCCAGGGTGTCGGCCGCGCAACTTTTTCCATTGGCCGCCGCTTTCACTTTTCACCGGGCGATCGATCAATCATCCGCGCGGAACCCGTTGACAAGGGGCGAATACTGGATGGGAAAGTTACACCTGTAAACTCCGCTATGGAAATCCATTGTTGTACATCGACGAGCGTACCCGTCGAGAATTCGATTTCAATATCGAGCCATTGTGTCGGAGCGACGTCTTCCTTCGCTGACGGTGGAAGGGAAATGTCAATGTAAACGTCAATTTCATGGGGATATTGTGTAAAATATGGGCATTACAGTATTAGGGAATACAGGAATATATTTTGTTCGATAGTCTATGGTGAATCAGGGTTTGAAGCAGTGTAGTTTTTGAAAATTGACTGCTTTGTTGTTAATGTTAATTAGGATTTAGAGCGTTGTGATTACTTATTGTATCGTAATGAATTCGAGGGGTGTTAGAATTAATTACTGATTCGGTATTGTAGCTTTTAATTTGTACTGTCATTTCAATACCTACATAAAATACTCTGATTTTCAAGTAATTTTAATTACCGTAGTGGTCAACGTGTTAATATTTCTCTGATTACCAATATTCCTCGTAATTTATTAGAATAATTTGGTATCAGCTCTCAAGTCACACTATTATTTCAATACCTACGTAAAATACTCTGATTTTCAAGTAATTTCAACTACCGTAGTAGTCAACATGTTAATATTTCCCTGATTTCCAATATTCCTCATGAATTATTAGAACAATTTGGTATCAGCTCTCAAGTCACACTATTATTTCAATGCCTACGTAAAATACTCTGATGTTCAAGTAATTTCAACTACATAGCGGTCAACGTGTTATTCCCCTGATTTCCAATATCCCTCGCGACTTATTAGAATAATTTAGTATCAGCTCTCAAGTCACACTACTATACCATAACTAAATACTCCGACACCTCATCAGTCTCCTTCTAATACCACCCAACTAATTTCCACGATCATGACAGTCATCGTATTAACACTCGCCTCCGAAACAGCCGTGCGATACGTTACAACATTTCAACGGTCAATTATGCACTCGTTAGTACTGGCCGCGGGCAAAACAACGCGAACGAAACTCGCGAGCCCAAAAACTCCGGCCGTTCGCAGTTAATCACCGCACGCAACACAGATTTCGAAGCCAGCGCCGTCGCGGGCACAGCGGCGCGTTGTACACGGGAGGGGTATCGATCATCGCGCGAAATTAATTACGCCCGGCCGATCCGGCCAGTCGTATGACGATCGAAGGGTTCCGGCGCGGACGTTGAACGCTGCCGCGTTCGCCGGACGCGGAACGAAACTGTTCGCATAAGTGGGACGGGCGTTTACACGCGTTTGTTTAACGTAATTAATGACCGCATTGTTCGCGGAAAATAAACTACCGGGTGTCGGCGAAAACAGGGCGGTAGGCACGCCGGCGCGGCCGGGGTTGGGAGCGGTTCAAAGAGATCCGGTTATTTCATTAATCGTGAATTTAACGCGACAGCGGCGAACAACGGGCTCGCGTATATATATATATCCGGGCCAGGACTGAATCGACTAAATCGAATTTGCCTTGGGCGTCCGCCTCTAATAACGCGGCGCCGACCTTTTTTTAACCGGCACCAACGTCAGCCGTTCCCGTTTTGCAATCTAGCGACCGCTCGCGCAGCGACACACGCGGACGCGTCATTGGATTTATTTGTTTTAACGAAGATAACGCTCCCCGTCCCATTATACGCTCTCGTTTCCGCTCGAATTTCACGGTCTCCCTTTCCCGCGAGTTCCCCCGTGTCTCCTCCATTTTCCTCTCTCCCTTCCACCCTCCCCGCCCCCCCCATCCCGCTCTTCCCTTTTTGTCTTTTATCATTCCTGTTTCCTTACCTTCTCGCCGACCCGAACACGCACAAGCCTCTAACCGGCGATCGCTCCTTTGAAACCGAACGTGCAAGCCGCGCGCCGATATCGATTTCCTATAAAACCTTCGGGGAGATGCGCCGCGCTCAAAGAAGCAACGGCCACATAGACTCGCGGTCGGTGAATTTTGAACAATGTCGGCCAGCCCGGCCGATCCGCAACCGTTTCATTCGCCTCGATGGGAACGGACCGGAAAAATTGCGCGCGGATCGGTTACAGATAAATAAGGAAATAAATACGGGACGATGTTCTTTTCCCTGGCCCGCCGGCCTCTCGGAGAGGCGCGCGCCGTCGCGGAGCGAACATCGCGTCGCTCGCGATTCCATTCTCTCCGGTGAAATTTGTTTTTTCATTCGCCGCGGGAAACTGATATTACAGGAACTGGCGAGTAACAAAATGTTTGCCAGAGGAAATGTAAATTTTAATGGAATCCCCTGCACCCCATATTTTCGATGCATGAATATTTGAATAAATTAATATTTAACTTCGGGAATGCCGTTTAATATTTCAATGGTATAATCAACCTTACCGAAACTCTTCGCTGACCTCCGTCCAATATTCCGTCGATATCACCTATGAATCTCGACCGCCGAATCTCCGCGAGCTATCCAACGATACGCTCACCCTTTCGAAATTCCAAAAATGAATACGAGCTAACGAAATAACGGAGAAACTCGCGGAGCGAGCGCTCGCGCGATTAAACCCATTCCCGCCGTTGCCCGGCCGAAGCGCCTTAATTCTGTTTACAATTTCTGTCGCCCTCTCTCCGTCGCCGGGTCAACACTCGAGCTCGTTCAATTACGCAACCCCGGCGCACACGGGCTATCAATTGATTTACAAGGGTGCTGTGTCCCGGCATCCCGAGGAGGAAAGGGTTGCCTCTTAAGAGCCCCGACGCGGCGAGAGAGCCAATAAGGGTCGGGGCCTCGACGAGGAAACCGTGTACGGCCGGGCTCGCGGGGGACGGGCGGGGGCGGCCCGGAACCACGGGGGCGGTCCCGAGTCCTTTAGGATTAAAATAAATCCTAATCTGGCGCGGGTCGTAAAGTCAAGAGGCAGAGCCCTGCGGGTCTTAGGTCCTGGGAACTTGGCCCGGCGGAGACAGAAGGAAAAAGGAGAACGGCGAGCAAATAAAGGGGTCCGGAGACGCGACGGCTGGAAGCGTTCCACCTCGGGTACGCTAACCTTCTTTTCCTAGGCGGCCCGGTGGCTTTCAAGCCCCATCCCCCCCGGAGGATTTTCACCTGGACCGAGACACGGATATTAATCCGAGCGTCGAAAGAGGACTGTAAATTTGAAACCCTCCTCGCCGGCCGTGTACTCTGGCCGGGACGGCCGAGACACTTCGGGGGTGGAACGCAATTTCGTAAAACCAACGGAGGAAGTTGTTATCCGCCGGTCGCCCCGGCGATATCTGGGTCGGCCGACCCTTCAGAAATATTCCCGATGGAAGGAGCCCGGCCGAGCCGAACCGAGTTTCCACGGGAGGAGCGCGCATCGCGAATACGTGCTGTACAAGAGACTTTCGATGCCTGGTAAGCAGCTGTTATCAACCGAGTCCGTTCGGAACTGGTTGGAGGCGGAGATAGGAACGCTGGGCACGTCCGCGGACCCTGCGAGGGGGGAAATATTCATATGAGGAGGATAATGCGCTTTGAATGCTGAAACGACCACCGCTCCGCCCGAAAGCCGCTGTCTTTTCCGCGCGGACAATTGATAAAGAAGCCGAGGACGGAGCGGACCTTCTCGATGGCTTCTCGGTGCCTTCCTGCGGATCGAATATTTTGAATTGGCGGTTTGAATTTTTGGAACTGGTTTTTTGGAGGATTGATGTTTGGAGTGGTAGATTGAGAGGTGTTGGGGGTTTTGATTGAGTTGTTAGTCTCTTTGGGACATTTTTGTCTGAGAATTGACATTTACTTGTTATATCGATAGTTTTGTGATATGTATGCTTGATTGTGTTGATGAGTCGGTTGTGTAGAATGATTGACACTGGAACTACCGTACCAGTCAAAATGACTGGTTCCGATTTTTTTGTTTAGCAATTATTGATATCTTCGAAGCATTGAATCTTCGAAATGATTTTGAAAATAGTTTCATGTGAGTACTGTAATGAATGTCTGAAGAAATTGAAAATAATCTATTGTTACAATTTTTATGAATTGCATATTAATCGTATTAAATGCTCGGTAGTTCTAGTGTTAATAAACTATTTCTAGCTCAAGAAGTTAATAGGTTGGATTGCGAGATATTAATTATAGTGATATAATATTGAAATTTGCGATTTGCTTTTCAAGTTTGAGCTCGGTTTGAAAAGTAATTCAATTGTTAACAGGGGAAGCCCCGAGAATAGAAAAGTAATTTGATAAATGAAACTTGAACATCGAAAAAAACACCCGCCACCCCAAAAACCGAGCCCTCCCATTCACTTCTATTTCATTCGGTGGCTAATAAAACTCGCGAAGTAAATAAATGCCGGTTCGATTCCAATTTCCGTAAAATTGCTCAGTAAAAATCAATATTTGGGCAAGGAATACGCAACCCAGTAACTTCGCACGAAACAACAAATATTTTCCACCCGAAACCGCAGCCCCGATACACCGGGGAGTAACGGTCCCGCTGCATTCCATCAATTTTCTACCTGCCATTCATCAGACGTTTCGCAGAGATTCCCTTTGACCAGTTTGATCCACGTTGCTGAAAAATGCCTCAGTAATTCCTCATCACGCGAGCTAGGCGCTGAACGATTCGGTGAACAACAAAAAGGACAAAGAGAACGCATGAAATAATAAACATCAATCTGTCAAACTTCCTGTTAAACAGAAAATCAAGTAATCATTACACAAACCATTCTATCTCAACCCTTTGCACTCAAAAGATCATTTTTTATTTTAAACTAAATTTTGCATTGCTATAGGAAGTATTTAAACAAAATAGCTTCGTCACTTAATTTATTTATGAATTATCGTTTCTATCCCAAAATTCTCAATGATGTCTTCCATACATTGATAATCTCCTTGCATTACGCCTATTAGATTACTCCGAAATGTATCACTCTACAGAATGATTAACAAACAGCATAAGTATACACATCACCGTAAAATAAAAACAAAATTCATCGCAGGAGACTATCAAATATCTGAATTCATTCCCAGCACGTGGTTAAACTAGTTTCAACGTCTAAATCTCATCGAAAAATGTTAAACATTTCCAGTGAAAAACCTTCGAGTTACATACACAGTAAGACATCCCCGTGGCACCAACGAAATCATTATTCCATCCCAAGCTACCAAACGTCCTACAACCCTAAGAATCATTAAAAAACAACCGTAAAACGTTATCTACCACGAGCACATAAAGCACCTTCGAAAAAATTGGAAAGCCGGAGTTCACCGATTGGGCCGGAGGAGCGGGTCGCGTGTCAAGGGAGAGAAAGGGGCAAGGATCGGTGGCCGTCGGGGGATGTTTATTTTTATGGAGAGAGCGTCGCGCGAGCTGCGCCGTACTTTGCCCGGAACGTCGGTCGGCGGGGGCCGTTTGTCAAGTATCATATCATACAACACTCGACCTCCCCCAGCCTGACTACACTAACCTATCTCGGGCTAACTCAACATCGCCGAAGCCGGGCCAACCCCTCGGAGCCACCCCCGCGGACAACGGTACGCTTTGTTTGCCTAGCGCTCGACCATTACTAACCCCGCTACACCCGGAACCTGTGTTACGTACGACGGCCGCACGGATGAGCTAGAGGCCGCCGCTACGCGCGCGCGGGAGCCAGCGTCTTTCTATTTATTTATTGTACTTCGAATACTTTTCCGGGAGCCCCAGTTTCCCCCGGTAATCCGAAATCAGGACGACCGGGCTTGTTTACTGCAAATATTGGCTCCTTTCGTTTCCGGGACGAGCGGATGCTTTTACGTAATTGATAGCGCGCTCGCGCGCGCGCGCGGGCACCGATGGGAACATCTGTCGTGATTATTGTTGACGATCGGCAGCGTCAACAGGACCGGTAACCCGACTCTTTCATTCGATATCGCGAACGCCGGATAGATCTCTATCGAAATTCATAGCGCCGCAGTTCGGGGATGTTTTCTCTCCGACAGAGATTCGATTCGTAGGGATCGCTGAAATGATTGGTTTGATTAACACGACGTGAATGCGGTCCATAGCCGTTCAACGCTCGTCAATGTAGCTGCAAATGACGGCGATGGATGTTCTGTATTCTTGTATTATTAATAAATGCGGAACGATCAGTCTGACCGCAGAGAATCTTGATCGTTAATCTATTTTATCATCGTTTGGAATGATGGATTCAATATATTCATTTTTGTGATTGCTAATTAAAAGTAGGGCCACGATCGTCAGATATGGAATTATATCGCGTTGTTTATTATTTCTGGAGCTCGAACGGGAACGAAGTTTCGATGAAATTTTCGGACGCCCTCGAACGGCTGAAGCGACAGGGAAAAACAGATCCTCCGGATCGTTCGATTAAAAGTTCTAACGAGAAGATTGAAACGCGAGAAAGGTAATAAACTTTAACAAGAAGGATCGATGGTCCGGAATATTAATAGCCGGCCGATTAATATTCATAAGTTTCCAGCGCGGTGTTATAGACTGTCGCCACAATTATTGACCCAAACTCCTTAAACAAGGGCTCCGGCGCCGATACGCCGAGTCGCGGGCGAAATACGCTCCGGTGACTTCGCCGGCATTAAATTCGAGCCGGCAATGCCGGTTATCCGCGTTCGAGGCGTTGTTCCGCCCGAATTTAACGGCGGAAGGGCCGAAATAAGAGAGGGATTGTTCCCGCGGACAATGGAACGGGAATGGATTCACGTTTCGATAACGAGTCCTCGGGGAAACGCTTTTCGCGAGAGTGTTCGCGCGGTTCCGCTTGTTTATTAAACAAAATCAATCGGCGGGAAAACGATAGACGGTGCCGCGGTGGTTATATTTTTCCGCCCCGGATGGCAGCTTGTTTTTTTGCGACCGATTTCGCGAGGAAACCGCTGCGACGCGACTTTATCGTAAATATAGAAGGGAAGTCTGCTAGCTGCGAGCCGAACGAGATATCGCCGGTATCGATTGTTCCCTGGCAAGGTAACACGCTCTGCTCGTGGAAAATGGTTTATTTATTTAGTTACAAATCTGACGGGTAGATACTCTTTCGTGTAGAATAGAGAAACACGTGATTAGCGATTAGTAAGAAATTTGTAGAACGGTGATAAGTAACGGGACAGTAGATTTACGGACGTTTATTCTACACTTTATCTATCGTAGAATATGTTTGTTGACATGGAAATATTAATCATCGCAGAAATTAAAGGATCAAGAATAGAGAATTACAATGTGTATAATTGCAATCAAAATCGATTGAAATTGTTATCAAGTAATGTCTGAGAAAATTCATTTATCTGTTTTTGGTTCTTTTATTGTTTTTTTCTATTTTCTATTGTTATATATATATATATTTATTAATCTATTCGACTACATATCCTAATAGCCACGTAACATTAATACTATTGTAGTAAATTATATTTAATTAGCCTTCGCCATAAAGGCGCTATTGTATACTCACCCCCGGCAAAACTTTGTAAGGCTAGGGGAACATTTTAAAAAAATAAAGCGCTTTTATAATTGAAATCAAAATCGATTGAAATTGTTATCAAATAATGTCTGAAAATTCGATATCCGAAAATTTGACGCGTTCTGTCAGTTCGTAGGAAATTTACTATATAAAGAACGCAGGAAAAATGATGAAATAAAGAATATCTAGACAACAGGATGCCAGTGAAAATCTGAAAAACGGATTGATAAAATCGACGATCGCTTTCCGAGTCTGTGGAAGCATAAACACTCGCGATAAAAGCTTGCGTTCAAATGCAGTTATTTTATTCGGGCGGGCTGCTGCGTGGAAAAACTCGCTCGCGGGATATATCTTGTTCCAGTTCGTTCATCAAGATGCAGCGACGCTGCTCGCGGATGAAACCGATAGACGCGCGGAACAGAGCGGAATAGAGCGGAACGGGAGCAGCCGGAAAATTGGCCCGCGTTCTCGAAATAAAAACCGAATACTAATTGCCAAGAAACGCAGCGGCGGAAAAAAAGAAGGAAGATGCACTCGGAATTAATTCGGCGTTCCGCTCACAATGCGGCACACGGGGAATTGTTGACGGGAAAACAATGGAGGTACTCTGTTGCTCGCGAGAGGAAGCGGTTCCGTTCCGTTCGCGTACCGAAAACAGAAAAACAGATAACTTATCGTTGCGCGCGTATCCGGAACCGCTTTTACGGTGCTCCCGCGGATTTCTGGGGATTCCGTTCTGGATGTTCTCTTAATTCTCGCGATCGAGATTCTCTCGACGAGGATGCGCCGGATCATCCTGTAGATATATCTTAATGTTTCCATCGTGTCGGTGAATAGAGATTCCATCGGAGATTCGAACGTTTATTTTATTCTTCGCAGTGAATAGATTTCCAATACTGTGTCCGACCATTGGATACCTTTTCTACTTACCACTACGATAGACATTAATCTATATTCTACCTTGAAAAAGTAATTCTCATTAGACAATCGACAAATTTCACAACTCTATTTCGCAAATTGCAAGCCAACTCTCCTTGAGTCAATATCTCTCCAGAACAAAATCTATTTCTAATTTACAAATACTCCTACAAAGCTTTTTGGAGAATCTCTGCAGAAAATCTAGAGCAACTCTCTGTAAGTCAATATCTTTCGAGAACAAAATCTATTTCTAATTTCCAAATACTCCTCCAAACATTTTTGGAGAATCTATGCAGAAAAATTACAATAACTCTCCGTAAGTCAATATCTCTCCAGAACAAAATCTATTTCTAATTTCGAAATACTCCTACAAAGCTTTTCGGATAATCTCCGCAGAAAATCTATAGAAAAAGAATCTAAAAACTAGCGAACAAAGAATCTCTACAGAAAAACTCATTCTAATTCACCAAGCCCTACCGCGACTCGATATATTCCCCAGAACTCATCGCGATCATCCGAACACCGTCGTCCAGAATCGTCACTATCACACTCGTTCCGCGAAACACGGTCCCCGGTACACAGAACTTAAGCTCATTTCGGCGGCGCTTCAAAGGATACGTCGGAACGACGGAGAGAAAGAGACAGGTCTCCGCGAGAGATTTCGCGTTGCCGCGGAACGCAAATCGATCTGACGGAGACGACGCCGGCCCGGCCGTTTCATCCACCTCCGCCCTGTGACCCGGTTTCTCTTTTTTTTTATTTTTTACCTAGACACCGGCCCACTCCTGGTCTTTTTCATTTGTTATTCACGGGTCGGTGATTTTTAAAAGAAAGCCTCCGCAATAATTATTACCGTGGGCAATCTTTGGCCCGCATTCAAAGAAATCGTCTGTTCCGAGAGCATCCCCGGCGCGACTGTCGTCGACGTGCTGTCTCTCTCTCCCTTTTTCCACCCTCTGTCCCGCCGGAGAGCGGAGGGGCAAAAATTGAGGCTCGAGCGGCAGGCCCGGGAAGAATATAATGAGGGAAGCCTTACGGGTTTTACGGTGTCTATATTCGGTTCGTCATTACCGTCGTTCGTTTCATCCTGTACGAATTTCTCCGTACTCCCCTACCTCCCCGGTTCCCGGTTCCTCTTCTCCCTCCGGTTCTCGCTGGCCACCCTAACCCTCTGTTCCTTCGGTTCCTTCCTTTTCTATTACTTCCTTCAACCCTCCACTCAAGGCCATTATGTTACCGGCACAATGGCCGCCAATGAGGATTGCGGGAACGATTGCTGATTCCGTACTCGAAAGTAGCACGACAGAATGGAGATACAACGCCGGGGACTTTCGATTACCGACGCTTTTCACCATCCACTTCTCTGTCTGGCTGCTTGTCTGGCTAGCTACTTCCCTTTCTACTTCAGCCGTGAATCGGGACTCGGTTTCGGCCGCTGTTCCCGTGATCGAATGAAACGTGACTCGGAGGTTCGCGAGTGATCCTCGCGTGAATCAGGCGATAGCGAACAGGTTCTCGTAATTTTTCAACAAGGTGAAACGGAAGGTATAAACAACAAAGGAATAATTCAATGGAAATCTGAATTTCAAACTCCTCGTAGCCTTTCTTCGAAGCAATATCTCCCTCGTGTCTAAATAGACGTTGTTAATTACATTCTTCCGGCTCGGAGGGAGAAAAACGCTCTCCAAAGGACATCAAACAGAAATGTTCCTCCGGAACAGTACTGCTCGCGTCGCGTTCAGCGTTCCTCAAACAAGACCAGTTACATTTAATATAACCACGCAACCGTGAGAGCTGACAGTGGAACAAATGGTGCCCGGAACACGTTAAGTTTAGAATGATCTCCTGGACACCGAGCGGACAGCCGGAAACATTAGTACAGAACTGGAGCAAAGGGACAGACGATTTCTCTCCTGAGATCTCATTAAGGGCGGGTCTCGTCTGGGAAAGTCATCGGAGGATGAGGATCGTCCCGCACTAATTATGAGACAAATATTTATAAACTTCTCGACGATAGACTCTCCCCGTCCCAGCCCTCTCCCCTGTCCCCGGCCGGGGGGCATCGATGAAAGAAGTTGCCGAGGAGTTGCGACCGGCGCGTCGGTCCTTCTCTTTGTCGCCGGGTCCGCGGCAAAGCGAGCTTTTCTTGGAGGGAACGGTTCCCTTTGTCTTGATTAAACGGTCGAGCAGAGGTTCATTTCACAGCTGGCGTTCGCTCGCTCGCTCGCTCGCTCGCGCAGCTTCTGCGTTACAAAGAGCGGCAAAGTCAACAGACAGAGTCGCGGGATAAATAAGGGACAGCGTGCAATTACGTGGACAGACAGTTTATTCCGACCTCTGTGCAACAGCTTTCGCAATCGCGTGTGTCCCCCCGACCGGTCGCCGTAGGATTTCCTGATAGCTTCTCGGAAACGACTGCTCGCCCTGTGAAAGCTCCATTAGACGATTTACAGTGTGTGTGTAATTTATAGAAGCCCCGCCGATTTCAAACATTCGAACATTCAAGCGATGAATGCAGGTGCACGCGCGGTGAAATTTCGCCTCGACGCGATAATAAAAGAAGCATCGCAGGAATTTCATTACGGAGAAGTTGCGAGGCTTTTTAATGAATATTCGAAAGTTCGTTATCAGTCGCAGTTATAATTAATTTATCGATCCCCGCGCACGCCGGAATTGTAGCAACTTCCAGCGAAGAGTAACGGAGAAATGTTCGACGCGGTTCCCGCGGACTATCCGTGACGCCCGGAACGCGCCGCGTAAAACGGCGCGTCGAGTATTGATGTATCGGCGCGAACACTCGTAACGATCCGAGCGCGTGTTCGTTAATGCGCGCACGCGGCGCGCCCGATTCCGTCGCGATTCCGAATGCAGCCGCGGAAGGGAAATGAGCTTACGTTGTAGCTCATAAACAAGGTCTCGTTTTCCGCGGTTTCGTTCGCAGAAATTCATTTATCTTCCGCGGCAATTTCGGCTCGTCCGCGGCGAACAACGGCGGAACTCGAGCGCGAGTGGCAACGAAGTGACATCAAACGCGCGGGGAATTAACCATTCAAACGTCCGCGAGCGACAAGCATTTCCCGAAGTAAGCTCACGTCGCGTTCTATCCGAACGGAAATTGCGACGGAAAAACCCGCTCAAAGTCAGTCGCGCGAATGAACTCTTCATGAGTCACGTTCCCCTTCTCGAGTCGCGTGACGCTACCCTCGGATAAAAATGTTTCCGCCACGCTCGTAAACACGTGATCAGCTTCATTAATATCCATTAAGTAATCCACGTTACAGCTGCGTACGCGATGATAAACTCGAGGAATTCGTAATAAAATCTAACTACTATCGACAACGTTATCCATGTAATACCAGAAAAATAGATCGACGCGAAGTGGATAAGCACGATAAAGGTTCGAGAGTCCCGATGATACCGGAGGTTAATATTCCCCGAAGACAGTGGGATATCGATCCGAGCGGAGGCCGTGCCCAGAAGATTCTCTATTAATCGTCGACGGCGAAGGTAGCTGCTGTCATCGAACGATTTCCCATTTACACAGCAGACCGACACCTTCGCCGACAAAGGAGGGACGGCCTCATTAATTCTCGCCCGGAAAATCCGGCCCGGCCCGGTCCGAAAGGGGCGCCGGGTCCGAGAAGTGGCTCGGAATTGAAAAATCAGGGGCGACGCGACGGATCGCATCGGTCCTACCCCGTAATTATCGTCCGGCGGAATATTGCGAGCGTCTCGTTATCGCCGGGACTCGTCGCTCGGACGTCGGCGGGGCCGTTAAACGGGAATAATTCACCGGGGACAGGTTTCCGTGACCCGCTCCATTCTTTCCTCGCTGCGTACCGGCCACGTAATATCCGCGTTTTCCCCGGCTCTTCGTCCGAGCCGGCCGCCCCGTGTCCGCTATCTCGCTTAACTTATGTTAATACCACTCGGGAGGGGACCTCGTGTCGCGCGGATTAAAACCGACCCCGGGTATGCATGTAGATGGCCTGCCCGCCGAAAGCGGAGGGCCGGCTGAATTATTCTACCCGTTCGCGTGACAGTAATATCGCAATCATGCTCGCGGTAACAAGAACTTTCTGCTCACCTGTGCCCGACGATGGATAAAGGAATTAATAGCGGCCGCGGTATGTTCTTCCGCGATTGTTTCGTTGCTCTGTTAAGCCTGAGAAGTGTCACGCGAGACGAGTCGCGAATAAACTCGTTCGGGAGACTCGGTCGATATCGGGTAATTCCACTTACAGTTGTATCGTTCTATCCTTGTGATATTCTACGTTATAATCATTATGTTCTTATATGTAATTACGTAATATTAACCGTTAAGCCCTTGTCCTACGATTTATTTTTCAACTATGATCGACACAACTGCTTTGCCATTAATAATTTATTGAAAAGAGAGACAAATTTTAAGTATATCCTATGGCCGTATTTGCTTCAAATTGTAATAATTGATAACAAAAGGATAATGTTTCATTTGCATTCACAATAATTGACTAATATTTACATTTGTTAAGTTCTGTTTACAACCTCCATCACGAGTCTGGCGCGTTATTATAAGGCAAGGGGTTAAAAGAAGTACTTCTGACCCGTTTACAAACTCTCTATCCACCGAAAATCCCACAAACTCTGCTAACCGATCATCCAAGAAATTCACGACAGATACCCAATCGATTTCACGGTTCTCTATCTACTCACTCCTCGATCTATAAAACGCTCTTTTTATCAGCTCTCCGACCGATCGTCCCACACGATTCACGACAGCTATTCCCGATCGATTTTACAAGATTTCCATTTGTAAATTGAATGCCTATAAACATGAAATCCGTTTCGGTAGGGCGCAAGGGTGACGTCGGCCGAGGCTCACACGGCTGAGAGCACTCGATTGACAGACATACCGCGGCCAAAGGGAATGATATCGGCTGGAAAGGGTCCCGGGCACATCCGAAAGCCGCCGTTGAATGGCGTCCTCCCTGTGGCGAGTACGAGTGTACTCGGAGTCGTGAAAGCCCGGCCCCCGAGCGCCACGCATTACGAAAGAAATGTCAAATGGAGCGGAAAACACAGGCAACGCGCCTCGCATCTTTTCCCCCCCTTTCGCCGCGCCGCGGCTGTTCCATTGTGACCGGACTGTACCCGAAGTTTCGCCGCAGCTGTTCGTTCGACACGTCGAGTTACGGTCGCTCCATCAAGTTACTCGAATGCCGGGCCGGTCGAGGGTCGGGGGCCGTCGAGGCTGCGCGCGAAAGGAGGGCAAGAATTGCCGGCTTTTACCTGCGACTCGCGGAATCCGGGAGAGAATCTCGCCGCCTGTGAATAGGAGCTTTAGGACACTTAGGTAACTGGTTCTCCGCGCGACGCGATCGTTTCGCGTCGAATTTTAGCGCGTGCTGCTATTCGAAATTTAGTTCCCCGAGAGCGTTCCAGGCTTCGCGGGATTTTTATTCGGTTCGCTTGCTGTGGCTTCGCTGATTTTGGGAAGTAAGATGTAGGTGAATGGAGAAATCGAGGATTCGGAGTCTTGGATGATCGTGTAATGAAGAATTAAGGAAGTTTGGAGGATCGGTTTTTGGATATTTTCTGATTCTTGTGAATTTGAAGGGGACGAATGATATTGTTTTTAGTTAGTGGATTTACTCGTTTCTTCGTTGTTGTATGATCATTTCAGAAGAAACATTAATTCTTTGGATTTTTGTTTCTTGGACTCATTCGCATTACTTCTGAGCTCAATTAGACAGGCATTAATCGAGAGATACGCCAAATTATTTAAAAACAGCGAAAGCTTTCGTTACGACGAAAGTTCCAGTGCATTTCACTATTTCCCGAGTAGAATATAAAACATATTCCCCAAAACGCAACCGAAATCCAGCAGGGGACCGAAATAAATCTTGCCCAACACGTCCGCCGTGCTCGTACATGTTCGTAGCGGAAGCCTGAACTCCCCTAATAATCCCAATAATAACAGAAATCCGGGAATGGCAAGGGAAATGGGTTAGCGGAACAAAGTTCCGTAACAAGCTTACGTCGTATTACGTCTGCGGCATAATGAAAGCGTTACATTAGCGGACACGCGAACGAGAGCGATGGTCGAGATGAAAAATACGAAATGAATTATACGGGAAACATGCGTGCGACGGATATAAACGGACGCAAAAGGCGGCGTAAGAGAATCAGCGTGCTGTAGAATGACGGAGACTGGCGCAGAGTGTGGCTTTTGTAAACGAAGCCTCGAAATTCTACTATTTGTATACCGAAAATTAAAAGTTACCAGTATGTTGCTAAGTACTCTCTATACAAAACGATTTTCCTTTGAAAAATAACAGCGTCGTGCAAACGCATTCCATGTCTAGAACGTTGGAACCGAAACGCGAAACATCCATTGTCATTGAAGATACTGCATAATACCCCCATAGCGTAGACAACAGTACAACCACCATATATTCAGCTGTTTGCCTTACAACTTTTATCTAAAGCGTTTGTTTACACCACTCACGCTTCCGAAGTTATCGAGTTTTGTCCAGAAAACGCGCGTGCGGCCGCACTGTGCGGCGTCACGGCGAAGCGACAAGTTACACGCCGCAACGAAAACACGTCGTAGCTACCGCGTACACGGACAGCGATGTCCCAGCCAGCCGAAATACGGTGGACGCAGAGACGGTGATTGCTATCGCTAGCCGGGGATGTGTACGCCGGCGACGTAAACACGGGATTCGGCATATTGCGTCAGTAAACAGTGCATTCATAGGTGGAAACGCGCGGACATGCGGCAGACCGGCCGCGCTCAGACGAACCTTCGTGTATAGTGTGCGTGATTGTGTGTACCTGTGTGCGTGTGTACACGCGGGGAGGGGCGGAGGGGCGGTGTTAAGCACCCCGTACGGGATGCATACTTATTCGAGCGTACATAGGTGGGATAGGTGTGTGCATACTCTATGCGCCAAGAGCGCAGGATGAGAACCTATAATTAATGAAAATGGAGATCTGCTCGGTGTTCGACGGTAATTAGCATTCCGTATCAATCGAGTTTATCCCAGAGTTTCCAGGTTTTCTCCGCGGACCGGATTGCGCGGTTCGACCGTCGATCGGTAGAGAAAATCGGAAACGGGGATATTTGGATCATTCGTTTTCTCGAGGAAACTTCGGTGTGGTTATTATTCATACTTCGTTCCTGAGAAATTAACCCTTGAGGAGTAATGCTATTATTACTGTTATTGTAATTATAGTATAAGGTGGTGGTTTACTATTAGATGATATTTGAAAATGTGGATCTTTAGTAAAAAGAGAATTAGGAAAACAATAATATATTTAATAAGATAAAGGAAACAATACGGACAACACGTAAAATACAACACACGACTCTCGCACCAAAAATGTTCTACTCCGCTGTCGCTCACCAAAATGTGTCCTTCTCCACTGTCGCTCACCAAAATGTGTCCATGCACGTATTTCCACTCGCTTTTATCACACACCCCCATTCGCTCTGTCTTTCTCACCCTTGCACCCCTCTCACTCGCATCTTCCATCCATAGTCAAAACTCACGCAGTCACGTACACACTTTTCTCACGGTTCAGTCGCTCAGTTCCAGATACTCTTCCTCGCATTCTTTCAGCCACTCGAAATTGTCTAAACGCAGTCACACTATTTCCCAAACATCCCGGCGCCGGTCCGTCGCAATATGACCTGGTCGCCCTTACGCACGCACAACAAACCATTCATCCTACAATAAATATTCTCGATACTACATAATATTCACGATTAACCCCTTGGCGTACTATTTACTCTCACCACTAAACTCATGTAGCATTTTACTATCGACAATTTGGAAGAAATGCAACAAAATTCATTCTACTTCAAGTGGAAATTTCATTTGAGGATAATACAGTGATAATAGCAAATAGTTTGTTTTGATCCGTGGGTAATGGACAACACTGATTCTTGTTAAATTAGTTTAGAAATCTTCATCACGAGCCTTACTCGTCATTGTGCAAGGGTTAACATTAAGTATCGTGCTACGTCTCTTCTATAAATTCCTCCGCTTACCTATATCAAGATATTTTTCAATAAATAAACTAGAAATACTTCCGGTCAGAAGTGCTTCTTTTAACCCCTTGCCTTATAATAACGCGTCAACTCGTGATGAAGGTTGTAAACAGAAATTAACAAATGTAAATATTAGTCAATTATTGTGAGTGCAAATAAAATATTATCCTTTTGTTATCAATTATTACAATTTGAAGAATACACAGGCATAGGATATACTTAAAATTTGTCTCTCTTTTCAATAAATTATTAATGGCAAAGCAGTTGTGTCGATCACAGTTGAAACATAAATCGTAGGACAAGGGTTTAACGTTAATATTACGTAATTATATATAACAACACAATTACAATAACGTAGAATATCTCAATGCTAGAACGATATAAATGTAAGTAGAAGTCCCCGATATTTATCAGACCTAGCGGAATTCACCAAAAATAATCCTCGCGCTATCCCGGCACAACGGCCACAGTTCCACCCCTATGTTTGTTGTACAAATCGCCTAAGGACGGTACATAGTTAATTGGCAGGGCCGCGAACGTCAAACTCCGCCGTAAACTCCGCGCCGATCGCGGGTCGATGAATGCTCGGAATGCCTGAAATTTCGGCGGAGTTAATAACGGGTCGTCGGTTTTAATCGGCGCGGGTCGAGCTCTATCGACGAGCCGCGGAGTTCCGAAGATCGAGGCACGGAGACGGGCACGTTGTATCCCCAATTACGCTGCGGCCGCAGGAAGTTGGCTTTTCTGCCGTTTGATAACGCGTCGGCTGCACACGTTTCACCGGCGCGGTTGAACAAACAGACGCGGCCGACGGGGTGGCGTGGATTGTTCGCGGCGAGTTCCGTAATACCGGCAGAAAGCCGCTGGAAACCTCAGCGACGCTGGAAGATATACACCGCGGGTCGTGCGACGCTTACAATTCCGGGGCTTACGAATTTTCCGCGGGACTCGCGCCGCTGGCCCGGGCGTTTCGCGTTCTGCGACACGAACTGGCTGTCCCTCGGCACTTGCCTTTGATACCGCCGACGCACCGCGGAATACAAAGTTTTTACAAGCGGGCCTAACAGTGGGTCCCCCAGCGTCAGGATGGTAAACCAGTAATTACTCGAAATTGCTGGAGAACGTGAATCTGTGCGAAACTACGTGAAACTTGATGACGGCGTGTTATTGCTTGTGTTATACTAGGGAACAAGGCTACAAGAAATATCTTAAAAACTTCAAATATCACCTGAAATTGCAAGGAACATGAATTTCAGCAGAACTACGTGATACTAAGTGAATCTGCGTAGAATTGCTTGTGTTGTACCAGGGAACTAGAGAAAACTACCTGAAATATATGAAAAAGTTGGGAAACTGCCTGAAATTGTAGAAAACGCGAATTTCTGCAGAACTATATAAAACTAGGGAATGTTATACTAGGGAACAAGGCTATATGAAACATCTTAAATACTGCTGAAACTACCTGAAATTGCAGGGAACATGAATTTGAGCAGAACTACGTGATACTAAGTGAATACGCGTAGAATTGCTTGCGTTGTACTATGAAACCACAGAAAACTACGTGAAATATCTAAAAAACGAAACTACCCGAAATTGTAGAAAACACGAATTTCTGCAGAACTATATAAAAGTATGTGAATCTATGTGATGATTATGTAGCATAATATGGAAATTTTATAGAGAGCAGAGTGAACTTCGAAGAATTCAACGTGCCATAGAAAATATAGGAAAACTCGCAGTATTCGATTTTAAATTATATTATTCGTTAACAGTATTATTCGAATTAATACTATATATTATTAATTATTTGCCTTCGCCGTAAAGGCGCTATTGTATACCTACCCCCAGCCAAACTATGTAAGGCTGGGGGAACATTTTTTGAAAATAAAGCGCTTTTACTATGGGAACTTTATAGAGAGCAGAATGATCTCCCAAGAATTCTCCATTGAAAGTATAGGAAAACTCGAAGTTACTACGTCAGAGTTGAAAAATTGGAGCAGTCATTTTTGCATCGAGGGCAAGGTATAAATGTACCATGAAATAGTCATTATCAATGCGCGTTCAATTTAATTCCGTCGCGTCCCGCTTTAATTCGGTGAGAGCCCAGTATCACGACACCCTGCGTAGTCAAACAGGTCGCCAGTGGCCCGACCGCATCGGTGGTCGGCCAGTGTAAGTAGAACGAGTCAACGTATGAATAGAAACTGTGCCAGTGTGCCGAATCCGCTCGTCTGTCCGAGGACGTCAATTTCTACTGTGCGCTTTGTCCGTCCATTTCGACATGTTTTTGGATCGCGAATGCAGCGACTCGTGATCATTATCGATCCCAACGTGCGACGAAGTACACGGAACGAACGTCCGTTCGCTGTTCTTGGTTCTGATTTTAAAGCTTGCATCGACGTCATTTCATTCGACTTTTGTTTAAGGTAGCACTTCGATCAATTATTTAGGAAGATTTTAACCCTTTGCACTCGAGGAGTGTCTCTCACTCACCAATTTATTTCATACAGTAAATAAAATTTGATATTTAATATTAAACTTCGTACAATGCGTCAATTTGAGAAATATTCGATCAAAATAGCTTTGTCCCTCGATGTAAGTGTGATTTCTCGTCGAGTTACTTTCACAAAATATCCTCTCTACCTCATCAGAAAACGTTAAAATATTTATAATGAAAAACGTCCGAGTGGAAAGAGTTAGAAGCACTAAATTGATAGTTCCACCGAGAAACCGAGAAACTTGTTAAGTGTGCATTTCTGCGAAAGTATGTTCAAATAATCAAAACAATCAACTGCATTGAAATATTAGTTTCCTCGTATCCTGCATTGAATCGTCAACGCACAGACTAAAAATTTAACATTAATGTTTCTTCAAAATACATTTAATAGTCTATTAGCAATATTTTTAATCGCCTATAGGCATCGACGGTAGCCAAAGTATTAATTACGACACAAATAATTGTAATATAAACTTATTTCATAATTGCTTCAGATAACACAGTAATTCTACCGAGTGATTAATTTCTGCAAATATATTATAATTATTGTAACAGATATTTCATTCAAATGAAATGTCAAAGCAGACTCGACGCAGGACAGCACAGGGATATGAACGTCGACGTCGGCGTCGCGATTAATTTTCATACGGCACGGATTACATCGGACGTTCCGCGTTATCTTTCGAAAAATTATACCGACTTATCTCGCGGCCCGTGTTACCGGGTGTAACACACCTTATGGATTGTTTGCGGCTCGAGTATCGTGCTAATGAATGCCATGGCACGCCATATCTCCTTGTCGTTGAACACGCGAGGGGTTCGGGCCGTTGCGAAGGGGAAGGGTCGGTTAAAAGACGCGCGATCGCAAATATTTTTCCCTCAAATATATGCGTGGGGTCGCCGAGCGTTTCATTGATAACGCTGACACGGTTTCCGCTTCAAGTTTTATTTTCCTGTTCCCTGTCACGCTTAACGCGTTGCTAACCGGTCGGGGCGGTCGCTATTTTTCTTAGCAACTGTCTTCTATCGTCTTCGCTTCCTTTCTCCTATTTTCTTTGGATTCAAGTTACAGGAACTATAGAATCATTGTTGGAGTTTCTATAGACATTTCGAAAGGTCAGCGACTGCTCGGTCTAGTGTTGAAGTAATGAGTAATGATTGGAAGCAGTGAACTATAGAATCGTTGCTTCCAATCATTACTCATTACTTCAACACTAGAGCTACCGAGCAGTTTAACCTTTCGAAATGTCTATAGAAACTCCAAGATTGCACTGAGACTTTAATTGATTTACAATTCAGTTTGCGTACTAAGTCAATTTCTTTAATAACTTCTCAGGGGAACGTCTTATCTTTCTAACAATTGCAAAAAGAACTCAGGACATTCCGGATGAATGTCGACACTTCGGCGTCATGAAATTTTCATGTGTCTAAGATTGAGTCGCAAACAAATGATCGAATTACTAAAACAATAAAATATCAACACGTAGTTTCTGTTTTTCCTATTATTTAAGCAATTACTGTATCATTTAGCTTCATCTGTTGGTTTTATATATTTCAAAAATCTTAAACGTGTCCTACATTCTAAAAACTTCTGTTTCAAAATATCACCGAAACTCGAAAATTCATATTAAATTTTCTATAACACACCAGCACGAGACAAAATAATCCCCATTCCCTGGATTCATATAAAATTAATATACACTTACTCTTCATATCGGACGCGAGCCTCATGCATATTACATTCCAAAGCCACGAATATTCATAGTAAGAAGATTTCCAAGCGTAAATGATTAACCGATTCATCGACGCCAAGAACACGCTTCGCGGAGGATTCCAGTGTAGGCGTTTAGATACAAAAACCATTTTGCGAGCCTATCCTAGCAGCAATAAAGTCCAGGGACCCATTGCTTGTCGTTTTATAAGTTAGTCCGTGGATTGAGCCCAAGGTAGGCAATAGCTACGAATTTTATACCTGCATGTAATTTAAAGTCGAGGCGATCCTTGGGGCTGTTGCTGCTATAGTCGTTAGAAATTTCCGAGTCTCCGGCTAACGGAACCAACCGACGGACCGCTGGCGGAAAGTAGGGTTTTCCCAATTTTTGGGAGAAACCAATCCTAACCACGCGTCCGTCACTCCCCCGCCACTAGCGGAGAGATATATATTGTACGCCGACCAACCGGCATTATTCATTGCACATTTAGAAATTGAAAGATTGAATTGAGAGACCGTAGACTGCGTCACTTCTTTCGCTCTCCCCAGAGTACATCCTCCGAGTCCCCAACGCCCTGAATCGGTTCACTTCCTGCAGCAGCTTGCCGACGGAACAGCCGAGATAGTGGAGCAGATAGCGATGATATTCCGCGATCGCAATAATTTACGTAACGACGGCCGATGGCACAATGCGGCTCGAATCCGGCGCAAATCGAATATTATTTCGAATCAGCTTGCATTACTGTGCAAGCGCGTGCTTGCTACCCGGCCGCCCGCTCTGATCCCTACCTACTTTGCTCTCGATGAACCATATAAACTGCGTTCCCCGAATGTTTGCTCGAGGCTTGTTTACAAACACTGTTTTACATTTATGCGGCGGCGGCGGCGGCGGCGGCGGCGGCGGAGGCGCCCCCTGCGCGAGCCATCGATCGGAATTATCGATATTTCCGACAGCGCGACCGTATGCCGCGGTACACCTCGAAGCTATTTTACTAGAACCGTCGCGCCGCGGTGTATTCCCTCCCTTAATAACAAATACCGGGAAAATCCTGCACAATGCAGAATCATATTCGCCGCCGACGGGGAAAACCAGAGATCCGGACGAGTGTTTCGCATCGGTGTTTGATAAACTTTTGCTGATACGCGTGTAACGTGTTCATTAAACGCGATAACGTGCCTCGGATTTCAGGCCGCCCAGTTTTTCCCGTTTAATCCGTTTCAATTTATTCGACAGTGCTCCTGGAACTTTCAATTGTTACTCGAGCGGATATTATAATTTTCTATCCTCTGTTTACTTTGATTGTTTCATTGTTTTTTGTATCCTCCTTTATATTCTTCAGTAGATTCAAAGTGTTTGGAGTATTGGGATGATCGTCGATGATTATTGAATAGGATTGATGTTGATTATGAACGTCTTTGAAGTATTCAAAGACAAAGGAAGCGCTCGACGTACGAAGCGGTCGGTTTCCAGCGCATTGAACTTTCATTTATCCGATAACCATTAACCAAATGATCATCACGAATCGCATAATGATTCCACGGTCGGGTTAATTGATTATGATAAACAGTCATAATCCTTCTCGGCGGGGACGGAATATCGCCTGACAACGGCCCGACGATTCCGAATTGTGAGCGACGCGAGGTAACTCCCTCGATCGGACTGACTCGACAAGTTTCGGGCTCTTAATGCGCCCTTGGGGATGCATACATCAGAATTCTGCATAGGAATTATGCGCGTTAGATGCACGGTGCACACGTGTATCCTTTGCGAGCGAGTTTGTCGTCTGAATCAATTTAGCTGCTGGCTTGTACCAATGATCTTGGGACGTTGGACATTTTCTCAGATCTAATTAGAATATCCACTCAAATAGATCGTTAACGGTTAACTAGAATTTTCTAGTTAATACTTCTATTAACTTAATTTTATATTAACTAGAAGAATGTGTTCTCATTAGGAATTCACCGGAAAATTTCGAATACTTGATAAACAAAAGAATCTAAAGAAGCTAAATCAGTAGGGTGAAACTCTAATTACCAAATACCATCGGAATATTTAATATTCCCCATCGAATCAATGCGTAATTACAAGCTTACCAACCGAAGATTAACACTTTGCGTACCGGTTAATTTTCGGGAAACTGAATTGCGACTGGCAATTTCCAGTGAGATCAATTCGCATTATTACACACAGAAAAACTCAGATACATTGTCATGTAATATATTTCAAATAGATAATCAATTCGAATGAAATTGAATATTTCTTTAAACACTCTGGTAATTAGCGAAGTTGCGTAGCTAAGTGTCTTTATTGAAAACGAGATTTCTCGTTACCAGTGCGCAATGTGTTAACCTAATATCAGGAGAAGGAAGTGTATAAACTAGATAATTCATTAATATACAGCGAACTGTCAACCAAAACCACAATCTTTTAAGTAATTTAACCCTTTGCACTCCGAGCAATTTTTAATATAACCTCTCAGCAACTCCGAATCAATTTTAATATGAAGTATCAGCTACGAGCGTGCCTCTGTAAAAGATTTAAGACCCTGCTTCGTCATTGAAAAAGCGCGTGTACATTTTAAAGTTATGTTTGACTTAAAACGAAGTTACAACTTATCTTACAATGTCAAAGGAGTGCAAAGGGTTAAAGAATGAAGGATTAACTATAAACTCATGTGTGTAGAGTCTAAATAAATTGAAGATAAAGTGCTTCAAACTTTCAAGACGATTTGTTTTATATTCGATGAAAGCATAAAATTCGTCATCTAATCGTTCCGAGTTAATTGAGTTTTATTGCGTTTTATCATGCTTCAAAGGGAATCATTTTCTCTTGACGTGGTCTAAAACGTCAACGTTGCCGAAAGAAGTAACTATTTGTTTTATATTCGATGAAAGCTAAAATTCGTCATCTAATCGTTCTGAGTTAATTAAGCTTCATTACGTTTTACGATACTTCAAAGAGAATTATTTTCTCTCGACGTGGTCTAAAACGTCAACGTTGCCGAAAGAAGTAACTATTTGTTTTATATTCGATGAAAGCTAAAATTCGTCATCTAATCGTTCCGAGTTAATTAAGCTTCATTGCGTTTTACGATACTTCAAAGGGAATTATTTTCTCTCGACACGGTCGAAAACGTCAACGTTGCCGAAAGGAGCAACAAGACACGGCGAAATCGTGGTGATCGCGATCCATCGTGTACAATAACAAGATTACCGTCGATGGAACGTCATCAGATAAACCATTAATCACGGTACGGCCGCGGTGCAAGATTGGCGTGAAACGGAGTGCTTTTATCGGCAGGGGACGGGGGAGACGGCGCGGTGTCAAAAATCACTAGCCGATTCCGAATCAATCATTTTAATGTATTCCAGCTTTCCCCGGAAATCGACTAGCAGGCTAAACTGAATCCAGCGGCTTTTGATTCGACACGCTCGCCGGCACGAATTATTTTCTCGTTTATTCTCCCGTGAAACAGATATCCTGTGTTTCCCGCTGATTTCGCCCGATGTATCTGATACACGTATAATTGAGCGGCGTTTTACGGCCCCGAGTCTTCCCCTCGACCGGTGGGACCTTTAAACCTGTAGCTGCGTAAAACGCGAACAATGTTTTATTCTACATTATTACACGAACACAATGGCCAAGAGAAACAGAGTGAAAATTCGTTATTTCAATCGAATTTTAAAGAAACATCGTCGATGCGGTTTGCTAAATAGTCGATGATGCAGTTCGGGTGAAATATTAAACGTATGAAGACTAAATAAATCATTGTTTTATGAATAATATGTTTGTATTATAATATAATATATAAAAATTAACTTTAGCTTCCCATGGACTGTTATGTTTGTATTATAATATAATAAGAGTCCATCTAAAGTCAATTTTTCTATGACTAACCTCTTAAACGAAAGAAATCGTCACAGAATTCAAACCCTGTTTCTACGTTCTACGTTTCTGTTTAAACGTATGAAGACTAAATTATAAATCACTGTTCTATGAGTAATATGTTCCTATTATAATATATTATATAAAAATTAACTTTAGCTTTCGATGGACTGTTATGTTCGTATTATAATATAATAACAGTCCATCAAAAGTTAATTTTTCAATGACTAACCTCTTAAACGGAAAGTAACGTCACAGAATTCAAACCCTGTTTCCACGTTCACTCGAGCTAGTTGCTATTAACGATTCAATCGACCGATCTCCATCACCGTTAACAGATTATTTCCCTTGGAACCTAGATTCCATCGAAATTTCGAGGCTGATTTCCCCGAAACGTCGAGCCGGCTAACATCTACCCGTGGGGCGAATACCTACAGCAATCAGTTGCGCGAGCCTAAAAAGCTCGAAGGCAAAAAGCTCCTCCTTTTAAACTCCGAGAAGCTCCGCCGGCCGTAATCAGGTAATAAAGCTCGGAAGTTATTTAAAGTTCGCCGGCACGGTCACGAAACAGAGCGGAGCGCGGCGCGAGAGCCAGAAAAGCGGTCTCCCGTTTCAAAGAACGACGCGATTTCCCGGGGTATCTTTAAAAGTGTCTCAATTTCCTGACGAAGTCCCGCGGAAATCGGATCGCGCGAGTCGCCCGTGGCCGTAGCACGCGTGCCTGGCACGCCAAACGCTCGTCCGCCGGTCCTTTTAAAACAATCACGCCGCGACACGCGATTCCTTCCAACGTTCCCGTCCTTTCGACGCGACGCTCCAACGTCGCCCTTGCGATGCTTCGATACGGTCCTAGGAAACGGAAGAGAAACCGGTCGAACGTCTGCGAACGTGTTTCCTGATAAAGACCGCCGTCCTTTATGGTTATTAACCCTTTACTCGAGAGGCGACTCTCACTCACCACCTGATTTCACACTGTGAAAGTATAAAATTTGATGTTTAATATTATACCTTATATAACGCATCAATTTGGGAAATATTGAAATAAAATAGCTTTGTTCTTCAATGTTACGATTTCTTTGCGACCTAGCTTCACAAAATATCGTTTCTATCTCGTCAGAAAGTGTTACAATATTTCCAGTGAAAAACTTCGGAGTGCGAAGGGTTAATATTTAATACAATACCTTATATAACGCATCAATTTGGGAAATATTGAAATAAAATAGCTTTGTTCTTCAATGTTACGATTTCTTTGCGACTTAGTCTCACAAAATGTCGTTCCTGTCTCATCAGAAAGTATTAAAATATTTCCAGTGAAAATCTTCGGAGTGCACAGGTTGTAAAATTCAATAAAATTTGGAGGGGTTTATTTTATTGAATAAGAATTTAAATTGTAATTTTGTAGATATCAAAAAATTTATCAGTAAATCAAATTAATTCATTATATATTCATTAGTTTCATTCATTTCTACTGTAAAATCGCTCGTCAACTCCTTACTGACGAACGTCGATATTCCAAGATGAAATATTTATATTTCGACCGTCGCAAATATAATTTCTCAAACAGATATTACGAAGTATTCTTACTTCAATTATTTAACTGACATATAATTCAGCTTCGTGTTAAAGGTCTTGTACATTTCAATCTTCATAAAGTATTAAGCTGCATTTATAGAACATCGCCGCGATTCGAAGACGTCACTGAATCTAAATTAAACTCCAATTACATCTGACTCGCGACGGTCATAAAATGAAATATATCATCCGAATGGACTCGCGAGGTAGATGATATCACTATAGAAAGGTCTAACGTGAAAAAAAGGCTCAGAATTCCATTCGTTTCAGATTTAGTCCGAGTCCTAAATCATCCGCGCGAAAAAGTGAATCGATAAAACCTAGCCGGACACGGTTATTCCGCGGCACGTTTCATAAAACAAGGGGTCGTTCACATTTTTAGAAATATTCCCCCATTCTCGTCGACCCGAATTATTCATTCAGCCGTCCCATCTATGTTGTCGTCGCCGACGGTCTCGTGGCCCGCGGTCGTTATAGTAAATCGTCGTAAATTTCTAGACACGCCGCGCGGCATGAAGCTCTGCACAGCCTCGAACCGTTTCGACCGGCTTTCATTATTAGTTGTCCGGATTTGCTTCGCTAACGCGATCTGGCTTACGGCCAGTTCTTTTTTTCTTTCTTTGCGCTCTTAATTTCCGGCCGAGCAAAGCAACCCTCCTCCGCTCGGTTTCCTCCGTGCTCCCCCTTGATCCCGAGCCCCGCTCCGCTCGCCGCTCGATTCCTTCGGAATTGCTTTTTGCGATCGGACCAGTCCGCGCCGCTTAAAAATACAACGGAGATCGTCCTCGATTTATGAGATACGCGCCATGTAATGACCACGGTGTTACCGAAACGCTTGATCGGCATGCTGATACGGAAATACATGATCTCTGCTTTCGATCCGAGCAAATCGCACGAGGAATATTGAAATTGGAAATTTATCCGAGAATCTGGGTTAATGTTGAATCGTTTTCTAGCTTGGGAACAGGTTTATTAAGTTATTTGAATTTTCGGGAGACGAACTATCTTTCGAATGACGCAATGAACTCGAATGTTTCGAAAATACAGATCACTTTTGAATCAATAGCAGCAAAATATTTAGTTCACTGAAGCCTTTAGACATTATCTTACTCTCCAACTCACTAATTATCTTTTGAATGATGTACAAACTCGAATGTTTCAAACGTTCAGATCACTTTTGAATCAATTGCAGCAAAATATTTCGTTTACTGAAGCCTTTAGACATCATATTACTCTCCAAATAACTAATTATCTTTTGAATGACGTATGAATTATAATATTTCGAAAATACAGATCACTTTTGAATCAATTGCAGCAAAATATTTAGTTTACTGATCCCATCAGTAGATTATCTCACTTTCCAAATCACTATCTCTCAGTAACTCAATCGACTAAAATTTGTAGAATCTACAACATCCTTTCGAATCGATTACGAAATATTTACGTCCAGCACCGCACAATCACAGTTCACATTCGAAATTCTTGATTTCCTGAAAGGATACCAGCTATTTTATACATTGCCGCTCATTTTCTCTATGCTGACGAAATCCGAGCAATGAACGTCGATCCGAGACCTTCCCAGACCCCGTTGAACGCCGTCGGAGAGACGCAGGGCAGTATATTGGAAATATTTCTCGCGAAGAATAACCCGGGCCTCACATGAACCCTTTTTCAGCATACTTCTGCCGGAACGCCGTGCGTCTTTGTGCGGCGCGGTTATGCATGAACTCCGACCCTGTTTTTCTTAGCAGGCGACCGCCCGCGAGTAAAGTGGATCACGGAATGTGAATACCATCGGGGAATGTGACTGTGATTGACTGCGACCGTATAATATTCTGAGATTTCCCAGCTTTCGAGAAATTCTCTGAAAGGAAAGGATTCTTCATTAATTTTCCGGTGAAGAGAATTCCATTGTTACACATATTATCATCGAGTTTCATGGTGTCATCGTTCCTTAACTCTACTTCGACCACAATTTCTATTTTGGCAACAGCTCGATGATTATAGGCACATTTTGTTAAAAGATTTTATGATTGACTGTGACCGTACAATATTCCGAGATTTCCCAGCTTTCGAGAAATTCTCTGAAAGGAAAGGATTCTTTATTAATTTTCCGGTGAATTCCATTGTTACACATATTTTCATCGAGTTTCATGGTGTCATCGTTCCTTAACTCACTCGACCAAAATTTCTATTTTTGCAACAGCTCGATGATTATAGACACATTTTGCTAAAAGGATTCAAGATTCTTCTGTTTATTGTGCATAAGTAATATCGAATTTCAATTATTCGAATAACATTTAATATACGCTTACGGTTCGAGCATGTCACGGTATATTTTTCGATATAATTACTGGAAACTCGATACGCAGCGGAGCTAGCATTCCCAGCGCAAAGTGTTAAAACGAAAATAACTCCCCTGGATTAATTCGATCACAGTATCGGCACAAACGTATTTCTGTTGACGATTGATGGACTCAAACACGCCCAGCACGCGGGCCGAGCCAATAATTTACCAAAATATAATGTGTCGACCGTTCGGGCGCAAATCACCGTGCGCTCCCCGGTAAACATTAAATTTCAAATTTCCTACGAAACAATCACATTAATTCCATGATTATTATTAGACAAATTGATACGGGTGATGGGTGATGCTCCGCGTTTGTGGTATCGCGTGTGTTCAGCTATGTTTACAGACGTAAATATGCAGTCGTCGATGTGCGGCGACCACTAATTACGAGTAGTGATCGATAAACCCGAATCTAAACTGCACACGGCATAGATATTAAAATAGAAAATCATTATCAATTCCGTTCCCGAACTCGCGCTCGTTTCGAGCTTAATTAAAGTCCGACTGGAATCACCTAAATGGCCGGCTCGAAACGAATTCGACAATTTTACGTCAAAGTCTCGATCCATTGATCGCGTCCGTTCGACGGTTAATTCGA
The DNA here is from genome assembly GCF_051020985.1 of Nomia melanderi. NCBI lineage: Eukaryota > Metazoa > Arthropoda > Insecta > Hymenoptera > Halictidae > Nomia > Nomia melanderi. The sequence goes on from NC_134999.1 coordinate 36,685,721, forward strand.
AATGGCCGGGGACGTGGAGTAATCCTCGACTTTCAAGATCCCGAAGCGCGCCAATCCCAACTGCAAATTAATTCTAATCTCCGGCAGACCTAACGGCGGATTCGTTTTTCCGATTCGCGCCTAAGAGAAACCTGGCGTCAAGCTAGCCTGGCAATTTGCCTCGTTATTGAAAGGGGAAGAAGCTGGGGACGGCGAGTGGAACGAAGATCCAAGGAAACCGGTGCCAATCTCGATGCTAAGTAAAGGACACCGGTGCCAGACAAATGGCCGCCCCGCGCGCGACAACACGCAAGAACAAAGCGTCGCAACAGGGGACAATCGGTTATGATTTGCACCCTCTCGCATCCAGCCGCGTCGTTCGCCTTTCTTTCCGCGCCGCCACCCTCTCCCGCCCTGAAAGTGACAACATCGCCACGCAAGACAGGGACATTTCTCTGTCTTTTGTCGTGGCCCGAGGCTCGCTTTTGTTTCCCGGCGTCTTATCTCGGCAGCCGGCCCCGCGGAACACGCGTTACGGGTTTTGTTAAGGCGACGCTGATTTATGGCCGACTGTCTGCCGAGAAATCGAGCTTCGCGGTGCCCGCCGCGGGGAAATAATGCGACGCTTCTCGCGTGACTGACACTGCGAGCCTGATACTTTCGCGAATTGTCCTCGTTATTAATTCCTCCGGTCGTGTTCGTTCGCTATTGCAATTGTGTATCGAGGTTTGATTAATCGCGACTACTCCGAGTTCAGCGGTGTTCAATTAGTATATTAGAGACGGTAATTAATGTGTATAGGTATTTGGAGAGATTCTTGTTTTACTACATTTGAATAACTGCTCTAAACTTTCCTTTCTGATTGAAATATTTCTGTGAAAGGCTCATTTGAAAGTTTTCTAAGCTATAGTTGATAAACAGTTGAATTCTTTAACATTATTCAGAGAAGTTTAATTAGTACAATAGCGACGGTAATTAATGTGTATAGGTATTTGGAGAGATTCTTGTTTTACTAGAGTTGAATAACTGCTCTAAACTTTCGTTTCCCATTGAAACATTTCTGTGAAAGATTCATTTGAAACTTATCTAAGCTGTAGTTGATGAACAGTTGAATTTCTTAAAACTATTCAGCGAAGTTCAATTAGTATCTTAGCGACGGTAATTAATATGTATGGGTATTTATAGAGATTCTTATCTTATTAGATGGGATTTGAATAACTGCTCTAAACTTCAGTTTCTGTTTGAAATATTTCTGTGAAAGATTCATTTGAAACTTTTCTAAGCTGTAGTTGATAAACAGTTGAATTCCTTAACACTATCTCCTAGAAGGCTATAAGTTTGCGTAATTACAGTTTGAATAACATAGAATGACAATATGTGTTCGCATAGTTGCAATCTAATCGACTTAAATTATTATCAAATTCAAAAGAATTGCCCATCAAACTCTATCTAGTGTTCAAGATTAGAAATTAGTTAACCTTCAACTTAATTCATCCACAATACACACTAATACCACATTCACCTGAACTTACGCAATGTTCCCATCGACGTTCACGCTGCTACCAGACAAGCAGTATCAGTAACGCTATCGTTGTTGCCTCGCAAACGGCTCCATCGCGAACAGTGTTCCCCATCGCGAAATCGTAAAAGTGTATCGCGAACGGCGCAGGGGAAGATATATGGCCGACGTTTAAGGGTCAGAAGTAATAGCGAAACACGCACACTTAATACGCGGGATATTCATTCGGCTCGATGGAACGGCGGGCCCGAATAACCGAGACACGCCGGAACACAACGCGCAGCACTCGCGCGTAACTGTAACGCACCGCGTTACGGCTGGCCGGGGAATGTTACGGCTTCGCGGAATTTCCGCGTACAATGATAACTTAGCACAGTCCCGTAACGAACATTAGCGGAGCTCTTACCGGGCCGCGTTGATGCGATATACGCGTCGTAAAATCTTACGGCGATCGGGCCTCTGTTTTCTTGAGTTTCGTGTACGAAGCGTTGCCAGGGAATTGAATTGTTAATCGGGAGACGCCTGGACTGAAACGTTACGTGTATCGCCGCGTTACACCGTGATTCCCGGGGAAGATAAGTTTGTCAAGTATCGGCTGCACGCGTTCTAGATCGACTAATGGAGGAAACCTGTAACGGCGAGTAAACGGGGCGTAATGTTTCTGTAAAATTTAGTACGTTCATCGTAATCGATCATACACTGATGTATATTCATCGGAGAACATCAGGTGTTGAGGAATTTTGTGGTTTTTGATGGAAATTTGAGTGGTTTGAGGTGGGTTTTGGTGATGGCTGATATATGGTTGATGTTACTACTAGAAGTGGAGAGTAATGTAGGGAATGATCGGTGTTTTAGAGGTTTGATTGGCGTGAAGCGAATATTATTATATTTTTTCAATATTATTGGGCTTATAATATCTATAGATATTCGGAAACTGAATATTCAACAATAAATCACTGTTTCCTCAAATTTACTTCCGTTGGATTTCAGAGTTCTTAAGAATTTCATAGAATTATTTAAGAAACTGGGCTGTCTTTAGTTGTCTCAACGACGTCTTACGTATGGTTGATATTACTACTAAAACTCAAGACTAATACAGAGAATGACATTCGAATACTCAACAATAAATCACTCTCCTCGAACGTACCACTTGCACTCCGAAAAGATCATCGACACTAAGTTCAAACGCGAAGAATACAAATCTCGCGGACACAAAGGGATATATCATTAAACCACGAACAAGGCTCCGATAATTAAACTGTTCTAGGAGCCATCGTGCTCCGTGTAGCAGCTCCCAATCTGTCGTAACATCGGGTAGCAACGGTTCCGGGGTTAGCGTATCCCGCGGCGAAAGTACACCGAATCATCCGAGTCAATAGCAATCGGTCAAGATGTTCATTCCGCCGGCAAAGGGTGGAGAGGCACGCGTTCCCGAGCGAAGGCAGTGGGAAGTGGTGGACTACAGAGAACCGTGGCCGTCGGAGGGGGTGCGCAGCGTACGACTCGGTCTCGTTTATCCGTCGACGTGAGGCGAGGCCGCCGTCGAACCACGAGAATTTAATAGAAGGACTTCCCGGAAAAGACAATTTTCTCGGTATCTCCGAACGACGTACGAGCGCCGCGTACGAGTGCTCGGCTCGCCGGTTCGTTGAAGCCGGTAGGTAGCGGAACAGCTAGAGAAACAAGGACAAAGAGACGGGTTCACAGAGGAAAACGGAGGGAATGGGAGACATACTTCTCGGTAAAAAGATGGTACAGTATAAAATGTTAATCCTCGTGTGTACTCACGAATAATACTGTTCCTTCTATTATATTTCGGTTTCCAGCGGAAACCAATTGTTGCAAAATCTGGTTTAGTAGATTGAGCTATTGAACGCTTGAAGAACTTATTGGTACAATTATTGGAGCATCTAGAATTGTGCTATTTAGATATATCGAATGAAACTAGGCAATATAGACAGGAAATTTATCTTGGAAATCATAGAAGACAGTGGAAAGCAATTGTTGATGTGAAATTTATCTTGAAAATAATAGAAAACTGTGCAAAGCAATTGTTGCAACACCAAGCTTAGTAGATTGAGCTATTGAAAGCTTGAAGAACTTATTGGTACAATTATTGCATCATCTAGCTTCGTGCTATTTAGATATATCGGATGAAACTAGTCAATACAGGTGGGAAATTTATCTTGAAAATAATAGAACACAGTGGAAAGCAATTGTTACAACACCAAGCTTAGTAGATGGAACTATTGAAAGCTTGAAGAACTTATTGGTACAGTTATTGGAGCATGTAGCTTCGTGCTATATAGATATATCAGATGAAACTAGATAATACAGACGTGAAATTTATCTTCAAATTAAAGAACACAGTGGAAACCAATTGTTGCAAAATCTAGTTTAGTAGATTGAGCTATTAAAGGCTTGAAGAACTTATTGGTACAATTATTGGATCATCTAGCTTCGTGCTATTTAGATACATCAGACGAAACTAGATAATACAGATGTGAAATTTATCTTGAAAATAATAGAAGACAATCAAATCTCTCTTCAACCAGAATACCAAACAAAAGTATTACTATTCAACCCAACATGCATCCGAATCAAGACAACTATTACCTAAGAATCCCCAAAAATTTCCATTTGACCGCCATTAACCTTCACGAACCTCCTCTCCCGAATCTCGCCGGCAACAGCAGCCCACGTGAACCCGGCCGGGGGTGAAATCGGGGGAATCCAAGCTCGTAAACGGCGCGCAGAAGGGCATTAAGAGCGGCAGGGCGCGTACACGCGCAATAATTCGGCTGATATGAAGCTTACCAAGGATTCCCGGCGTGGTTTATGGTGTTTCAATTACGCATGCAATGATAGCCGGCGTTACAGCTACCCATCGGTTCGCTTAGCCCGCGGCAAACATAAACTCTTGAGGGGCCTAGCCGTGTCGAAGGATAAAGTACGTCGGACCGGGGTCCGTTGAATGGTCACGTCGGGCTCGCAGCAACGAGGACGAATGGTCGGCGAGCGGCGCGGAGGGTCGGGAGGTCAACGCGAGCCGCAGAGCTGTCGCAAACCGCACGGCTCCACCGCTATTGGTAGCAATTCGACCGGTGTTCGCCGACCGTAGTTCCGCCACTGGATTCGACGCTATTGCCGGTGGCATTGTAATTGGCTGCCAAATGAGAGCCTGACCTCCCCTAAATCTTCCGAAGTTGCGGCGACCGCCGGGGATCAGAATGCCCGCAGTTCCTTGGGATCTGGAGCCGCCGCCCTGAAACCGTCCGACCAGCTTCTCTCCCTCTCTTTCTCTCTCTCTCTCTCTCGGACCTCGCGCGAGTCTTTGAATCCGGAATCGCCGCGGATCCTTTCATCCGCGACAGAGGACCCGTGGAACGTCTCCGATCCGCTTCGGAATACACAAAGCGCGCTTCCCGCCGATTCGACGCGCCCGACGCGGCGCTGGAATTCTTTGAGACCGGCGCGGACCCGTGAATCGAGGGGTTTACGAGGGAAACGGTATTCGATACGGGGAACTCGACGTATTCGAGACGCGGCGGGGGAATTCGTTCTTTATTTCTTTGCCGCGTTCGGGAGCGATTCTCGCGAGGAATTGTGAGTAGATGATGGTTACGCCGGCGGGAGCGTGTTCTCGCGGAGGGATGTTTTCGAGATAGCTCCCGGGGAATATGTATGGGAATAGGAATAGGGTGTTTTACGGCTGACTATTCCGTGCTTTTAGTTCGTTTACGCTTCGACCGAGATCATTTCGAAGTTTCAAGCAGTATATTGTGCATTAAATATGAATGGAGCGAAGTATATTCCGGGCTGGATGTTACGATACGTCTCGCGGAAGAATCTTTTAGAACGTGTAAAAGATGCATGGGGGAAAAACAATTTTCCCGGCGAGCAGTCCGATGTAGACGAGGGGTTAAGTCTGTGTTTCGCGGAGCGAAAGGATCAAAGAAGCTTCTCGTCCGAAGATTATTTATACACGGTACTTTTATTGAGCAAAGCTTTGTCTTTCGCACATATTGCGTCCCAAATTGTGCGATATTAAGAGGGCCCGTAGTCAGTATGCCGCGCGCGGAGCACGCAACAGAAGAAGAAGGCACGGCGGAGCGTGTCTGCGAACAGGGGATCCAATAAAGACGCGGCCGGAAGTGTAACGAGTTCCAAGATTCCCCGACAAGGAACTGCGAGATGAGATCAAAATTTTATATCGTGTCTCGACTTCAATTTCACCTTCAACTTTAACCTCCTGGGTAGGAGCAACGCGGGGATGAACTACGAAATTCCACCCGCAACCTCGTTAAAGCTTCATTCGCACTCATTCCTAGGATCGATGGAGAAATACGCGTGGGAAGTTCGTTCGGAAGACGAAGTTGTTTATGGATCAAGTTTCAGGCAAGGATACTTGTCTTCGTCGAGTCTACGTTACCTCGGACTCATGACTCCACAGCTAACACGCATTTCGTCCATCATAAAGCAGAAGTAGATTAAATCGGAATGAAGTCTAACCAAAATTCAAATCCGTAAACCAAATCTAGAGTTTCTAATTTCCTCAAATCCACGTTCAAAAGCATCAAACATCAAAATCAGTCCACATCAAACATTAATCCTCTCCTCTATCCAACGAAACAAAATTCCGTTCCCAGAGTGCCCTAATCCTAATTCCTTCCAACTTGTTCCCAAGACAACGCTGTACTTCCAAAAGTTGCAAACGTTCTGTGGCGGCCGAAAAGCTGCCCTACGCCACTGGTTTTTTCTTCTTCACTTTCTACCGTTATAACCGTTCCTCCGCGCGAGTCTGCTTCATACAATCGCACATTTGGCGACTAGACCCGCACGGACCTGCGGGATTTTCCAACGGTTTTCCAGGCCTCGCTCGGAACTGCCCAGTTAGACGGGCAGGCCCTTGCAGGCCTGGAAACTTTCCACTATTACACATCTCTTTACTTGCATTTCACCGTTATCCTTTTTCTCCTTTATCTTCCGAATCTTTTCTCTTCTCGATCTTCTCCTACTTTTCCACCTTTCTTTCTTTCTTGCGCCAGTATATATTTTCCGACGAGAGTGCAGCGACTCTCATTCTGTGCGCGTTACTTACATCGCGAATTTCCGCGACACCGTCAATGTACAGAGTCAAGGAAAATATTTCTATAATTCATTTTGTTCACCAGTTCCTCCACAGTTCTATCCTTCAATTCGATACCATAGTTCCAATTGACCACAGCATTCAGAGATTAGCGACTCTCATTCTGCGCGCGTTACTTACATCGCGAATCTTCGCGACACCCTCAATAAACAGTGTCGAGGAAAATATTTCTATAATTCATTTTGTTCACCATTTCATCCACAGTTCTATCCTTCAATTCGATACGATAGTTTCAATTGACCACAGCATTCAGAGTTTAGCGACCCTCATTCTGCGCGCGTTGCTTACTTCACGAATCTCCACGACACCGTCAATAAACAGAATCAAGGAAAATATTTCCATAATTCATTTCGTTCACCTTCGCCAATTCATCCACAGTTCTATCCAGCAATTCGATACCATAGTTCCAATTGACCACAGCGTTCGCGCCCGACGATTCCTACCGCGCGCCGAACGCGAGGAGAAAGAAGCAGAGGGAAACCACACCGCAGGAGTAAATAACGAACGGGCTGCCGAGGGTGGTTCGGTTCGCCGGACCTGTATGGGGTGTTTCGGCTTGGCGCCCTTCCGCGTAATCTCAGACAATGGCGGGACGCCGAAAAAGACAGCGCGGCTGGTCGAGGGCTCGGCGAAGAAGCGCGAAGAACGGAGCGCATTCGAGATCAGCGCGCCCCCGCCCCTCCCCCGCCTATTACACATTCACGGAAGAGGGTAGCGCCGGCTGCCGATTGAAGGGGATTTTCCCTTCGTGCGCGCAGACAGTCGCGTGGGCGGCGGCGGGGGGGAGGCCGGCGTTTTGTGCGCGCGGCAGCCATTCGCTGGGCGACAGTCATTAACGGAGATGATGGTTAGGTGTGCAGTCTGCGGCTTGAAAATCATTTCCATCGGAGATACGTTCGCAATAACGATCGCGGAATATTACGAGCGGCTCCCCCGCCCGCCCCCCCGGCAGCCCGCAACCCTTCATGGAACTTTTTTTCCCCTCTCCAGCCGGCCTCGCGCGGAAACCCTCCTGTATCAGCCCTTCGTTTCAATCCGGCGTCTGTGCACAGAGCGAAAACGAGTTTGCTAATCGATCCGGTCGCGACTCGATACCAGACGTCGCAGCCTCGCCCCTGCCCCGCGGTCCCGCTACCCATCCAGCCCGCAGCCTGTCTCGGTGATCGCGGGAATGCCTCGTGGACAGGAGAGGGACCGAGGCGACTAATCAAAAGCTGCGCTCCCTTTCGCCCCGGGACACGGCGTTCATCGCGGCGTTTCCAATCCCTGGTGTCCCCTTTGAACGGGCCGGGGACACCAGTCATCGCGGGGCTGAGCAAGCGTCGCGTGATCGGGCCGACCTTTCTTTTTCTTTGACGCCGGGCAAGGAATCATCGGACTGACTGCGGATCGGAGCCACGCGATTGATGTTTCGATGAGGATCCCTTTTTTCCGTGGTTGCCTCTTGATCGGCGCTGTTCCGCGATGAGGCACGAGATACGTGTAGGGTAGTGTTTCGTGATGAAGGTTCAAAGGGAATGGGATTTTAGTTTCGACTTAACTTGTGTAGGAGGGAAACCGATTCAGGGCGTTGGGGACTCGGAGGATGTATTTTGGGGAGCGCGAAAGAAGTGACAGTCTACGGTTTCTCAATTCAATCCTTCAATTTCTCAATGTGCAATGAATAATGCCGGTTGGTCGGCGTACAATATATATCTCTCCGTTAGTGGCGGGGAGTGACGGACGCGTGGTTGGGGTTGGTTTTTCGCAAAAATTGGGAAAACCCGACTTGCCAGCCAGCGGTCTGTCGGTTGGTTCCGTTAGCCGGAGACTCGGAAATTTCTAACGACCATAGCAGCAATTACCAAAATACCTTTGGTTCGAATATTCAAAAGCACCTTTTGCTTTGATTCGTGGGTAATGAACAACATTGATTGTTGTCAAATTAGTCTAGAAATCTTGATCATGCAGGAAGAAAACCGAATGATGGGGCGTTGGGGACTCGGAGGATGTACTTTGGGGAACGCGAAAGAAGTGACACAGTCTACCGTTTCTCAATTCCATCTTTCAATTTCTAAATGTGCAATGAATAATGCCGGTTGGTCGGCGTACAATATATATCTCTCCGTTAGTGGCGGGGAGTGACGGACGCGTGATTGGGGTTGGTTTTTCCCAAAAATTGGGAAAACCCTACTTCCTCGCCAGCGGTCTGTCGGTTGGTTCCGTTAGCCGGAGACCCGGAAATTTCTAACTACCATAGCAGCAATAGCCCCAAGGATCGCCTCGACTTTAAATTACATGCAGACATAAAATTCGTAGCTATCGCCTACCTTGGGCTCAATCCACGGATCAACTAAAAACGACAAGCAATGGGTCCCTGGGCTTTATTGCTGCTAGGATAGGCTCGCAAAAGGGTTTTTACATCTAAACGCATACACTTGGTTCTTTGAGTTTGGGAAAGGCTGACGGGAGTTAGATTAGCAGATTTTATAATTGATGTTCTAGAGTTGGATTATCGAGGAGTTTGTATAGGAAATTGTGTTTTATAGTTGCGTGGTTTGTTTAATCGTTGGAGTAGTGGAGGATGATAAGGAAGGGATGTTTTTATTTTAGTTAGGGAGTGAGTGATTAAAGTGTCGGGGAGAAAGTCGGTACTTGACGCAGAATGAGAATCGCCTTGATAAACATTTACCGCGTCATTATGACGCCAGTTTAGAGCCTCCGCCCCAATTTAGAATCCTTTGGTCCCTCATTAATTCTTCGACGGGAGCCTATATACCCCGTTCCAGCGTCGAATTTCCGCGTCGATTATTATCGCAGTAATTAAAACGCGGCCACAGTATCCCGAAGAGTCTCGGATCTAAGGGAACTTTCGCAGCCCGTTACCGATGGAGAACTCCCGTTGTTCGGGCGCAATCAGCCCCGAAACTCCCTAAAACAAAAGGGAAATTGATAGCTCGCGGACCTGACAGTAAAAATCCTCTCTAACGGGGGGACGCGTGCTACTTGGAACTTTTTAATTAACGTCCATACTCGGCGACCCTCTTGGCAAAAAATGTCTGCCTACAGTTGTGTTTATTTTCGAAACATATTTACTACAGTCCGATGAAGCCTGCGAGGAATTAACGGTAGAACCACTCAGCAGTTAAACTAACAATTCGTAACTTTCATATGTTAATTACAATAGTAGCGTAATGGAAATTTCGATTGATTTATATTTTATTCAACTCGTTTCGATCACTTCACTTAACTGAGCCATTAGCCACCCTATCGATTACTTTGTGTTTTCTTAGAAAAATCACAGAATTCATTAAGATCTCAGTTCTTAGAGTAATTAGAAAATGAAATTAGTAGCTTTAAATGTAGATCACGACTCGCTTGAGAATTTTAGTATTAGTAATTATTCGGAAAATCATCGATATCCTCAATAACCATAAATGAAGAAATGTAGATCACTTCTACTCACTTAATAATTTTAGTAGTATTAATTATCAGAAAACCATCTATATCCTCAATAACCATAAACGAAGAAATTATATAACTTCTACTCACTTAATAATATTAATACTATTAATTATCAGAAAATCATCTATATCCTCAATAACGAAGAAATGTAGATCACTTCTAGTCACTTAATAATATTAATACCATTAATTATTAGAAATTCATCTATATCCTCACAACCATAAACGAAGAAATTATATAACTTCTATTCACTTAATAATATTAATACTATTAATTATCAGAAAATCATCTATATCCTCAATAACGAAGAAATGTAGATCACTTCTAGTCACTTAATAATATTAATACCATTAATTATCAGAAATTCATCTATATCCTCACAACCATAAACGAAAAAATTCACAATGAGTCATCACCATATATCCAGTAGTTCGAACGTCAAGAAACTACGAGAACCAAGCCGACTGTTAAGAGCCGCGCATCGACACAGAGAATCGTGCGGGTGACAATCGCATAGGGTAGGAGATTGTTTTGAATGGGGGAACGTCGTAATTGCAGCCAGACAAAAGAAGCAACCCCCGACGGAGCCGTGCTCTCGGGCGTCGCGGAACGCGAGACGTCGCTTACGGTGATGACGTCGATGTCTCGGTGGATGCGAAAGGGGTTGGCACACCGTGGAAACCGCGTGGCTGGATGCGAGGCATAATGAGGCCGGCCCGCGTTTCGTAATGCTTACGGTCAATCAAAGGGACCGTCGAGTGTCTGACGAGGTGTAGGGAACGAAGATACCTCCGAGCATCGACGGATAATCATTTCGAGCGCGTTTTAAAGCGCCGGGAAGGGTGGAAAGGATGAATGGAATTGCCGGAGATCAGCTCGAAGCCCGAGGGAACTTCGCGGGAGCGTTTCGCACTTAGCGTTTTTCGTGGAACTTGGAATTACTCGGCGCGATGCTCGCTGAGAAATGAATGTTGTTACAAGTAGGGGAAGATTGTTAACACGTTGAATGCCACTATTTTGATTATGAACTGCATTGATTTTTTAAATAAAATATTAAGTTATATTGAAGTTTCTTTTTAATTTTATATATTTTGATATCGTTTCTTAATGTTTTTGGTGCTTTGTGACGTATATAGCTATTCTTGACGATGTGTTCCTTATATTTTATTACAAAATTAATGTGTACTACATATGGTGCTTGGACTTGAGATGCGAAATTTGAAATTTGAAATTTGAAATCTGAAATCTGAAATTTGAAATTTGAAATTTGAAATTTGAAATTTGAAATTTGAAATTTGAAATTTGAAATTTGGGATTTGGGATTTGAAATCTTGTAACACATTGCGTACAGGTAACGAGAAATCTCGTTTTTGTATGAAGACACTTAGCTATGCACCTTCGCTAATTACCACAGTATTGAGAAATATAAAATTTAGTTCGAATTGATTATCTATTTAAAATATATTACATAACAATATGACATCCAAGTTTTTCTATGTATAGTAATATAAGTTGACCTTAGTGAAAATTGCCATCCGCACAATTCTATGTTAATATTTGTAGAGCTTCAAGCTACAAATTGAAACAAGTATATTTACGTTCCACTAATTAACGAATTCGTAAACTGAGAATACCTATTCGAACACAGTATTACAAGGAAATGATGTAGGACATTGTAAAAGGATTCACCAACAATGCTTTCCACCTTCCGCCAGGTAATCGATGTTTATTCGCCATGAATAATGCACGTCTTAAGCGGCACAACAAAGGCAATACTCTTCGGCCGCATACTAAATGGAAGCGAGCATCGTTTTCCTCTGCCACGGTGTCAAGTTAATTCTAAGTGTTCGTTACCGGAGGAACTTGAACTTGTATAAGACGATAAACTCTGACGTTGAAAGAATACTCAAAGCAGAAAAGGTAGAACCTAAACACAACCAACACCTGCCTCCAATCGAGCTGATTAAACCCGAACAACGTAATAATTACATCGACCAATTAAAATAACCCCGACAAGCGACGGATTCCAGTGTACAACGCGAAATCATCTCTCGAAAAGCGAATCCACGGAAAAGCGCAGTGGAATGTTTACCCGGGAAGTCATCGGCGACGAACTCGATCGCAAGTATCATCGACACACGATACACGCGAAGTGTATACTCCATTTGCGCGACAGTTTAACCTGTCACAGAGCGAAGCGTTTCGAATTGAAGCGCCCATAGAAACTCCGACTGCCGCGAGCCCGCGACATCGAAAGAATCGCGCGGAATTAATTTCCCAACCGCGAGAAAATTAGCCGGACGAACGGCTCCGCTGCGGAACTAATTGTCGGAATTACAAATACGAATTATAATATAATCACGGGCGCGTCGTCGTGTCCGATTACGCCCGTACAGAATCCACGTTAACGGTCGGACTGTTCCGCGCTCGCCGGGGACAATGGACGATTCAACGGCGGCCCTGTAATCCGTCAACGCGTTTCATATTCTACAATTTCGACGTACGGAACGTCGCGATCCTACGGATATAAATATCGCTGATTGCAGCCGGGGATCGGGCCTCCGCGATCGCCTGTTAATTTCCATCGGCGTTCATTTGCAAATTAATTAAAAAGCCGCATAAACGGGTAGAAATAATATGCGGAGAATAATCGAACGACGCACGGTGCGGCTGAACGAACAGTTTCTGGATAGGACTGGATGGATTAAAATGTGTGGGTGATACGAGACAATGGTTTAGATGAAGGTTGTGAGGTATTGAGTTAACGTAAGTTGGATATATTTATTTTTCATGTTATGGGTGTGTTATGAAGCTTTTTCAGTGACAATGGATAGTTCGCGTTTCGAGTCTAACGTTATAGAAATTGAGAATAGAGTTGATTTGCATGAAATTTTGATTTTTCTAATGAATATCGTTTTGTGTAGTAGTGACTGTTTAACATATTGCTAATTTTCGTTATTACATTAGCCTTGATATTAACTTTTAAAGTGAAAACACCTATATATTGAATTCTTTTATCTTAATGCCTTAATAGTTTCCAATGGAAAAGAGGTATTAAGCTGTTATATATATAATTATCACATACTTATATTCATTATATACTTTATAAGTACACTTTATAATTATATATGATTACATAGACTAGCTTAAATTGCAGAGAAAATAATGAATAATAATAACAAAACAATAGCTAACAATATATGATTCAAATCAATTCTAGAATCTATAATATAACAGCTTAATACCTTAATAACTTCCAATGGAAAAAAGTATTAAGCTGTTATATATTATAAAGTATATAATGAATATAAGTATGTGATAATTATGTATAAGTATACTTTATTTAATTGTACAGAAAATAATGAATAATAATGACAAAACAACAGCTAACAATATACGACGAAAATCAATTCTAGAATATATAATATAACAGCTTAATACCTTAATAACTTCCAATGGAAAAAAGGTATCTCGAGGAGGATTAAAACAACTGCCCCCTTTCGTCCATAGCCTCAGCCCCTCGGCGTTGCATCGCGAAATATTCGGTCGCGACGAGGAAATTGATATCAAACATATAATGCTCGGAATTGGTTAGTATCGGCTGTTACATATTCATTGGATCACTCTCCGACGGCCGGCGTTGAACGCCATCGGATTTCAATAATTTATTACGACTTCAATCCCGTCGCTCCGACCCCGGGTTTCCGCGGGTCCCGCTCGCCTTGCGGCCCCGCGATACGTCTTATCCTCGGGGATAAGCGGCAGGGAATAAGAAATCTGGGGGATAAACTTTTACAAACTTCCCCCGGATCGTGCGCGACCGCTGAGTAGACTAATGCCGTCCCCTAATTGGAATAATGTCTTCCGACTGCCGACTCTAATATCCGTGGCCCCTCCCTTCGGAACGCAATTTATTTTCTGCATAAATTTCTAATGTTAACACATTGCGCACTGGTAACGAGACATCTCGTTTTTAATAAAGACGCTTAGCTACGCAACTTTGATAATTACCAGAGGGTTTAAAGAAATATTCAATTTGATTCGAATTGATTATCTGTTTGAAATATATTACCTGACAATGTATGTGAGTTTCTCTTTGTATAATGATGTGAATTGATCTTGGTTAGGTTTTGGTTAGGTCTTGGTTAGGTCTAATTGGAATAATGTTTTCCGACCGTAGCCCCTCCCTTCGGAAGGCAATTTATTTTCTGCATAAATTTCGAATGTTAACACATTACGCACTGGTAGAGAAATTTCGTTTTTAATAAAGACACTTAGCTACGCAACTTCGCTAATTACCAGAGGGTTTAAAGAAATATTCAATTTGATTCGAATTGATTATCTGTTTGAAATATATTGACAATATGTCTGAGTTCTTCTGTGTGTAATGATGTGAATTGATCTGACTGGAAATTGCCAGTCGCAATCTAGTTTTCCGAAAATTAACCGCTACGCAAAGTGTTAATCTTCGGCTGGTAAGCTTGTAATTACGCATTGATTCGATGGGGAATATTAAATATTCCGGTGGTATTTGGTGATTATGTATATCTGTTAGAGTTTCACCCTACTGATTTAGCTTCTTTAGATTCTTTTGTTTATCAAGTATTCGAAATTTTCCGGTGAATTCCTAATGAGAATATATTCTTCTAGTTAATAGGAAATTAAGTTAATAGAAGTATTAACTAGAAAATTCTAGTTAATAGTTAATGATCTATTTAAATGGAGATTCTAATTAGATTTGGGAAGTCTTTATTAAAGGGGAGAAGAGTTGTAGGTTTGAGAAAATGTTCGAAAATGGTTGTTTTCTAAATCCTTCTGTGTTGAATTATGGTATAATTAATTGAGTGTTTAATACTGAGAGTGTTAAGGAATTTTCTTCTCAACGTTAGAATCTTCGATGATCAGTACACAGTGGCACTTGGATGATTTGAGTTTCTAGATCTCAAGATTCTCGTTACGGTGAACATAAATCATTTGCAGTTAGTTTCCGCTGATACTTGGAAGAGATTTGTTTCGCCGCTGCTTTTCAGCGGGGGTTGAAGTGTTGGAAAGTGGTTTCGATTGATTTGCAGTTGCAGGGGTTCAACGAGATCAGGAGAATTGATTTAGAGGTTGAAGTTGGTTAGAAATGTTCTACTTCGTGGATTTTAGGACTTCAAAGGTCTACAAGATTCTATCTGTTACTGGCTAATATTTCCAATGGGAAATTGCAGCTTATACCTCGTAGACTCTAATGCTCTTTATCTGTGCGATAGCTCCATGCTACAAGATCAATTTAAAGTTATCCTCTGAAGTTACCGTTCAAACAGTGCATTGATTCCAAAACTTAAATTGCTATGTTCTTCGATCCCATCATTCCTCTCTTTAACCTTATCTATTTCACAAAACTACACGAAAATTACGTTCAATTATACTCAACCCAAAAACAAAATGACAGTCACAATAACTCACAAACAAAACGAGAATCACACTAACTCAAAAACAGTCTTCTTTACAACTCCACCTCACACTGTAATAATAAATACTGACCTAATTTAATTACACTCAACCCAAAAACAAAATCACAGTCACACTAACTCACAAAATGACAATCACACTCAAAAACAGTCTTCCTTGCAACTCAACCTCGCACTCTAATAATAAATACTGACCCAATTCCAATTACCATAATACCACACCAATTTCGTAACACACAAACACACAAAGGCACTCATTAGACAATACACACTACGATCGCAAGCCGTACAAGGCGTAGTATCTTTCCATATCGACGCGACAGCTCGAAGTAAAATCCTCATTCCCGAAATTCAATGATCACTGTCGGCCCAGATTCCGCAGCTCCCAACGCCGAGACGGAATATTACAGTAATGAAGACAGGGTTGACAGCACGTAAAGCGCCGACGCGTTCCCGGTACCTGTTCGCGACGTGAAGTTCCTAATTAGACACTCGCGTCTAATCAGCTCCGCGACTTGGACACGTTTGCCGAACGACACAACAGGTACCGGCAAGGAAGCGCGACCCGCGCCCGAAATATTTCGTTATAAATTTCCTTGCGCACGTTTTGTCGCGGGGTTAGCCGAGCAACGGCGCCCGTTGCACGTTGCCACGTAGCCGACCTAAGGGTGGCGCCGCGTCCCAACGACCCGTCCCGCGAATCCGGGTCACGTACGCGTGATAGATGCAATAACATATAAACTGCGGTGAGAATTAGAGCCCCGCGGCGATTTATATCGAGGGCTTTCGTTCTCTGGAGGCCGCCGGACAGCGTGACCCCGGTAAAACCCACTGCGCGCCGACCATACGTTCGCAAAAGTTTCGCGGGAGTCCGGCAACCAATCCGTGTCGATTTATGCTAGTCGTAAATAATGTGGAAACAAAAGGAACAAGTGGTCTTTGTTCAGTTTCGGCCGGATGTATGTTAGGTCTTGTAAAAAGTCTGGGTTCCTATGATTTATACTTGGTAGCCCAGCTGTGAGTAAATTTGGATCGAGTGAATTTAGAATGTGGATGAAGAAAGTCTTTGAAGGTTGGCATGAGATTGGGGCTTAATGAGTCTAATGGGTTTGAATTTTTAGGGTATGTAGGAATGATTGAGAGTTTTAACCTAACTCTGTAGGCTCCAGTATTGCACCAGGAATAATATTAGATATTTGAATGAATGTGAAAACAAAAGGAACAAGTGGTCTTTGTTCAGTTTCGGCCGGATGTATTTTAGGTCTTGTAAAAAGTCTGGGTTTATATGATTTATACTCGGTAGCCCAGCTGTGAGTAAATTTGGATCGAGTGAATTTAGAATGTGGATGAAGAAAGTCTTTGAAGGTTGGCATGAGATTGGGGCTTAATGAGTCTAATGGATGTCAATTTTTAGGGTATATTAGATATTTGATATTTGAATGAATCTTAAAGAAACTATCCTACAATTATTACATTCTTCACATATTCACATTTTGCAGTAAGAAGTAAAATAAAAGATCTAAGAAATGTTGTAGCATTTTTCATTTTCGCTATGGAGACTATAAAAATTAGTTGCAGTTGCTGATAGATTACGAAACCATCTGGAGTGCTAAGGGTTAAGAATGTTTGAGATTTTGCAGAAGCAAAGCACTGGATAAATGAGGTGATAAGTTTAGCTAACTTTATATTTTATAAAGTCCAAAGTTCTAAGTGAACTATCGATAACACCGAGCTACAACGAGACTAGTCTTCAACCAGTCCAAGTCCCACGTAAATTAATACATTGAACGATAATGCGTGATATTCAGTCTATCGTTTAATTGCTAATTCTACGTTCATGAAACATTATAGATACGTATAACACAAATCCAAAGTAAAATCTACAAAATCGAATTCCTTATTCTCTTCCGTAACTTAGAAACTTCCGTTCAATAGATGTTTAACCCTTTAAACTCTGTAGGCTCCAATACTGCACTAGTTACAATATTAAATATTTTAATGAATCTTAAAGAAACTACCCTAAAATTATTAGCTTTTCCACACATCCAAATTTTATACTGAGAAGAAAAATAAAAGATCGAAGAAATAGCATTTCTCATTTTCGTTAGGAATACCATAAAAATTAGTAGCAGTTTCTGAAAGATTACAAAACAACCTGGAGTGCTAAGGGTTGAAACCGTATCAATACAATCACCGACGCTCGCGTTTTAAGTAACTGAAATTCATCCGGCGTTGAACGTGTTAAATGCTTCCAGCTCACGTCCAAGTCGCGGCTGAGTCACCGAACGAACGGCGGCGATTTATGCCGGCCATAAATACAGCGAAAGAAAAGGCACCGTTGAAAAGAGAATGGAGGGACAAGTATCGCGAACTTTAACAAATTGCAGCCCCGGAAATTTCCGGGCGACCCGCACGCCGTTACGCTCGGGGAATTGAGTTCTGGGACGGATCCTATTCCCTGTCGTTGCCTTCAAAGAAAAATGTGCATTCGTGACTGGTTTATTGAATAATTTACCGTGCTCCTGGCCGCGATTTCAGGGCAAATCGAGGCATGATTTCGACCTCTCCGACCGTCCCGACCCGCCCCAACTCCGCCCGAGATTTCGAGGCACCGTCTCACGTACCGACGACGGCGCCGCCATTACCTTCCCCGAGCGCTGGCCTAGTAACGGACAACCCGGCCGCGTTATTTTAAAGTATTGCGGATAATTCGCGGTGCTCGCTCGCGGAACGACGGCCGGAATCGAGGCGCGCTCGGCAGGATTTCGTTCCGCGGGCTTCGCCCCGGCGACGAGACAATCCCGAGAAACCGTTGAGATTCGCGTCCCCGTATATTCCAGGCAGACAGTCGGAGAATCAGTCAGATTAGGGTTGAAGCGCGGAAAATTAGGTGTCAGCGTGCGCGCACTGGAGAGACAAGGAGAGGCGCGAAAGCGGAAAGAGAGAGAAACAAGCGGCGGCGCGCTCATTGCTCCCGCGCATTCATCTTTCCCCGGCCGGAGGTACCAATATTTTTTCACCGCTTGACAGATTCGATCAGCGCTAGCGATTTTCCTTGCGCCGCTCCGCCGGCTGTTCTCTGTCAATCTTCGTTTCCGGGCCCATTTGTTGCGCCGCGCCGTGCAAATAAGTGTTTCGCGGACTTGATTCTTCCCTGTGACTTCGGTGTTGTCGGGAGAAGAAAATGCTTCGCGGAGGGAACGTCGGAGATGACGTATTGGAAACGGTTGCTCGGTGTTTGCGGATAGAAAGAGGCTTTTCATTCTCGAACTTTCGTGAAAAAGTGCTCGGTTCCGCCGAGTTTCCGCGAGGCAGCGTAATAACCTTAGAGTTACAATTTGAAACAAATTACTCCCCCCGGAAAGTACAGGGGGATCCACTCGCGCGACTGATTAAGTGTTCCACGGGAGAAGCGTTAATGAGGTTGTAATGAAGCTTCTCTGGAAGGAGACTCCTAAGTCCAGTCTCGTATCAGCTGAATATTATCGAAAGATATAGTTCAATGGTATTCGTATCGGTCTGTGGAGTTCCACGAAGCCCGGTAATTTCAATACATAATTGAGAATTTCGTAATTAATTGTATGCATTGTATCAGTAATATAATTCGAGGGAAATGCTCACTGCAGCCTGAAGGTGATGTTTAAAAAATCACGAAGCTTCGTGCAGCGCTCGTAATGAGTCCGTTAAGCTGCACGGGAACAAAATTTCGCAGTGAAATACCAGTCTGACCGTAGCAATCTCGTTCCACTTGATCATTCTCTTATTACACATTATTCTACATACGTGCATTCACGGCACCAACAGATATTCTACTTCGGGACGCTTGAATGGACGCTGAGCCGCGGTTTATTCGGTACGCCCGCCGAGGAACGAGCCTATTTCACTTGCAAATCGGCTGACCAGCGGCGTGAGCGTTCTACTCGACGTGTCTGACCGCTACCAGACCCGTGCTACTTGGAACGCATCCAGCCACTTATTCCCCGCGTCGAGCGCTAATTCCGAGATTGCTTCTTGCGACCGGCGGTGCGCGAGACAGCGCTTTGTCGCGCGATCCTGCGATATACTTCACAGCTGTCTCCGCTTTTTACCGCCAACTCTGACGGTTACAAACTCGTAACTCCTCTCGCAGCTTATCTTAACCCCTCCGCGAGTAATGACGAGCGAAACTCGCGACTACTTCCGGCACGTTTCTAATTAAAATCGGTATCATTCGTCGCACGTACAGCAAACTGCGAGATCATTTCGTTGTCACTGATATTTCGTCCTTAAACACGAAGTTAAAGCGGACGAAAAATTTCACAGCGTTCCTGTAAATTATTAACGACGAAGTATGAAGGGGTGGATTGCAAAATTCTCGCGGCGGGCAAATGACAGTGTCCATGCGCAGTTCCGCAATATTCGGAGGCGCGTAAATTCCGCGACACGATCTAATGAAGAAAGTTTTTACCGAGAAGCATCTCTCCTTAGCAGCTGTAGACATTTTGTATTCGATGTTTCGCGCGAGGAGCTAAGCCGCCGTCAAATAATCTCGCGAGCAGCGATGGAGGTTCTTAACTCTGGCGGAGGTAGAGATCTCTGGTTATGAGAAAAATTTGCGGAGCATTAAAATTGCCGAGCACATAGTATCCACAATGATATGCGTGTAACTTGAATTCACAAGAAAATGTATACCTTTCTATGGTGAATTCATGTATAATCTACATTTATTATTTCTTTATCCACAATTACAACACATTGGCAACCTACAGTTTTCATTGGAGGTTCCTAACTCTCTCAAAACCACTAGAGATTTCTAGTTACGAGAAAAATGTGTACAGAATTATAATTTCCAAGCGTCCAGACATCTAGTATCCACAATCACCCTCATATAACTCGCATTCAAAAGAAAATATATACCTTTCTATGATGAATTCATGTATAATCTACATTTATTGTTTCTTTATCCACTATTATAACACATTGGCAATCTACAATTTTCGTTGGAGGTTCCTAACTCTCTCATAACCATTAGAGATTTTTGGTTACGAGAAAAATGTGTACAGAATTATAATTTCCAAGCGTCCAGGCATCTAGTATTAACAATCATACGCGTGTAACTTGAATTCACAAGAAAATATATAGCTTTATATTGTGAATTCTTATAGAATCTACATTTATTATTTCTTTATCCACAATTATAACACATTGGGAACCTAAAATTTTCATTTGAGGTTCCTAACTCTCTCGAAAGCACAGTTGCATTAAAATTACCAAGCGTCCAAACACCTAGCATCCACAATCACCCTCGTACAACTTGAATTCACAAGAAAATCTATAACCTATAACGAATTCATATATACCATACATTAATTTCTACATTTCCTCATTCCCAATGACAACCCAGCTCATAATGCAACGTAAATCCGAAAACTCCGGTCCGCGCAATCGGAATTGCAAAAATCCTCTCCACTAAGCGTACCATGAACCACTGTTCCGCAGGATACTTAGCATACACATTGAACAGCAGCGTCGGTTGACGATGCAGCTTCGGTGGCACGAGTACGAGGCGGCACTAATACATCCGGGCCCTTCATGACGCGGCAACAATGCATCCCGGGGCTGTACGTACGCCGGGCGTTAGCCGTTGCGAGCGATAAGGAAGCTACTGGGTCAAAAGAGGGAATCTCGTCGACCCTGGGGAAGGCTGGTCGAAAGGTGGAGCGACGTGGGGTTGAGCTGGCGTGCGCGGGGAAGGAGGATCGTCTCTGAGACGAGGAAACAGGCGAGCGAAGGGGGGCGGCGAGGGGCGGCTCGCAGGGAGCTGGCAAACGTGTCAAGTTGTCTTAGGCAAAGCTAACACCGAGAGACGTCGGGCTGTAGGTGTACGCGCGCGAAACACGTCAAGGCGTTCTGGAGAGGCACAATTCTAGTTAGTGCCCTGTTCCAACTCCACCCTTTCGTTTCGACCCCCGACCGAGCGTTCCTCTCCTCGGTTTCTTTCTCCTCCCATCAGCGGCCTCGCGCTAGCTGCAGCTTCCGTATTGCGACCGTTTCATTCTTCTAACAAGAGCTTCGTCTTCCGCCGATGCAGGCGCTGGCCTACTACCAACGGCCGTATTGGATTTGCCATTCGTCGACTGCCCCGTTCGTCGACGATGAATTTATTGGAGGAACCGGCTGGATCCTGGTCGGGGCAGTCGATTCGGAGGGATACGATCTGCGGAATGGCGATCATTGATTCGACTGCTCGTGTCCCTGCGACGCGATGCTTCGAGCTTTTGTTCGGTGATGTGCTACTTCGTTCTTAGGCCGAGATTGCAGCTGAGAAATGGTTATTGCTTCTGGTAATGGGGTGTGAGTTATAGGATTAAATTCAGTGACTGATGGTATGAAGATCTGTGGGATGAATGGTTTGTTGTGCTGTTTGGAAAAGTGTGACTGCGTTTGGAAAATCTTGAGTGGATGAAAGAATGAGGAAGAGCGACTGGGCCGTGAGAAAAGCGTGTACGTGACTGCGAGAATTTTGACTGTGGGCGAAAGATGCGAGTGAGAAGGGTGCGAGGGTGAGAAAGACAGTGCGTATAGGAGTGTGCGTTAACACTAGGTTTGCGGAACGCGTCAAATTGACGAATCTTGGATTTTAGAGATATTATTTTGTAAATGTGTACGCCGATTTTGATTGATGCGATCACACTGTCATGTACCCCAATTACCTACTATCAAATCTTCAGTTTCCACAATCTAAATAAACGAGCATCAATTCTTTTAGGAATAATTGAATCAAGTGTACAATAAATGCCCGTAAACCTAGTGTTAAAAACGAGTGGGAATGCGTGGCTGGGTGAAAGTGGAGAGAGACATTTTGGTGATGTTCGAGCGAGACTTTTGAGCGAGACTTGCGTAATCGACGAGCGAGTGTTCAGTAATCTGTATAGACCTTGCGACTTGTAAGGTAATATCCTACAACATTGAGGACTCGTACGGAATTCCTACAGATTTATACTTCCATAGAGACGTTTTTGTTTCTCGGGAAGTAAGGTTTAGATTCTCATGTGAGAAAGCGTGGATAGAATGACGAAATCTATTCTACCCGATTCCTGGGGTTTCCAGTTAGGCGGAGAGGATTCCAGGGGATAGAGATCGGATTTGGTCAGACGATCAAGTGGAGGAGCTCGATGGCTGATCGAATATTCAGCAGTGAAAGGGGATCATTTGGATATAACCATCGGCGATGGTCATGCAGGAATAAAGTACATCCCCGTTATATCACCGGTGGAAGTAGTAAAAGTAAGAATATAGTCGGGCAGCCGTAAAATACGTGTAATCAAAGTGAAAAATAACTGGAGGACGGAGACACCGGGACTTCCTGGAGCTCTCGGTGTTATCGCCGCGGCGTGTCTCGGAAAGAAGGAAACCATCCTCCCGTGAGCTCGTCGATACGCGTACACGGGGGCAAGTACAAAGAAGCGTGACGTAATTCGAGCGGAGTCGAGTTCCCATTAAAGCAGATGCGCGCGAACGGCATGATACTAAGCAGATTGCACGTATAATGGGGTAGTCATCCAGCGACTAAGCTTACGTCAACAGCTTTATGCTTTACACACGTAGAAAATGTAGCCTGAGCGTGGATCACGGTCGATTACTGTTTAGAGCTTTTAGACGCGCGGGGATGTTAAAGGAACGGTCGTGCCACCGTTCCAGTTTGCTGACGACGAACGTCGTTCCGCGTCCGAAGCGGGCCGACGATTAAGGGAAGTAACGTCTCGCGACACTGGGCCCCGCCGAGGGATCAAAGACAAGAATCTCCGAGTTCTCGGCTTTTTTTCACGCGCCGCTGATCCCACGGAAGCAATTAATCTTCGCGGGAAGGAACACGCGAGGGGAAATAGTTCTTTCCGCTCGCCGTCTACCGGGCTTCGACTTGAATCTTGCGACAATGTCGTTTCTTGGATTTCTCAATTATTCTGGATTCATTTTTCGTACTGAACCTTAGATGGTTTGAATCATCTTTCATTCAAATAACTGCGTCTTTCCGAATGCTTTAAATTTTCTCCAAAGTAAATTCAATAGAAAACAATCTAAACAACCTTCCTTCTCAACCATAATAGAAGCACAACTGAAATTTTAAAATATCGATTGCAACTGGCTTCAGTAATAGCAGTCAATAAAGTTGGTACCACAAAACCTCTCATATTCCCTAAGGGAATCAATCATCAGAATCATCTTTTCTTCAAATAACTGCTCTTCCCAAATGCTCTAAATTTTCTCCAAACTACAATTCAACAGAAAACAGTATAAACCATACTCCCAAATCATAATAAAAGCAGCACTAAAATTTAAAAATACCAATAGCAACACGCTTCAGTAGTACTAGTCAATAAATTCGATGCCACAAAACCACTCGTGTTCCCAGTGTCGACGTAAGCTCGAAAATAAATCAATCATCAAAATCATCTTTCCTTCAGACAACTGCGTCATTCCAAATTCTCTAAATTTTCTCCAAACTACAACTCAACGGAAAACAATCTAAACAATACTCCCAAATCAAATTAAAAGCGCCACTAAAATTTAAAAATAGCAATTGCAACTCGCTTCAGTAGTAGCAGTCAATAAAGTCGTTGCCACAAAACCACTCGTATTCCCACTGTCGACGTAAGCTCGAAAGTGAATCAAGGAACATTCCACGAAGAATATAACGCAATCGATTCAAAGTCGCCGGCTGATTGCGAGCAGACCCTCGCGCCGCTTCGACGCCGGCAAAAATTCGGCGTGCCCGCGCTGAATCGCCGGGTCGATTCAGCGCGCTTTGAAATTGTAATGACGCCGGTACGCTCGCGAATATCGGCGTAATCCGGCGCAGTATGGTCCGGGGGCCAGCATCGCGGCCGCCGAATGTTGCAATTCATGCGATGATCGTTACGCGTTCTGCTCGGCTCGAGTGTCGGCCGCGCGAGCGCGCCCCGCCGCGGCCAGCCTGATGCTAGGAAATCGAATAATTCGATTCTGATCGCTTTAACGTCCGCGTTTCCCATTGGCCGGCCAACGGCATTAAGCGGATTATCGAAAACGTAGGAGCGGACAAGCGCGCCGGAGAATTGTCGCCCGACCCGCCGCTGCATCTAATTGGCAACCGATGAATCTCCCGTGAAGGCGATCCCGCCGTCCGCTACCGGAATTTCATTCGCTAAGGTTGCCGTCCAGACGCTGGACGACTGGAATCGGTAAGATTCAATTTAAGGGAATTTCCATCGACGCCGGTGCCCGGGGAATTTGTGGATTTTGCATAATACGTGAGGATCGGAGCGTTTAAATAAGTGTGCGTTAATTGAGGGATTGTTCTACTTCGGTGGTAGATCAACTTTTAATTGCGATATCAAGCTTGGATACTGTTCTACTTCGATAGTTGATAAATTTTTAATTTTGATATCAAGCTTGGAGACTGTTGAGACCTTACAGTTGCAGTGTCTGATCATGACGAAGTGATTCTACTTGGATACATAGATGTAGAAATCTGGTTGATAGTTTACAAGAAATTATTAGGTTTTATTTCGATAGTGTTCCCAGGTCTGACTATAGCCACGTCAATTCTACTTGGATACATGGAAGTAGAAATCTGGTGCTAGTTTACAAGAAATTATTAGGATTTATTTCCAGTGTTCCTACGTCCGACTATAGCCACGTCAATTCTACTTTCTGTCTAACTAAACCGGTGCTTGTACTCTGCATTTGTCGTGTATAGAATACTGCCTCTAAACTGCACTTGTACCAGAGGAACGGAGAACCAGTTTGACTACCAACGCATGCAGGTCTGACTATACGCAGACATATACTACTCACTCGTGACAAAGCCAAGAATATGAATGCAGCAAGGCTGCCTGCTGTACAGCTACGTACTCTACATAATCCGGATTGCCAGAATCCCATCCGCATTACCGTCTAATTAAACGCCAAATTTCTTTGTGCCTGATCAAAGACACGACACACTACTTGATTCTATCTTTCGAGCAGCGTCTCCTTGATTGCCGGGAACACAGGAAGTATCGCCGCTCGGCGGAAATGAGTTTACCGCGGCCCTCGTTCCGCCGACGCGATCAGCGGTCGCATCACGTCCCGCGAAACCGTCGCAAATTACTCAAAGGTGAAAAACTGCGTGGCGCCGGGCGCGCCCTCCCTTAATTACGAAAGCATTCACGCGTAAGAAGCCGAGCACGGTTTGTCACGCAGCCCACGTAAACGAAACTAGGTGCGAGCGAGGACTTAGCCGGTGGGCCAGCAATTAACGAATGCAAAGGAGTTCACCGAGAGCACACCTAATTAGCGCGGGGCACGTTAACTCAGCCAATTACACGAATTGCACGCTGCGCACTGCATTCTTCGGCGGTTTTATTAAAAGGACGGCGTGCCCGCGCGCGCGCTCGCGCTCGCGCAACGCCCGCGGCTGCGGGCATTAATCGCGGATTTAAATTTAAATCCGGTACCACGCAAGACGTGGCCGGCTTATGTCGCGGCACGGAGCACAAAGTTATACACGTTCCGCGGCACCGATATCCATTTTCCTGCGCGCACTTGGACAGCGCGGAGACCGCGCCGTTGGGAGCACGGTTTACTGGCGGTCCGCGTTACTTATTACCGGATTTTTGCGAAATAAGAGAGTGAGCGGTATAGAGAACGAGGGAAAGATGGAGCGGAAGGGAGAAGTGGGACAGAGACAATGAGAGATATAAAACGAGAAAGAGTAACTGAGAAAGACGGGAGGAAAAAATTGAGAGAATAGGAAATTTACGAGAGTCGGTGGATGAGCAAGAATCATAAAGTATAGGGAGCTAGAGTCAACGTGTCTTACTGTTATAGTTCGTTACTCCTCCTGTTTCTTTTTATTAACCGGTTAACTGCGGAGTTCAGTTGGAAAAACCTCTCGCTCCGCGCAATAAAATAAAAAATGGAGCGTGTGCTCATCGGCAGGACGAATGCAGAGTATTTTAATGAAAGATCAGGAACAAAGAAGAATTACATGTTTATGTGGAAAAATAAAGAAT
Organism: Nomia melanderi; assembly: GCF_051020985.1. Taxonomy (NCBI): domain Eukaryota; kingdom Metazoa; phylum Arthropoda; class Insecta; order Hymenoptera; family Halictidae; genus Nomia; species Nomia melanderi. The sequence continues at coordinate 36,712,283 of NC_134999.1, forward strand.
TCATCGAAAGAATTAGTATTGTCAAGCTTTACGACGTGTATACTCGTCAAACACAGTTAATTGGTTAGTATTGTACACGTCGATAATCATAATAGATTACTCCAGATTGCTTTGAAATCGACCACTTCGTACAAACTAATTAACACGTTGAATGCCGCACGATTTCATGGTACAGAATACTCGAAATGGAGAAAATATAATATTAAATCATTTGATTGAATTGCATTGTTATTCTTACAGGTTCATCCAGCTAAATGTCAAGACATTAATCAGCATTATTTAAAATATAGGAATGTTTTCAAATAATCATGGTTTAATTGAATGAACGTAATTCGATTTGATTGGGAGTCACCACTTGGTTTGATACAGTAAAATTATAAAGCCTGATGTTTAACACTAAACTTTGTATGCGTCACTATGTGAAATATCAAAGTAAAATAGTTTCGACCTTTAATTCATCGACTAAATTATTTATATTAGTCGCAAGCATCGTCTATATTTTATCAGAGTCTTGAATATTTCTAGTGAAAAACTTCCGAGTGCAAAGGGTTAATATAAACTAAACAAAATTCTTCTCGCGAGATCCCGTTGAATCTCCGAATTCACTTCCACCGTAAGTGGTCGACAGACTGTTCCTTCCGGTTCACCTCTACCCGGTGGAATTCAAAATTCAAATAATCCCTGCCCTGTTTTCCTCGAAAACGCCGCACATTCGGGAATCGTCGCAGAACCAGAATGTTCCATCCTCCTAGCCAATAATCCCGATTTACGGACGGCCGCTAATCCGTAGGCGTCAAAGATCCCCGAAGAAAATTGAACCGGTTTCGCGTGCGGACCCCTGTACTGCGGCGTTTTTTTTCCTCTCCCGCAACCCTCTAATCTGGAACAAGAATTCCCGAGTCCGTGGGCAAAACCGCCGCGTCAAACAAATTCCCCGGTTGAACTCGGCGTTCGCCAGCGCGCTCTAATTTTACTTCACCCTAATTTCTCGGGGAACGAAATCACGACGGATAAGGTAACCGCGTTCTTTACCTCCGTTCGCCCCGGCAATTTCATCGAAAGCCGGGACAGACCGGGCGGAAACATTCCTGGACGGCTGCGAGGCTAACCGCGCAAGAAACCGAGGGAAAACTGCTTGGAAAAACGGCGCGCGCTTTTGGGAACCGTTCGCCGCTGCGCGGAGAACCTTCGTGGAGGTAGCGGGGCTGCGAACGATGCGAGAAATGTTAATACTGGGCTATTTCCTGTAGTCTGCTTCATAACCATTGCTTCAATTGAGGGGGATTAAATGAAGAGTAGAAGATTAATTGAAGTTTTTGTTGAAAGCGTTGATGCTGAAGCTTTTGTTTTCATTTTATCAACTCAATGTTGTAGGTATTGCTCTCGAACTGATTAATATGTAGCTTACTATTAACCCTGTGCACTCGAGAGGTGATTATCAGTCAACACTTGATTTGACACAGCAAAACTATAGAATGTGATATTTAATGTTAAACTTTGTACAATGCCTCGATACGTGAAACATTGGAGTAAGCAGCTTTGTTCCTCAATGTACTGATGATTTCTCTTCGAATTAGTCTCAAAGAAAAATGTTAAATATTTCTAGTAAGAAACATCCGATTGTAAAGGGTTAATACTGGACTATTTCCTATAGTCTGCTGCATAACTATTGCTTCAATTGAGGGGGATTGAATTAAATTTAGAAGATTAATTGAACTTTTCAGTACTATTAACCCTTTGCACTCGAGAGGTGATTCTCAGTCACCGATTCGATTTGCAAAATTATAAAGTCTTATATATAATATTGAACTTTGTATGATGCATCAATACATGAAATATTGAAATTTCGATCTTAATTTACACATGTTCTCTCATTAATTTCAAAGAACATCGTCTGTATCTCATCGAATGTTGAATACTTTTAGTGAGAAACTTTCGAGTGCAAAGGGTTGTCTATGGAAAGTAGAAATTAGAAAATTGGATTACAGAACCAAGTATTGTCTACTGTAAAAAGTTCACACTGATGTATTAATAAATACTAAATTTGACAAAACGTACGAGTGCAAAGGGTTAAGAGTGTCTGAAAAGTAGAAATTAGAAGATTGAATTAGAGAACCAAATATTGTGTACTGTAAGTTCACATTGATGTATTAATAAATACTAAATTCGACAAAATATACAAACGCGTCATCCAATCACTATTATTATACACCACATTTCACCCTCCACTAAGAGCCCACGAATACCGCCAACAAAACGAATTCGTCAAGCGAACAAAAAAGTTTCGTCAGTTCCGCGGCAACTTTCGGCCGCGCCATTTATCACGAAAAAAGAGCTTCAAGAGTAGAATGTTCAGCCCGGACCGGCGCTCGTAACATAAACGAAAAGGTGGGGCAGAAATTATCGGGCGAAATCGGCGGTAACAATCGTGTCCCTTATCTACACACGCCGTTATACTTCTCCCCGGTTTCGGACCCCGAACTTTCTGAATAATCGAGCGTCCCCTGGAACGGCGGACGTTATCGCCCGGCCCTAAATGGAATTTCTAATTCGCCGATACAATTGAGCCCGCGGAGCCAATTTGCGGTTTCGGCCGGCGGAACTTTCGCGCTTCGGACCGCGTAAAACTCGGCTGTAAATCTCGAATGTCGCATCGATTTTCGTCCCGCCTCCCTCCCTCGCTTCCCCTTTCTCCGGCGATTCGCGGCCGAACCGGCCACCGAAATTCGTTGAACTTCCGAATGAACGCGGACGCGAAATTCGCGGACTTCGACACGGCGCCTGTACAGTCGAAATATATGAAGTTTCCTGTCGCGGAACGAACGCTCGACACGCGGCGTTTGCGGGAGCTGTACGAACACGGTCGCGTCGGGGATGGATGCTGATTACATGACGCTTTTGACGTCGAGAGTGTCCGGCGCGCGCTCGAACAGTGATAATTAAACTCGAGGGGGTTTGAAGGGCGCGCAGGAGTCTTCGTTACATTCGATATTGTCGTTACCAGTGACGGATGAACGGGTGGAAGGGACGGAGTGGGAGATTTATCAAACACGCTACGAATTCGCTGCTGGAATTATTATATGTATTAATGAACGTTTCTCGGCTGATTTATTGCCGAGCGTACTACTTGTTGCGTGACTCGAATTAATACGCGAATTTGCTTTGGCCGGAGTTTACAGTTGGAAATAAATGGGATGTAAGTATCACTGGTTTGAGAAATTAGCTTGTGAGCGCGATCCGCTGCGGGACGGTTCAGTGGAAAATAGATGAAATAGGCGAGATTTCATAATTTTTGGTTTTTTATTTGAATATTTTTATGTTTCAATATTGCTAGTTTCGAAGGATTATCTCGACACTAGTCACTTATTGATGTGTCATGTATTATTCTGCGTAGATCATAGTGACAGGATCTAGCAATTTTCGAAAGAGCCTACGATCTCAACAACCCGATAACAAGTACTCACGAATTTTCATAATTTTTGGATATTTCATATTCACATTAGAAGTTAAACAATTTTGTATATTTCAATATTATCAATTTCGAATGACTATCTCAAGACTAGTCACTCATTAATTCGTCATTAATCCACATAGATCATAGTGTCAGTCTCCAGCAATTTCCGAAAGAGCCAATGGTCGCACGAACCCGATAACAAGTACCGAAGAATTTTCATAATTTTCATATATTTCATATTCAGTTCAGAACTTAAACAATTTTGTATATTTCAATATTACCAATTTCGAATGACAATCCGAATACTAGCCACTCATTAATCCGTCATTAATCCACATAGATCATAGTGTCAGTCACCAGCAATTTCCGAGAGAGCCAACGGTCGCGCGAACCCGATAACAAGTATTCATCATCGTTTCCCTCTGCCTTTTATTTTTATTTTCTCCTTTCGCCAACGAAAAAGGGCACAAAGCCTGCATAATGTAATTGCATCGGCCAACGTCCCTGCGCCCGATACCACATCGGATACGCGAGCGCGTTTAATGAGGCGCGACATGTACCGATGAAAGAGACGTCTGGCCGGGCTTTTGTTGCGTGTCTGTTATCGGAAAAGCGCGGGTCTGACAGATATTTCAGTCCGCGCGGTTGACCCCGCGGCGTCATCGCCGATCGCGGAATTAATTACCGCAGCCTCGATGATTTCACAACGAACCGGGGCAAATATTACCCCCGATAATTGCCACCGCGGATTGGATACCCAGGAAATCTGATTGTCGTCCCTTCGTTTCCAGCTTTCGCCCGGCGGAAGCGTATTCCGAAATTCAAACGGTCGGTATCGCGTTACAAACTGCACAAAAACACCTCTACAATCGAGCGAAGTGTCAATCTACATGCAAAAGAAACCCGGCGAAGGGGAATAAAATTCATTTCACCGTGGCTCTCGACGAACCTCGTTCCGGAAATTCATGAAGCCCGTTTGCATCGGTGCATGCTACAAGTAGAAACAGTCGGTCACGAACAGACACACGTGCGCGTTCCAATCGAATGAATTTTTAAACTGGACTACCGCGAAAAGGAACCTTCAAAGGGAAAAAGATTCATTTTTATACGTTATTACTCGGAGATGTAGAATCAGTCTCGTAGAGACACTCAAGCGTAGAACGACTCGGGGAATCGTCGCGTCCGTGTGTGGCCATGCATGTCGTTTAACTTTGTACGTCCATGGGACGGAGGCGAACGATATATACGTCGTCGGATTGGAGTGCGTTATTCGGAGCGAATTGGAGTGCCTTCACGGGGGACGGGATTCGTTCCTTGTGCCTTCACGGCTGATGAATGTGTCTCGTTAGTCGTCACTTGGCTTCGTACCGTCACCAAAATTCAGCTATTACCTCGTTGAACCGACGTCGTAGACGTCGCCTGTAATTCCGTCGCCGCTTGTGCCGCAGCCCCGGGCGTCCAACGTTTTATGCCGCTTTTTATTATTGCCCGCTATCCAGCCCGCCCCGGCTACGCTTTCTGTAAAGACACCGCGGAACGACCCGCCACTTCGCAATCAACGTGCATCGTGTGTCTGACTGGGGACCGTCCTCGTTCTACTTGCGCGAGCCTCGCGGGTAACGACGTGCATTTTAATAACATACGCGCTCCACGTTTGATTTAGACCGTTCAATGCTTTCAGTTGGCCAGTGTCTGACTGTACGATGCTTGTACTACTTGAGTGATGGACGAACGTGGGAATCTTCGATTGCGAGTCGTGAATAACGACGTATCGTCATAATGTACCTCTTGTATATATAATTATGTTCCAGTCGTCTACAGTTTGACCACATAATTCTTATACTACTGGAATATTACACGAACCTGAGAAGTTCTTTTTCTTTGACCATGAAGAATAGATGCAGTTTTTGATTGCGAGTCGTGAATAACGACGTATTGTGATAATATACTTCTTGCATGTTTTATTATCTAGTCGTCTACTGCCTGACCACATAATTCTCATACTACTGGAATATTACACGAACGTGAGAAGTTCTTTTTCTTTGTCCATGAAGAATAGCTGCAGTTTTTGATTGCGAGTCGTGAATAACGACGTATTGTGATAATGCACCTCATGCATGTTTGATTATGTTCTAGTCGTCTACTTTCTGACCATATAATTCTCATACTACAGGAATATTACACGAACCTGAGTTCTTTTTCTTTGACCATTAAGAATAGCTGCAGTTTGTGATTGCGAGTCGTGAATGATGACGTATAGTGATAATGTACTTCTTGTATGTCTGATTAACTGGTCGTCTACTGTCTGATCAGATTTTTCTCATACCACTGGAATATTACACGAACCTGAGAAGTTCTTTTTCTTTGACCACGAAGGACAGCTGCAGTTTTTGATTGCGAGTCGTGAATAACGACGTATTGTGATAATGTACTTCTTGTATGTTTGATTATGTTCTATTCGTCTACTTTCTGACCATATATTTCTCATACTACTGGAATATTACACAAACCGGAGAAGTTCTTTTTCTTTGTCCACGAAGGACAGCTGCAGTTTCTGATTTCGAGTGGTGAGTAACGGCCTATTGTGATAATGTACATCTGTCATGTTTGATTATGTTGCAAGCATCTACTGTCTAACCATAAAATTCTCATACTACTGGAATATTACACGAACCTAAGAAGTTCTTTTTTTTACCATGAAGGACAGCTGCAGTTTGTGATTGTGAGTCGTGAATAACGACATATTGTGATAATGCACCTCATGCATGTTTGATTATATTCTATTCGTCTACTTTCTGACCATATGATTCTCATACTACTGAAATATTACACAAACGTGAGACGTTCTTTTTCTTTGTCCATGAAGGACAGCTGCAGTTTGTGATTGCGAGATTAAGGTCGACGTCAGAGGTAAAGGCTTACTGTCTGAGCACGGCTGTACCAGTACCACTTGACCTACGTCTGAGAATCGATGTACTCTTACCACTTGCGGTCTTGTGACAGCAGATGGTACAATACTGCGACCTTGTCTGACCACATGCAGTGGGAACACTACTTGTCCTGTACCTGTTCTTCGATTCCGCCTGACCGTAATCCCCTTATACTACTTAGCTAGAGTGATTCCGTACCCTCAACATCCACCTCGCAGCCTTCGTCATGATAAGCATAAAAGACCTCTGTAAAAACAAATGAACAAAGTGGCTGTAAAACTGAAAAAAATATAAACAGCGATGTAAAACTCGAGAGTTCGGTGAAGCATAATCAAGTAACAAGTTTACGCTGATGGACTCGCGCGTCTAAATGAATTGCACTAAAAAATTAATTACCGCAACGCAGCCCACGGCACTTCCAATATCCTGAAACCCTGCAGCTTACCAGATACTCCGCGCACAATGCGCCGGCCATCGTGAATGCATGGAAAACGATCAAATGATCCAGCGGGGGTCCTCTGTAAAAACGCACCTAACCGTCGAGCGCCGAGTAATATCGCGCGAACGGCACGGTTATGTGCGGCAGCGTGGATGGCCTTCGAATATTGAGCTACTAAACAAACGCCGTAGGCGACGATTTCACGTGTACCGCCGGAGGCCGGCGTGTGGTAACCGTTGATTACCCGGCGCGTTCGAAACGCATGATTGCTTCGTTTTCGAGTGTATGGACAGGTGACCGTCCGGCGAGCGGTACGCGCGGCAGATAGAGCGCACCGGAATGGCCCGTATAAAAATGTTCACCGCGACAGAGATAATGGAACAGAGGCGATAGAGCCGGAGCTCTAGGCGTCGACGCGCCGGCCATTTCCGATCGCTCTCGAGTTTCGAAATTCAGCCCAGCGACCGGTCGTCTCTCGATTTTCCCCGCGATTCCTCTCGAAAACCGATCCCCGCGGGTCAGACTCGGCTCGATGTCACCGCTCGCGCCGGGGAAACTCGCGCTTATGCAAATGGAAACGCGTCCGAGGAGGAATCCGGACTCCGCGAGCAACGACGCTTAATATTAAGCGGGAAATGAGCTTAACGAGAGCTTGTCGCGAGCAAAAAACTTGCGAAGGGAGAAGAAGCTGGCCGGAGGGCGAAAATGTTCACGGCGGAGGGGCGTATTCTTCGCGTTTTTTGCCGGCCCCCGGCCTTCCCGAGCCCTCCGCCGCCCCCGAGGGATCTCCTCGGCCACTTGGCAGCAGTTCAGGAAAAAAGTTTGGTCGAAAGCTCGTTACTTAGCTTGCGGACAGAGCTTTAGACGCCGTTTAGCGAGTATCCCGCGACACTCGCTCTCGCTCGGCCGCTCCGCGTTCCCACGGTCTACCGTCTTCGTTCCCCCCGCCCCCGCCCCCTCGGCGCCGCTGTTCGAACCGCCGTAATTGGGGGAACCGGTAACGAATGGCGGTTCGTTAAAAGAAATCGGAGTAATTTCGTATTCCCGGGGAATCTTCGTCCGCGCATAAATGGCTCCAACACTTGGTAAATTTCGTGGGGATTGTTCGGGCGTCGGTGATCGATGGATGGGGCGAGCGGGGGTGGAAATTATGGGGGGTATGAGAAGCTGGTGATGATAATATATCTTTCGAGATGAAAAATTTTAGTGAGTCAAGAAGCGCGGGGGATCGTTTGAGAGTCGAGAGGAATGGACAGAGATGGAACACGAAAGCGAAAGAGAATGGAAACGAGAGGAAATATGGGAGAGAGATATTTAAAGGAGTTGAAATGTAGATGAAACGTGAGATTGATAGTCGAGCTGCTTCTTAACCCCTTGCCCTACAACGAGTGAGACTCGTGAAGATTTTCAACGTGATTCGACAAATGTATATGTAGTATCTGGAATATTTAGCGTAGGTTAAAGTATTGTAAGATGAATGGTTTGTTGTGCGTGCGTAAGGGCGAGGTCGTATTGCGACGGACCGGCGCCCGGATGTTTGGAAAATAGTGTGACTGCGTTTAGAAAATCTCGAGCGGCTGAAAGAATACGAGGAAGAGTGTCTGGAACTGAGCGACTGGACCGTGAGAAAAGCGTGTACGCGACTGCGTGAGTTTCGACTATGGACGAAAGATGCGAGTGAGAAGGGTGCAAGGGTGAGAAAGACAGCGAATGGGGGTGTGTGTTAAAAGCAAGTGGTAACGCGTGCGTGGAGGACATTTTTGGTGAGAGACAGCGGAGAGGAACATTTTGTGCGTGATAGCGGATAGAGAGTCGTGTGTTGGCCTTCGTGGCATTAAGTTGTATCTTCTATTACTGAAGATCCGCCCTTCCAACATCTATAATGATAGTAAACACTATAAACTTGGGGGCTGGTCCGGGATCTCTATATATATATTACTCAGTTCATTCGAATTCAGAGTAAATATTATCCCTCTGTAATCCACTATTATACTTAAAAGGAAACATAGGCATAACATGCTTAGAATTTCTCTCTTTGTCCAATAACATAGAGGAAATTAAGAGTTTCATGGGTATTGAGAATTTTTATACTAGAGCATCTGTCCGTCGAAAGAATAAATATATTCGAAACAGTGTTTACTAAACCACGCTGAAATATTGAGTAGGACTAAGTTTAGAAATAGAATAATAGAGAGATTCCATGGTGAAGATTTTCGACATGATTCAACAAATATTACTCAGTTCATTCGAATACAAAGTAAATATTATTCCCTTGTAATCAACTATTATACTTAAAAGGAAATATAGCCGTAACATTTGCTTAGAATTTTTCTCTTTTTCCAATAAATTATTAACGAGAAAGTAGCCGTTTCGATCAGAGTTCAGAAAGAAATCATAGGCCAACTGGTTAAATGATTCTTCGATTTCGTTCGCTTTCGTTGTTCGCTTCCGGGGGACTGTCAGAAGTCTATACGCTAGATTCCGCGGAATGCGTCGCGTATTAACGCTGGAAGCAACGGCGCCGTTTATTGTCTCAAGGTATACGGCAGGAACATCTCTCCGCTGGCTCGTTTTCACCCATTCCCGAGAATACAGGGGCGTTAAGGGAATTCCTGGCGGCGCGATTTCACGGCTCTCCTGACCAGCGAACCGAAAGGCACACATAACTCCAGAATATTTTGCGATCTGGCGGACGAATGCCGCCGGGACGCGCACGGACGCGGAAAAATTTCTCAGCGACGAGAAACAACACCGGGACTGGGACCTGCGTCTTCTGGGTACTGCGATTTCGTCGAAATGACTGCTGACCGACTATTGATCTTCGTTTTATGGTTATTCGATTTGAAACACTGATATACCATGGACTAAAGAGAATGAGAACGTTTCAGTCTGCACGAATATTATAAAATATTGAATATCAATTTGTATAACAGACTGAACTCCCGAGATATCATTCATCACTAGTTTCCAAGTGCAACGAATCACTTAACTTCGATTAAATTTAATTAGGAACCTTCGTTGCAATCAGAGAATTACGATAGGTTCAAGAAAATTGTTTACTTCAAGATACTATTCTAAATAAATAAAAAAGCTTCATTTATAAAGGATTCCGAACAAAATGCTCCAAGAAGAATTACAATTTTCAAAGTCATTATTCAAGCTTTCCATCTACAGCGTTCGACAAACGATAATTCCAGAGCGCAACGGCGAGATTTCAATTCGAATTTCGAGCAGCGAGCGTCAACGCAGCACGACCATTCGATTCGTTCGGTGAAAAGAACAACGGCGGCGCGTTCTGCGGGCGACAGGAATTTTCGCCGATTTTCCGGCCGGTTAGCGCACGTGCGTCCGCGATAAATTATAATAATTCGCGGCGCGGGCGGCGGGGGCGGAGGGGAACGCGGGCGCAGCGGCGTAATCTGCTCAACAAGTTCGAAATGTCAAACACGCCGCTAGGTCGCAGTTAATAACGTTAATTTAGCGACGTAACTTCGTAGAACGTGGCCCGTAATTTTCGCAACGGTGATTAAGTTCGTAAGTAAAATTCCCGTTACCGCGCGGCCGCGCCGCTCAAAACTGTTTCGACTATTTTCCGGCAACGAACTGCGCGATCAGCTGTCATCCAGCCGGCGTTGCTCGAATTTCCGCTGCAATTGGACCAGAGAAGGGATTAACCGTTTGGATGCTAAACAACTTTCGTGGATATTGTAGTATCTAGAATTTTTACCTAACCAAGACCTGAATAGCCACGCTTATATAACTAGCAATTTTAAATTTAGATAACTAAGTAAGACAATTTATCAAATTCATTTGTCTACCTTCGCCAATAAGGCGTAATGTTGTACCTATCCCCGGCCTTACAAAGTTCGGCAAAGTTCGGAACATTCTTTGAAAATAAACGCCTTCTATCTAGAATTTTCAGCGTAGGTTAAGCTATTTTTAAGAAGAGTGAATGTAAGAATGTTTCATCAGCTCAAGAATTGTTCACAATACTATTAAACAAAGAAAAGGTTAACAAGAAAAGTAAACTACCAGTTTGGTTGGTGTTGTTTCTATATTTTATTAACACTAGAATTACCGTACCAGTCAAAATGACTGCTTTCGATTTGTTTGCTTCGCAGTTATTAATATCTTAGAAGCATTGAATATTTGAAATGATTTTGGAAATAAATAGTTCCACTTAAGTACTATGATGAAAAACCAAAGAAACCGAAAATAATCTATTGTTACAATTTTTATAGAGGTTACATATCGTATTAAATGCTCGGCAGTTCTAGTGTTAAATACATATATTTATTCCTAGCTCTCGATTACTCAAGATCCACTCTTTCATTATCTATAATATAGTAACACTATATTCACCAAAAATGAAGTGATTGGGTGTGTATGCAAAAAAATGAATAACAGTATTTATCTAACGAGATCACAAATACTGTGTTATTACAAAAAAGTATTAAAAAATAATATTTATTCAAATAAATTCACTTTGATCTATTTCTTGAAAAGCACAGTAAGAAAATTATAATTGGCACTGATAAACAGAAGCGCCTCCTGCTCTCCGCAATTTTCACAACACAAAAGCTATAGCTCCTCAAACGGTTAAACGCGTCCAATTGCGTTGAAAAACTCGCGACGGTCCGTATCACGGCTGTCTCCTTTCCCGCCTGCTATACGCGTGCTCGACAAGGTCCATCGATATCGCAAGAATCTCCTTCGACGTCCGCTAATAACGTTAACACCGGAATATAGTTGTTAATCCTCGAAAGGTGCAGCTCCCGAGCAGCGTTGCGCTTTCAAAGGAATTCAAATTAATGTTTCTTTCGATCTCCTCAAAGGATCCTTTAAACGTATTTAGTTTAGCTGCATCGAGAATAAAATAATCTTGACTTTGAAGCTTTTTCCCATTAAACTCTTCAACGATCCCGCACGGTTCTTCGACGGACAGAAAGGGCGGCCGAGGCCGGGGAGGGGAGGCGGGCAGAGTGCTTCAATCAAGATTCATTTCGCTGCAACAGAATCGTGTCGCTTAATTAACAGTCGATCTTGCAGTGCTTCGTATTCGCCGGTTTCCCCCTCTCCCTTGATCCTCCTCCTCCTCTGTCCTCCCCCTTTCGCTCCGTGCTCCCCTTTCATTTCCTTTGACACTGTCTACCGCCGTCCACGCGTACCCAACCTTCCTTGACACTTCTTCCTTTTTTTTCTTCTTCTTTTTTTTTACACGCTGCACACCAACCTCGTCATCCCGTTTTCGTAATCGTACAAGAGTTCCCGCGAGCCGGCTGATTGGCATTAATTAAATTCACCCCGGATCAATTTTCATTCGTTACGGCTCGCTTCTGGGCCAACTTTTCCCGCTCGCGATCCTTCCCGGCTACGTGTTAAACGCGCCGCGAACGAATCCGTGCGAAATACATACCGCAGGCTTCATTTTGTTAATTATTCCGAGATCGTTCCGAGTATTCCTTCGTTAGAGGGAAATGTCAGGGAAACTCTGTCCCGAGGGTTCTTGGAAAATGATTTACCAGGGAATTCGTATGAAAGCGGAAAAAACGATTTATCTGGAAATTCATCAGCAATCTACTAACATATAATAATTAGAACTTTACATAGTTACCCTAATAAGTATCGACTTACAATCGAACATTCACATGAAATAAGCCTTAACCCTCTGTGGGTCCATGTAACTTTGAAGTCACGTATCAGTATATTGGCATCTTCATGATTTATTTCATTTTGCATTCAAACTGTTGAATAAAACGAGGTAATCGATTAACTGCAACTTTTATACGCTCAGGCGTGAAAGTTTAACGTCACTGTAACTTGAAAGTTACGAAATATATTCGTTCGATGAAATTGAAACTATTGAATACATTGTTAATTCATATTCATATGTAGATATTTATTAATTTTGTACTGCATAGATGTTACAATCGTGAACAAAAATCAGCCCATAGAGGGTTAAATAGAGCCCTCACCCTTAAAAATCAAGTTTCAACGTTTAAACGAAGTTTCACGTATGTCTAACCGATGCTCGGCAATTCCACTTACAGCAACAATCCTCGACGATAAGCTACTATCTGTACGCGATGCTTCTCGCCAGTTCCTAACCGCGAACTTATTGCGGGGAACAAAAGATACAGCATTTCCCTGAGTGTTTGCAGCCGGCGAGCATAGCGGGAACAGCGAGCAACGGTCAAACACGCGAGCTAAATGGGAGTGCACGCTCGCGCAATAAATTCCCAGCGCCGATTTAATCCAACGCGAAGCTCCCCGGTAGAAGAGCGTTTTAATATACGTTCCGGATCCATCGTATCGGCCGGAATCGCCTCCTTTTAGTTTCGTATCGGCGATTCGACGACGCACGAATGTATCATTATTCTTTACACGCCTCTAACACAATGTTCCGCCGCGTTCACCGTATCGCGCGGGTTAATGGCGCGGAAGGAGTGCGCCTTAAGCGTCCCCATGAAAAAGGAGAGGGCTCATTGTTTCCGAGATACGGCGTACACGTGTCCCTGGGACTTATTGCAAAGCAATCTGCTCGAGCAACCTGTTTTATTGACTGTTTTGTTTATGCCGGCAGCGGCGGCGGCGCCGCTTGGCCGAAGGTATCTCACGCTGCACGGGATCGTTCCGAGGCTTTACCGAAAGCATGAACGGTGAATTTATGCGAACACGCTTTCGCGGTTATGGCTGGCGATATTAACCCCTTCACCTGCAATATCGTGTCGGACTAGCGACGATTTTTCAGTGAATTCGAGAAACCCGGGTGTTATTCGTACGTTCTGAATGTAAATTAAATATGACTCTTCTACTGCTGATCGTTAATCTTTAACCAGTTAACTGTATTTGACGAGTATACACGTTATAAAACTCTTAATGGTGACTTTTTCTACGATGGATTATTTATTTTTTAAGACAAACGTAATTCTTCTCCGTTTCGCTTTGGTTTTTCGTTAGGATACATTTTAAGTGCATCTCGCCTGCATTTAATGAGTATACGCTTAATTATTTGATTTTATTGAGAGATTTTTGAAACTAAATTTCACACTTAACTTAAAATACACGTAGATTCTTCAGTTACTTTCGACCTCCGTTTCTCAATTAAACTTTTCAATACTTCGTGACGTCTTTTGTACTCGAAAATATATTCACTAATAGATCCTTTCAATAATCCTAACGGATCTACAGTTTACTATAGTGCTTCATATCGATTCCTAATATATCAATCTCAATTCTTACTCGAATCAATTCCAGAAAAATTTCTCCTGCATCCGCAAAAGTCTCCACTCATCCAAAGGACAACTAATCGAGGAACCTCTAAAAACCCAAGTAAAATCCAAGAAAGATCGAGAGTTCCACGAGGCCGATGAAGTACACGAATTTCCATCGCAACAGCAACCCACGGGAGCGGAATCACGGAGGAACAGAGAGGCAGAGCTTGAAGCGCGGACGAATGAGGTGCGAGGAAGAAACATAGAGACACAAGAAGAGAGACAGAGAGAAATGGCGAGCGCGGAGGGAGGCGGGGAGGATCGGTGAGAAAGTGGCGTGGATTTCCAGGTTTCGGCATTAGCATACGTAATATCGGCAGAGGCTGGCTCCAGGGGAGGCGCCGGCGTGAAACTTGGAATTCCCATTGGTAATAAAGAGTTATCCGTTACAGCGCGAGGCACGTTGGTGGAGGTTGAAGGTTGGTAGGGAGAATACGGACGCAGCCAGCTCGGACGCGGTGAGCGCGGAGACGAACGACGTGGGATTCTAACGGCGGGGAGGGGGGGATGGGCCGAGAAACGAGGGTGTGAGATACGGCAGCGTAAAGTTCAGGGGCCCATTATTACGTTCCGCTGACGGTACGTAGTCATTTCGCGTCGCTGGCGAGGGCGGAGGCGAAAAAATGGAACGTCGTCCGCGAGGCACGTCGACCGGCTAGATCCGTTATTATTTATTGCCCGCACGAATCGCTGCCGCGCCTCTCCCTCTTTCACTCTCTCGACGTCACGTGAATGAACGGCTCGGAGCTTCGCAGCGATCGGACTTCGCCAGGAATAATTTTTGCGCGAATCGAGCTAGACGTGGGATACTGTTGCGGAGATCGGATACAGGAATAGCTCGTGGTCTTATTTTGGGGACGTTTTAATTTGAGGAATTAGGTGAAGGTTGGAGGTTTTGGGTTTTGGAGTGTGGTGGAAGTTGATTGTAGAGAGAATATGAAATTGGAGGAGATTTGTATAGATGAGAGTATTGTGGAGTTTTTGTGGTTTGTGTGGGGTTGATGCTGTAGGCGTTTAGATATAAAAACCCTTTTGCGAACATATTCTAGCAGCAATGAAGCCCAGGGACCCATTGCTTGTCGTTTTTAGTTGATCCGTGGATTGAGCCCAAGGTAGGCAATAGCTACGAATTTTATGTCTGCATGTAATTTAAAGTCGAGGCGATCCTTGGGGCTATTGCTGCTATGGTCGTTAGAAATTTCCGAGTTTCCGGCTAACGGAACCAACCGACAGACCGCTGGCGGGAAGTAGGGTTTTCCCAATTTTTGGGAGAAACCAATCCTAACCACGCGTTCGTCACTCCCCCGCCACTAGCGGAGAGATATATATTGTACGCCGACCAACCGGCATTATTCATTGCACATTGAGAAATTGAAAGATTGAATTGAGAAACCGCAGACTGTGTCACTTCTTTCGCGCTCCCCAAAATACATCCTCCGAATTCCCAACGCCCTGAATCGGTTTCCTTCTTACAATACTAGATTTATGGAACTGGTCGAGTTGAGGGATACTGAGTTTTGAAACACTGTTTAGCAAGAGTGTCAATTTTGATTCAACCGAGAGAATGTTTATTATACTTTAGTTTCGTCATTTCCGCGATCGATATGAACGAACACGTTCTCTAAGAAGACTGAAATAAACAACCGTGAATAGCGTTAAGGACTCTGTAAGAATCCAGTGTCGCAACGCACTGAAGGAACCGACCTCCGAAGGAACTCCAGCTGTACCCTATGCAAATGGCTCGCTGAAAAATTTAAAGCCCAACGAGAACGTACATAACGAAGTAACACTCCCGTGTTCATCAAAAGGAAACTTCCCTGACTTGTCGCAAAAATACTCGGCGAGCAGAGTTCCGCCAGCAAAGAGCAGCCCGCGCGAGAACGAACAATCCGATTTTATGACGATCGGCAACGATAAAGGACCCGCGGCGTATAATTAATCATTCCCACGGGAGCGTTCTTGGCCAGAGGAATTTCCTCGGCGCGGAATCCCGGGGTCGTTACCACGTTCAGTCGATTTCGCGCGCGGTGGAGGCGGGCGGGAGGCGGAATAGAAAAAGAGAGCGAGCGGCGTCGGCCGTTCGGGCCGCGCGCAGGCTGGAAGGGGAGAAAGCGAGAAACGCGGAGTCATATCGTTCGCGAGGCACATCGACCGGGTGGATCTCGTTATTATTTATTGCCAGCACGAAGCACTTTTCCCCCTTTCATCGTTGCAGCGTGAATAAGCCGGCGATTCGGTGCCGACGGATGCGGAGAATTCGTCCGTGACGTTTCACGCGACTGAAACGGTCGAGCGAAATGCGGCCGGCAAAAAAAACGAGAGAGAGAGAGAGAGAGAGAGAGAGAGAGAGAGAGAGAAAGAGAAAGCGATCGTTGACGATACCTCTGAAAAATCGCCGTTGTTCGGAAAGATTCATACGCGGCCGTGTATCGTTTGTTTCCCTTTGTTCCGCTCCCGTCGCAGCGTTCCGCGCGTGATCGCCCGGAGTTCCTGTCCCCCGCTTCCGTTCGTATGTTAATCGCGAAATTTTTATGAAAATTATTCCCAGCGGCCTCTAACAATGCCGCGGGCGACGCGAAAAGTCGGGATAAAAGTGTCGTGTTAGAGGATAATGGAGATAGCTTGTAATTTTCGACGGCGGATTTTTGTGACGTCAGATAGGAAAGTGCAGAGTGCATACCATAATGAATGCATGAAATGACGAATGTAACTGATTTCTATGATATCGTGCGATTAGGATGATTTTTATTGTAATTCTGTTTCGAGTGTAACAAGGGTAATCGAATGATTCCCGAATTCCGTCGAGGAATTCCTCGCTTCACCTGTATGAAATCATTCACTCGTTGACGGATTACCGACCAGCGAAATTCCGCCATTGTTCTGACGAGACACTCGCTACGGTTAGAACACGCGCAAAGCGAAACTCTGGAATATCGTTAATTAAATCGCCTGCGACCGTCGATATAGGTGCGTGCCAATTGTTAGAGGATCGCCAGTAATTTTTTACTCCCCGTGAAACTTTTATTGTGCATTGGTAGTGGGGCAGAAGCGTCGACCGGTTCGGTAATATCCACGGTTATTGGGTAGGTGTTCGAATTTAAACTGTTTTATTATTTCATCGGGCAGAAGTGGGTCGGCCGTCGATACGCGGAACACTCCGTTGAATATAAATAACAAATGCACAATAAATGAATAATAAATGAATGGAGCCGGTGAAAAATAGCCGTGGAGCCTGTATTCCTGATTAATTTGTTTTATTCCGGCGCGGAGTTCCTTTCGACGAATCACCGCGGGAACTTCGGAGCTTCGAATCGAGAGATTAATTCAGCGGAAATTGCCCGGCCGGCCTCGTACGGTATCCCCGTGAATTCTAGACGATGATCACGGTATCTACGGGAGGCCGGGTATGTAATGGACACGACGCGACGCCGAGCCGACGTAAAAACCGATATAAAATATACGCGCGGTTGAATATCGCGCGCGAGTTTTCGCCCGTGCGCGCGTTATAATTCACGTGCCTATTATTACTCGTTTTTGCGGGCCGGCTACTCATTAATTTCTCTTTAATCTGCCGGTCCCCGCTGAACGCGGCGCCCACATTGTTCGTATAATCTACCGACGCGAGATATTACGTCAGCGCCGGCACCTGAATCCCATAGCGCACCGTCGAATTACCGGCTGCTTCTGCACGCGAAAAATATCGCTAGCATTCGTGATTAGATTTAATAACAGGATCTCGGCGTTTAATAAACACTCACGATAAATACACTTGGTTTGCTTATCGAACGCCGCCCTGTTATTGCTCGTACAGGGTTTCGACACGGAGTGTTGCGATATCCCTATTGGACATGAGTTACTTCGCTTATAAAAGCAGCATTGTTTGTTCTATCAGATGATATGTGAATTTCAGAAATACTTTGAAGTCTGTTCCCTGTACGAACGAAGTCTTCATAATTCGAAAATAAGTGAAACGATCAATATACGGTCAGACATCGACTCAACTTCCACCCGAGTATCCTCAAAACGGAAACTTCAAACTTCAAAATCCCACGTTACATCCGAAGTAACGTCAAACAACCGATCTCGCGAACTAGTCCCCAAACAGAAGTTCGAAGCACCGAGCGACTACTTCCCAGATTGAATCGTGGAAACATCGAAAATGAACTACGAGCACGAAACGAAGCGGCACGGTAAGTACCGGGAACGTCGGGGGTGGCAAGAAGGGGAGATCCGGGGAGCAGAAGGGTGAAACAACTTAGGGGGCAGGCGAGTCGTCGATGGGGGATAAATTCATTGAAGTGGATAACTGCATTGTGCCAGAAACACTGCAGGAACACATCCGATTATTGGGAAGACGGGATTTCGGCATTTCTTTACCGTTTGGCCGGGCGCCAGGGGATGTTGTTTCCTGTCGTCGGAGGCCGCTGGCTCGGAAGAATCGGTTCGGTTATTGAAATAATGCACTTTTATTGCTCGTCCGAGGCGCGGCCTGTCCGTGGCTTGTACGCTGCCGAGTAAACCGCGGCTAGCCCGGACCGCGCGGTAACGCGGCCGACGAGCCGGCCGAATTATGCACGCTCGATTTTATCCCTTTTTACCGAGCGCAGCGTCCGCGTTCCTTTTTTCCCCCCTGCCACCCGCCGCATCCGGGGAATCTCGCGTCTGGAATGCGGTTCGCCTCGCTACGTAGCCTCTATCCGGGGCAATATCGAGGGCAAAGCGGTCGAAAAGCGAGCGCGCCGCACAGCATTATCCCAGAGACGCGCCGCTCGGTACACAGCCCTCCTCTTCATCGATGACTCGAAACGTATCCTCGAAATTCTATCGGGCCGGACCGTTCCGCGCGGGAAGATTTCTGTTTGCCCTCGATCCTCCGTGCCGGCGATTTTCTCCGAAGAATTAACTCCCGTTAACCTCCCCTCGGTCCGTTCAAATTCGATTCCGGGTTAAACTGGATTTCATCGGACACCGGAAGTTTCGTGCTGCCCCGGTTATCTCGAGTCCCGCGTATAAATGCATCAACCCCTCCGTCCTTCCAGTCGGAGAGGAAAAAAGCGAACCTCTTTCGCGCCCGGTATCAAAGTGGTTTAGTATCGATCTCGTGGCTCGTGACCGGCCTGCGAACAATTTCCAACTCTTCCGGCCACCCTCGCCTCCTTACCTCGGGGTTCTCGAGAAATCCAGTGGAAATCGAGGGTGGTCGTATCGAATTAAAAGCCGGGGAAATCGCTGCCGAGAATCCGCGCGTGTTTTTCCGCCGGCCAGTTCCGCGGGAATATTGAAAGCGTTGTTTCGCGTTGTCCGGATGTTGGGCTGCTTCCAGCTGCCCCACCCCCAAGGCCGGCCCCCGCGATCTCTCGCTACGCGCGACCAGCTTTCGATAAACCCCTCGCTGCCGCTGGCTTTCGCCAACTGGAACAACGAAACGTTTACACGCATCGCCGGCTACAGCGTTCACCTACTCCGGCGATCGATCCCGCCGGCCGTGGCGCGTCAATCTCGCGCTAACCCCTCGCCTCCAATCGTCGCCCGTCGTCGGTGTTAATAATTACGTAAACAATCTCCGCGGAACCGATCCGCCGCGTCAGCGGCACCGCGATGACGCGGGTCGTACGGAGGGTAGCTAACTGGTTTCGGGCACTTTGGGGAACGGGGGTTGGGAATCCATTCTCGCGAATTTTCCGGGGCAATCCGATTGCGTGCAGCTCGCTGGGGTTGCGAGTGTAAAGTTGCTTCGGAGGTGCTTGGGAATTTGTAGTCCGAGGAAGTGAGACTCGGTAGAATTGCTTTCTCGCGGGAGATTCTTATGAATTTAATGGCGCTGCGATCGTAAGCCATGGAGAATGTCAGTTCGTCGTGCTGCGGATTTGAGAACTGCGAGATTACAGGACTCCGACGTTTCAAGGCGATATCCTGAAATCGGTTGGAAAATTCATTTCAATATACCAGTATCCACCGCGAGTGGATCTAAGTGAAAGGAGACATTAGTCAGAGGTACCGAGAGCACAGAAGCGAACCTCATTTGATTCGCAAACAGGATCCGAGATCCTCTCGGTTCACTGCGAGGATAATGATAAATCCCGGATACTGTCCACGGCGGGAAGTAGCTCGGAAGAATCGGAAGTTTTCCCATGGAACTTCTGACGGAGTCGGAGCTGCTCGTAAATCGTTCCTCTAGCGAGGGACTACTGGATAACCGGAAGTTTCTCGATAGCGTCCATACGTTTGACCCTGGCATCCAATTGTCGTAAGTTCTCGCCTCCTTAACCCTTAAGTCGGAGAGGGCCGGCGCGTTTCGACAAGATCGTTATCCTTGAAATATCGCGAGTTCGGCGCCGTGAGGAAACCTGGCGCGAGCGGCCGCCCTTTTACCTCCGGCGCAGCGGGTCGAGTTCCGCGGAACTTTCGAATTACTTTCTTCTTTATTAAAATCGTGTAGACGGTAATGAAGCTGTCAGGCGGCCGGCCTAATCCGCCGGCACCGGTGCGCGTAAACGCGAACTGTTTTTCCGTTCAACGTCTCGCTTTAGTGGCACTTAAGCCGTGAAAATGAATTCGCTCGGCCGCGGATCCGGCCAACATTGATGAACAGGCAGCTGCGCCCTTCGGGGGAAATGTAAATGGAAGGAAACGGAATGTCTGATGATTTTTAACACATTGAGCGCCGGCCCCGCGATGATACGAGATTTTTAGGCTATTGTTTAATCCTACGTTCGTGTAACTGTGGCGGAACTGGTGAAGGCGAACGAAATGAATTGTAGACATACTTTCCTCAACACTGTTTATCGACGGTGTCGCGGAGATTCGTAATGTAAATAACGTGCGCAGAATGAGAGTCGCTACACTCTCGTCGGAAAATATATACTGGCGCGAAGAAAGAAAGAAAGATGGAAAAGTAGGAGAAGATCGAGAAGGCAGCTTTTAGGCCGCCACATAGCATTTTAGGTATGTATAACATAAATCCAAAGTAAAATTTACAAAATCGAATTCCTCATTCTCTTCCGTAAGTTAGACATTTTGATTTAATCGATGTTTAAAAATGTATCAATATAATCACCGACACTCGCGTTTTTAGTAGCTGAAATTTAGCCGGCGCTCAATGTGTTAATGTCTTTTGCCCACTGTGCCGGGAATATTTCATTGGATATTTCAGTGCCTGGATTTGCGGAGAATAGGATTAGCCATTGTCTGATGGAAATTTTTAAAAATTCTGGCAACTCCGCTGATAAAGCTCTGAATGATACATCGAAGTCTGGAATACTGGAGAAGGAGGGAATCAAATATGCGGTTGCATGAAATAATTATAGAATATTTTTCGGAATTGTGATAAATATGTTGGTAACGGGTGTCCACTAAGAGCTTCTATTAGCAATACGTCGAGTAACGTATACATCTAATTAGATAGAGCAATGAAGTCTCCGCAGTGGTCGACTCGTTCCACTGCGGGCAGGTTTCAAGATTAAATTCCGCGAGTGCAGCTGCGTATACCTTTCCGCCCGATCGAGCCGAAACTATCCCGAGCTAAACGAACCCGGCGCGCCGACGGACAAATCACGGCGGAACCTCCGCGAAACAGTATATTTTACCGAGACATCAAACGCAGGCATCCCGGCGGCTTCCATCCCGACGAATTATCCAATCCATCGGGTCCCCTCAGCGAGCGACTTCGCCGAGATACATCAAGATCTCCAGTCCGCGGCTAAACTTTTCAATTTTCCAGCGGATTTATGATGCTCCAGCCGTCGACCGTCGCGAACACGATTCAATCCACGTTGCCCGGCCATCGATTTCCCGGCCGATATCGTGTCGTCCAGCCGCGAATCGAGTTTCAGCCGGCCCCCACGTAACAAATGTACGTACTGCACAATAATGCGTCCCGAATCGCGGCCGGGCAAAAATGCCAGGAAGATCGAGTACAATGTCCACATTCCATTTTCAGGGATACATATACACGAGGCAGCTCGCGGTGGATCTCGCACAGCGCGCTCGCAGCCGTACGATCGATCGACCGACGATAGACCTGTCCACGGATCGATAGGGCGCGAGCGTTGCCGGTGTCCTTTCAGCCGAGCCATTCGACATATCTTTCTGCCCGTGTTTCCTCCGTTCGCGCGTTTCCACGTACATCCACGGGTAAAGAGGCTGGAGAAAGAAGGACCGTGGAGGAAACAGCATCCGCGATCACCGCGCCGGTTTTCCTGGGGATCTCGGGGAGAGATCTCGGAGCGCAGGTGTCCCGCGGCGAAGATTCCCGAAGGAGATTTCCCGGAGTCTAACGCTACTATCGTTTCCACGGTGTGCGAGATTGCGTCGCTCACGAGAGTTCCTTTTTTCTTCCCCCGCCGCCCTATTTTCGATTTCAGCCGGCTCCGCTCGCCTCGCGGCCCCTTATCTCTCCTCTCCGGCGTGCCCGGTCGCCGGGTGACGTCGATGCGGCGCAGCGCAACGCCGGCAGATTGGAAGGGACAAGAGGGAAACAACCGGCGAGCAAGTTTATAATCGAACGCGGCACGCCGCCACCGACCCGTGGCCAGAATCTCGGCGAATCCGAGAAATGAGTTGAACGCCGTGGTATCGACTCGGTTCGCCGAACGGCGAGGGAGTTCGGGGAGAGCGCCGGCTCTCCCTCTCTCGCCGGGAGACAGGCGGACGGGAAATGAGAAAAACTCGTGCCGGAGAATCCCACGGACAACTTGTTCGATAACGGGACTCGCTTCTTTCGGGGATTTTTAGATTACGGGCTGAGAAAGCTTCGAGACTTCGAACGTTTGCTCGTGTTTGCGGCGCTTTCGCGGGGTTTCCCGAGGGTTTAGGTGTTTGCTGCGCGCCGGGGATGGGATCGTGTGGGAATTCAATGTGTTGCGCGGTGGAATTGCGTTGGCGAAGCGATGAGTGTATAGAGGATGATTTTATTTCGAATTTTATAGATAATTGTGGGATACGTTTTGTGTTCTTGACGAATGTAAGAATGGGAGTTGATTGCTATTTGGAGATGATTCCTTGAACATGAAGCTCGTTAAGTGTTTCTGGTTGATTCAAAATGAAAACACTCCTCATTTCTCATCGCGATCGCAGAGTAATTGATGCTGGTTACACAGTGTTTCGCCGGTTTCATGGACGTTCGCGTATTCCCTTCGCCTGTCTGTCTTTCCTGTTTCACTCCCGACTCAGCTGACTGTCCAATTAAACGAAACCGGCGCTCAAGAGCACCAAATTTTTCCCTCTCCCCGCT
Source organism: Nomia melanderi (assembly GCF_051020985.1). NCBI lineage: Eukaryota > Metazoa > Arthropoda > Insecta > Hymenoptera > Halictidae > Nomia > Nomia melanderi. The sequence continues at coordinate 36,735,612 of NC_134999.1, forward strand.
GCGTTTCTCATGCAGGGAGCGGAAGCGTTGCCGATGAAGGCAGAGGGGATTTCCCGGTGGCGGAAATGCTTACGCCAACAATTGGGAATCGGGTCGACGAGTACTTCGGTTCCTGTTCTTCCGTTCTTCTTTCGCTTAGGTGAATTTATTGCTCCTGCCGAGTACTTGCCCAACGTATCTTCGAAACGATTATAAAATATACGCGTGGATTAAAATCGCTCCGAAACTTTGATCCTTTCCTCGAAGGACATTAAATCGAATTTAAATGCGATACATTATAATATAGAGAGAAAGGAACAGATGTGAAATGAATCGAGCTGTTACTTTATAAACATCATTTTATAATTCCCCTCCAATTATGTAGATTACCGTCGACGACGATTCAGAAGCTCGTCCATCGGTTCGCCATTTGTCCGTTAAAGAAGCACAGTACATCGTCGCGCGTAATAATTGATGAAACACTCCGGAGCGTTAAATACATAACCGTCGTGTCAGTCCATTAATGTTTGTTAATTGTCGAACGAGAACGTTCGCCGGCAAGGTAGCGCAATATTTCTCCTCCGCGAAAACACGACAGATTCTCCCTTTTGTTCGCGGCGGTCGCATGAATATTCGATGAGGGGTCGCCCAGTGAAAAACAACAGTCGGCGCGATCTTATATTTCCCGGCTGACGTCGCGTGATTTAATTCGACCCGCGCCGAACCGGAGCGAAGGTTCCCCGGCGCAGCCCGTCCGCGATTCATAACACGAAATTGGTACTAAATTAGGGATTCGACGAGCGGAATACGGGCTCTCTCGTACTTAAAAGTCGCGGAAAACCGTCGGCGGGGGCGACGGCGGCGCTGGAGATCGATAAATCTTGCTTAGGCAACCGACGTCTGCGGAAGCTGGCCGGGACCAGTCACGAGAAGGGAAAGCCACTTCCGTGGAAATAGTATTAAGTGCCGCGACGGTCATAAATAACGTGGCCGGTGTAATAAATGAACACCGTGCGTTATATCGCTAAACCGGAAGAGATACGACCGTGACATTAATCACGTACGAATCGGTCACGATTGAAAAACCCGCAGCGTCGCTCGTCCGCGAATAAAAGAAAGCTACAGCGACGGCAGCTTCGCGCACTCCGCCGCTAGATGGGTACACAGACCTAACAGCTTTTCTCGCTTCTGCTCGGTCTATTCACCGCTTGTACACCGGGTGTTGATTTTAACTCGAGCACGGTGTACGAGTCGCTTGGAATGTGGTTACGCGTGGAAAAGAAAAATTGAGGAAATGTTTCGGCTTCTGGAGTTATTATACAATATATTCAGAAGACAGGGCTTTCTTATTAGACAGACGAAGGGACTAGTACATATTTTAACCCTTTGCACTCCAGAGGCGCCTCTCAGTCAAATGATTTGACACAGCAGAACTGTAAAGTTTGATGTTTAATATTAAACTTTGTATAATGCATCAATGTACGAAGTATTGAAAGAAAATAGTTCTCTACTTCAATGCATGTGAGATGTCTTAATTCAATCTAAGAAACTGTCATCTGTATCTCATTAGAGAATATTGAATATTTCGGGTAGAAAACTGCTGGAGTGGAAAGGGTTAATAACTAAGCAAAATATTTATTTCATTAACGCTTGAAATCTGAAAGTATCAACCGTATTGGCAATTCTTCAAATACTATTTAGTAAGTTTAAGTCAGTCTTCATTGATACAATTATGCGAGTAAACATTACAACACGTAGTTCTCTAGAAACAATAGAGTATATAATAAACATCCGTAAATCTAGTGTTCAAGCTATCTAGATTCTATTTATCAATTTCGTCTGACTTTCAATAATAGCTCAAGTAATTTAGGTGCTCGAATTAAAACAAACACCCCGTATATACCATCCGTAAATCTACACTCGTCTCAGCGTCGAACGCATTGGCCTGCCACGATGCCTTACTGACGAGTCCACTGATCCCGGACGAAACGCTCTCTGCCTCTCTCCCATTCTTTTCCCCTCCCTCCCTCCGTCCCTCCGTCGCACTACAGGCTGCTTCACTGCTTAACATCATCAATCAACCCTCCCTTCGCTAAGAAAGCGAACAATACTCCCTCTGCGTCGTTTATCGGCGGCGCACTCCTCCATCTGTGACGCAACGGTGAAATAATCCTTCGAGACTTTGAATAATCCTCAGCGACGGAGAACGATAACGTTCGATTATGAGCGGTTAGCAATTTATATGCAAAGTTCCGGCAAGTTTTTCGAGTCGTGAAACTAGCGGAGGAACCTTCGGGAGCTCGAAAATTGAATATCTCGATTGAATCCTCGCTTCTTGGCGCTCTCTCCTAGCTTCCCGGCGGAACTATCCGGCAAAGCAAGCCCTCCCCCGATTGGCTTAATTAACGAATAGAATGTGCTGACCCGTGGCTTTTGAGCGTTAATTGGCTCGAAGAGTCCGCCACGTTTAAGCTGCTCCTCCTTCCGTGTTTCTACTGTTCCGCGGGGTGAAAAACGGGCTCCCGTTGCACGCACGGCTGCCCGGCTCTACCCGGGAAACCGGCGGCCGTGCCTCGAAAGTTAAATGAAGCGGGCAGAACAAACTAACTACTTATTAATTTACAGGGTACTAACGAATGAGTCGCGGAGCCGAGTCTCCGCGGCGGGCGCGGCCGACGTCGCTGGGACACGAACCCGACAGCCGGATGCGCGTGTTCCTACCGCACCGGTAACGGAAGAACGACTGGCAACCGCGTCGCCGGAAGTCTCCGCTCTTCTGGGAAGGGAAATCAGCTCGCGAGGTGTCTGCCACGACGGTGTTTCGACTCCGCGGCTGCGAGTCTACTGGGATTCGGTTGAAGCCGGCAGTCTTGCCATTCGGATTAACATTAGAGTTACGAACCGGTCAAAATGATCCACTCCTGAATCCTTCGTTTCGCGATTATTAAAGAGATAAGGCTCTGAGGAATTGTTGAGGAAATTGGTTTAGCAGTACTTTAACTGAATTCTGAATCGATTAAAACCGAACTGCTCCGAGTGAATAAATTGTAAATATAGTGAAGTTTTTGATGGTTTAGAAGCAATTGTTACAAGTATAGGAAACCTACTAGATTCTAAGGGAATATTAGAAATGTAAACTGTAGGTTAACGGGAATTATTAAGAATGAACAATGATTACACTAGAACTACCGAGGATTATTGATATGTAATCCCTATAAAAATTCTAATAGATTATTTTCGGTTTCTTCAGACATTCATTGTAGTATTCGAGTCTATTTGTTTTCGAGATCATTTCGAATATTCAATGCTTTAAGACATCAATAATTGCGAAACAAAACTGTTAATAGGTGAGAAAAGATTTAATACATTTTCAATAGTAATAGTTTCTAAAACTAACGATAAGACAGCTACGACAAAGGAAAATGCAGAGAAGGAACTACTTCGAGAGACTAAATAAATAAGTTCTAGAAATGTGACGAACAGTTCGTGATTTATTCCCCGAGAAATTGAGGAACGCTGCCGGATGTTTCCCGTAGCAATACAGAGAATATAAAGGCGCGCAGTATTTTCCAAAGCGGGAGAAACGTTTCAGCAGTTCACGACTAATCTCGAAGGGAATAAACCGGTCTCGGCCCGGCCAGTCCTCGGGAGCAGCAGCTCCGGACTGGATACTTACACGAATCCTCGACAGAGTCGCCGCCCGGAAAAAAGGAGGAAAGGAGGCGAGGCGAGCTTAAGGTTTTAATTTATAGCCGAGGAGACCCGCCTTTAATCCGGCAAATCTGTAGAGTGCCGTGTTGCCCGTAAATAACCGGCACGGTAAGTATTAATTCCTATGAAAAACACACCGAAGACAAGAAATTAATACCGCGCTACTCCACTGTCCGCGGAATAAACCGCGCGGAAATAATCCCGCGCGGAACACGGACGCGTACACACAAGTGGAATCGCGCCGGCCACGAAAAGAATCCCTCATATTATCCAAACTTCGCGCATTCCTTTGAAAACTCCGGGAACATCGACCGGATAATAGAGAACAATGCCCCGAGTTGCGAAACTCATTCACGGTTCGTTAAAAAATTCACCGCTAAGACCGCCGACTGGTGATTTAAGGAGCTATGATTTTTAAACGGGACAGTATAACACGTTCCATGAAACTTTAACGTCGCTCGCGCGGAGTAGAAACGATCTGCGATTTTCCGCTGGAAAATATTAACCGCCCGGCTTTAACCTCTATTCTCTTCCAGCGAGTCTCTGCGAACCGCAGAATATTCCTCTAACTTCCAAGCAATAACAATAGAGAACTATCGAATAAAAATGTCCAACGATAACCAGACAACGACACTTAAGAATTCCGACGAATAATTGATCACCGTTCGATTGGCTCGAATTAAACACGGAACAACGCGAGAAAGCCGAAGATTCTCGAGGCAGTTCCGCTCAATTCGAAAAGCACTCGATTTACAACCGCGTCCAATAACTTTCAATCCGAACGATCACCCGCGACGATCCCGGTATCGCGGCGAGACCGCGTTCAATTAACTCCGGCCGCGCTCAAACATCGGGTTTCCATTAAGAAAAGATTTCGGTATCTCCGCGCGACTCGGCTCGTACAATGCCGCGTCATTAGAGCGCCGCGCGCAACAAAGGGATACGGATAACGGATACTATTAGTCCGTAGCGGCATTGATACTGCCTTTTCTTACGGGCCGGACCCGGTATCGCGTAACGTCCCGCGCGCTTGACAACAAAGCCGAGTATTTTCTGCTTCCTGTCGTTTACCAGACCCCCGTCGTTTCCGTTTCCCGGCCTCGCCCCGCGCGAAAGTGCATTAGGATACGGCCGATACCGGTGAGATGGTAATGAGAAAACTCGGCGCCGGGATCGAGCGTAAATTTTATTCGCTCCCGGCGCCGGTGTCTCCTTCGGGAACTGCTCCGGAGAACCGCGCCGGAAACGGGCCGGCCGTTTCGGCCCGTTCCGCGTGAAATTCCACTGCTTCCACGGGAAGCAGTTTTTCACGCGCCTTTACGATCGAGCGGCGAACCTCGACGAATCGCCGACGGTATCGCTGTTTACTACTCGCGCGCGCGTCGCTGCGCGGGCCGCAGTCGAGAAAAGGTGTTCGGGAATCGACACGCGAATCTCTTTGATATTTCAATGTTTGGGTCTTTTGTTTTGATTATGCTGGCGGATTTTGTGGGGAATTCGATTCGGAGTGAATTAACCTTCAACCCTTTGAGGACGAAGATTCTGAGAAATATATGAAACCTTCAGCAGCTTTGATTTTTCAATGTTTGGGTCTTTTGTTTTGCTTGTGCTGGCGGATTTTTTGGGGAATTTGATTCGGAGTGAATTAGCCTTTAACCCTTTGAGGACGAAAATTCTGAGAAATATATGAAACCTTCAGCAGCTTTGATTTTTCAATGTTTGGGTCTTTTGTTTTGCTTGTGCTGGAGGATTTTGTGGGGAATTTGAAGAGTGACCTTTAGCCCTTTGCGGACGAAGATTCTGAGAAATATACGGAATCTTCAGCAGTTGGAGTTAAATTATATATCGATTGCTTAAATAATAAAAAGGAAAGAAATTATACTCTCTTGCTGTTTCAGTAATTGAATCATTTGTTTGTGACTGACTCTTCCAAATATGGAAATTTGATCTCGAAATGTCGACGTTTTGCTGAGATCGGATGTTTATATTTGCAATACTAAGTCACGAACGAATGATTTAATTATTAAAACAGCAGATCAGTACGTAGTTTCCTTTTTCTAATTATCTAAGCAATCGATGTATAATTTAGTTTCATCTGCTGGTTCTCTATATTTCAAAGAATCTTCGTCCCAGAAGGGTTAATGGACTGGAGGTATTTTAAGTTGATTTATAGAAACTGGCGTAATATGGATGACAAGCGGAAAGAAATTCATAGAAGTTACGATATGTGTTAATTGTGAATATTACAATAACAGTGTTGAGCATAATAAAATGATTTTGAGGAATCTTGAGGCATTGGCAAGGTATTAGGTTTGAGAATTTTAAATGAAGCGTTGGAAGACGAAACCAGAGTTGCTAGATTAACAACGTACCTTGGAACTGTAAACAATTTTCTCGACAACAGTAATTAGATCGTTATGTTAATATAAGTTTCCCAAGCTTCGATTTTAGATAATCCTTCACAGATACGAAGGAGTAAACGAACTCAATGGAAGGGTTGAGAAGAAGCTTGTCCTCGAGGAAAGGCAATCTGTCACGGATACGAGGCGCGACTCGTTATAACGACGCGGTTAGTTTTCCTTATTAACGAGCGGCCTCCCTCGAATCGTTTCTGCATCGCGCAACCCCTTCGAACGGCCGGGATACCGGGTGGTAAGTTTCTAATTAAAATCGAAGACGCTCGAGCTTAATTATCTGCCCTCCTAAAACCGTCGTGAATCCGAGGTGAAGATGACCGGCCGAAGGGAGTGAAAAAAAAAGAGAAGGGAGGAAAAAGGCAAGGCGGCAGCGGGGAAAAGAATAAATTACGCCGGCATCAAACTTTCATAATTTACCCGAGCGATTCGAGAAGGTTATGGCCCCATTACGAGGGGAAATTACGGGGCCAGAACTCGGCTGCAACCCACTTCCGAATTTTTGCTAATAGCCTCCCCTCCCCGCGCCTCGCTCTGCGCCGACAATGTCTCGTCGGGTCTTCCTTTTGCGCGGTGAGGCCTCATTTTTAATAATGCCACCCCCTTAAATTATGCCTGTGCCCGGGCTGATAAAAGCTGGAAGGCATTTTCAGCATCGGCCGTCATCGACGCCTCGCATTCTTCGCGACCTTCCATTTTCTCTCATCCCCCTTGCTCGCGCGACGCTTCGTTTTTTTTTACCCTTCGAACTCTCTGTCGCGGCGCACACCCGCTCCCTGGATATCGAGTCGATTCCGGGGACTTAATACACCGCGATAGATCGACCGGGTTAACCAAGCTGACAAAAGTTTCGAGATCGTCGCTGTTCGATAATTGAGGCAAAAGCACCGATAGTTGACCGGTTAAGGAAGATTGCTTGAGTCGATTTTGTGGATCAAGGGTTCGTTCTTTTGTGTTATTGAAAGGGTGGTTCAATGTGTTTAATGTTTGGTATTGTATATAGTGTTGGGATTTGTTATATGAAACTATGAAGTATTAACCCCTTGCACTCGAAAGTTTTTCAATGGAAATATTCAAAATTTGAGGATAGTTTGAAACTGACTTAACGATAATTCATAGATAAATTAAGCAACGAGTTTTATTTCAATATTTCACGTAGCAGTGCAAAGTTCCATTTGAAATATTAAACATTCAACTTGATAGTTCTATTGTGTCGAATCAAGTGGTGACGGAAAGTCACCTCTCAAGTGCAAAGGGTTAACATCGAACGAGTGATCATAATATTCACGAAAATTACAAGAAACCGCATCATTTGAGTACCATCTTCATTCAACATTACCCAACTAGCGAGAAATATTATGAACAGCCAGAAACACCGTACCAGCGAGCATAATCTTCCAATTGCCTTTAAACACTGCTAAAACCGTTTCTTTATCTCGGCGTTTAGACACGGAACTTTACGCGAAGATAAAAGATTATATTGTGTTGTTCGCTCCCGATAAAAATAAAATAGAAACCGAGCCAGCTCGGAGAGCCGCGGCGGACGCGGGCAATAAAAGCCCGAAAGGAAATAATTTCGTTCGGGCAGTTTCCACGACTGAAAATGGCTCCCTTCGCTTTAAACGACAGCCCTTAAAAAGGTTTGATAGCTCGAAAAGTCCCGGTCCCAGATTGCTCGAGTTAACGAAGCGCATTGTCGTTAGCCAAGTGCTGAAAGAAGTTTCGCATTTAAAGTCAATCTTCCGGCTATTTGTTACAACGCCGGAAATACGCTCGCTTTTTACCCGGTTTTAATGAACTTTCCAACGGGTGGACAGCCGGCTCGCGCGGCGATTTTCTTCTTCCCCCCCCCCCCCCCCTCCCGCCGACGGGGGACAGGGGACGCGAAATTTTCCGGCGAGCACCTGTTGTGCGGAGCAATATTTTAACAGACAACTTTGACGTCGCTTTTACATCGTGTTTGTCGAGCACACTTAATCCCGCGTACCACTCCAATCTTCGTCAAAGCACTTCATTCGAATAATATCCTCGTAAACGGCTGCTCTAACAGTTGTCAAACATTCGCGGCAACAGCCCGACGGACGGGCGAACGCGAAAAGCTCCCGCGTACGAGTTTTTAATAACACGAAACTGGCGGCCGGGAAAATCGACGCGTCGCGTGCTCCAACATTTTTAAATTTATTTTTCACGCTGCCGGATTACCCCTCGTGAAATTGCCATCGTTTTTGAATCAGCGAATTTCCGGCTGCCGAGCGATGCAGAATCCTTCGAATATCAAAACTCGGGGCTCTTTTAGATTATAGAATACCAGTTTACCTGGCGTGTAATATCCGGTTCAGATATCTCTTGATCCACCTATAGAAACCATAGAAACTGATGTTTCAACTGTTTCGCTGATGTACAGCAACAGACTGTCAACCTCGCTTTGAAGCTAATGCGGTCAATTCTTGTCTGATTTTTGTCAATCTCAATGGAATAAATAATCCTTATCAATTATTGAAGGATTCACTCGTTTCTCCGTTTTCTATAGATTAGGAAGTACTTCTTACAACTTCTGAATATGTCGTATAATCATTTCAGAAGCCAACACATTCATTTTCTCGATTTTTACTATATATATTTAACACTAAAACTACCAGAGGGGTCAAATGACCTATGCCTGATGACTTTCTTTTGCAATTATCAGAAAGGTAACAAATGTTTCTCTGAGAAATTATAAAAGAAATTCATTCAGCACTGCGCAAATTGGATTGTAAATCAATTAAAGTCTGAACAGATGCACTCTTGGGGTTTCTATAGCGAAATTTTAAAAAGTCAATTCAAGTGCTCGGTAGTTTTAGCGTTCACCGCTTGGCTTCTCGGCGCAAATATCTTTCGCGGAGTACCCTATGCTCTTCTCGTGGAAAGAGTGTCTCAATATTTACGGCCACACGTGCGCCAATCGCCGCAGCAATTTGTTGCACGTCAGATTTCAATGAAGCCACCGAGTTTCCTTATCTTTATGATCCAATCTCTGCCCGTGGACCGACTTCGTGCGTAACTTCGTGTTTCACCGGTCCGTTCGTTCACTCGTTCGTCTCGCGTCCCCTGGTTGGTGACCGCAGGAGCCACGTCGCATTCAGAGGGTCCACGAGCGGGTGCAAACGGCAATAAAGCCAATTCGGCTGCCGACGGATGTGGAATTCAGCTGATCGTCTGTAGCCCGTGTGTCACTCCGGCGATTCTTGTTGCGCGCCGCTCGTGAGGATTACTTCTATTCCTCGTTCTTCCGTCTGCTGTCGTAAACAGGTCTAATTATATCAGACAGTTTCGTTAAAATGTCCTGCGATGAAATTCGTGGCATTCTGCATTATTATTCTATACAGAAATATTTCGACATTCTCATTTTACAATGTTCGTGCTTCAAATAAATTAATATGCAGTCTAGTTTCAGAATTGCTTCTGCATCTCTTTCTAATTTGGAATATTAATGTCGACTGAATGATTAAGAAAAATCTTTTAGAATATTGTTGTATCAAAGCAGATGTTAATACGTCGATCTTCGATCTCTTGAATTCGATCTGATTGTATTAGAAAATTTCATTAAAATATCCTGCGATGAAATTCTGCATTATTGTTCTGTCCAGAAATATTTCAGCATTCTCACTTTACAATGCGCGTGCTTCAAATAAATTAATATGCAATCTAGTTTCAGAATTGCTTCTGCATCCCTTTCTAATGTGGAATATTAATGTCGACTGAATGGTCAAGAACACTTTTGTAGAATATTGTATCAAGGCAGATGTTAATACGTCTTCGATCTCTTGAATTCGATACGTCTCGAATTCGACGTACATCGTCCCCGATAAAAATCGCCGCTCAGCGATTTCGTAGCTCGAATCGAAGTTCGATATTAATTAATTCAATGGATTTCGTTAGATTCCATTATCAAGGCAGTCCTCGTGAAAGTACGTACAGGTTAGGATTTATGCAATGCCTATTGACAATAATATCGCGACTCCTAGAGCATTTATCGACGTCAATGGAGAGATATCTGATATCGATATTCGATGTTAATAGCTCTCGGTATAATCCTGCCGGCGCGGCGGTACGTCAATGTATCTGTACGGTAGAACGTTTCAAGCATTCCGTGATCGCCGTGATGCAATCGGAACGATAATTAATATCGCGTATCTTTTTATGCTTCGCCGATAATCGCCTGCAAGATGCACGATAAGAAACATTATCACTTAACGGTCGAATAATCCAGTAACTATATACAAGGCAACGTTTCCTTTCATTTTTAAATCCTTTCAACTTCCCCACTGAGAACCAAATTAACCACACTTCGTCTAAACCACTTCCACTAACCAACAAACACTAGGCCAAAAATAACCCGAAACAATCAAGACAAAAGTATACACAACTTCACGCATCAATTTAACACTAAAACTACCGAGCAGTTGAACAAACCCTTTAAAATTCTTCTATACAAACTTGAAGAGCGCATCTATCGACTTACAACCCAATTCGCCTATTACAAAATCAATTTCTTCAACTTCCCCAAGAAACCTCTGTTACCTTTCAATAATTACAATCCGTCGAAATCAAGAATGACTCATTCCGACCTGTCCAGTGCTCTCAGCGTCAACGCATCAAAGAACAATCCCAGTACCCTTTACACACTCCCGAAAAGGGACACTCCAATCCCGGCCGGTAATAATCGAAAGGAGACCCCTGCAGGAGCTGATAAAGCTGCAGCTTTCTCGCAGAATCAAACAGCCCGGTGACCCCGTGTCCGTTTCACCCTCTCCCGGGCGTAAATACAGATAAAGCTAATTGAGAGCAATCGTTCCGGGGACAGGCCCGTGCTTCTTTAATCCCCCGGATAGAGGATAAAAGCCTTCTTCTCGATTGCGCCTCGTCATCCCCTGTCGTTCCACTGTTATTGTTTGCTTCGGTCGGCCGTTTCTTTGTCCGTCCGCCGTATTAGACGCGAGCGGGACGCGGAGGCATCGCCGTCGACGGTGGCCGCGATTCGTTGGCCCGCGAGCTCCGCAAATATAAGGTATTGGAAATCAACGGCGCTCGAGTGGGTGTGGCTCGGCCCCCGGTAATGGACACACAGCCCGGCATCTCGGTCGCCTGTGCAAACGCCGGGACAGAGGTTCGTAATCGAAAGACGGCCACGGCCAGAAATCCACCAGGAACCGGCCCCGTTCACAAACACTTGTCCCGAGACGGGGATTAGGACGGCAGAGCGTCCTCCCTGCTGCTGCTGTCCACCGACTGGCTCGCTGACGATTGCATTTCTCCGTTTTTCCGCCGAGAAATTGTTTCAATTCGCCCCCGGGCGACCGGCGACGCGTCGATTACGAGATTAAATCGGACTTACCCTCCTACGCGACCGGCTTATTCGCCGGGGGAAACAATTTTCTAAATTCGCCGGCGATTAATCCGCGGTCCGTGCCCTCTGCAGTCGTGCTGGATACCTTTAACCCCTTGACGTACTATTTATTTTCGCTACTGAGCTCGCGTAACATTTTACTATCGGCAATTTAGAAGTAGCGAAGTTTTCCGTTCTACTTCGAGCGGAGATTTCATTCGAAGATGATACATTGATTATAGCGAAATAGTTTTGTGCTTTGATCCGTGGATAATGAACAACATTGATTGTGAAATTAGTCTAGAAATCTTCATCAAGGGGTTAATTGATTGTATGTATCCATTGTTTTGTCAAGATAGTGGCGAGTACGATATTTTTCTACTTGTTTCTCGTAGAATTCAATGATATTCCCATGTGCTATGGGACGGTGTATTTTCAAGTTGAGGATCAACCCTTTGAGGACGAGGATTTTCCGAATCGAGAACTTATAGTGGAGGAAGCTAGTGATAGATGGAAGTCTTGAATTCTAGAAAGGGAATTACTTAGTCTTTGTTTATTTGAATAATCCAATTATCAGTTTGCGAGTCTATATTGTAGACGTGAGACTTGTCGATAGTTCGATCATCCTCGAAGGGTTGCCTTCGAAATCGATTGAAAATATTCCCGATGGTATTTCAGTGATATTCCAGTTTCAATTACCCAGTAACGATCACCGTGTTAATAGACTTTTGCGTAGACCGAGGAAATGCGAAGCGGAATAATGTTTACTCTGAATTGATTCCGCGAGCGCGATACTCTCCCGGTGGAACGAGGCTAAAGCAGTGTTTTGTAACGCGAAAGTACGGTTGCAAGGCGATCGATCATTAATCTCTGATTAATGACTCGAGGTAGGTGTAACGGGTAATTAGGAGAGCGAAACGATCCGCTGTCCTTTTTGCCGCGCTCCGAGGGACTGTGACAAAGCAGCCTGTCCAGAGATAGCATCAGCTGGAAACTGAAAGCCGCAAGCACTCGTTCCTTACCTCGTCCATTCACTCTCCGTCGAGCTGACTTGCATTTTCTTTGTTCATTAGCGGCAACCTCCGGCACACGGGTTGCAGGTGGTCCGTGGAAACCAAATAAAAAGAAGAGCGAGAGAGGGGGAAAAAGGGGGGACGGAAAGGAGGAGCAACGACGGAAGAGGAGTCTTCTCGGTTGGATTGCAGACTCGGTCGAGCATATTCGTGGCTTTTCCACGAGACTCCGTCCCTTCCTTTTACCCTCTTTCCTTTAATTACTCGCCGCGAGCCACGCTAAGTGAAAATATCCGGTGGGATCGGGCAAGGGAAAAAAGCGTTCGAGATTCCTGGCCTCGCGCGCGCGGCACCGCCGGAAGAGATCGTTCGCGGCCGGCGTAAGCGTTTAATTGCTTCGACGCGGGGACGAAAATCAACGGTGATATAACGCCGATGAATCTTTGGCTTATTGACGAGCAGACTGCTCGCGAGACTGTTCCGAGACAAAGGGAGCCGCCGTCAGCTGCGCGTCTCGCTGCTCCGCGCCGTTCCCCGTCGAGACCCGCTTTGTGCGACAGACAGCGCGCGACTAATTGTTCGTCGAACTTTAATGAACGTAACCATCGCGCTAATAAGATATCTCTCGCGAGCGTTGCGTCTCCGAAACGCGGAGCATATTGTGTTCCAACCTCTCCTACTCGTATAGCTCCCCGTCCTTATCTGTCTATCCGCTTCTACATCTATTCATCCATTGGCTTGATCCGTTCATTTCTATGCGCCTATTTATTCATTTATTGTCTACGCGTTCGCCTGGTGATTCACCTACTTCCCTCTGATTCTTCATCTGTCTACTTCGATTCCAATTTATCTCTCCGCTCCTCTATTTGTCTCTCGACTTATCTATCAATCGACTTATTTCTCTCTACGTTTATTCATCTTCCCATCGAGCCATTTATTTCCCAGCCGTCCATCAAGTTCTCGCTCCACCTGTAAATCAACTATCTCGATCTATCCACCTATCAATCCACTTCTTTCGCTCCCCGACGAACTTCATCGGTCGTCACACCAATATTTGCCGCACCTCTGTAATTAGTTGCCGGTAATTAGGCACGCTCCGACGGAGCTCCGCCCCGTTGGGCAAACATTCGGAGTAGACGCCAGGTTCCCTTGAATTCGAATCGGCGGGCCGGATCACGGGGACGACGACGCCCGGCGGAAAAAGCATCGCGGAAACGTTCGAGCGTGTCATCCGTTCCGTCGAGCCCCGACACGTGACGAGCAATCGGCGAAACGAGCGCGAAGAAAACGAGACGCGACGCGACGCGGGAGGGTGGCACTCGAGACCGGAACAGCTGACACAAAACAACCGGTCGTTGCGCTTCAACCCAATTAGCCGCGCCCTCGTCTACGCCAATTTACCATTTCCGGGGAACTAGCGGGACCCGTCTGTCCTTCATTAAACTACGATTCACCTGGCTGAATATGCATCCCGTCTAATTCCTCGGATGTTCAGCCCCCATTCGGCACTCTTGACAAGGGGATTCAGTCTTGCACGCCGATCTTGCCTCTCGTTATCGCCGCGGGGGTCTCGCGCGGAATGGACTCTTTTCTCGGACGTTTCCTGGATCACCGGCCCATCTACCTGCCATTATATTTATATTACGTATCGCGTCGTGTCTCTATTGATACTCGGCTGCGCCCCTTCAACGTGACAAGCGCCCGGAAGATTCTATTTGTGGGCACCATTAGCTACAATGTACCGAACCTCTCGCTCTCTATTACCGTGTCAATACCACGGTGGCAAACCGGCGATGTATGCTACTTGGCTAACAGAGTTTCTTTGGCATCTATAACTTGCACGGTTTACAACCGAAACTTTATAGACTAAATGTATAGCTTCATTTATTATGAATTCGTGAGTATAGGTAGGACGAAGCAGCTAACTTCTGACGGTATCGGTAATTAACGAGTTAACCGTGTTTGATGAGTATACGCGTCATTAAACTCTTAATGGTAACTTTTTCAACGATGGATTATTTATTTCTTGAGACAAATATATAATTCTTCTCCATTTCGCTTTAGTTTTTCGTTGGGATGTATTTTAAGTGCATTTGGCCTGCATTTAACGAGTATACACTTCATTATTTGATTCTATTGCGCGCAGAATGAGAGATTTCAATCTAAATTCCACTTTAACTGGTTAAGGGAAGAGTTCTTGAAGAAGAAGAGGAAAGAAACGACGCAAAAACAGAAGAGAAAGCAAAAGTAGATGCAAAACCAGAGGAAGGAAAAGAACAGGCAAAAGAAAAACCAGAAAACAAGAAAATAAGTAGAACAAGCCTTTAAGTACATATCTTTATTCCTAGCTCTCGATTACTCAAGATCCACCTTTCCATTATCTATAACATAGTAACACCATAATATCTTCAACGATTTTATTTTACCCGTCAGCTATTTATCTCACACAACATCCGCCCAGATCAAGCACACCTCGGACCCAGTTGAAACCCATCCTCCTTATTATATTCATATTACACATCACGCGTCCCCATCGTGGCCGGACGTTGTCCGTTCCACGTGGCAGACGTCTGGAAGATTCCAGCATCCGGTAGGCCCCGGAGACACGTGTATCGCACACCACCGCAGGAACACGTGTACCCGTTCCTAGCGGTAACCGAGCGTCGCGTAGGTACCCGCGGCCCGGGCCTGTCGCCCGGCGTGCACGCGTGCGCGCGGACTCGTCTTCCTGTGTACGTATCAACCGGCGCGCCCAATAAATCCACGGTTTAATTAAACTAAGTTTAAACGGATCCTCCTCGACCCCGCGCGCCGCCGCGCTGCCATGGACCGGTTATATGTATTACGTTCCTGTTCCGCCGCTAAATCAATTATCGGAGTTACCGGGCGAACGCCGCGCGCGCCAAGCCGCGCCGACTCGAATATTGCCGCCGTTCCACGGTTTTTGTCCGCGGACACGATCCGGATACACGAATTTTTTTTCCATTCTCCGAACGACGCGCCGATCGATCCGGCAAATTTTGTCGTTCGTCGGAACGCTTCTGTTCATCGTCGTTCTACGCCGGCTTTTGTTGCCTTTGAACTTTGTATTGGACTTTCTAACGTTGCCGATTGCGATCGATCGGGCTTTGTTCTGGACTGACATGGTTTTCAGAGGTACGACGATTAGGATGTGGACTTTCATTCGTTTGTTTAGGTTTTATGAGGGTATTGAATGTGAAGTTGAGAGAAGGGTGTTGATGAAGGTTTAACGCTAGAACTGCCGAGCATTTAAAACGATTAATATGCAATTCCTATGAAAATTGTAACAATAGATTATTTTCAGTTTCTTTGGATATTCATTATAGTACTGAAATGAAACTATTTATTTTGAAGATCATTTCGAATATTCAATGCTTCGAAGATATCAATAATTGCTAAACAAAAAATTCGAAACCAGTCAGTTTGACTGGTACGGTAGTTCTAGTGTTAAGGATGGAGGGTTAATTTTACTCGTTGCAATACTTGATTGGTAATGTGCTGGCGTGATGAAGTATTTAGAGGGAGTTATATAAATGCGAGTTATTCGATTCTTCTACGGAATATTAAATACGTATCGTTCCTGTTAGCGAATTATTAACGATGAAACAGCTTTGTGCACTCGCGAAGGAGACTGTGAAACGGGTTAATGAGGCGCGGGAAGTAGTTGCTTGTATAAAAGTACATCGGGAATGTAAAAGGTGTGCCGTCATTTACACTGCAGCCGCAAATGTATCGTTCTGGGATTTTAATTTCCATAATATCGAAAATTCATGGATATCAATGGAATTACATGTTCCCTGTTTGAAAAGAAATTTCTGGGTTGACACAAAACAATCCTATCTACTTCAGATCGAAATCCCGCGGCGTTTCAAAATTTCGACATGCTCCTCGACGAAGGAATCTGAAATACCTTTGTACGAATGGTACTGTAGGCGAAGATTCCGCCATTGTGGGAACGACAGGTTTAATTGACGTCGGGTGAGATCAAAGGATTAATTAGACGTGCGGCAGAAACTGAATGGGACAATTGAATGGTAATACTCGCCGCGTGTATGTAGAATTCGATTCGCCGATGTCCAGGGGACACGCTTAAGCCTAAGCCGTTTCAAACTATTTCCGGCGGGTACACGCGATGGGAAGGCCTCGATTAAACAGATCGCCACGGGCACAATCAGTCTCGGTGATGCACGTGCCGCTGCACACGGGATGCGACTGCTCGCCTATTTTTCTTCGGTCGTGCACAGGGCCGGGCGTGGGTGGGTAGGCCGAAGGAACGGTGATCTAGTGCAGCGCAACAGTTTCCAGCGGAATTTTAAAAAGGCCATACGTCAGCGCATCAAACCTCCTGCATTATTCAGGCTAATGCATTCCCCTAATAACAGACGAATGGATTCTTCTGCGCCATTCGCGGCGTTGCGAACACTTCGCGCGCCCGATGCCTAGCGAGGAGATAAAACGAAGCAACGGGGAACGAGGAATCCTGAAAATTGCATCGCGGTCCCATTCCCATCCGAATCCCTTGGAAATCCTTCCCTGTGACTGACGCGCGATCTGTTGTAACGTTCAAATTGGATAATTACTTTCCCAATGTATTCTTGAATGCAGCTTTAGAGCAAAGGAAGCTGAGATATAAAAGATTGAAGACGTAACATTGTTCAGCATTGAACTAAAGAATGTGAACAGAAAATCCAATACTCACGAGTCATCTAATTACCAGAACATTGCACGAAGAAAACTATCACCGACGATGGTAACAAATATGAAGCCAATCCCAAGTTAAACGAAACCGTAGTAATTTCATTCTCCTAATGCACTCCAATTACAGAAGTCTTATCTAATCCTCGCAATCCGCTTCTCGCAATCCCGCCGACCCTCCGACCGGCGAGTCCTCGCCGACATTCTTCCAAACATTTCAATCGCGGGGCACTCAGATGAACCGGAATCCCCGAGAATCCTCCCGCAGTTCCCAGCGACGCGTGCACAGTTCCGCGATCGCGCGACTCGCGCCGAAAAAGAGTAACGTCCGCGTCGAAGAGTTAAAAGCCGAGGAACCCTCGAGGGAGCAGGCCCCGGGCAGCGCGCGTTAACGGAGCGACGCGTCTCCTCGCGAGAGACGTCTGAAAAATAAACAGGGCACACTCGCGCTGATTAAATTCTACACCATCAGCGATCGCGGCTTCAATCGCGCCTCGGGTGGCTCGGCCCGAGTCGCGGCCGCTCGATTGAAACATATATCAAAGAGAAAGGCAGTTAATGTCAACCGGCTTCTCGCTGACAGATACTCAATGGACAAACAATTCCGAAACGGTGAAAATCGAGCCAATCCATTTCCGGGGGCCGGGTGTACGCCCAACATTTATCCTTTGATCTTTGTCAGCTGTCCGCGCTGGCGGCCGCTCGTGTTTCCGTGAGTCCACATATTCGCCGGCGCGTTTGTGCGCGATGCGCCGCGTGTTCCTTCGTCCCGCGCCTATGTACTCGGCCCGGCGAGGGTTAGCTGTAGTCTGGGTACCCTGTGTAACCGCGCGCCGTATGCTTGATCGGTTCATTTGACGGCGGTCGGGGGTGCAGTCACCCTGGAGCGAACCCTGGCTATCCAGGGGCGCGCTGGCTCCTTCGTCCCGGCAATTAAAGGCAGCTCTCTCAGAAGACACACGGGTCGACGGTATCCGCGCACCGACGGGTCACACCAGCGCGACGGATCCTAGCCAACCCGAGGGTGAAACGACAGGGATCGCAGGACAGATTTAAGGACAGACCTTCTTGCTGTTGCTCGGCCACTGACGCGTTAAAGTAGGCTACACGGACACGTGACACCGTTCCGGATCGTGTCTCGCGAGACTGTCCATCGATTCGACGCTCTGGCGGGACTACTCGATCCCCGGCGCTGATATCGATCCCACGGGTTGCTAAGTTTCATTGTTAGAAGCTGCATGGAGCTTCTTTAGATCACTTGCTGGGATTAAGGAGATCCGACTCTGAGTATTTATGATTCCGCCAGGTGCTGCGGGAAAGGGGTCGGAGAGTTTGATGATAGTCGGGCGTGTCGGGGTGGACTCTGATTTCGAAAGTTTCGGGTATGTGGTTTTTATAGGAATGAAGTTCTTTTTACGAGGCATTAGTCTGTCGGATAATTCTCGAAGTTGGTGACATATTCGAGGGGAGCAAGCGGTTTTATGCGCCTCGCGTCTGTTTCGGTTTGCCTATGATCGTCTCGTAAGTTTCCTAATGATATTTCTTGTTTTTAATGCCTGTTCCGCGACTTAGCCACCCTTTGTTTCTACATTAGCCCGTGCACGGCAGTAAAGGGGATTATTACCACATGAAACTTTCGTTTTAAAGCTCCCGCAAGCGGCCGCGATGGAGCAGCGAATAATAAATCGCAGATTTCTCCTGTATCGCGGGTCTTTCGATTTTTCGATAAAAATACTCGATACACGCGGAATCCTTCTAGATAATTTCGCGCCGCCGACGGAAGCGAAAGATTGATATCCAATAATCCGCGGAGGAGAAGTTAATTAATTACTTTCAAAAATAATTAATGCATAACCGGACGCACCGTCCATTTTCATATTATTATGTATGGACGCGTTAATCATCCGCGCGTCAGGCACCCCGACGAATTCATGCGACTTTAAACGGCACTTTTAATAGCCGAGAAATAATTAATGGCCGATAGGGTGAAGCAGATTTGCATAAACCGTGCCGGCGACCGTACACGCGATCGCCGTGACGATCGACGGAATCTTCTGGAAAATCCGTTTCGTTCCCGCCGCGGAGAAACGACGGCGCCGATTATTTTCGTCGAGACAGTGAAATTTATCGAAACGTGAACAATCCCCCGATCATCCATGGCCGAGTCGCGTCATCAATTTATCGGACGAACGGACCCGACCGACCGTTCTCCGCTATAAGCCGCTTCCACGGAGTGGCTGGCCGTTCCGTGAATGAAAAATTAATTACTCTCAACTCGATACTCTGTCCACCTGTTCTCTTCATATCCGGTAATTCGCGTTCCATTAATATTTCCGGCGTACCCACGGATCCCGTGGAACCGTCCCGCGGACGCGGGCTCGAGGAGGGAGCGCGCGTCGTCCCCGACAATATGGCGGAACGCGGCGGTAAGTAAACATTACGCGCGGCAGCCGGCCGACCGATCCCCCGGCGGCGCCGCCGAAAACTAGCCATTATGCATATTGATACGGTTTATGCGTATGCTAATGCCGATCCGCGCATAACTATGCGATTATTTCGCCGGCCGCGCCGCTTTTAACGCGACGCATCGCCGGTAACCGGCGAATATCATTCCGCGCGTTGCGGGAATCATTTATTCCGCGCCTCGTTAATGCGGTCCGGTCCCGGACAAATACTTTTCGCCGGGAACGGAATTACCCGGGGATAATCCGGCGATACACAATTCCGGAAGAATAATAATAAGCCCGTGGCCCGTTCGATCGAGAGATTATTCATACCGTGGCTGGTTTACTATGATTTCGCGGGTGTTTTGATTCCCCTCGACAATGGCATTAACGATATTAGGCTCGATTGAAAATTGCCCAACGGGAGCTCGATTGGCTCTGCGTTCGCCAGCGAATGGGGCGGCTTTGGGGACCACGCAAGATCAGAATGGTGTGTTTAATTATGTATGTTTAATGTGGTATATGCTGTTTTATTGATAGTGGAGCTAATCCTGCGAACCGATAGGATTTTTACATGCATACACCTATCTCCGTCGGTTTATGTACCTGTTGTATGTAACTTATCTCTGAATGATTCATTTTGAATGCTACGTAACGTCGGTTAACGATTCGCCGTTTTGGTGCTTGATTAATAGTAGATGATTGAACAATGCAATATGTATGGTACTTTAGCAATGTTCGTTACTACTTAACATTCATTCGTACAATCGACGTACGATAAGCTATTCAATTCTCTACTCTGAAAATCCCGAAATATTCACTCGCATCGATCGAAGGATACTCTTCGAGGAATAAAGAAACTCGTGAATATTCACTCACCACTCTATCCCCAGGATGTTTCACGTAGCAGCTCAATTCCGCCGTTTGTCCGATGATGGCGGTGACATTCCGTGGAGAGATATCGTCGAATGATGTCTTGTTCAAAGGACTGGTCGCCTTGCTTCCCAATACCACGCTCGACAGACTGGAACCGCCTGGAAAAATTCAGGGAATCTTCATTAACAAGAGCACAATAGGTTTCACTCTAATACGAACTTCCCGATCATTATTCCGTTGAATCAGCCCCTCGATCCTGCTCGCAACGCGATGATAATCAACCCGTTACCAGAACAAGATCGAATCAAAGTGTCGGCTCACTGTGACGGCGCATTGTGCTTGCCGGGGGTCTAATAAATTGCAAAATTCCGCGATGAAAAGGTAAACGACAAAAGGTTGCGAGGGAAAGTCTATTGTTGACGGGGAAATCCGTTCTCCTTTAACAAGGAATTACAGGAACAGAACGGCGGGGTTCCCTCGAAGTCACTGCGAGTTGGATGAATATGGAAACTCTTCGGGCTTTACGTTCAAACGAGGTTAGGCGCCCGCCAGCTCGCTCGCTCGCTCGCTCGGCAACATCAAAAGTTCCGGCTCGAGTGGACTGGAAGTTGCCGGTTCCGGGCGCGCGCCGTAGACACAGGTAATTCTAATAAGTACTTGATTAAGGGAGAACTTCCCCGCGCAATAGTAATGCGTCGCCGCCATTATGCATGGTCGTCGCGGCACAATCACGGTTAACGTTCGTGGAATACCGTGTTAGTCGGGCCCCGGGAACACCCGCCCCCTCCTTTGATCCACCCGTTAATGCAAATAGTTGGCGAACTAATAATTCGGGGAACGCGCCGCTCCTCCGCGCGCTGTTCCAACCGTTGTTTTCTACCCCTTGAACACCCATTGACCTTCACTCCCGAAAACCGTGGGCCGGGGCACGCCCCGCCGGGGGAAAATCGGCGATTTTCCGTCGCGCGACGAATTCCCCGGCGAAAGTTCGCGGTTTCAAGCTGCAGATTCGTCGGGCTGGTTCATCGGAACGGTGAATCGACGAAGTTTCGATGGAACTTCCTCTCCTTTTGTAGGCGAGACTTGAAATATGATTTATTGGTCTGTGCGCCTCGGAGAGCGGTTGAGACTTCAAACGGTCGTTTGGGAATTTTCGGCTTTGTGGAACTCTCGTTAGATTTTTGGGTTGCAGGTTAGGTAAATGAACCGTTTAGAAACGTCACAGTTAAAATGTATCGCGTTGACTGCAGAAAGAGAATTTCTTTTATAATCGAGAATCCCATCCACGGAAACTAGATACTTATTTTTTAGAGTAGAACGTTTCTCATACAAGAAAATTGACTTTTGCTTTGAACTATCTTTCTGCTGGCTCGATTTTCAGAATAGAGTTTCAGTGTTCCTCGGTGCAACCAGGTTCGAGCGGAAGTTGTAAGAGAAGCGGCCGTCGACGACGGTGAGACGATTCTCCCGCGACAATGGCGAATTTATATGAATCACTCGATTTGCCATTAACCAGGATTTCGCCGATCGCGGAGATGAGAGTCGGCATTAACATGATCCCGCGAGAGGGGGTGGAAACGACGGGAAAACGGTGACGGGCTTCGTGGAAGCCGATCGCGGGATGGCCGAGGGGTAGAGGAGCTGGCTGGCGCGCAGAAACGACGGAAGAGTGAAACAGACCGGCGTTCGATAAAATTTCCCATTGTACGCGCCGGGAAAATGGGATTTCAGCGGGCCAGCAATTGAAATTGTTACGCGGTACATGCGAAATCGTTGGCAATCGTCGGAGATATTCAAGCGGTGTCGATACGTGGCAACGGAACGTGTCAGAAAAATTAGCAGCCAATTACATGACATAATTAACGCGTTGACTGTCGATCGCGCGCGGATAATACACCTGTTCCTCGATACTTAAAACCGAACTTTCATTCCACTCATCGAACGAATCGTCGATCACCGTGATCAGTGTTACCCGCACTTTCCGTTTCATTAAAACGAGACGAACGCAGAGTGAAAAGAGTATAATGGAGTGATTAATAATTCGCAGAAATCAAAATTAGCTTGGCGAAGGCTCTGCTCGTCGGTTCTTTGATTAAAGAGGATTTAGCGCAGCCGATGAGTGGGTTCGTAATATTTGAAAGCGCCTCGCGAGGAGCAGACGGAGAGGAAAATAGATCTCGACGATGAAACGTTTATTTAAAAGAGGAATTCCAGGGTGTGGCGGCGAAAATCGGCAGAAAAGGTAGGCGTTGATCGAACTTCTCTCGCCGGAAACCACCTCGGGATTGTCGATACGTCGTAGCTTGACGGATAAGGTTCAAACGTGTCCAGAGAATTTTCGGGAAAGGGGAAATTTGATGTTCGCCCAGGGTCGGACGTTCTATCCGATATATATATAAGCAGGTTCAAGGTTTCACGGGCGTTGCCTGGCCGACGGAGAATCGCCGCCCCGTCAAACGCGAGCTTCCGGAATGGAGACGGCGGATCCCGCTCGGAAGCGATACGAAAAAATATTCTTTACGCGCTCCTCACGGTACATTTATTCAAATTTATTCAAATTCGAATTTACGGCCGCGGTATCTGCCGCCGCGGCACATGTACCAACGATACAAAGTCGATTTAAATACGACTTCGGCCGCGCGGAAATCCCGGCGCATTTTCTGCGACTTCCGCGTTCCCTAGCGATAAACACTTGTTAATGCGTATTATTCAGGGATCAGTAAAGTACCCGATTCCCGACGCTGGCTAAATCGCTGTTAATTCATTGCCGCCGCTTTGATTATTCAGCCGTGAATTTCGACGGGAATTTCTAATCGTTATCAATTGATTCCCGGGAAAGGAAGATATTAACTCGTTGCCTTATAATAATGTGACAAGCTAGTAGCGAAGGCTTTAAACAGAATTTAATTAGCGTAAATATTACTCGATTCTTGTGAATAATTCAATATTATTCTATCAATTATTCTATTGTACAGCAAACTTCTTTTCAATCAATCATTAACCCCTTGGCGTACTATTTACTCTTGCTACTAAGCTCATGTACCACTCTACTATCGACAATTTGGAAGAAATGCAACAAAATTCATTCTACTTCAAGTGGAAATTTCATTTGAAGATAATACAATGATAATAGCAAAATAGTTTGTTTTGATCCGTGGGTAATGAGTAACATCGATTGTTGTTAAATTAGTCTAATCAATCTAATCTTCATCACGAGTCTCACTCGTCATTGTACGGCAAAGGTGAACATCAAACTAGTCGCACCACTCGCAGTTGAGAAATAAACCGTACAAGATTCAAGAACAGCCAATTAACATGTTAATACAACAATACCGCATTACGATAATTACCGTATTAATTAGAGACACACTAGAAATTCCTAGCAATTTCAATACATAATCAGCACACTGATCAGTAACCCATACCCAAACAAAATAGTTGCAGGAAGTAACAGCTAGCATCCAGATGCTCTCTACGAGTTCTCCTCCGCAGAAGAACGAAGCCGTACACTTTCTAAACCGGCGCAAACACGTCGAGCCGGCAGCTCTAACAAGAACTATTTTAAACAAACGTTCCTCCGGGCCGGCCGCAATCCCTTCCGCTTTTGGTGATTCTCCAAATTTCGTACCTTCGAGTCGCGGCACGTACGTTCAGTTATTTGATCTGCCCCTTAGATTCCAAGTTGGCCGAAAGCACGGCCAGCGATACCTTCTCCGAGAGCCGGCTCTGCCTCCCCCACCCCCCCTCGCCCCCGTCGTTTACCCCTGCCCCGTGAATTCCCGCGGCGGGGGAGAAATAAAAGGAACCCTCGAATAATCAAAAGAACAGCGGGAAAGTCCCGCGTGCCGCGGCGCAACGGTGGAAAAGAAAGTTGGTAAAGCGGAAGTGCTCGAATGGGAAGCAAAAATAGGGCGGGGGTGAAATAATGGCGTAACGTATTCCGCGCTGACACGCGAGGCGGGACCCGGGGATCCGTGGTCGGTCTGATTTACACGCGGGATATAATTTCAACGGAATGCATCACGCAGATAACAGATCGTAATTGAACCCTTGGACAGAATCAGGCTCGGGTGTTCTGGCTGTTAGGCTTCTGCGGCCACCGGTAATAGAAATTGCGACTATGGTGTGGTTAGTGAAGGCGGAAGATGGATGGAACTAGAAAAATTCGGGTTCCAGAGGTCGGAGATGAATCGTGGAGATAGAGGAAATTAAGAGTTTCATGGGTATTGAGAATTTTTATACTAGAGCAGCTGTTCGTCGAAAGAATAAATATATTCGAAACAGTGTTCACTAAACCACGCTGAAATATTGAATCGGACTAAGTTTAGAAATAGAATAATAGAGAGATTTCATGGTGAAGATTTTCGACATGATTCAACAAATATTACTCAGTTCATTCGAATTCAAAGTAAATATTCCCCTGTAATCAACAATTATACTTAAAAGGAAACATAGGCATAACATGCTTAGAATTTCTCTCTTTGTCCAATAAGATAGAGGAAATTGAGAGTTTCATGGGTATTGAGAATTTTTATACCAGAGCAGCTGTCCGTCGAGAGAATAAATATATTCGAAACAGTGTTCACTAAACCACGCTGAAATATTGAATCGGACTAAGTTTAGAAATAGAATAATAGAGAGATTTCATGGTGAATATTTTCGACATGATCCAAAAAATATTACTCAGTTCATTCGAATTCAAAGTAAATATTCCCCTGTAATCAACAATTATACTTAAAAGGAAACATAGGCATAACATGATTAGAATTTCTCTCTTGTCCAATAAATCATTAATGACAACGTAGCCGTATCGATCAGAGTTGAGAAAGGAATCAAGGGGTTAAAAGAGATAGAATTTCGCAGTCGAATAAATACAAATACACGCACTGTATTATCCCATTGAAAGCCGAAATTCAAATACCTTTCTAAAACGCGGCCGACGGGGCGCGCAAATACCCGCGGACCATTCACGGCGGTTCGTCCGCATGAAACGCGTTCGAAATTCCGTGATCTATCGATCGAGCAAGCATTTTAATTTCAATATCTCCCGATGCATCGGCGCAACGCGGCCGATTACCGTGAACGAGCTCGAATCGCCGGGATTTTTTTTCGGGAGATTGTATCGTTGCGCGATTCTCTTAATAAAGAAACGGTTCCCCGGTGTTTTAGCGTCGTCCACTCGCGTCGGCTGGCTGTAAGTGCGATCGGAACGGTTGCCGCTTACGAAACGTCCCCATTGTTATATCCTCTTCTTGTTTCACGGAGTTTCGCCGAGCAGTTCCCGGAGTTTCCATTCCGGCGCTGCGCCGAGTAGTTGGCTAGCGGAACTACGACGTCGATTCTTTCCTGAGTGGATCGTATCGTCGATTTTCGGCATTGAATTCGCTCCGAAGGATTCCGCCGCGCTCCCTGCCCCTTTCGGGCCGTTTCATTCGGCGGAATTCACCTCGGTGGATCGGCTATTTACGGTATTGCCGGCCCTACGGAGTCCTTTTAGCCCCGCCACGCGCGGGATCTCGACGTTCCCGTTTTCACGCGACTCCCCGATCGCCGAAATGAATTATTCGCGAACCTCGGTTCTCGGAATGCCCGGATTCTTTCGCGGGAAACCAGTCGAACGCGGAACGCGGGCGAGCGGACCGATTAAAATTATTCGAGTAATCGCGATCGGTTTCTGGCTCCGGTTGCGGATCGGCGTTCGCTAATTGATTGTATTTCAATCAATGATTAAAGGCAATGGAGCTGTAGTGATTAAATGTTGGCCGGGTTTTATTCATTCACCGCGGGATTACTCTTCGCCGGGGATGCACGCTGCAGCGTTTTTCTAATTAGAATTAGCGGCGCGCTGGAAAATCCTGTTTGCCGGAAAACAGGGGATTCTAATTGGTTGCTTGAAATATTCAACAATCCCGTCGCTCGCGGCGCTCGCGTCTGTTTTCCTTTCGAGTGTAATTCTAGTCAAACTGTACTATAGATAATGGAAACTTACGTTAACGTGTTGACGGTGGTCACCGATGACGGGGCTTCATAATGGAAAATAATTAAAATTCACGAAAGAAATGATGTAGAATGAAAATTTCCAGTAGTTTCAATAACTACACAACGCATTAACATGAACATTGTGGTAATGAACAATAACTTTTCCTTCTTATCCTTACAAAGGAATACGCGACACAAAACACAATGTTCATAGTCAAATTTATTTTTCACGGAGAAATGTCATATAAGCAACATAAAACTTTCAGTTCTGGGTACGATGCCTTAGAACTCTTTAAAATAATTTCATTTCTATCACTTATTGTTGTAATATTCACAATTAACAAGTATTGAGTCAGTATGAATTTCCCTCCTATTGTCCAAATTACAGTACTTTCCAGCAGTAAATCACCTCGAAGTACTTCCAATCATTCAAAACTAGTATCTAAATATAATACTGATTAAACTCCACCTAGCTTTAACTTCTCACACTTAAACAGGAAATTTCCCTAAACGGTCCTCAGCATAGACGCAGAGGACCATCGACTTAAACGCACAATTTCAACGAACAGTTCCCGCATGCAGTCAAACACCCTTAATTTCCAACGCTAGAAAGTTCGAACTGAAACCATCAAGCGGAGATCAGCGATTAAACACACAACGAGCAGAAGTTTCGAAGCGTATATTTCGGCGGATCATCCACTCCTCGGTATAACCGAGCCCGAAGTACCGCGCGGCGTTCGACGGGAGCCAGAACAGAGCTGTTGCTGCCGGACAATCGATCAAAGCCGACTGCCCTCTAATCAAAATCAAAACAATGTTAGAACGAACCCCGGATCGCGAGCCCGGGCTCTCGGAAACCGTCCTCGGCCGGCGTTGTGCGCGATTGTTGTCGGACAGCGGAGTTTACACCGCAGCGCGTATTGTTTGCCGAGGACGCGGCGCGTGCCGGCCGCACTTGGAGTATCCTTTCAATAACCGGGGCCCGGGGAACTGTTAAATAACTCAGCAGTTTCGAGGCGGGGGCAGCCAGATTGCGGATCCGGCCCGGGAAAGTTGCGGGACTGGGGAATCGCGATAACTGGGAGAGCTTGCTGCTCGTTACTGGTCCCGAAACCCTCGCCGCTCCGACGGGATATGGGCGTATTCTATTAGCAGGATGGTTTGCACGGCTCCCCGACCCCGTAAATAGAGACGGTAAACAGATTCGAGCGGCAGCGGAGTTCGCCGCGCCGCGAAACCGTTCCGGCGTTCGGCAATTTCATCAGCGCGGACCATCCGCGCAACGACGGAAGACTCGTCTACGAAAAATGACGCGCGCACCGTCGGCCATAAATCAAGCAGCCGCCCGTCCCCGGGCGGAAAGTGGTCGATGAAAATTGTTAACCCGATCCCTGATGGAATTATTTGCATACATATTAAAAAAACGGAAACAGCGTCGCGCGCTCGCCGGGGAAATGGAACAGAAGAGAGTCGGCCGACGATGCTCGCGCGCCGCCGCGAGCACGGTGATAAATAGATCGGGCGTTTCGCGCTCGCCGGCGAATTTGTTGGACACCGGGGCGAGCGCGTTAACAGGAATTAATCGCGTTCCATTTTATTCCGCAATACTTTCGGCGAGAATTCTTGTTTACTCGGCCGTGCTGTTTAATGGCGGAGGCCGGCGCGCGGCAAGCTTTCAGCTATAACGCGCTCGCGATTTGATTATAGGATTTTGAATCTTCCAGCTGCTTCCGCGCGAGCCACTCGTTAGCGTAGTTTTCACTGTCGCGAAGGTGACAGGCTACGGAGGCTTCCATTGAGATTGAATAAAACGGAGGACTGTTTTTATTAAACTCCCCGAAGGTGCTGGGTGTATTAATTTTTATAAACTTCCGGCTCGTTCGTCGGTGTTGGTTTTTTAAAAAAGTGGGGAAGAAGCTTTTAGCCGTGTACTCGAATTTTATGCGACACCGCGGAAGTAGTTTACGAAGTTATTAAATCTCGAATCTAAGTAGTCCCCCTCGGTGGGAAAGTTCGAGGGACGTTGCACGTTTCGCGGAGACGTATGCGCAACTATTTGGAATATTTGAGAATCCGGCGTGCGGAAGGGATCAGCCGAGGAACTTGTTCCCCGGCGAGCCAAAGGAACTAGTTTCTCGATAGGGAACTTCCGCGGAACAATGACGGTCTAAGAATCGAAAGGAACCGGAAAACCGGAGTGTACATTAATCACGACGATTGTCTCTCGCCCTGGGTAATTGCTCGGCGTTAATTACTCGCTAACAAAGTGCAGCTTCGCGTTAATTGCTCGGGCACGCCCGGGCGTCTCGGATAGGGGGAGCGCGAATTTCTTTCCGAAAACTGCGCTCGAAATAATCGCGCCTCCGGGGCACCGTGAAACTTTCGCGGCGCAATCTCGCTGATCTCTTGCCACGGCCATGCATCCGCCGGAATGTCCGAGAGAAATTGTTCTTCGTGCCGGAGATGGGCGAATTCATTATCTTGATAAAGACCTTACAATTAGGATAACGAAGAGATAAGGAACTGGTCGGCAACTTTTCATTCCGTAAACACGGGAATTCAATTCGCCAAATGAAACATTCTCGTTGTTTCGCTTGGCGCACACGTATCGCCGGATTACAATTGTCCGGCGGATCTCCCAGAATTTTATTCGTTTGCCGAGTACGTTGGCTGGAAATTAATGGAATTCCAGGTCGTTCTGAATTTGAACAATCGTTTAATCAGCGGGGAGATTAAAGAATATTCCCGGAGTTTTTGGGACGTTCCACGTCGTAGAATCATTTTCAAACAGGGAACTGTTTAACCAGTATATACATAGCTTTAACTCTTTGCACTCGGACTATCCTCAATCGCCGCTTAATTCAATGCAGAAAGATTATAAGATAGGAAATTCCATATTACATTTTATATTACACGTGCATGTCATTTAAATGAAATACTTCCCCTACTTTAAGCAAGATTATTCTTCGTATTATAAAGTACATCAATTCTTCATCAAAAAATAATGAATATCTTAACGAGAAATATTACACGAGCGCAACGGGTTAACCACTTGCGCTTGCAGCGAATTGAGAAACTCGACAGGATCTCTAGCGAAGAATTTTGTCTTCTATTGTATACAGATGTGTACATATTTGTCGTGTACCAATAATTTATACGAAGTGGTAGATTTCAGAACAATCTAATAGCAATCCAATAAGACTATCGACGAATACATGTCGTTGGTAATTTTCAAAAATATCACGACTTGCGTAACACGTCTTTCCAGAGCAGATGATTAAAATGCCTAAATTATCTAACTCTCCAGTAATCGAACCCTTTCCCATCGGCGTAGTCGTGTAATTCCAATAAAACTCTGCTGGACTGCGACTCACGCGAGTTCTTTGATCACTGAGAGCGTCCGTTCTCCATAAGAAAGGTACACCATACCCGGTGAACCGGTGTCGATGATCAAAGTTGCCACGTAAGAGTAGCCCAGTTTATGATACGGACGCGCTGCTAATGCACACGGTGTCCCAAGTACAGATTAAACTTTCCGAAGCCCATTAGTGTGCACCGAGGGATGCCGGTATCTCGGGGCGAAGTCAGCGGTTAAATTCACGGACGTCCGGGTCTCGTGAGGATCTTCAAAACGTTTCGTAAGTACGCCAAGGCTGGGGGGACCAGGATGAACTTTGGGATCGGAATGTCGGCGCAGCTACCCAAACGCGTGGGGTTCAATGCTACGTTTCCGAAGAGCAGACGAAAGTGATTGAAAGGTGCCAAAGGGGTTGACGTTCGCCACCGGCGAACGGTGAGTCTGAAATAGCTCTCCATCGATCATTCGTGGAACCGTGAACCCGGACTAGTCAGGCTCAAGTGAACTCTCGGTCGAGCACCCGTGTTCGGGAATTTTAAAGTGATATTTATAGCAGCTACACGGCGAATCAGTAAATTGTATTTTAGTTGGGGTGTTACGATATTTATACGCGTCGAACATCTTTTTAACACTAGGTTACGGAACGCGTCAATTTGACGCAGATTGAATTTTCTAAACATTATTTGGTAAACGTTTCAATCGGTTTTCGTTGATCCAATTACACGAATATGAATCCTGATTGTCTATTTCTACATCTACAGTTTCCAAAATCTAAATGAACGAACATCAACTTCCCCAAGAACAATAGGATAAACTGTACAATAAATGCCCGTAAACCTAGTGTTAACCAGTTAAATTTGGAACCTCGTTTGAAAAATCTCTCATTGTGCGCGCAATAAAATCAAATAATGATGTGTATACTCGTTAAATGCAGGCCAAATGCACTTAAAATATATCCTAACGAAAAACTAAAGCGAAACGAAGAAGAATTACGTGTTTGTCTCAAAAAATAAATAATCCATCGTTGAAAAAGTTACCATTAAGAGTTTTAAGATGACGTGTATACTCCAATCAAATTCCAGTCATAATGACTGGTTTCTGAAAATAAATAGTTTCATTTGAATACTATAACGAATGTCTGAAGAAACTGAAAATAATCTATTCTTACAATTTCTATAGAGATTACATATTAATCGTATGAAATGCTCGGTAGTTCTAGTGTTAACAGATAACGAACCTTATTTAGTAGCAGTTTAAGTTGACTTTCATTCCTCGAACTTTGCGAATGAATGATACTCTAGTGTTGAAGCTACAATTCTCAATAACCTAGTTTCCTAGAACCAATACAATAGTGTAGAAACGTCTCTAAGTCTATTAATAACGCGAGTAAAGGAACATTCAGAATATTTGTAGCACAATGGAATTAACTTGGAAGGTAATATAAATTTTCACTGAAACTGACATAATTAGAATTATATCAT
The DNA here is from genome assembly GCF_051020985.1 of Nomia melanderi. NCBI lineage: Eukaryota > Metazoa > Arthropoda > Insecta > Hymenoptera > Halictidae > Nomia > Nomia melanderi. Next base: position 36,766,948 of record NC_134999.1, read on the forward strand.
TGACATACTAATTGGCTCCGATGAGAATACTACTTTCTAATCTCAATGGAACGTTTCCTCGACTCAGTTTTCGCAACTGATGCGGCAGGTGTAGCGTTCAATGGGAAACGTGGCCCGGCGTGGAGCAGATTTTTTATCAAGCAAGAAAATTCACTCGGGCGTGGAGAATGTCTCCATTCGCGAGCCCTGAATATAGCGTTTCATCCTTGGATCCGATACACCTCCCGAACGCGGCGCGATCGATCGGTTCTGGGTCGTACGTCGGTTCGTTTGCTGCGTCGCCGAGCGGCAGCTTGGCATTTTGACAAACTCTGTGTACACTGTAAAACATTGACACCGTTTGTCAGGGGCAGCGCGCTGCTCACTATTGTCCCGGTATTTGTTCTTCATCAGGAGGGGTTGGGAACGAACGAGTAAGGTCGGTGCCGCGCGACGCGCGTCGCCGCCGACGCCGGGACCGAGGAGGAATCGGGCTTGACCCGACTCGAGTCGAGGAAATTGCCACTCAGAAACTTACGTAACCGTCGGGATTACAAAACTTATTGCACGGGGAGAGAAGGCGTCATCGAGCGACGCCGCGGCGCCATATTCCCGCCGTCCGAAGCGTCATTCTTCTTCGTTGGTTCGGAATGAAGGACAGCCAGGGGGGCGATTTTACGCGCTCGTCGGCTCCGTTTTTCGGTTCCCGCTGAACGCATTAATCGTGCCCCGACCCGCTCGCCACCCGATGACAACACGATTCCCCGGGAAAATTCTCGAGGAATAATAGCTCAAATTTCGGGAGATAATTTGCCGGTATCTTGGAAGTTTCCCGCGGAAAACTACGATTTTCCAGCGAAACTCCCCCGGGAATAGGCGATCAAATTCGCGGAGATAATTTTACGATAGGTTATGAGTCTCCTTGGAAAATTAGGGTCTCCCGAGGAACCCTCCAAGAGAATCATCGATGAAATTCGCAGCGACGATTCGGTAACTCCATGCAAGTATCGAAAGAAACGAAGATCTTCTTGGGAAAGTCCCGAGCGATCGATAAGATTTATACAGTAGATTCAGCGGTTCCTTACAAATACAATTAAGAGTTTCCCGGAAATTCCCCGGGGAAACTGCCAGAGAATGATCGACGAAATTTACACAGGGAATTTCGGTGATTCTTCAGAACTCTTCGCGGCGAATTCGCGGCGAAGTACGTGGCCGAAGTTACGCCGGGGTTTCTTTTACGTTCTCCCGCGGCGGGAAAGAAGTCACGAAGTTACGATTCCAATGACAGGGGCGGGGAAGAAAAGTTGGAGCCATCGAACGAGCTTATTACCGATTTATCATTGGGGAAATTAGAAGAGAAGGTTCGGCGTGGAATCGGCCGCGGCTAAAAGTTTCCCCTGGCACGGGGAAAACGAGAGAAAAGGGAGCGCGGCGCGCGCGTTCGTTGGCCCGCTTACAAAACTTCCAGCATCTCGAGCTATTACTTCGATGAAGGATGATGACTGCTCCTCCAGGCTCGACAGGGTCATTTGTTATTTACTGACCATTACGCTTCGACGTGATCGAAGTGTTCGCCCGGCCCGTTGAAAGGAATTGTATAGCGGAGCGCGATCCCTCGGCTCCCTCGCGATCTCGGTGTCCGTCGAATTTATACGATCATTGCTCGAAAATAATCCCCGGGCAACGCGAAACTTTCGGAACTCGGTTTCATTCGTCTGCGTCCTCCTTCATCCCGATTTCAGCGATTCCCCGGGAGTTGACGCGCGAAGAACTTTGTTCCTTTCCCCTGACAGATTTCGCGGAACACGTTCGAGTGGATCCGAGTTTTTCGATTAATAACAGAATTCTGCGAGCAATGTATCACGTAAGAATGCGATAGAACTATTTTCTACAAAGGAGGTAACTGTTTCTTTAATATTGAATTTTATATCGTCTCTTTTCGAGAGCCGAACGTCGAACGAGCTTCGATCGCGCGGCGCACAGGATGAAAAAGATTCCAATAAAGGAATTACTGACATTCTAACATGTTGACGCTGTGAATATTTTTGACGCGCGCGAATATTATAATGCTATAAATACGAGCTTTCCGAATAATAGATGTCGGGGCTTTGGAAAAATTGTTGGCGTCGAAATTCCAACGAAATACCGTCACCCGTGATATAATTCATCCGGCCGAATCCAATTAAAATAGCAATCAAATATGAATCCACCGGCAGGGGGAGGGGGTCTCTGTGTATTCAAGTGCAATTCGCATTAATCCGAATGAATTATTAAATACGCGCATACTGTTGGCTGGCTTACTACGGACAGAATAAACGCGCATGAATATCCTACCCGCGGAGAAGTCTGCCACGCGAAACAATAGCTATTTAGTGTCGCGCGCGCGACACATTACGGTATTTCAGCATACAGCCCGCAATTTTGAATCGAACTGTAAATTCCCGTCGATATTTAGAATCGCGATTCCATCAAATGAATAAATTTGACGCTCCCACGGTGTGAGAATTTCTATTTATTCGGATATAAGTCATGTTTAACCCTTTGTACTCGACAGGTGACTGTCACCACTTGATTCGATACAAATTAAGTATTTTAAATGAAACTTTGTATTGGTGTCTGAAATATTAAAATAAAATAGCTTTGTTGCTTATCTGTGAATTATCGTTAAATTAGTTTCAATGTCGTCTATATCTCGTCGGAACATGTTGAATATTTCCAGCGAAAAACTTTCGAGTGCAAGGGGTTAATACGAAATCTTCCCTAAAAAACGTTCACCAGTAGCTCCCACGTCAGCTCGATATTCAATTTTACACACTATTCCATAACTCGCCTCAATCCTTATCCATATAATTACACGTACCCCTTTCAACCCTCCAATTTCCACCCAACATCACAAACATCAACCCCCCAGTAGATCGAACCACACAAAAATAATAAACCCAACACCAGACCAACTTCCACTGAAAACCTCTCAAATTCTATTCCCCCCGACAACCGCGCAAGCGCTAATAAACCTCGCAACATGAACGTAAACCCAACAAACCCGATCGGCGAGCTGCCACAAAAGCAACACCAGAAATCGGACAAGCTCCGAAGACTTACCTCAACTAAAACAGTCGAAGAGGATATTCCGTGCGCCAGCAAACAGTTCCGACAGATCGATAAAGTATCGAATACTTAGCAAGTATAGACCGTTAAAACTCGAGCGAGCGGCGGCGAAGCCATCAAAGTCGAGGAGAGTTCCGACCCTCCCCTATCCGGCCATTAACACCGTCGACTCGGAGCTTCCGGCCAGATCAAGAAGTTAAATACGCGGATAATAAAAGTTCCGCGGGAACGTAGACACTCCCCGCCGAAAATGAACTCTGAACGCAGCCGCGTGCACGCCGGGGTCAGTGTATCTCGAGGGAAACTTACTTCCCCGGGCATTCTTCTCGTACTTATCATTCCCCGAGTCCCGGCATTCTTTTTTTTCCTCCCGCCTCCGCCCCCTCCTTTTCACCGCGCGACGTTCACCGGCTCTTTGCTCTTTCCCCACACGACTTCCGGCCGCGGACGGAAGAGTTGCGGGAGGCGCGAAGCCCCGTTAAAGCCTTCGCTTTAAAGCTTCGCAACTTCGCCCGGAAAGTTCGACCCCCGCCACGACCCGTTCGAACTATCGGTAAAACCTCGCCGCAGTATAAGCTCGACCTTTCCGATATTATTATTGCCCTGGGCGAACCTTGTACTTTCCGCGTCCTCGTTTTTCTTCGGCGCTCTTTCTCGTTTTACTTTTCACTTACTTTCGGCCCGCAGGACACGTAGCTCGATCCGGAACACGGACGGAGCGGGGAGGAGGAGGGAGAGGGAAGAAAAAAGAAACGGAGGGACACGGTTGCCAGTCCTTTATTCTTCTCTTGGAATAAGCAGCGCTCCCCGGCGCACGACCGCCGAATTAATCAACGATTTACGTCGGCCACGCCGACCGGTCCACCGCGGAACTAGCGCGGTAACTAGTTGCCGACGATATATTTCCAGCCGGCGGAATTAGCGGTTAATAATGTCGGCCCGGTCGGAACTGAAGTATCCCGGAGAGCGGCGAGGGTAACCGATTCGCGAACGGTTCCCTGGTTCGATTGTAACTCGACACGCAGGAGGACCCGAGGCGAACGGTATCGCGACGAACGAAATACATTTATCCTTCCGTTGACCTATTTCTATCGGCGTGCCATTCGGCGTTATTCCTGTAAACGAAGCGTTCGTTTTAACGTTCCGAATGTTCGCGGCAACTCGCGCGTAACGGCGCGATAATAATTATAACGAGTATTCCTTTCGCAGCGTTTCGATGATAAATAAAAACAACGCGAAACCGTTCCGAAGCGCGGACGCGGCTCGCCGGTTTCCGCGCGTTTCACTTTGCGAAATGAAATCCGCCGAACAGCGTTTCGAGCCGAAGTTAAACATTCGGAATCGCGCGCTGGGCCGTTCGCCCGCGTTTGTCTTTGTTGCCGCGCGCCCGTTGAATAACGGCTCCCTGCGGCGGCCAGGCCGCATTAGAGCCTAACTACCGTGTTTTACACGGTGCTTGGCCACGCTTTCCATCGAATCAAAAAGTCCGCCGAAACAAAGTGGCGTCGCCGTCGCCGGAGTGGACATTCAATTTAAAAGGGCCGATTAAAAGGCATTGTTTGCGCGCGCTGCGCCGGCCCGGCACCGCCTGGCCCTGGAAATGAACGCGGTCTCCCGGGCATCGTACGCCGCGCACGATCCACACGTATGCGTCAGGCCGCGCGGATAATGGCTCGAAGGTACATAGCACGGAGCGGTTCGAGAAATAGAAGAACAAATACCGTGGGACACGTAAACGATACACATTACGCCCCTACGTGACTGAGCTACGACCCATAGGAAATTCCGCAGACAGAGACATTTATGGGATCGAGCGGCGATGTCACGCGGACCGGTACAACCTCACCGAAGTCATTCCGCCACATTTATTTTCATTCCGACCCCGCCGACCGACCGACCGACCGACCGACCGCAGACCAATTGCCATCGGAATACATGCGAGACCCAGTTTAAAGTTACGACGGCGAGCTCGGCCCTTCGAGGACGAGGGTTTTCTCGAGTGTTGAGAAGGTAATCCGTGGGACGCTGAATTTGTTTATTAAACCTTTGCGGACGGAGGTCGGCGTTTCGGTAAGATGGAATTTTCGTATTTCGAAGACCAACTGTGGTCCATACCGTAACAGTCGAAATGACTGGTTTCGATTTGTTTGTTTCGCAGTTATTAATACCTTGAAAGTATTGGATATTTGAAATGATTTTGGAAATAAGTAGTTTCACTTGAGTACTATGATGAATATCCGAAGATACTGAAAATAATCTATTCTTACAATTTTTATGGAGATTACATATCAATCGTATTAAATGCTCGGTAGTTCTAGATCAACAATCAGTCGAATAGCAAGAGATCAGAACGGAGTTTCTTTTTAATTCTATTAATTAAGCAGTTGATATGTGATTTAGCTTCATATGTTGAAGGTTTTCTATGTTTCGAAGAATCTTCGTCCGCAAAGGGTTAAACCTTTGCACTCGAGAGGTGACTCTTAGTCGACAGCTCATTGGATATAATAAGATTGTTGGTTTATGTATGATAAACTGTGTAGAATGCATCGGGGAAATATTCGAACGAATCAAATTGTGTTATAAAGTAGAATTAAAGACGTTCATTCAAGTAGATTCAGGAAAAATAATTCGTGACCGAAAGGGTTAAGGTTTTTGATCATTGAAGGGGCAGGGAGTATGGATTAATATGTTTGTTTGAAATTAATTTGTAAGGCAGATGTATAGATTAATTTATACATAGACGCAGTATAAATTAGTAGATTCATTATTCAGATAACGAATCTACTTGCTTCCCACTCGAGATTCTGCAGACAAGTCGAACCGCGAGCTGCGCTCGAGGAAAATCGGTCAGTAAGAAGCGACCCGAGGAATATACAAGTTCGAGAATTCTAAATATGAATTGCTCTTCTTGCACCATTTATGAAGAAATTATTTATGGCCCTCCGCATTGAATCCCAATGATTCCATCGGAATTTTTAGTGCGTGAAAAGCACCTCTTTCCAATTTAAAGTTTTCCAACTTGCGACTTCGAGGAACCGACCCCCAAGGAGTTTCGGAGTTACAGTCAAACAGTTTTCAGTGGGACAGTAATTAGTTGCAAAAATTTGTTCGGAGTATCGTGAATCTTCGAGTCGAAGGAATATCGCGGAACGAGTCGGCGTGTCGATGCTCGTAGAGCATCGCCGTTAATGAAATGTCCGACGAGGGAAATCGATTTTCTATTTCACGGAATGACAACGCGTTTCTTCCCCCTCCCGCCGCGAGCCGTAGCTGAAAGAAGACATTGTAAAAAATGTTATTAACGAGTCTGTATTTAACGAGCAACAAAACGGGGCGCGGGGTTTTTCAATGCTTCCGATTTAAATATCTCTTGACGTGTATTTACCTATTCCGTTGCATTCAATGCAAACCGCGGATCGGAAGTATTGCGTTCGCAGACGTCCGGGCTCCGTATTCTCAAAACCCCGCGGCGGGTATAAAAAGATTCTGTCGTTCCGCATAATGGAATACATTAATCCATTCAGGTCTCCCTGCGCCGCGAGCTCCCTTCGATACGTATTATTTAAAAATCAACGTCAATTATCGAACGCAATCGGCCGGATATATTATACTTTCATCGGAACGTTTTATCTCGATGTCAACAATTTAACAAGCTCTCCCGGACGATTTGCCCCATTAAACAGAAAATATTTATTTAATTCCATTCTCCAATCAGTCAATACGCTTACCCGTATATTATGCTGCGATAAAAATTTACACGCGATATTCAGAACATATTATCCGTCGGTACGTTTCATCGCGAATTTCAGACTCGGGACAATGAAGTTTCACAATGAACCGCTTGAATGCTCGAACGAGCTTCATGGAAACGAATGAAAACCAAACGCCTCTTTAAAGCGTATAATCACGCTGCTTACCATCGGTAATACCAATAATTACGTAATAATAATCCTCGAATTACTGCTACACCGCTAATGAAATCACAAAAGAATTCTCACATAATGAAACAATTTCCCGTTTCACTGTACAATCCCAAAATCCAAGACACGAATATCCCGCGGCATTTCCGAAACCAACACCCATCGAACACGACGAGCACGCTGCACGCCCCATCGAACGAGAAACTAGACTCCGAAACTATTCGATCGACGGTGGATCCGATAGCTCGGGCTAAACGAGTCATACACTCGACGAGGATCCGCGATGTACACACTCGATCCGACTCGAACAGGTCTCTATCCTCCGAAGGGCCGGCGTTCCGGCAGGCCCGAAACATTTTCCTAACAACGGGAGCGGCGCGTGCCTCGCTTACGTTAGCCGGCTCGTTCGGCTCCTTCCGATTCGAGACTCGTCCAGGGCGTTCGTACCTTATACCATCGGGGATGCCGGATTCGTGATTCTCCGCAGAAACGCCGTCCCGACGAGCATCCAGCGGCGAGGGGCGGAGGAGATGTTTAATGCAAACTCATCGATTCTCGAAACCCTCGGACATTTTTCTCCCTCGCGCAAGCCTCTCGGAGGGGCTCTCGCGAAAGATTGCGGCGAAGATTCTATGAGTGATGGCGCCTCATAAAGTCGGATGTGTGCCGCCCCACCCCCCCTCGACGCCGGGTTCCCGCCCAGACGAAAATCACCTCTTGACCCGAGCCGAGCGACCCGGCCATTTCTTGCGGCGCCGGCTTCGATCCACGGTGATACATCGATCCCGGGACGGCGGGGCTCGCGGCTCTTGATTAGTCGCATAACTTTTTAGCATCCCCTAACCTGGGATATCCCGCGGAGAGCGATCGCTCGGAATAAGAAAGGATTCTCCGGCCGTGTTAGCCTAAACATCCCTCGGAAACGAGGCTGCTCGTTTTTCCCAGCTACTTCTGCAGCTCGTTCGCCCGCCGGAATTCATCTCGACCGCCTTATCGCGGCGAGCCCTGATTACCAGCGAACTGGGGTGCCTCGTTTTCGCGGGATCGCGTTATCGTAATGCCACTTCATCACGTTGTCCCGCTGAATTGTAACGCGCGTTTGATGGCCGGCCGAGATTCCGCGATGCGCCGCGTCTAATCGCGCTCGGGACGGCGAGCGCGATGTTCGTTTAATAACAGGGCGTGATGAATGTTCTCCGCGACGAGGAATATGTACTCGCCAGCGTGACGTGTCCCGTTTTGTTTGAGTCGTAATGAAACCTAGAATTAAATACTGTGGACCGTTATTTACTGTTATTCCCGAGGAAAGAAGCGTGTTTCTTGTTCCGAGGAGAATGCACCGACGCCCTCCATCTTGGAAACAAGGAAAAGGCGGGAAGACAGTCCCACAATTTTCCACTCGAACCCCGCCGGGAACTTTCAAGTACCTGCTTCATTAAAATTCCACGGACTACCAAACATGCTTCAACACTTTTCCAACTCTATCTCATTCGACCCTTCCAGCCCTGAATTCCACTCGTTCCGGACTATTTCGGAAAAGATTAAACACCTGAAACAAAGTGCGGAACGAGAGTACACGCTCCCAGATAAACTCCTATTTTAGAAGCGACGTAATTCAGGTTGCGAAGAGCCGCCAGCGCGAAACGACGTTCAAACAACTACGCCGCAGCACGGACAAATTGCAAAACATCCCGGGCACATAACCATCCCCTAAAATCGGGTCTCCGCGCGGCGGTACACTCAATCTCGAGGAACTGCGCCCGCGGAGCGGCATTTCCTCGCGGAAACGTACGAGGGTGGCAGCCGAGGGGTCGTCAAGTTTACAGTCGGCCGTCCTCTCCTGGCACACACGTAGCCGCGGACCACTTTACCCGCTCGGCGAATCTATCCGGTGAATCACGAGTGTCCATGTAACCATCGGCGGAGTAATCTCGGGGATCGGCGGGCTCGGGGAAATATTTGCGAGGAACGACTGGGCGTGCGGTGCGCCGGATATTTTCTTTATCGGCGGCCGAGCGCGTAAAACCGCGTGTCGACCGCCCGATCGAAATATATCGCGAAACCGAAATACCATTCGATCGTGTTCAGCGTCGCCGCCGAGAGAGAGGAGCCGACGAGGGACGTTCGTCGTCGTTCGGGGCAAGAATCGATGGCGGAGATTCCCGTCGTAAACGGAAAGGTCTCGCGCCGCTGCCAGCGATAGACCGCGTCGCTGGAACACGCCGACCTCGCCGAGGACAGAGCCAGACAGTCCGGGGGCGCGCGGCGTGTCGCCGGCAAAAAGAATCCTCGAGCTCCTTTCGCGTATTGTCCCGTGTTTCCCCCTCTGTTTCGACGATTCTCGCGTGACTTTTTCCGACGTTGGCAACACTCCGCCTCCGGTCGACCGCCGACGATTCACGCAAGAACCGACGATTTATTCGTGCTCCGCGGACGGTTCTTTTAATTCCCGGCTCTCCGCTTCCAGCTCTCCTCGGTGAACTGTGTGCTCGAGGATGTTCCTTAGCATTCGACTGCGACGATTCATGGGAGTCCGTTCATTCCGGAGAAGGGGCTGAGGGAAGGGGGATTTTTATGGAGTTTTGTTGGATTTCACGAGGTTTTCGGGATGCTTGGATGTGAATTTTTATCTGATTATCTTGTTACTTTGCATTGGGTTTTTGATCGTCGAGTAGAATGTAAAAGCAGACCGCGGATTGATAATTAATATTGCTTTTTAGAATACGTATAGAATGAGATTAAGAGAAATAAGAGGGTGGTTCGAGTAAGGTATATACACACCGAAACGATTGAATATAAGTGAAGAAGCAAACACTAGTAAAGACAAGGGTGTCCACGGGCCCTTGCCAAATTTTAAATCAGCCAAACCGTGGCCCGAGAATCAATAGGGAAGATTTCTAGGGGCAGAAAAGCAAGACTCTGGAATAGTTAAGGCGCAGACGAGGCGATTGTGCCAAGGAAGGCAGCAGACCATGAAGGAACCCCTAACTTCGGCCATTTTTGCAGGACTATGCTCCAAGGCATTTCTTTGCTTCGTTATATCTTCTCCTCCTACCATCGCGGAAGATCTTCCCTTAAATATATACAATCCGACATCTTTGTGCGGCAAAAAGGCATTACATATTGTCTCCCATTACAGTAAATCCCGGCTATTTATCCTCGTAAGAGGAAAACGGGTCACTTCGTTCCCCGTCTTAATATTCTTTTATATCCACAATGATCTGTCACGTTAAGAAGCGTTCTCTCTCGAAAACATCCCTTAACATTCATATCAATATTACTATACAATTTACGAAATACAGGGATATTTATTCCCGCTCTAACATATATCACAGAATATTATCGCACACTATTGTACTCAACTTACAAAGCACCATTGTTATGTGGGATCGTAGGTAGCAAATCCGGCTCGAAGGACCAAAAATGTTACGCTACGATCGACGTGTGATGCCCGCCAAATTAATCTTGGGCACCTGGATCCGTCGGTAGAGCAGTGGTCGCGTGTTCGCGTTACGTTTTGTTCGAATCGAGAATTTTGTACGAGTCTGTCGTGTGATAGACTCGAAGATGATGCGTGATTGAGTTTTCCGAATGTTGTACGAGAACTCTATTTGTCGAACGCGTGTCGTGAACTATGGAAAGAACAGTTTTGTCGAATGCGTGTGTATGACTGTCTTGACGAATGCGGATGTCTAACTGACTTGTCGAATGCGGATGTATGACTAACTTGTCGAATGCGGATGGATGACTGACTTGTCGAATGCGGATGTATGACTAACCTTCGTCGGAACTCTTGCACCCACAAGTCAACTTTCTTACCCCTCCTTCGGATGTACGGAGGGGGATGCTGACGGAGTGGGAACAAGAGATCGACGAAGTTTCGAGTAAAAAATACGTTTGGCAACAGCGAGAAAATACCGCTACCTTGACGAACGTGCAAGGGTGTACCCCGATGTGAGTACGCACCCTTGTCCGCAGGTAGTCCTCGCTGTTGCGCGCACGTTCGGTTAGTCAGCGACGAAAACCCCGTTACGTGGGCCCATGTGCACGTGCCCACCTAAGTACGGGCACGTACCCATGGCCGCGGGTAATCCTCGCCGCTGCGCGAGAATTTGTCTGGTTTATGACAGGGGCGAATTTTGTACGGGACAGAAAATGCGAGGCTGACTTGCACAATGGCCGAAGCCGGGCCCCGGATCAACTGTCCCGAACGCTCGATCGTGTTTGCGCCCGTGTCATAAACCAGAACCGTGTATCGACGTGCCGCGGTCCTCGGTATCCCGAAAGGCCCCTTGTTCCACGACGGAACATGCTCCCCCCGTTGAGAGACCCTGTCGATCAATTTGCGTACGAGTGTTGACAATGTGCGAATGTAATATACAATGTTGCGATACGGGGTCGTGTAGACGACGAAGACTTAATCCTAAATTTGCGTGATGATCCGAGAGGATGATCTTCTTCTCGTGGAGGCCGTGGACTGCGTGGATGCTCCAGTCCACCCTGGGATGTCAAGCGTTGTCTTCCGTCGGAAGAAGCGCGAGTTGCTTGACATTCCGCTTGAACGTGCCGTTTGCCGTACGAACTGTCACCGCCCTGATGACGCCATCTGAGCCGGGGTGTACGGCTTCGATGCGTCCGAGGTCCCACTGCAGCGGCGGAAGATGGTCGTTCTTGAGGACCACGAGAGATCCCGTTTTGATTTCGTGCGATCCTCGGGTCCATTTTTGTCGCACGTTGAGGTGGTGGATATATTCCTTGTGCCACCTAGTCCAAAAGTCCTGTTTCACCTTCTGGGCATGTTGCCAGGATGACAGGCGATTGCTCGGCACATCGTGAAAACTCGTCTCGGGCATGCCCGTCAACGAATTGCCGATTAAAAAATGGGCGGGAGTGAGAGCAGAAGGATCATTAGGATCTGACGAAAGTGGTGTCAGCGGACGGGAATTTAGGATCGCTTCTATTTCGATTACTATGGTATTGAAATGTTCGAACGTGTATAAATTGTCACCCATTACCCGTCGGAGATGGTGTTTAAAAGATTTTACCGCAGCTTCCCAGAGACCACCGAAATTGGGGGAAATTGAGGGAATGAAGTGCCATGACATCTCCTTATCGGTAAGGAAATGCCGTAACACATCATCCCCTTGCAAATCTTGGTAGAGCCGGGTGAGTTCGTTATTGGCACCCACAAAATTGGTGCCATTATCCGAGTAGATGTTACGACATATGCCCCTTCGCGAAATGAAGCGTTTCAACGCGGCGATAAACGCTTCCGTCGTCATGTCGCTGACAACCTCGAGATGGACGGCCTTCGTAGCGAAGCAGACAAAGACGGCAACGTAAACCTTAACGCGAGCCCGGTTTCGATATTTCTTCTCCTTAACGGAAAATGGTCCACAATAGTCGATGCCGCAATTCTGGAAGGGTCGAGACTGGGTGACGCGGGTAATGGGTAGACGACCCATTACATATTCGGTGCTCGGTGGGCTGACGCGGAAGCAACGGATACATTGTCGTATGATTTTACGCACCGAGTTTTTGCCGTCGATGGGCCAGTACCGTTGTCGTATGTTGTGTAACGTCGTGTTCAGTCCTGCGTGGTGGTTGTCGATATGTGTTTGTCGAATGATCAGTTCGGTTATGAAATGTCCCTTGGGCAGTAAGATCGGATGTTTTTGGTCGAACGGTAGGTCGGAGTTTTGTAGTCGGCCTCCGACGCGAAGTATTCCCTTTTTGTCGCGGAACGGGTGCAACGGGAGCAACTTACTTTTGGGACTGAGTTCGCGCTCAGTGTCGAGGCGGTGCAAGTCAGTCGCGAACGCGGAAGCCTGCACGAGTAAAACAACGCGTTCGTTAGCGCGGCGAATCTCCTCAACCGACAGTGGTCCGTTCGCGCGATAGTCCCTTTTGAACCGTAAACAGTAGGCCACGATACGCTGAAGTCTCTTTATGCATGAAAACCGTCGCAGAATTCCGTCGTCTCGAACGACGGACGTGGCGAGACACATCACCGGCCGCGATTCCGGTACCTCCGTGGAGGGCGCGAACCTTGACTCAGGCCACCTCGAACGGTCGTGGCTGAGCCATTGTGGGCCATGGTACCAGATCGAGGCACGAGCGAACTCCGAGGGGGTCTGTCCTCGTGAAACTAAGTCCGCCGGATTGTCGTTCGAGCGTACGTGATTCCACGCGGCAATGTCGGTCCTTTTCTGTATTTCTGCCACGCGGTTGGCCACAAATGTTTTTAGCGTGTTTGGTTCCTTTTGTAACCAATTTAGTACGATTGTCGAGTCCGTCCAGAAGTATGTCTTGTCGAGTCGGTAAGTCAGTGCGTCGCGTACGGTCGTGTAGAGGGATGCGAGGAGGACGGCACCGCATAATTCTAGACGAGCGAGAGTGGCGGTCTTCAATGGTGCGACTCGAGACTTTGCGCACAACAATTGAGATTTGATGTTCTCCGCGGAATCTATCGTGCGGATGTAAATGCAAGCTCCATAGGCTCGCTCGCTTGCGTCGCAAAACCCATGGAGCTCGATACGTCTAGCCGCGCGTTGAGACACGTGTCGTTCAAACCGAACGTGCTCCAACCGCGGCAATTCCTTGACGTACGTAGTCCACTCCGTATGAAAAAGAGCTGGGAGTGACTCGTCCCAGTCTAACTGCAGTTGCCACAATCGCTGCATCAGGATTTTTGCGGTGACGATGACCGGCGCGAGTAATCCCAAGGGGTCGAAAATTTTCGCGATCGCGGAAAGAATGTTGCGTTTCGTGACCCGCTGGTTATGGTTCGAGTCGACTACGTAAATGATGTTGTCGCGGCGCGAGTCCCAAGACACGCCGAGGGTTTTTACCATTGTGTCGCCAAAAACCTTCGGGTGAATTTGCGACGTGGAGAGTCCGCCGAGAAGTCGCGGATGGTTGGAGACCCACTGTCTGATATTGAGTCCGCCGCGTTTTAATAACCCGAGCATTTGATCGCGAATGTTCAATGCTTCCGCGTATGTATTTGCTCCCGTTATGAGATCGTCCACGTACAAGTCGCGTCGAAGAATATCTGCCGCCACGGGATAGTTGTTCTGTTCATCTTGCGCGAGTTGATGCAAACACCGGATCGCGAGGTACGGAGCAGAGGTCAAACCGAATGTGACCGTGTTCAACGTGTATGTCTTTATGTTGTTGTGTTCGTCTCGCCACAAGATGCGTTGATACGGCCGATCCTCAGGACGTATGATAAACTGGCGGTACATTTTCTCGATATCGCCTGTGATGACGTATGCATGCATACGAAATCGCAAAAGCAACGCCAGCAGATCGTCCTGAATCGTCGGTCCGGTGATCAAGGCATCGTTGAGGGAGACTCCACTGTTCGATTTCGCGGAACCGTCAAACACTACGCGGACCTTCGTGGTTTCGCTCGACTCTTTTAGGACCGCGTGATGAGGCAGGTAGAAACCGTGCGTGCCGGGGGTTTCCTCCTGGCTCATGTGCCCTAAGTCGAGGTATTCCTTCATAACGTTGGAATACTCGCGTTTGAGCGACGAGTCCCTTTTCAGTTTCCGCTCGAGTGCTGCTAGACGGTTTAGTGCGCGCGATCGCGATTCCGCGATGTCCCGTTTCTTTTCGTTGAAGGGTAACGCTACGACGTAACGGCCGGTGCTGTCGCGTGTAACGTTATCCTTGAAGTGTTCTTCACATTCCCGTTCCTCCGAAGTCAGATGTTGTATATGAGGACCGTCCTCCAATTCCCAGAATTTCCTTAAGTCGAACTGTAGACTTGTAAGGAAAGTCTGGGCCTTGATACGTGATTTCGCGGTCGGAACGCTCCCCCCGATGATCCATCCAAACTGTGTTTTTTGGAGAATCATGTCCGGTCCGTTTCGGGGGGAGAGACTCCGTTGCCCGATGCTCAGGCACGACAACGCAGGTCCGGTGCCGATGAGCATGTCCACGGTTCCCGGACGATGGAACTGCGGATCCGCGAGTCTGATGTTCGGAGGAATGGGAATGTTTGCGCGGTCGATCTGTTGATCCGGTGTTGGACCCGAGATTTTTGGAATGGTGTAGAATGTTAACACACGCTGATAGTTCGCCATTCTAGATTTTATCGTTGCCGTGATTAATTTCGTAGCTACCGTGCTCATTTGATTGAGCGCTTCAATCGTTGTCGCGCTCTTTTGAGCCGGTAGTTTTAATTTCGCGGCGAGATTTTCGGTCATGAAGTTGGCGGTGGAGCACGTGTCTATCAGCGTGCGACACTCTACTGCCCTTCCGTCGCGGTCGAGAACGTTGACGACTGCCGTGGCGAGCAGATTATTCGCAGGGACGTCGATCGCGGAGGCCGTACAAACGTGTTGTACCTTTCGTGTCTTGGTTCGTGTCGGAGTCGGTCGTGTCGCGGTTCGTGTCGGAGTCGGTCGTGTCGCGGTTCGTGTCGGAGTCGGTCGTGTCGCGGTTCGTGTCGCGGTTCGTGTCGCGGTTCGTGTCGCGGTTCGTGTCGGAGACGATCGTGTCGCGGTTCGTGTCGCGGTTCGTGTCGCGGTTCGTGTCGCGGTTCGTGTTGCCGTTGGTTGTGACGTGGTTTGTATAGCCGTTGGACGTGACGTGGTTTGTGTAGCCGTTGGACGTGACGTGGTTTGTGTAGCCGTCGGACGTGACGTGGTTTGTGTAGGTACCCTTAGTCATGCCTTAGCTGTCTCGTTATGACGGTGAAGCTTCGTGTTGTGTCGTCCGTGGCACACACGACAGGTCCCGGATCGACAGTTCTCAGTTTTGTGACCGTCTCGGAGACAGTTAAGGCACAACCCTGCCTTTCGAGCCGCTTCGGTTCGCTCGGCTATCGTCATCGCGGCAAATTTCGCGCAATGATACATCGCGTGGACTCCCTTGCAAAGGTGGCAACGCGGCGTGTTTTCCTCCTGTCGCGGTGAAGAGGGGCGCGAGATTCGTCGTCGTTGCGTTGAAGGCGACGAGGGTGGTGTCGACCGCGGTGTAGACGCCCGCGATGAGGTCGAACGCGCGATTGATGTCGAACGCGGTGACGACGGTGGCGTCCGTTCCTTCGTGACGTACGTCCGATGTCGCGTGACTTGAGAGTACGTCGGGCTTGGTTTCGAATGCTTCTGATGCCTGCCCGACCCTTTCGGCTCCTTGTTTGGAACCTCGTGATGGTTCCGTAACGTGGTTCGCGTCGAGGTCGTGGAAACGTAGCTTTCC
The DNA here is from genome assembly GCF_051020985.1 of Nomia melanderi. Lineage (NCBI taxonomy): Eukaryota > Metazoa > Arthropoda > Insecta > Hymenoptera > Halictidae > Nomia > Nomia melanderi. The sequence goes on from NC_134999.1 coordinate 36,783,168, forward strand.
GTTTGATGCGCCGCAATGTGGAGGTGTTTGAACACCTCCTCGATTTTTGGCGCCTCTGTATCGGTCAGGGTACGTTCCCACGATTTCAGGGTGCCCTTTCCCATTTTCGAAATCGCGAGGCTACACAATAGGTCATTGCCGATATCTTCTGGCGTCCGACCGAGAGCCTGCAATGACCTAATGTGCAGCTGTAAATGGTTTCGTAGGGCTCGAATGGATTCCGGAGAGTCGTTCTGCATCGTCGGCGTATCAATAAGCAACGCGGCATGACGGAGAATTAACACGCGTTTGTTGTCATAGATTTCACAGAGGTGAGTCCACGCGGTTTTATAGTTATCCTCTGTGATCGCGAATGCACCGATCGCGTCCGCGGCTTGGCCCAATAATGATAGACGCAGATAATTTAATTTTTGGTTGTTTGCAAGACCTGGATGGGCGTCTATCATCGTAAGAAACGCGTCTTTGTACGTCGTCCAGTTTTCGAGCTTCCCGTCGAATTTTGGCAAATCTATTTTTGGCAAATTGATGGTGATCGGGTGCGACGGAGACCCGATCAAGGAGGAGTCGGAAGCGTTGACCGGTGTGCTGTTTCGGGCCGGTTTCTCAAGGCTATCTAACAAACGGCGGGCGTCCGCGAGGGCATCGTCGTAATTGTCCGTAATTGTTATGCGTTCGGGGTCTAAACCCTCCAGATTTTCAAGGTACCCCAATTCATCTTGGTCCCTGTTGAAGGAGTCGAAGAGACTGCGTATACGCTCAATGCGCTCGCGAAGTTTGAACGGCGCGTTTTCGGAAGGTTGTAGCTTGTGAATAAAATCTTTAAATACCGTCACCTGGCCCTTGAATGCCCGTTGTTTATACTTGAGCATCCGGATGCGTTCGTTGCTATTGGCTTCTACGTTCGTTGCCATTTTAATAGAAGCGAGGATTGTGAAAGGATATTTGAGAGATCGACAATTCGAAACGAGCTTACCTCGACGATTTTCTCCCGAATTGCCTTGTAGGTGTAGCCTGGATTCCTCCTGGTTCCCTTGCTGTCGTCTCGATGCTTGTTTCCGGCTCGTTCGTGTTCCACGCACTGCTTCCGTAGGCCGAGGATCCGGCTCGAAGGACCAAAATGTTATGTGGGATCGTAGGTAGCAAATCCGGCTCGAAGGACCAAAAATGTTACGCTACGATCGACGTGTGATGCCCGCCAAATTAATCTTGGGCACCTGGATCCGTCGGTAGAGCAGTGGTCGCGTGTTCGCGTTACGTTTTGTTCGAATCGAGAATTTTGTACGAGTCTGTCGTGTGATAGACTCGAAGATGATGCGTGATTGAGTTTTCCGAATGTTGTACGAGAACTCTATTTGTCGAACGCGTGTCGTGAACTATGGAAAGAACAGTTTTGTCGAATGCGTGTGTATGACTGTCTTGACGAATGCGGATGTCTAACTGACTTGTCGAATGCGGATGTATGACTAACTTGTCGAATGCGGATGGATGACTGACCTTCGTCGGAACTCTTGCACCCACAAGTCAACTTTCTTACCCCTCCTTCGGATGTACGGAGGGGGATGCTGACGGAGTGGGAACAAGAGATCGACGAAGTTTCGAGTAAAAAATACGTTTGGCAACAGCGAGAAAATACCGCTACCTTGACGAACGTGCAAGGGTGTACCCCGATGTGAGTACGCACCCTTGTCCGCAGGTAGTCCTCGCTGTTGCGCGCACGTTCGGTTAGTCAGCGACGAAAACCCCGTTACGTGGGCCCATGTGCACGTGCCCACCTAAGTACGGGCACGTACCCATGGCCGCGGGTAATCCTCGCCGCTGCGCGAGAATTTGTCTGGTTTATGACAGGGGCGAATTTTGTACGGGACAGAAAATGCGAGGCTGACTTGCACAATGGCCGAAGCCGGGCCCCGGATCAACTGTCCCGAACGCTCGATCGTGTTTGCGCCCGTGTCATAAACCAGAACCGTGTATCGACGTGCCGCGGTCCTCGGTATCCCGAAAGGCCCCTTGTTCCACGACGGAACAACCATACAAACTAAAAAACATCCTCCAACGTCTACCAAAGAAACATCTAACATTCGCTTAAACCATCCGCAACAAATGAAATCACCCCACGATCGGCGAACCACGCGAAACACTTGACAACTCAAACATCGGAAGATACCACTACATCCCCGAAGCAAACGAAGCCCAAGGAACAAAACACTTCGCGTCCGAAGATCAATATCCCTAGATCCCCGAAGCGCCCTAGAAATCGGTCAATTGCAATCAGTATTCCCACCTCTCAGCGAGCTTCCAACCCCGTCGGCTCGCACGAAAGAAGTCTCGTCTCGCGAGGCAAGGTCGATTCGAATCTAGATTTCCCGCGTGCCAACGGAAAGAAGAAGAAGGACGAAGAACGGGGTGAGACGCGGCGCGGATTACCGCTCGCGAGGTTAAGCCTTTAGGCAAGACGGAACGGCTGCGCATTTTTACGGCGAGTCGAGGCGAGGCGACGCTCCCTTTGAGAAACGTCCAAAAGAAAATGAGTAAATATAGGCGGACGGTTTTCCTCGCCCGGCTCGGCGCGGCTTCGCGGCTGGCTGAAGCGCGAGCGTCTTTAGAAAGCACAACGCCGCGGCCAACCCCTCGGCGCCGCTCCTTACCCTTTCATCCCTGCGCGACGCGTCGCGGCGACGACTCTCTCGCGCGCCCTTTTCACCGGCCGCCCGTCCCATTTTCCATCGTTCCGGTAAAAAGGGGGGAACGGCGGCGGCGGTCCGCTTGAAATCACGTCGGCACGAGAACCGGAAGCCGGTCTGACGGTGGGTCATTCGATGCCCGAGATAAATGGCCCGGTCGGTTTAAAGGCCGGAAGACGACGCGCGGTTGGATCCTGGTCACTCGGCGAAAAGGAGAGCACCGTAGAATAGAGGTGCACGGTGGGGCGCGGGGGCGGGGGTTAACGAATTACCGAAGCAACGCGAGACATTTTTTCGCCAGTCGTAAATAAGGCGCGCGGACGGCGATCGGGAGCATGAATCTTCCGCTCGGGAGTATCTGATCGCTGTAAATCGTGCGCGTCGTGACGCTGGATCAGCTGGCAATGTAAAGAAACTCGTGGACAGTGATAAAGCTAGTGAGCTGGATTCGTGGGTGTTTCTTGCTCGGTCGATTATCTATTTCGTCTTCGGTGGGGATAGGTGATTTACTTGAAAAAATATGATCAATCGAGGGCGAGGTAAGAAGTGGGATAATTAGGTGTTCTTTTCGATGGGAGTGGGTTAATGGAGTTAGTTTGTATTGGAAAGTATTCTAAGGTGTTGGAGGATTGCTAGAGGGGTTGTAATTGAATGATGGATTAGTAGTGTGAAATTAGTAGGATCTGTGGAATATAACACGAGTCATACGCCATGAATATTGACGAGGTTAATTGTTTAGGGATTAAATGTATTCAAGCCGGTGGATACGGTTTAATGGAATACTTGGAAGAGCCATTACCCTTTACACACGTCTATTTACATAAAATCTCGGCCTATGAGGATCGAGGCGGCGCCGACTGAAAGGGTTTTCACGTCTCTTTGCCTCCTCCTCAGATTTGAATTAATCAAGCTAATTATGCGAACCGCGGCCCGTCCTCCTTGAATCCCTAATTCCCCTTTGTGGCCCGAAGAAACGTTGATCGTCGATCTTACGCGCGCATGAAACTGAAAATCCCGAAACAACCGGGTAGCGGCGGGCTGCGCCCCGCGATCGTGTATAAACGAGATTTAAAAGGAGCCTCGGCGTACCTGCCGGCGAAATTAACTGAAATTGAATCGCCCGGCAGGGAGTAGAAGGCGAATGAAAGGGTAACGAGTTAGAGGATCAAAGGTTTAGCAATTATAGCTATCTTCGACGCTCGCTCCATTTTCCTAAGTACGGGACAGATTGAATTTCACGGGTTGCTGGAACTACCAAACCGTTTCATACTAGAGAGATTGTAACGATTCGTGGAATTTATTAAAAATGATTATACATCATCGTTTCTGGTAAGAAACGTCCGAACTCTCTCGATCACGAATCGAGCAGTAAGCTTAAGGGAACGTCGCGGCCAAGTATTCGGTTAGTTCCTTACAGCGACGACAGTACGCGCTATTATCGGCGATTGTCAGTTGAAGGCAATCCCACGTTCCGCGTAGCTGTAGCAACTATTCGGGATTTCCTCGTGTCTACACGAGGCAGACGTTGTTAGCAGCTACGCCATGCACGAGCCGAGGCAAATTAAACCAGACACGGTTCCGCTTCCGAGCGACCGCGTTTCAATTTCGTTTGAAGCTGTTATTCCCGGCATTCTTGCGTAATCCCGTACACGCGAGAGCCGAATCGTGCCGAGCCGTTGATGCCCCGAAAAATCTGCAAATCGAGCTGATCGTTTGAACAGTGTTAGCCTCTTGTTGCCCAGGATTTCATTCGGCCGACCTTACTCGCGAATGGAATGTATAAACGACGCGACGATGAATTCTCCGCGAGAGCCTCCCCGATACGCCCGTCGTTCCGATGGAAATATCACTATCCTCTAATAATAACCAGACAACAGCTCGTAACATCAAAACGATCAACAGTTGAAACTCCTAATATTAATCAAGAATCTCTAATTCCATCCAGATGAAAACGCGTTCGAACACAGCTAAAAACCTTTTTCAATTCCATTTCACTAATTCGAATTCGCGTGCGAAGCCCGACGAAACAAAGGTCCTCGAAAAAGGACACAAAATCCCATTAAATATCGTTCACAATAAAATACGAAGGATTCCCAGTTGAAAATAAACACGTTTCCGACAGAATAATCCCGAAAAATCCGCCCGCCATATTACAAAAACGGCGGAGCCGTACGGAACGAGGCCGTTTCAATTTTTCAGCGGTTCGGTTGGCCCGCTCCCGAGGAGAGTACGCGCCTCCCGGCTCGGCCGTAATGCGTTAATATCTGTCGGATCGCGGCGCTCGCGGAACACGCGACGTTATGACGCACGACAAATAGAACCCCGCCCGATATCTCCAGTCTATTTCCCGTCAGGCTAGTAATACTATCAGATGCCGGAGAGATCAGCGAGCGGGGGACGGGCCGCGGAGGGGTGGGGCGCGGAGGGTTCCTGAATTTGCCATGCGAATACGCTCCCGGTTATTACGACAAGACCGCCCGCTATTCCTCGGCGCGTTGAAATTCTGCCACCCCCCCGGCCCCGGCGTGCCTCGCGATCGCGCCAATTAATATTCCGAACACGCGTACCGCCCTTCCGCAATCGTTCGAGTCGCGAAAATCCGTCGGGGGCCGGGAAGTTGCGCGACGCGGAACAGATTAGAGCGCGGCTTAAGCCGCTCCCGGGGCCGAGGACACCGGAAGAACGGGCCGCGCGGCGAAATAACAATGCCGCGGGAGACGGAGAGTTTAATCCGGCCGCGTGTCAGCCGCCTTAATTACCCGGCGAAATTCCGAGCCGGTCGCCCGCCGGAAAGGGCACTCGGCGTTGATCGAAAGTTCCGATCGTGGGATGAGCGCGGCGCGGATATTCGTTCGCCCTTTGCTGGCTCGCTTGACAACGCCCAGCGATTTCTGCCTCGCCGCTTTGGCGACCACGAGACCGTACGCCTGCCGCTCGGACGTTCGCCCTTTAGGTTTGACGTACAATCAACCGTTCATCGGAAGTATGCAAATTCTGGACGCCGCTGTTGGACGAGGCACGGTCAACTCTGAGATTTTGTTTTCGGGATTTTATCGTTTTTGGAGGAACTATCCCGTGCGAGTCCTCGATGTTGTAGGATATTCCCTTGCAAGTCGCAAGGTGTATACTGATTACTAAACGCTCGCTCGCCGATTACGCAAAGTCTCGCTCAAAAGTCTCGCTCGAACATCACCAAAATGTCTCTCTCCGCTATCACCCTGCCATGCATTCCCACTCGCTTTTAACACTAGCTTTACGGGCATTTATTGTACACTTCCTTCTATTATTCCTAAAAGAATTGATACTCGTTTATTTAGATTGTGGAAACTGGAGATTCGATAGTAGGTAATTGGGGTACATGTCAGTGTGATCGCATCAATCAAAATCGGCGTAAAAATTTACAAAATAATATTTCTAAAATCCAATATGCGTCAATTTGACGCGGTCCGTAAATCTAGTGTTAATATTCAAAATATCAGAAGAGATAAAATGCATTCCTGATTTCTTCCTTTCGGAACTATAGAAAATTACACAGGTTTCTCAGAGAAATGACAGAAGATATTGCTTAGCAAAGTTGTAGATCGCTTGAAGTCTCAGTAGACACCTTTGGAGTTTCCATATTCGTAGAGATTCCTAGTTGCTGTAGCTTGCTATTATTATTTAATTAACACTAAATTTACGGGCATTTATTGTACACTTCATTCTATTATTCCTAAAAGAATTGATACTCGTTTATTTAGATTGTGGAAACTGGAGATTCGATAGTAGGTAATTGGAGTACATGTCAGTGTGATCACATCAATCAAAATCGTAAACATTTACAAAATAATATTTCTAAAATCCAAGATTCGTCACTTTGACGCGTTCCGTAAACCTAGTGTTAACGCACACCCCCATTTGCACTGTCTTTCTCACCCTTCTCACTCGCATCTTTCGTCCATAGTCAAAATTCACGTAGTCACGTACACATTTTTCTCACGAACCAGTCGCTCGGTTCCAAACGCTCTTCCTCGTATTCTTTCAGCTACTCAAGATTTTCCAAACGCGGTCACACTATTTTCCAAACACCGCGGCGGTCCGTCGCAACATCACCTGCCCTTACGCACGCAGAACAAACCATTTATCCCAGATATCAGTGGGTTTTAGTTAGCTTGTCTGGGAACGTGTTACAAGCATACGATTGCGTTTTCCTTCTTTCTAGTTGGAGGTTTTGCTAGGTGAGACTAGGTCTGCTAGGTAGCCTCTAGATCGCCTCTAATGATGGTGCTACCGAGCGAGTGGGGCTGGAAAGGTCGTGGAGTGGCTCGAGGGCTGGAGAGTCTGTTGGTAATGCTCCAATTGTGAAAAAGGAGTTGGTTCGCGAGACGTCTTGCGGGGAAGATCGGAAACTTTCGGTAGTATCGGTTTGTTGCTGAGATACTGGTAACTAGCCTTGTTTGTGAGTTCGGTACGCTTGAGTTAGTCGAGGATCTGGGTTCCCGAAGTTAGGACTCAAGAGCTGAAGTTAAAATTCAGCATAGAAAATAGGCAGCCCTGCGTTGCGAAGGTCAAAGAGCGAAGTTTGCTTTCGGGATTATCTTTGTCTCGCCGTTCTACGTTGATCAATCGTAAACACAAAGCAAATAATTTCGTAAGCCGAATATTGAGACGCTGCTTCATCAAGACGGTGTTAATTCAAACTCAAGCATCGCGGGAGATTATGCCTCTGATCAGAGGAGCTAAGTTTCTCAGGAAACTGAATCCTCGCTTAATGCGCAGCGTGCTCAACGACGAAGTTGCTAAGAAAGAAGTCAATCTCTGAATCGATCGGAAATCGTGTCCCGAGACAAAGGACATCGTTAACTCCGATACATTATACATGTCTACGGTATTAACTGCGAAACGGTGGAAAGAAGGCAACGGGAAGTTATACGGCGCGTGGGATCGCGAGCAGCCTGCCGGAAGGGAGATGAGTTTCAAAGTTCCCCAAGAAGGTAAAGAAGCTCGCGAAGCGTGGAAGATGCGGTCGCAGACAATTCAGCCGCGGTTCGAATGAACGGTGCCGTAATTAAACTCTCCAAGAGCTTCTCTTTCACCGGCGTATCAGCTCTCTATCGGAGATAACAGACGTTTGTCACAGGCTACGGCTCTCAATTCAACAAACAATCCTAGATATTTCTTCCTCTGTGTCAGGATGACATTCAGATTATAAACTAAATTGCCGCATTGTCTTCGGATGGAGAGAATCATCGGTCGGAACACTGACGAATCGATGACTCAAAGTCGTCGATTCAGAAATAAAGATTGCTCGATTTGTTGACAATAATAATGAATCAGCGAATATTTTGTGACCTCGTTTGAGACTGTCGTTGCAAGGAAAACATAATGATAAACTTGCAGCAAACTGCTGACAGTTTCTGACACCGTGCTGTCGGGGAAAGATAAAATAAAAGACAGTTACGCGTTGAGACCAATTTAAGCGGAATATACATTCGACTTATATAATTTCTTCTAGGTATCATTAATTACATCACAAACAATACATTCATTTTGTCATTGTTGGCAGACTGTTCCGCGAGTCATTGTTTTTAGTAAAAATTATGGAACGATAAAGTCACAATGATAGTTACAACGTCACGCTGTATATTAACCGTGACGAATGCAAAATGAAATTAACGACCAGTCTAATAATCAGCCGGAGACTACTCGATACGGAGCTCCGTTGCAGCTGGCAGCTACGTTTTCCTCTAATGATCGTAATTAAACGTAATGGCTACCTCAGTGTTATATATTTATGCGGGACGTGATTATTGCGGCGCTTCTGCGCTTTATGCGACATAAATTCTGCATTCTATCGATACCAGTTACTAGTATTAAGGTTAATGCACGGCTCTCATTTTCTGCAAACATGTTGCGCACCAGGGAACTCTTCTAGAGTACATTAAAAGGTTATAAAACACAGTAAGAAAATGAAACAAGAGAAAAAAGAACATCTACAGAAATCTTCGCCAACTATCAACATCTGAATCTCTCAAACTGAAAACACATTAACCTATTACCACTAGAACTACCTAAAATAACCTGTTTCCATCTTTTCATTTCGCAATTATCCCAGAAGCATTGTTATTCGAGATGATCTTGAAAATAAATAAATTCAAACAAACCGAAAATAACCTATTGTTCCATTTTTTACAGGAATTACATAGCAATCGTATTAAATGTAGTTCCAGTATTAATCTACTCTTCGACTCAATACAAAACATCTAATTCCCAATCATTCCAGAATTCCACAGCACCCGACAGAAATTCGAACCATTAAACACGAACCAACAACTGCCGACTCGCCCGAAACAAACACCGAAGACTCCTACCCGGATCCGGTGTTCCACGCTGGCAGTTCCTTACAGAATTAAACAAGATAACTTCGTGCAAAGACGCGAGATAGCCAGGCTCCCCTTTGAACTTCCACGGGCGTCGAGGCAAAAACCAAATAAGGACCGGCTGCGATTTTTTTTCGTTCAATTAACCGTGACACGGTCGTCCGCGGAAGAACAAAGACGTTCAATCCTCTGATTCCCGATCCGCCGGAAGTGCCGTCGGGAGGGTCGCGCAAGAAAAGTTCCCGGGGCAGAAGCGACAAACCGGGGGCGGTTCGGTTTTGCGCGTCGGACCGTGCGCTCTGGGCAACGTTAAATGAGTTCTGCAGTTAACAGGGAATATCATAAATTCCGAGGCTGCTGCCGGTGCATTAACTCACGGTTCAGCGAGTGGGATAGGATATAATCAGGCCAAGTCGAGCTGAAGATGACGCCAGGAATATTCGCCCCTCGCCCGGTCGGCCACCGAAATTCGCGAGATTATCCAAGATACCCTATGATTAATACGCGGCCCGGAGCTAGCATCCGGTCTGGTTCGAGCTCGTTATCGATTCCCGAACCGTGGAAAACCCCCGAGTCCCCGAAGAACGTGATCGCGCCGGCATTAATCCGCGGTGATCAATCCGACACGGAATAACACGGAAATATCTAACGTTCAATGACGGGATCCCGCCGATCCCCGAGCACGGCGCTCCTATTCGCTGATGGCCGATGATGCTACGTAAATATTTAACCGGCTGGAATTACTGTCGGCAGTTCGGTCGCCGGCCCGTCGACCCTTCTCCCAAGTAACTCGCTGCCGATTCAATCGACTGTAATCCGTCCAATTTCGGATCCGCTCGCTCCGAGAGTTGTGTTTAACGATTAAGATTTGTGGCTTGTCGTTTGGAGAAGCTTTCTGTTTGCGGGAACTCGCATGTTTCGAATGGTTTTGCATTGTTTTTGAGTCTGTGGTGATTGGGACAGTTGAATCGTAAAGATGATTTGTCAGAGGGATCTGGAGTTTGAGTACCAGAATAGGAATTGAGAGTTTCGAAGCTGTACAATTCGAAAGAATCGCTGGTAATTAGTATACAAAACGGAATTCCCCATTCGCAGTCGCACCCCATTCACGGGCGACGCCATTTCCGGGATCAGGAGTTGGGACTTCGTGGCTTCGGAGGGTCTGGAGCGTGATTCGACTTCCAAACTTGATAGCGATCGTTTATTTAGGCTTCCCTTGACAAACTCCTCCGTATACAAAGTGTCGCCATTAATCCTGTCTCCGCAATTACATCGTTTCATTGGTGATATTCTCGCGAACCTCTTGTCTCCCCTCGACTCGCGGTTCTTTTTCCGAGTTCCCTCTGATAAACGCCGGTATCTCGCTCAATCAGACTTAACGTCCGATCAAGAATCGCTTCCTAACCCAGATTTAACCCGGACGAGCTGTTTAGATCAAACAAACTTAGCGTGCAACTCAAATTTGCCTTCGCTATAATGTTCATCGGCCAGGATACCCGGAAGGAAAACATCATGCAACGGAACCTGCAGTCCAACATCATTTCCAAAGCTCTGTGTACTCGTACTGCATCGTACCGCGAGTTTAATAAAACACCAAAGCAGTTTATTTCACGAAACAGTGGATCGTTCATCGCGACCAAAGAAATCTAATGCACCCAGAAGACCAACAACCCAACGAATCTTTACATCCAAGCGAAGAACTCTCGACACGACCAACATCAGCAATGATTTATTTAATTACACTTGTTGACACACTCCCCGAACTCCTCGAGAATATAAATCAGCGCGGATGATACCGTTCGTCTCGAGCAACTCGCCCAGGTACGCTCTCCTCGCGCAAAAACGACGCGGCGGACAGAAATTACACAACAAACGTAACTGTTCCAATTGTTCGGTGTACAGCTCGTTCGTCGTGCACGAGCATTAGCGGCAATAAGGATTACGTGAAACGTTTCCGTAATACTAGCACCGCGTCGCAATTGTACACTAACCGCCGCGCTAATGATTTAAAGCCGAACGAACCGTGGGATTTCCGTCAAACATCTCAAGTCCGACGCGATAGCAGGGATTATCGTTCCGGTTACGCAATGACCGGTCGATCTTGGCAGGAACGCGTTGCAATTGCTAGCCGAGGGACTCGGAATGATATTTTTTCGACAAATATCCCGACCGTCGAGTCCAAAGATTATCCCGATCCCGGCGATCGTCTCTGGTGGCCCGTAAAAATCATCGGACGCTGTCTTCTCGTCGCGCTCGACGTACATCGATAATAATTGGACGAGTACCGGTTACGATATCGCCTTCCAATAACCGAGATGGCCACGGGGACCTCCCACGCGAGCCTCGAGCCACTCCAGCCACGGAGGAGTCATCGCAAACACGATCCCGGCAAGTTCTTAACGGCGTCGAGTGCTCGTCGAGCCAAGACCACTCACCGATCGGAATCTCCTCGGCGGTCTTCAGTCTTGAAATGCGCATAAATTCAACGCCCGGTCCATCGAAATTCCCAACACAGCTGTCCGCGTTGTTTCCTTCGCTCTGACCGAACTTCCGGGGAACACGAGTATCACCCGCAATCGCGGGCTCTCGGGGGATTCCTTGATTTCCGATGTACATGGCAAACTAACGTGACTGATGGTTGATCGACTGTCGACGCATCGCTGTTTATTGTTGCTTAACGCTGGACCTACGTCGACTTAATACTGAGTTTCTACTCAACTGTATATAATGCATCTGTGTGCAATATTGAGGTAAAAAGCTTTGTTTCCCAATTCACTTGCAATTTTTTTTGAGTTAATTTGAAAAATATGGTCTGGGTTTAGTTAGAAAATGTTAAGTATTTCTAATGAAGTACTTCCGAGTGCTAAGGGTTAACTGTGTGACGAGTACATACGTCATCGTAAAGCTTGACATGATTCTTTCAGCGATGAATTGTTTATTTTTCACATAAACGTGTAATTCTCATTTGTTTCGCTTTGATCTTTCATTAAAATATAATTTTATGAAAATACATTTTTCGATTTCATTGCGCGCAGGACGATAGGTTTCTCCAACTAAATTCCACAGTTAATTGATTAAACATTATTTAGTAGGTATAAGTCGATTCGTGCAATTATGCGAATAGGTAATACTCTAGTTTCGAAGCTAGCTTTCGAATTATAGAAACAAGGGCGTAGCTATCTGAAAGCAATGGAGTACAGTGTAGAATAAACGAATATATCTAGCGTTAATAGAGCGTATCGATATATTTTTCCGACGTTGAATTGTAAGAGAAGGGGTACAAAGGTGTTCCGAGGTTTCAATGATGCAAGGTTAACTCCCAACTAGGTTCCAAGTAGAAGAAGAGAGGTAGAATATTCAGTTCCCATAAGACATGTATTACTCGCGAAGTATGCTTCATACACGCGACGGCGGCAGTAATTTATTCACGAATCCCGATAAAGTTCGCCTTACGTCCGATTAGCGACGCTGTCGCGTTGAATATCTCTAGCCGAGAAATTCCTCGTCTTAACGGAAAACACGCACGATAATTCGCAAAAATGCATGTACTCCATTCCGAAAATAGAAGCTAATCTCGCTGCGCAGTAGAGCAATGCGGGCGCGCAGCGCCGGCGATAACCTTGTCGCGGAAACCAGTCACACGATAGCGTCGCGTGCACTATCTCTACAACAGTAATTAACAGTAATCAAGCTCCTGTTACCGGGAGTCGTGTGCTTTTTCACTGGCGGCTCGATTTTCCGCCGGTTTCCGTGCGCTGTCGCGACGCTATCTTCGGCTCGTCCGCCGAACGTAGCGCCGCCCGCAATTATTTCGCGGCGGATACACGCGCCGATAAGGAAGATAAAGGGAATGGCGAGCTCGAACGTGAAATTGAGTAACTCCGGGAACGAGCCAGCCCCGGCGCGCGGCGATCCTCGCCGTCCCATCCCCGGACCGTCATTCTTTCACTGCCGCCGAGTGGAAATTTTGCAGATCCGGCAGGGGTGATTGGATTAACTTCCTGAAGGAGGGCGCAGCAACGATAACGGCAGGGGGCGGGTTCTTTGAATAAAGTACCCGTCGCCGGGATATCGGCGCGCGTACGCCATTCGGAAAATTTCCGCGAGCATCGGTTACACGCCCACCGGGGATGATGCACGGGGAATTCACGAAATCCCGGCGGATAGCACGCCGGGAAGAAAGAGTCTCGTTGATAGCGGGTTCACGCTCTTCCGTGCACGCGCATCCGTCGTTGCCGAGTGAACGCGAGGTCACTGCAGGTAGACAAACACGTACGTCAGAGGATTCTTATCGAATCAGGCGCGTGAGGCATTTTTCAGTGCGTTCGCCTGACAGCGTTGATTGCAAGCGTTATTCCTGAGGTCGTCTCGTCGGCGCAAATTTTCCTGTCTTCAGTGATTATCTTTGAGAGTAATTACGTCGGAGACTCGGGGTTAATTTCAGATAAGAGAATTCTAAATAGTGCGTATTTTTCCATTTCTAAGGAGGGGATGATGAATAATTAGAAGACGAATGAGCTTCATTCGATTCTAGGAAGCTTTTAAGTGTACCGAGCGATCGCGCTGCTTGGAGCTCAAACGGTTAAAAGAGGAATGCTATTGTTAAGTCGTAGTTGCTTATCGTTGAACGTTGTTCGATAAACTATAGATATTTGAGGAATCGAGGGAGGAGAAGAATTTGTTCGACGAGGCTCCGGTATCTTCGAGCTAGCTGCGGGCGAACTTGTTAATCGTTTGGATAAGAGATTATCGCTCTGTGACCCAGTCAAGACGAAACTTTGGACGCCGATTCGTCGGTGTGCCGTTGCCTTTCGTTTGTCAGCGAGCGACGCGCTCGTGACTTTCGACTCGGCACTCGTTCAAGGCCGTTCCCCTTGTTTCTGACACTGTTGCACCGTTTATTCTGTTTTCGGGACGAACCGCTCCTCCGTCTGCTCCCAAGTTTGCTTAGGGAATCAAGACGCACGTCGATGGGGAAGCTATCTCCGTTGACTATTCCGGTTTTTATCGGACTGTAGCATCGGAGGCATTTCCGCGATGCTGTTGACGTTATCGTCCCATTACAGATAAGCTCGCACGCGACCAATCGTTAGCAGCCATCAGATAACTCCGACAAAAATAAGGAACATTTTACGATAATTGAATGCCACGCGTGGTACCTTGTGTTTATCGGTCAGATTAGTTCGATTTCGTATTGTTACACAGGTGTTGCACAGGGTTAAGAAATTCTGCCGCAACTGACGCAACCTTTTGGATGATTAAAAATTTTTGTTCAGATCGTAAGATCTTTAGACAAACAGTCGTATAATTCGGGATGACTCATGACCGATATGCTGTCTCGAACTTGGATTACTTCTCGATTAAACGGCTGGTGTAATATTCAATTAGCTAGTATCTTCGACTGGATGACACTTGAATCTACCCCAGAAAACTCTAGGGATTACTAATTCCCCACTCCATATCCTCAAGGACAAACTATCTCTTTATTCCTGGAGGGAAACTAATCTCTGCCCTCTCAACCCTTCCCTTCTCCCCTCAAATTGCCTCGAACAGCATAGACTCAAAGTAAAACACTCATAGAAGAAAACAATATTACTTCCATAATTATGGAACACAATATTACTTCCATAATTATGGAAAACAATATTACCTCCTTAACCCCTTGCGTGATAAAGATTTCTAAACTAATCTAACAGGAATGAATGTTGTTCATTAACGGATCAAAGTAAACAACTATTTTGCTATTATCAATATTATCTTCAAATCAACTTCCACCTGAAGTAGAATGGAACATTTTGTTGCATTTCTTACAAATTGTCGATAGTAAAATATTACAGCTTAGTAACGAAAGTAAATAGTACGCCAAGGGGTTAATCACGGATCCCCCAATTAATGACCAAATAACGAAGTACCATCGAAACAATTTAGTAAGGAAAAGGAAACCATAGGCGTATCCTATATAAATCTTTGCTCCAAAGTGTAATAATCGATAAAAATTGTAGACGGAAAGTAAATAGTACGCCAAGGGGTTAATCACGGATCCCCCAATTAATGACCAAATAACGAAGTACCATAGAAACAAGCGTCGACTGTTCCGAGCGCTCCGAGAAATGCATAATTTGTTTTCTAAATATCCGGCGAACTCCTTTCGAAGGTACACCGAACTACTTTCCGCGTCCAACGGCGACTACAAAGAAGGTATCTCCAGCGCGAGAGGATAAACCCAGCTACGGATGGGAAGGTAACGACTGTATTCAACCGGCGAGTGCGCCCGCGTTTTCACGAGGACTTAACGGGTCTCCTATTGATATTTGAACGGCGAGACGTGTCGGACAGCGATCCGCGGATCGCTACCTGGACCATTCTCCTTTCGATCGGCTATTCCTCGATGCCGGCGATAACAGTAAAAGTTTATTCGCACGCAGTTACACGCCGGGATGGCCTGGCGCGGCGCAAACAGAAGGAAGCCAGGTATCCCCGTCCGACGAACGAGAATTGATGCAGCTTTCGGCCGGATGGAAAAGCAGGAATGTCGCTCGTAACGTTCCAGGCTGCCTGGCCAGAGCCGATAGCCTCCGGAAGAGGGTTCTTTTGGGAACAGTACGTTTTTATACTCGCTAATGGGGCGCTGGATCTTCCGTTCTCCCCTGTTTCCTCGGGGACGGAGCCTCTTCCAGCTAATTATGAGACGCAGGAGATGCTCGAGTGCATATCCTGCAGTCGTACCATCCGAGACTTCGTTAATGGAACTCGAAGGAATTACATATATATTCGAGAGACTCCGTTCGAAATCCACACGAGTCTCAAATGATATAGATCAATGGATTAATGTAATTTCGTTCGATCGGTACACTTGAATTTATCGATATATCGGAATAGAAACAAACATTTTACCCGATCGATACAACTAAGATTACAAGCACAGTCCTGATTAGATCGTGTTATTGTGAAATTATTGCGCGGTGTTGCTTAAACTTTTGCAACTCACTCGACTCGAATCCGACATAATAATCCATTCGTATCGCGATGGTAACTTAACGGCGGACTATCGCAAGATTTTCGGGACGAGATACGTATCTGATCGCGATCCAAGAGATAGAAACGTAGGAGGGTCGAATTCAAGTTCACTGTTGCGCCGTTGCTCGCGAACGGTTGGTCAATATTGCTCAGGCGGTTCAATCTCCCGGAAACGCTCCCGTCTTGCCCCGCGTCGTTCCGTGTTTTTCGGAAATCGATTATCCGAGCGGCGCGCGGCCCGATAAAGTCCGCCATCCGCGCGCGCGGTGCGTTTCCGAAATTGCATCGTATATCCAGCGAGTTTAAAGCGTCAGCCGACAGGCATACGGCGACGCCGATAAACCGGGTGCGATTGTAAATTTGCTTCGCGTTACGGCCGCATAATTTTTCATTGCTCGATACACCGCGATAATTCACCGGCGGCCGTATCAAAACGTGCCAGTGTAGATCGCAATCGGTCTACTCGCTAATACAACAATTTGGAACGGGGCCATGCGATAAAATCCATGGACCGCTGATTGAATAGCCGGAATTACCGATTACCGGCTGCGATTAATGATGTTGAACAGGTGGCTTTGGCTGGGGTCTTCGGGAACGGTGCTTAGAACGCAGCTTCCGGTACCGATGCGAACGGAAGCGTTTAGTTTCCGGAAGAACAGGCTCGTTAGCGATGATTCTGGTTAAATTACTTTTGCTGTTACGGAATTCTGTTTTTGCAACTGTTGCTGCTGAATTATGATAAACATTAATTTGTACGTGAATCTAGATGATTTTGGGTGTTACGTTCTGAATGATTCGGTGTTTCGACTATATTGCACAGTGCGATCTGTGGACAAAACCCTAGAATTCAACTACTCACATAACGAAAATTGAAGGTTTCTGCTAAGTAGCTGCTAGACAAAATGATTTTCATCTGCAAAAACGTCATAATATCCCCATAATGTAAAAAACATCACCACCGTATGCTTAGCTCTATACGTGTACCCATCCTTTACATTTTTTGTCTGAAGCATTTCTTTGCATCACTCATACTTTTTAGTTGAGTGGTTCATACGACGGGCGTTCGACCGCACCGTGTCACGATGTACACATTAGGCTGTGGTTCAATTATGCTCACATCAGATCACGTTCACCTTGAGATTACTTTAGTCTGAATGAAGACCAGACGGTGTCGTACTTGAAGAATATGTTTCCGATCAAGCGATCCATGCGCGAGCACAGTGTATCTGAATCAACGCGTCATCCTCGGTCGGATCCTAACGACCTCAGATTGATAATAGCCTGTC
Organism: Nomia melanderi; assembly: GCF_051020985.1. Lineage (NCBI taxonomy): Eukaryota > Metazoa > Arthropoda > Insecta > Hymenoptera > Halictidae > Nomia > Nomia melanderi. The sequence continues at coordinate 36,800,511 of NC_134999.1, forward strand.
CCAGGGAATTTAACCTTCGCTGACTGAAAGATTGCTTCAATTTCTGTTTCATGTTTTAATAAATCACCAGCATTGAACCGGCTGAAACGAATTACACGTGGGTAACCGGTCCAAGCTCAAGGCTGGATCGGCCAACTGACATCACCGTCTCGTGCCGGGGCATTTCGCATTACGTAATGGCCGGTGATAGTGCGCAATGACGTTGTGTGTCAGCACACGTGACCCGGCCGCATGCCGTGATGGATCCCTCCGGCGCGGGAACGATTCCGGCCTGACAAATATAAATGTTTCCTCGCAAACACTGATAACGTCGTTCCGGCAGTGCCGAGGCGTCGCAGCGCGACCGGCTCAAACGCACTGTCGTTGCGATAATCCCGACGATATTTATGCCAGTGTGCGACGCTGACTTCCTGGTAACGTGACTGTTGAAAAAAAATTCATCTCCGAGGCATGGGAACCTTCCAGATACGATCCACGCGAATCGCTCGATGAATGGTTCGTCGCAAGTTCCGCTCGTAACGGAGATTTCGGATGAAATCCGTGAATGAGAGGCCGACCGACGGTACAATGATGTCATTGAAATTCGCCTAGCATCGTCGCTTAATCGGCTCGCGTAAATAATTCGATCGGCGCGGCGCGATTCGTGAATTACTCGCGTGTGCGTAACGCGAACGGGGATTGTTAAACGCTCGGCCAATCGGGAGCCCACATCGCCGTTCCCTCGGCTCGTCTTAAACGCACGCGTACGACCTCAGCCATGTTCCTTTTTCTCGAACCGTTTGATTCAGCTGCTCGGGAAACTGGAAATTCGTACCAAGTTCGAGAACTCTCGATGCTGGCAGGTTTCCGGCACTGTGCCGAAGAAATTTGAAGAATGGTCCTTAACAGACGCATTCCTCCGATGCTCGGTCGATATTTGTTCCAATACGAGCTGCCTCACTGTTCCAATATGAACAGGAACTTTATACGAACACGCTGTTTACCTTCGAACGATTATTTATACATTACTCCTGCGAAATTAGATGCGCGTAGTATAATTTTCGTATAACCAGTGAGAAGCGGGCTGCTCGACTGTCATGAAGTAGATTCTAACACGTAATACAAGACGAGAAGGAACATCGACTGAACAATTCAATTCCATGCGTGTCTGACCACATCTGACCTAATCTACTGCGCCAGTTGCAAGTAACCCTGACATTCTTTAAGGAAAGCGAGCGTTTTCAATGATGCCGCTACTGGAAGTCAATGAAGGTTACGCACAGCACGATCTCAATTATCACTCTATATTCTGCATCGCTCTGTTCCTAGGAACAGATAGAAATCAACCGGTCTCAACGCAATTCACCGAGCACAAAACTCAATAACACAACACCGCAACTACAGTACGCGGGATTACGCATGCTCTATTGCGACGAATTGCGTGCCCTCGTTGTAATCGCAGGGAAAACCTTTATCTTCCATCTGCCTTATCGCGCAGCAGTATGCAATATCAAGCCCAGTATCAAAAAATCCGTGTGTTCTCGTTTGATCAAGATAAAACGATCTACCTACAGATGTTACCAGTCATTACATACAAGACCAACTCAACCCTTATCAATTGCAAAACATTGCGCGAAAGTAAGCTCTCATATCGGTGCTTCCAATCAACAGTTCCATAAAACTCATCCACCAATCAACGATGAAATAAACGCGACCTCCAGGAAGCGCGAAAGAATTCCTCCGACAATTCCGTGAAAGGCTGTCGCCAATCAACGGAATGATCTCCAGAAAACACGAATGATCCAGAAAAACACCAAGGTTCTCACACAGGCGTGCATCACGAGGAAACGCGGGCTGTGCGTAATCATTCCGCTGGCATCGATCATCAACGGTAAAATAAATGCGACCTGCAGGAAACAAATGAAAAATTCCTGCGATAATTCCTTGAAAGGCTGCCGCCAGTCAGCGGAATGATCTCCAGAAAACACGAGTGATCCAGAAAAACACCAAGGTTCTCGCACACAGGCGTGCATCACGAGGAAACGCGGGCTGTGCGTAATCATTCCGCTGGCATCGATCATCAACGGTAAAATAAATGCGACCTGCAGGAAACAAATGAAAAATTCCTGCGATAATTCCTTGAAAGGCTGCCGCCAGTCAGCGGAATGATCTCCAGAAAACACGAGTGATCCAGAAAAACACCAAGGTTCTCGCACACAGGCGTGCATCACGAGGAAACGCGGGCTGTGCGTAATCATTCCGCTGGCATCGATCATCGCGGAACAGGTTCACCGTGTTCCTGTTACTCGGTTCAGGCTTCCTTCGGAGGAAAGGCCTTCGGCGGCGCTGTCCGCGGGCGTTCACGGTTACGAAACCGCGCGGAACACCTCGAGTACAACGATGATAGTGGACAGTGACTAGCACACGCGCCGCAGCGAACTTCTGCTGATTACAGGGTCCGCCGCGGCGCTCGGGGAGCGGGGGGTCTCATAATAACTTCAATTGAGCTCCTTCGGCCGGCGGAGCCTGGAGAGTGCCGGCCCTGGTTACGTAAACGCTTCAAGTTCGCGTGAGCGAGCGAGCCGGCGCGCCGCGGCACCCGGTGGTCAGCGTTAATCACCGGCGTGGCGATGATTAGCGGCCGCCGAGCGGCGCGTACATTCTTTGACGCGAGCCGGTCACTCGTAGAACCGACCGCTCGGAGCCGTCGACGCCGCCAGGCCTCGATTCCATCGAGCGTCGACCGCGTGCTCCGTTCGAATGATATGGGAAGTTATGGTGAATGCATTTTTAACGCTAGGGCATTTATTGTACACTTCATTCTATTATTCCTAAAAGAATTGATGCTCGTTTATTTAGATCGTGGAAACTGGAGATTGGATAGTAGGCAATTGGGGTACATGTCAGTGTGATCGCGTCAATCGAAATCGTAAACATTTATAAAATAATATTTCTAAAATCCAATATCCGTCAATTTGACGCGGTCCGTAAACCTAGTGTTAATATTCAAAATACCAGAAGAGTTAAAATGCATTCCTGATTTCTTCCGCAATTATTAAAAATTCCACAGGTTTCTCAGAGAAATGACAGAAGATATTGCTTAGCAAAGTTGTAGATCGCTTGAAGTCTCGGTAGACACCTTTGGAGTTTCCATATTCGTGGAGATTCCTAGTTGCTGTAGCTTGCTACTATTATTTAATTAACACTAGGGTGACGGGCATTTATTGTACACTTCATTCTATTATTCCTAAATAATTGATGCTCGTTTATTTAGATTCTGGAAACTGGAGATTTGATAGTGGGTAATTGGGGTACATGTCAATGTGATCGCATCAATCGAAATTGTAAACATTTACAAAATAATATTTCTAAAATCCAATATGCGTCGATTTGACGCGTTCCGTAAACTTAGTGTTGAGAGCATGAATTCATTACTGGTTCTCTTGTTTGAGCGCCTGCTGTTTGAAACGTGATATTCAGGAGTGTTTTATGCAATGGAGATTGTAATTCTATTTTCTATGATGACTTTTTGTAGGTTGTATATACGTCATTTAGTATTTCGGAATACTAATGTTTCGCTGGCGTGCAATGGAACTGGTACAGATTTATTCAGATGAATTCGAACGTCTTGTTATTGTCCCATTCCACTTATAAGGAGTACAATGTGATTGTTTTTCAAACAAGATTCACTTACAATCGGAAACGTGGGTGGCATCGTTAACGTGATTCATTAGAATATTAGATGATAGACATGCTCATTGGCTGTCATCGTTTATTTGCAAGAATCTTTGCATGACTCGGCCGATTCTGTTGACGTGACGTTCGACAGATGTTCATTAGCGATTCCCGGCGCGAGCTTCCGCGAGTCCATGATCGTCATTTCAGCGAGAGTCACTTTTGCCGACTGAATGGACTGGATTTTTCGGTGCGCCGCCTCGTGAATTAACTCGGTCGCACGCCGATCCAACAGCGCTGAGGAAACAATACGCTGTAACCGCGAACGATCCCCGCGCATTACAATATTCTGATGACATACGCGCGCATCGTGCGCCGGTGACTAGCGGCCGGCGCATTGAAATTCAGTGCACTGAATTCCAATGTCATTTCGCAACACTCGTTTCACAACAAAACTGCACCGCGGATCGCGGAGTAAACCGTCGGGACGCCGAGCGCTGCGCTGACTGCCGAGCGTCGGCTGCATAAATTACGGAAATAAAGTGAACTGACAGCGGAGCTGACAGTCGCCGGGATGCTGTCGCGACACGTGCCATTCCCGGGCCATTCTTCGATCGGCCGATCGAAGCGGTAGTCGATAGCATGTCGTTTGTTCGCCGATACCGCTAAATAGGCGCCGAGTAGTTTATTAACACTAACCGGACGGGTCAAAATGATTCCAGATGTCTCGTTTCTGCGATTATTGAGATGATAACAGAGGTTTCCCTGAGAAGTGACTAAAGAAATTGATTTAGCGATACGTAAATTGTACAGTTCTGAATAGATGCTTCTCTCGGAGTTTCGACATTTCGATAAGTCAGTTGAACTCGGTTGTGTGTTAATACGTTGACTGGCATAGTCAGTGATTAATGGAGCTTCCGAATGATTTGGAAGCTATTGTAATTTAATTAGAATAAGTAGATGATAGTATGACTATCGTTCCTCTTTAAGAAAATAAGTGATACATAAAACTGAAGGTTTTCGTTGCAACGTGTTAAGGCCGTTTGTGCAATTCACGCGGTTTAAGGCAACTATCTTGTTCCACGAAGGACCGGGCGTTTCATTGCTTTGTCGTTCTTTGACTCGTTTTCCTTCGCTTCTGTGGCACTTATAGACGAGGGACATTTTTTAAGGAGTGGCAATGATGGAATGGTAGCTAAACGATACGTTCTGTTCAGAGATTAAAGCTGATTGAGATATAATTGGGATATGATTGAGAATCGAGGCTTGATTGATGTCAGACCATTTTTCAATCGAGCTGAAACAGTAGTTTCTTGTCCAGTTTCGCGTTCGTTACGACGAATAATATTGAACTCGCATAACGAGTCTTCTGTATCCACCTCCGCGATTCGGTTTAGTCGGAAACTTCGCAGCTGCGAATTCTGCGAAGTCCTCGAGCCGAAGGCAAAGTTCGCGAACTCATAATCCGGAAAAATCGCAGCAAGCCTCGAAGATAATTTCGCGGAGCTCAGAGAAAGCCCCGCGTCCTCGTTAAATTTAGAGTAAGACCGGCAGTCCGGCGATGTTCGCGGCATAAAAGTTATTCCTCCTGCGAGCGCCCGTACGAATCGACCGGAAACTTGTAATTGTCGTCGGACCGCGGACGCTCACGCGACACATGCCTATTTCGTAATTTACAATGTCCAGAATTAAACTGAACTTTCGTTAAAGATACCACCAGCCTCCGAGCGGGGTAGGAATCTCATTAAACTTTGACAAACATTTTAGATCAACCTATTTCACCTTTGACCTGTCTGAGTCGGTTCCAGGTCTGGTTTTTCAGAGCTTCGTCCTATTTCTCAATGTATAAATACCAACGCGATGCAAGAATTATAACATTCTGAAAACCAGCACTATAAAGATTCCAATGCACAAGGTAGACTCTACCTTGTAATGCTCAATCGAGTCACCTTCGTGAATGCAAAAATATGCACAGCCGATCACTCAACAATATGCCTCCGTTTACCATTCCATCATCCTTCTCTTTCCACTTCACCTAGAAAATCACGTTGAACAGGAAACAAGAATCTCGAAGATGACACGAAAGATCGAGCGCTGATTGCCAGAAGAAAGTAGATCGTTGTCTGTGGCGAGCAAGTGTCCGTAAGTGGCACGCACGGAAAACGATTGTTAGGTGGGGGAGGCGCGTGGGACCCGGACGAGTACGAAAATGAAGAATAGTTCCGAACGATTGTTATCCGTCGAGTGTTGACGATAAGATGACGTCTGCGGTCTGGGGGATTCTCGTTAGAGTATAAATAATGGCCGGCCTCCGTATGGAACGTCACACTTCGATTCTGCCCGGCACACTCCGTATCACAAGTCCACAGAGGCAGAGTGAAGTGATCCATTAGGTAGACGATCCACGAATCCTATTCGCAGGTCAGTGACGTCGATAACGAGACACGGTTCATCGGCCTGTACTGCACCCGGCGCGTGTGTTCAAAGTGGACCATTACCGGTCGATCGGTCTGACGAAAAAATTCGATTGTAAACCGAGACACGGGATTGAAACGACCCTTCCCAGCCCGTCGATCGCGCCACTGCTATGCCGCTTTTCCGCGTGGACGACGCCTGTGCGCCCGTCGAGGCTGACAAGTTTCGAGGAAGTGACGAGAATATTTCGCGGTGAACGACGCTTCGCGCGAGTGACGCGAGAAACGAGCTCCGCCGCGGCGAACAGGAGAGATGCGCCGTGAAATAACGTCCTCGAAACCGCCATCGAGCCGATCGAGTGAACCTTTCGCGCGTGTTCCTCCGAGTGGCAGCGGAATTACATAAAATCGTCGTTAACGCCGCCGGCCAACGCGCGCCGACGCTTTCTCCGCTGTTGACGTAGCCTCGTTAATTCTTCGAGGAACTCGGTTGCGACATTTCCGTCGAATATTGCTCTCTATTTCACCGCGGTTGAATTTGTCGTTAATAACTGTTCCAGGAAACAACCTGCAAACGTTCCCGAAGGTACGGAAGAATCGAGATTTCGAAAATGATCTTCCAATTCTCGCGCATCTCGGATAATAGTGTATGAAATCCGTCCTCGCGAGCGGTTGTCATCCGTGAAATCGTGGAAAATGGAATACTGCATCCGGCGAGGCCGCTTTTTATTTCCCGACAAACGGATCGCGGGAATAATGCTCGATAACGAAGCCGAATCCCGGGGAAATGAGATTTCCCTAGCAACGGGAGTGTTAAGAAGGCGATAACTCGTTTTCCGCTCGGTCCCGCGGCGCGCGCTGCCATTACCTCCCGACACGCATAAAACGGCCATGCATCAAGCCGCGTCACGGATCCGTCCGCGCCGAAATAAACGGAATCATTAATCTCGCCGGGGCCGATTTGTCAAATCATTAAGCCCCGCGCCCCCGCGGCGCATCCGGCCGGGGGCCGTCCGCGCGGCAATTAGCGATAATGCGAAAAATTGTTTGACAGCACCCGGGAACGCCGATGTAGGTTCGACAGTCTAATTATAGCCGGAAAAATCATTTGTCCCCGATTCTTTCTCGCATCCACGCAACGGTCTCGCTGTATCGCGTTCCCAGTGACCGGCACGCGATAAGGAGAGGCCGTTTAATGACCTCGAGCGAACTAATTTCGCGAACTGCCGCGTAGAATCAATTTTCGCGCCGATAATCGAAACGCGGCCGTTTACGTTTACGGTTCGTTAAGACGGATAATTTGATTATTCGAAGTAAAAGGGATATCTCGAAGAGCGTGAATGAATTGGAAACTCTTCACCGGCGTTTTCAAGCGTCGAGCGTGACCGGCGACGAAGTTTTCGAAACAAATTCAACGAATAGGAGCATTATTCACCGCGCATAAGTCCAGCTGAAATATTATTGTTCCAATTTATGGGAACGAGCCGGCCTTATCTGCCGGTACATGCGTTCTGTCTAAACAGCAAAATTTGATTTATCGCCCGCGATCGGCGGAAAATCAGTGTACTACTGTATTTTGATCTGCGGCAGCGATTCGAGTGACGAACGGGGGAATTCAATTAAATTTCAGTTGATCTGTGTATTTGTTGTCGGTGCCGTTCTATTCCGTGAATTATACACCGCTGTGTAATCGAGAAAGCGTTGAAGCCTCGAAATTACAAGGAATAATCGTGGATATGAATATTCACGCGGTAAACAAATGCTCGAGGAAGTATGAACTATGATCGTATCATAATCCTGTTGAAATCAGATAATACGGGATTCAATGCTAACGGCTGTTCCGTAGGAATTAAAAGTTTCACCGATACGGATCTTCGATCGCACGGACGTGATTTAATTAATCCTTCGATCCTCCGTTGAACGCAGGATTATTATATAAGTCTCGTCGAAACGTGGAAATTCTTCTTTATCTCTGCCTCGGTTTCTTTACAGATATCTCCGTGTACATAATTAATATTCTGCAATCGAATCGGGAATAAATCTTTCACCGACGACGGCGTAAACACGCGAAACAGTGTTATAACAAGTGACAGCGTCACGAACTGCTGCGTTCATCGTTCGACGACGAAACGTATTTTTCCGCAATTATCTTCCACACGCCGGCTGCGTAACCGTTACTGATTATTGAACGGTCTTGCACAACAATGAATTATATCTGTGAACGCGGTAGCAAAGAAGGTTCCGTGTGCTTCGCTCGCCGAGTATCCGCGAACATTCTGGCCGCGGCCGTAAAGTTCTACCGTGATTTCTGCTCTACTGGTACGTGATCAGCAGAATGCGGTCCTTTGTGTGAGGCAAAATTGCTTCGGTGTAATTTACGGCGTAATCTAGCGATTTATTTGGTCCTCTAACGATTCCAACGGATTTACCGTCTCGAGAATAATCATTCCTCCGACGAAACAGAAAGGGAATAATCCATCAGCGGCAATTTCGAAGACAATAAAACGGATGAAACAACTGTTTCGAAACATTGAAACGTCACGAACACTCGAACGTTGAAATATCAGAAATATTTGCACGATAAAAACAATGAATATTTGAGCGCCGACGTTTTATAAATACTCGAGTGTTTACTAATTGACGGTATCGACGAGCCGTCTCGCCGAATACCGAAGAATTAACATTAAACCGGGACCTCCGCGTTTAATTGCGCCCCGCGTTTCATTACGCTCCTCACGTACGCGCTAACTGCGCGAACATTCGCAGTCCGGTGATCAGTTCCCGCGGGGCACGTTCCGAATTCCCTTAAAATATCGACGGGAGCGTGTCCATGGACAGAAGGTGCCGCGCCATAGGGGAAGGGACCCGGGGAGAGGGTCATCCGCGTTCCATTACCGTTTCTAATTGAAACGGCGACGTCGGAAACGCGGGAAACGCTTCCGGTGAATATCGAAGCTCGACGGATGGGGCAGTCTTAACGGAGTCGGGCGGGGCGGGAAACGGGGGCGAGGGCAAGGGCCTCGGAAAGCCTTCGCGGCGGAAGAAAGAAAAGACGAGGCGGCGAGCGGGGGAGGGATCGCGGGGGTGAAAGCGTGATAAATCTCGCCGCGAACAATAAGTTACCGTAAAGAATCGTTTCCGCGTTGGCTGACGCGCCGAGAAGAACAATGATTTGTCGGGGAAATTCTCCAATTCCAATTCCAATTTCAGAAATGGCCCTGGGGACACCGTCATGGCTGAACCTCGACTTCACCGAGAGGATACTGCGCCTGTCGGAGGACGACAGCACGCTGCAGGTGATCGATGTATTTGTGAAACCGGCGACCGACAAGGGCGACAACTACGCCAGCGATATGATAAGGGCCACCGTCGAGTTCACGCGGAAACAGGGGGGTAAAAAGGTCAACGAGAAGAAGTCGCTGATCTTCAAATTCGAGCCGCTGGTGGAAGGGCCGCGCAGGGATATGGTGAGCCTTTCAACGTTCGTTTTTGTTTGAGAGAAATTTAACTTTTCAGTTTTTCGCAAGTGTTAGGAAAGAATTTTTGAAGGGTTAAGTAGACGGTTGATAATGGGACGTTTGTATCTATCGTTCGCGGAGTGTTTTTTATCTCTTGCTTCGAGTTAGCTTTTTCTTAGAAGATCCAATGCTTACGTGAGAAATCATTTTATAATTATTTATAATATTACTGTTGGAATATCTACAATGTATACGTTATATATTGATATAGGTCATTTCTGTGAATCTCTTTCCGCTTGCTATCTATGTTACGGTGTTTCTCCGCAAGTTGACTTGAAGTACTTCTGTTAATCAGTTACTCCTTTGATTTGAACTTGATTTCACGTAGTGAAACTATAAAATTTGGTATTCAATATTCAACTGTATATAATGCATATGTGTGCAATATTGGGATAAAAAGCTTTGTTCCTCAATTCACTTGCAATTTCTCTTTGAGTTAACTTAAAAAATATCGTCTGTATTTAGTTGGAAAATGTTAAATATTTCTAACGAAATACTTCCGAGTGCAAAGGGTTAACTGTGTTTGACCAGCATACGCGCCATCGCGAAGCTTGACATGATACTAATTCTTTCAGCGATGAATTCTTTATTCTTTCACATAAACATGTAATTCTTTGTTCCGCTACACGCTCCATTTTTTTATTTCATTGCGCGCAGAACGAAAGGTTTTTCCAACTAAATTCCTCAGTTAACTGGTTAAGGGTCAACATCATTCCTGTTTCGAATTTGAATTAACCAGACGTTTCTCTAATGTCATGCCAGATCGAGAAGTCGCAGATATTCGACACAGAGATCTTAATGATGACGGATACGCTGAAGAAGATGAACAAAATGCTGGGTTACGAGAACCGCCTCAGCACCCAAATCTACCACGTGCGGATGGAACGTCCGCTGTGCTTAATAATGGAGGACCTAGCACCTCTAGGGTTCCGCATGGCCGACCGACAGGCCGGTCTTGACCTGGTACACTCCATGCTGGCTGTTCGGGGATTGGCCAAGTTTCACGCCAGCTCGGTCGCTTTGTGCGAAAAGGTGAGCGTCGTTGATGAATTTTTCAGTTGCTAAACACAGGCCACCGTGGCAACTCGCAATCGCAGTCCGAATGTTCTTATGGGTTAAAGTACTTCCCAGATTCCAAACTGAGTCTCAGAGAAATTGCCTTTACCTGACCTGACTCGCTCGCGAGAGAAGTTTTGTACTCTTTCTAAACTGATCTCGAGAAAAGTTCTTGCTGACGTCTGATTTACATTCATTTTAATACGACGAGCTTTAATTTGAGATCAATTTCGTACCCTTTCTAAACTGATCTCGAGAAGAACTCTTGCTGACATTTGATTTAAATTTATTTCAATACGAGCTTGAATTTCATGTTAAAAACAACATTTCGGATGAATTTTTGGGCAACATGAAAGTTCGAAACCACTAAGTTTCATTCCGGCTTCAATTTTTAGCCGAGACTAGTGAAACTTCGAGACTAGTTGAACCAAGTCTCCAGAACCTAACCAAGGCCAGGAGCTGATCACCCTAATCCCCAAGTTAAGCCAAGATAATCCGAAAATTCTAATACCTCCTAGACACAGGAGTTACTGCACGGAATTCCTGAGTTGGCCGAAGGTGGCCCAAGAAATGACCCTCGAGAAAGTAGCCGTCAGTCGATTGCGATTTTTCAGTTGCTCGGCGAACACGATTCTCAAATGATTGCAGGAACCGAAGCACAAAACGATATACAGGAAGGGTATCTTCAACGAGGACTTCCCGGAGGATATATGCATGTTCTTCATCAACGGTTGCAAAGCGTTGGCGGAAGAGGTAGCGACGTGGACGGATCTCGAAAACGCGGAAGTGTAAGTCGAACGATGGTAAAAGTATGTTAACACTTTGCCGGCCGCTGTCACGTACGCGTGATTATCATTCCGATGCTTGTATAGGAATACATATTGATGCTATTTTTTAGAGAAACAATTGCTTCCACTGTTCTCCCTTCCCAATTTACCAGATCGTCTTTTGTTCGAGTCTTTTAAGCTGATGCTTCTTCTGTTAGTTTGAAACTGTCTTTTGCGATAAATGTGCGACCGGCAAAGTGTTAACCAATCGGCAGTCGTTAAATACGTTTCTTGCACTCTCAGATACGCGGAGAAGTTCAAGAACATGGCATCTAGGGTTTATTCCATTGGTATAAAGGCGGCAGAGCGGAAGGACGATGAGTTCAACGTGATCAATCACGGCGACAGTTGGGTGAACAATATGTTGTTCAAATACGATGAGAACTCGAAGCCTATTCAACACATTTTCGTAAGTGTTCATTCGCGTGAGTCAGAAGTCAATGCGGTTGAATCGATTTCTTGATGTGTTATGATTGTTTAGTCATTGAAGGATTCCCTTGGTTCTTCGTTTCTACATCAGAAAGCTTCTGAATATGTTACATAATCATTTCAGAAGTCAACACATTAGTTTCCTCAATGTTTCTTTTCTGGGCTTAACTGCATTGACTTCGAATCATAATGCTTAACCCCTTGCCTTACAATATCAGGCGATGATTTCTAATATGGTTTAACACTAGAACTACGTACCAGTCAAAATGAGTTTCAACGTTTTTATTTCGTAATTATTGATATCTTAAAGCATTGAACATTCGAAATGATCTTGAAAGTAAATAGTTTCACTTGAATACTATAATGAATGTCTGAAGGAACTGATAATAATCGATTATTACAATTTTTATAGGGATTATGAAAGTTAGTTCTAGTGTAAACATAAATGTCATTGAGTTGTGTTAAGTTTATATGAAACATTATTCCCGTTAGCAATTTGTATTTATATCTAGACATAGAAAGAGCATGGGATGTTTCCTTCTACTATTGCATTATTAACGATAAATACTTGAACGCACTCATGCAATTGAATCGTAAGACAAGAGGTTAACGAAACCATAAAGATCACCTTACTCACGAACCATATACCGCAATGGGAGGCGAAGCAGCGAAGTCCTTCACGGCAAACTCAAAGAACCCTATATCTCATCCAGCACATTTAACCACTACAATCTCCTTCTCATCGCGGGCTAAGCCATCGGAAATCCCGATAAAAATTCGAAAACGCGAAAGCCCGGATTAATAGACCCTTGGACCGTCGCCACGAAGCCGAACGTTTATATCAATCCCCGTGAAATGGTTCGGTGTAACGGTGGGAAGAGAAAGAGCCGCGTGAAAAAGGAGAGTTTCGACTGCTCGGAGCGTCGCGCGCTATGAATAATGCAATAAATCCGATTCGATCGCGTTTAGGTACATTCCCCACCTGTCAGTCGGCAGTTGTAAAGACCGGGGAACGACGAATCACGGCGTAGAGCGAAAGGTAGAGCGAGCGTGAAAGAGAAAAACGGAGACAGAGAGGGAAGCCGGCCGGAGAGGGAAATAGGGTGAGCGAGGAAGCATCAGACAAGCAAGCAAGCAAACCCTCCACACCCGACGACTTCCTAAACACGAATCCCGGTTCTTTCCCTCCTCGCCGGGGCCGGCCGATTTCATTTACAATTCAATTCCGTGCCGCGCGCCGATCGATCGAGCTTCGATTTACGTTCCAGGTGGATTTCCAACTGTGCGTTTACAGTTCGCCGGCGATCGATCTGCACTACTTCCTCTCGACCAGCACGTCGCAGGAAGTTTACGATAACCATATGGAATCGCTGCTGCTCGAATACGTGGAGGCCCTGGCGAAACTGATGAAACAGTTGGACTGCAAGACGCAGCCGCCCACTCTGGAGGAAATCAAGAAGTACATGAAGGATCGGGCGGTGTACTCGCTGATATCGTCGATCACCGTGCTGCCGCTCGTCATGGTGGATAAATCCGAGGTGCTGCAGATCGACGAGATACAACAAGAGAACGGGGAGTACAACAATCCCGCTTACAAGGGCAAACTGTACAAGAAGCTGATCTTGAAGAGGCTGCCTAAGTGGGCGGAGATGGGCCTGTTAGATTTGTAGGCTCGGCGGTGGCGATACATCGAATCGGATCTCCTTGAACGGGAGAACGAATGTGGAATCGGATCAGACGGTTTAGAGGACGCATCGACGAGCTTTTCGATGTCCCAATGATGTCGGATACGTATGTACGCTGTGTAGAATAATTGTTATGTAGCTTTTTTCGTTTTTACGTTTAACCGCGCGCGCGTCGAGGACTAGGGAAGCAACGGAACGCCGCGACCGTAGTCGAGCGGCTCGCTTTCGACGAGCTGGAATCGGTCCGATAAAAGGCGTCGTTTCAAGTAGAATATTGATAACCGAGCCGGCAGAAACGACCGGCGAGGTTTACGATTCGATTGTGGCGCGAACGGAGGGAAGAATATTGATAATCGATTTTCTGCGACGGGAGAGACTATCCGGTGCACTTGTCCGTTTCGAAATATCCGCCGGCCAGATAGTACAAATCGACATGTTTCTAGGCGAATTACACGCGGCCGCTTCGATATATTATCGAGCGCGGCGCTAACGTTTCCCGCGCGTCCCGCCCGCGACGGGGCGAATAACGTTACGGGAGGAAATTTTTAATTTGCCCCGGCGACCGTCTGTCGGATTTTATTGATGCGCCGGATAACGAGCTCACGCTTTGACCTCGTTCGCCTCTATTACCATAAAAATTGACCGACGGTCGCGCGAATCGCGCGCGGGCCGCGCAAAAATTGTTTCGCGTTTAATACGAGAAAAAAAAATGTAATAAAATCGGAGGGACGATATTCGGCGTGGTGTTCAATGCACGACCTGACCGCTGTACCCGAGTTTATTAAGCGCTCCCCGGGAAATTTTCCCCTGCAACGAGATTCGCAGGTTGGTATACCTTCTTTTCACGGATTTTTGTGATTATAGAATTTTGTTTTGCCGTTTCGTTTGGGAAGTTTGAAGGACACTTCAGATACACGAGTAATTGATGGTAACAGTTGAATGATTACGTTGTTTACGAAATGCTTCTAATAGATAGTGTCGATTTAGATGATAGGAAACGTCACTGTCTGTAATCAATCTTAACACTAGGTTTACGGGCATTTATTGTACAGTTTGTTCTATCGTTCCTGGGGAAGTTGATATTCGTTCATTTGGATTTTGGAAATTGTAGATGTAGAAATAGACAATCAGGATTCGTAATCGTGTAATTGGATCAACGAGAACCGATTGAAACATTTACCAAATAATGTTTATAAAATTCAGTCAAATTGACGCGTTCCGTAAACCTAGTGTTAATTCACGTTTCCCAATTATACTGTCACACTAGAACTACCCAACATTCAATAGGATTGATATGTGATCCCTATAAACATTGTAATTAGTATCGAAGCAAATCTATTTTCAAAATTTCGAATATTTAGTGTGAAAATATCAATAATTGTTGCGTCGCTAAATTTCTTTAGGAGGGTTATTGATGACACCTTCTGCGAGGCACATTGGAGCCCTGAATATTTTTTACCATAGCAGAAATAAAGGCCCAAGGAACCATTACTTCAATAATTTAGTCGTATTTGCTTCGGCACGTTTTGCCAGTTTTGTAGATTTACCGTAACTTTAACTTACATCTGTTTGCCAGAAGTCGAGGCGATCCTTGGTTTTATTACTCGCTATGGTCAGTGTCAAGAACGTTCAAGACCCTTGCGTGGGTCACCCAGGGGCTGCAATCGGCAACCCCCTCCAGGATCACCGGTTGAGTCCCACTCGGACAAAGTTTGTACTCCCCTACCAAAAAAGGTTTATAAAAACCCACGCAAGGTACCGAGGAGAGACACAAGAAAAATTTTGAATAAGACACAAGACGGAACATAGACGTCGTTGTATACTCTCGCCACTGACGATTATTATTGAACTAAGCAAAAATAAACACTAAAGTATTCTTCACTGAAGTAATTAGATACAGTCCACTTTCCAAACAGTTCGCACAAAGTTAAGTCGGCGTGCGACGTACGGGTTTCCCTATAAGATTTTCGAATAGAAAACGCGTAGACAACAATAATTGCGAAAGAAAAGTACCGAAACCAGTCATTTCAATTATTCCAGTAGTTCTAGTATTAATTGCACAATACCTTCTACAACGATTAACAATCTCAGAGCACTCCGTACTCTCCCGAATTCAAAGTGAATTACCTACGAGCACAACATCGAACGCAAATCGTCCACAAAAAGCTCGACCCACCGACCTCTGAAATCTCTCAAGCTCCGCAACGGCCGTTACAAAAGAACCGAAAATTCAGCCATTCGCTTTTTTTGTTTCGGCCGGCGCATTTAACGAGGCTCCTCTTTCTCTCGAGTGTAATGCGGCGGAATGAATAATTGAATATCGTTCCCGCTTAACAAAATTCAACGCGCGGGGAAAACATTTGGTATGCGCGAACCTAATATTTTCCCTCTGATTTAATTCGCCGGCCCGTTTAATCAACCCCGCGGGCTTTTTTCGACCGCACGCCTGCCGGCGAATTATTCATGCTGTCATTGGGAACAGTCATTGGCCCGCAGCTCCCGCGTATATCTTCCGCCGCGGGAAATTTAAGAGCGGGCCATACCTCGCGGGACACGCGAACGAAACCGACGGTCCCGGTGTTTTGAATAAATGTGGCCGTGTCGCGTTTCCTCGTGCGCGGCCGCGTGGTCGTTTCATGGTAACGGAGAAAAAGTATTAATATCCTGTGGAACGGAGAGAGAGAGAGATAGAGAGAGAGGGAGAGAAAGAGAGGGAGAGAGATTGCGCGATGAAATTGCTGTTGAACATGCGTCGCACAACGAATACCTATTTTATGGATTAATTGAGCACCTCCGCGCAGACCGACGACAAATCCGCGGACGAGATGAACAGGGCGCCAGCTCGGGGGAAAAAATGCACGTGCGCGTCGGTATGCACGTGTCCGTGTACGTGAGCGTGCATGTGCACGTTGGACTTTCGCGGTTAGCAGAAAACTGGCGGCTATTTTTCACGGGATTTCATCGATCGCGCGAGACCGGTAAATACGCGAGGTTTGCTTTAGATAATATTTGTTCTGCGAGGGAAGAGCGAGAGGGAGAAGGTAACAGACAGAGATTTCAGATATTTGTCGATGAAAATAAAGGAAGCTCGTTAGGATTAGTTTCGTATGTTAGGAATTGTTTCTAGTTTCTAGGCGATTCGAGATTTTAGAGATAGGAGTTAAGAGGAGACTCATGTAAATTTGTTCAGTGTATTTTTCGTGATCAGCGTTAATGGGAGATGAAGGGATTCGGAATGCGTTGCGGAATGGAATAATTAAGCCGAGTGCAGGCAATTATTGCCAGGGAACGGTGAAAATATCGCGGTAAGTATTGGAATCTATCGCGGATAGCGCGGCGGGCTCTCTCTATAAATGTCCCATGAAATTAACAAGCAATTAAGCGCGATCGAGTGGGCCGGAATGACACGTGTCCACGGCCGGCCGTTCGAGTCGAACGTCAATAAATTCCGTACATTGATTTTATTCGGAGGCACACGCACGCGACACTTGCCGCGGCCGCTGCGTAACGAGCTTGATTCAAAAGGATCATTTCAACGAATCACGGTCAATTGTCGCGCGCAGGAGTATCACTTATTTCGAATCAGCGTGGACCAGGACTCCTCGGATTGGTTAACGAGCCGCGCACTGGTCGGTTCACAATCCTGAATCAAAGTAATCACTGCCGGCCGCCGTTGCGTGGAACGACGACTCGCGATCGGCGAATCTCTGACTTTAATAGAGCACGAGGATTACGGGTTTCGGGAAACACGTTGAATAAGGATGGCACTAGATTGAAGGAAAAAGTATTTTAACACTCTAATAAAATGGCGGGTCTTCTAGCAATTATTGAGAAGAAACAAGATTTTCTGGGAAATTATTCGATAGATCGATTGACACCAAGCCAAATTAAAATTGATAAAAGTATATTTATCGAGATTTCAGTTAGCTTATATTATAATTAATTTTCTAACGAAACAGAATTTTACTGTTCGACAGTTCCAGTATTAATGTCCTGAATTTTTAGATCTGAAAATGGAAGTCTGCCACGCGATTGAAGGATTTAGCGAGGAATACTGGAGCGAGGTTAGTTGATCAATAATATTCGGATTACGTTGATTAGATATTTATTTAATACGTTGTTCTAACTGTCGAAACGATCAAACACGAAGATCCGACTAACAGATCATCGGTCGATCGTAGCCCGGGTACACACGAGGCCCAAATGGCACCGCGTGAAATTGTGTAGACTCTGCGGAGGCCGCAGGCATCATGGAGGATGCGATTAACTCTGAAAGCTAATTAATATCTTCGGAGCCCGGTACACGCATTTCGCCTTTCAATTAAAGCGGACCGATGTTTGTTCATGCGCATATTTATGCGTACGATCGACGCGCACTAGTGCGCGGGCGCGCGCGTGTACGTGACGCGAAACAAACGATCAAATTAATCACAGCCATTCTCTGTCCCCGGTATACTGAAATAAACCTTCCCCAACAATTCGATCTTGCGTGTATTCCGTCTTACTCTGACGCTTCGCTCCAGTATTATCTAATCGCTGCCTCTATGTCGCGGTGTTCGCAGATTGGTCCTGAAATGTCGCTTACCGAGCACTCTAATTTCTGGCGACACCTGATAGCTATTCCTACTTCTCAACTCTATATTATTTCTGATTATTCATAACTTTCATATATTTAATTTTCTCTGAATCTTGGGTACTTCTAATTGTTAACCATCATTAATGGTCGTTCCCATTCTTCACTGGTTTAATTTAATTTCTCACGCTGGAAATGATGAGTTTCGGTATAGTCTCGAAGAATTCTGTTTTCACCTATGTTTAATAATTTTGTACAGAATGACACATTTCAAAACATTCTAGAGCGTTCCGGCGCAAGAGGTTGAAATTCAACGATTCCTCGCAAATACGAAGAGCTTCGGAACAGAAGATCCTCTTTTAATCACTGTTAGCTTCCTCTTTCCACGTCAAATTTACACGGCCGCGCAATTGTGCTCTTCTCCCTCGAAGTAATTACACGACACGGTTCTTCAGAATTACATATAGAGTTACGGGGACAAGGGAGAAGGCGGTAACACAATTCTCCAGCGGAAGAACAAGAAACGGGAAGAAAACGAGCACGCAGAAGTTTCCATTATCTTGTTGCGCGCAGCGTCCCGAGCATGGGGCGTAAAATTTCCGCACGGTCGAGGGAACGGAGAGCAAACCGTTGCGTTCTCCTTCCGTAATTCCCTACGTTTTTCGCCTCCGCTCGCCGTCCGTTTGAACGATTAAGGGGTACATCGGTCGCGACGATGTCGGCGAGGAAATTTCAGGTCGCCCGGTAACGCGAGCTGAATCATTCCCGCCGGGACAAATATCGCCGGCAATAATCGATCGGAAGCCTTAGGAGAAGTTCGTGCTTCCGCGGCGTAACGGCGATAGCGGCGAGAGACGGCAGACATATTGTCCAATACGGTAAGTAATAGGCAATCCCGATAACAAATAAGTTGTTGCGGCAATATCGTTAGTCAAAGTCTACCGGCGTGCTATGCAGAGATAAAATGACACTCCGGGCCGGCGATCAGTCATGCCTCTCGTCGCCTCCGTAAAACGCGGAACTGGCTTCTAAGGAAATTTTACCGAAGATTCCGATGAGCTTGAATTAATTCGCCGCACAAATCATCGGTGACATGTAAATCCTTCTCGAGGATCCCCGACTAGCAACGGACTTTTTACATTGCGTGTTATTACGTGTTTTAAACTTCCCGAAGTTCCCGGGCGCACCTAAGCCTTCGGCATGATGATTTTAACATCAAACTAACGAGATTGCTAAGTTGTTGCCCATAATTAATGGCGTTATTACCGGAGTCCCATAAGTCTGGCTGCTCGAGAAAATAATTAAAGTATTGACGGTGTTACGCTTCCGTTGATTGATTAAAGGTGCCAATAAATTCAGGAACCGATTGTCTGATTAATAACGTCTGATCTGACTCTCTCGAATATTCTTAGACCGAACCATTCACGAACATTGATTTCAAAGAACTCTATCTGCATTCCATTCTCCGGAGAAATAAAATCTCTGCAACGCAAGGAGCGAGAAAATTCCCTCGCAGAACACGAACCTAATCAGACAAGAAACCCGCGGCCATCACACGTACAATATGATCAACAATCAGCGCGGAGGACATCGACTCGGCAAATTTCACCCGCGCTTTTATTCCTCGTCCCCGGACCGGCTTCCAATCTCGGCAGCTCCAGTTTCCCCGCGAACTGTCCCCGATTTCAAAGCGGCGACTCGGCAGGAACGTTCTTTGCCCCTTCGCCCCCGCGGCGGCATCGCGCGACCGATGACTTATCGAACACCCGCGAGACCTAGTGACTCGAGAAATTAATAAAAAGGAGGGAAAAGGTTGGGGGAAAGGAAAACACGGCCGATATCGGAAGGGCCGCGAGATGCCAGAGAAGGACGGACACGAAGAAGTAGAAAATTACTGCCATTCCGGCGAAATTGAAGCGCACGTCAGTGCTCGTCCGATGAGTGTCGGCAGACCCTGGGTGCTCTTGTAATATATATTCCTCTGCCCCATCCCGGCGGCCTTTGTCTCGAGCAACTGATGCGGTATCACGTGTATAAAAGTAATATCTGCTATCCCGGCACTAGTCAAAGGGGTCTTTCCGGCCGCGTTTGAGTTATAACGCCACACCGGTGACTGCGAGGGACTGAGAGAGACAGAGACAGAGACAGAGAGAGAGAGAGAGAGTGTGTGAAAGAGAGAGAGAGAGTGTGTGTGTGAGAGACAGGAAGAGAGACAGAGAGGAGAGACAGGGAGAGGGTGTGAGAGAGAGGGAGAGAGGGAGAGAGTGTGTGAGAGACAGAGAGAGGGTGTGAGAGAGAGGGAGAGAGGGAGAGAGTGTGTGAGAGACAGAGAGAGGGTGTGAGAGAGAGGGAGAGAGAGAGGGTGTGAGAGAGAGAGAGTGTGTGAGAGACAGAGAGTGAGTGAGAGAGAGAGGGAGAGAGAGAGAGAGAGAGAGAGAGAGAGAGAGAGAGAGAGAGAGAGAAAATGTGTGTGTGTATGAGAGAGAGAGTGTGGGAGAGAGAGAGAGAAAATGTGTGTGTGTATCAGAGAGAGAGTGTGGGAGAGAGAGAGAAAATGTGTGTTTGTGTGAGAGAGAGAGTGTGTGTGAGAGAGAGAGAGAGAGAGAGACTCTCGAACTACCCGCGACTCTGCAGCAGGAGGACATCGTGGAGGGGTTGTGGTGGGCCTCGCGTCTGTATACAGTCCCCGTGCGCGCGGTTGTCAGGGACAGAGGGTTGATAAACGCCCTGGCTGGTGCCACCCCCGCCGTTTTCGCCGGCATCCCGACGACCCCAGTCATCCGCCTCGGCCACAATCATCCCGGCGTCGCGGTATTCATAAACTACTCAGACAACGTCTGAAACTTTCCGTCACGGCCCGGGCGATGCTCTGATACGGAATAATGGCGACGGCATAGTAATGAAGATCGTGCATGCCCGCAGACGTACACGGCGTACACTAACGTGTCGCCTAAGTATTCCCATTGTGCGCCGCGTCTGGCGCGTTCGATGATTGTCCCGGCGACGTACACGTTACCCCGTTTCTGTCGCGCGATCGTCGCCCGCCGCTTCCCCCGTGGAAATTGATTAATCGCTCGGCTCTCCCAGCTACCATTCGCTTCGAACGCTCTCGGATGAGGGATGGATCGAGCGACTGATGGATTAAGGAGTTGAACGGGCGGCCTGTCTTTTGGGGGATCGCGTTGTTGCTGTTGTTCGGGCTATTGTCTTCGGAGAGTGGGACGGGTGAAGGAATGATTGGGCCTGTGCAAAGAGTGGACGGGATCTGTTGACGCGTCGTAGGAGCTTGTAAACGGACGAGAGGGTGGAAAGTTGGATATTACTCTTTAAACGTCCGACTGACACGGGTCTTTGTAAAAACTCGATCGAAAAGTGCCGAGCGATCGCGCTTCTTTTTCAGAAACTGAATTACGCTCTTCTATTTTCACATAAGATTGTAAATATCGCGATGGTTCTTCCATTTCTAAGCAGGTAATAAAAATAAATAATTAAGAGGAAGGTAAATAAAGCTAATTCGATTCTACGAATCGATAGAGCGCACTTTTAGACAACGGAGAAGCGCGATCTTGCCACTACGGTTAAGAATCTAACTATCCTTAACACACCAATTGTTATCTACTCTTCAAGCGTACATATCTCCAAATTCCTCCGTGCTCGAAGATTCGCGTCCGAAAGCTCTCCAGTCGAGCGCATCCCGAAATCCGGCGACCACCAATCACCGGAGCAAACATCAAAACCCACGCACCGAATGCGCGTCCGTCAGCCATAAATACTCAGCATCGCGTCGCGAGGGTGTCGTCGACTAGATAAATAGTCCCGAAGTAACCTGGATCGCGCGGCGCGTTGAAAATAATCGTTTATTTCTATCACTTTCAATCTACGCCGTTGCGCGGCGAACGGTGCTCCAATGACCGATTCGATTATAATCAAGGGAAATCGGCGTCGTTACACAATCGTTCCCATCGTACGTACTCCGGCCCGTTGATTTCGGGGGCGTAGCAGGATGGATGGTTTGCGAACAGGTCGGCGAAGGGCCGGAGGGGCGGGGGAGGGGCGGGCGGCACGGGCACCGAGGGACAGGGCAGAATAAATAAACGCCATAATTCACGTTCAACAGTTACGAACGGTTCAATTCGCAATTGGAACTGGTCCAACGGGTCCGGGACGCGATATAGACGAACGCCGGCCGACCGATGCCACTCGGACGTACAGAAAGAGGATTTTCGGTGGGCGTTCGGGCGGCGCGCGGACCGGATACCGGCTGAAAGCATTACACGACGAAAGGACAAACAGGTCTCGTCGGTTCCGCGCGCACGTCGCCGGCGAGCGTTCCACGGAATTTAGTTAAAAGGCAGTATTTCCTGCCGCGGGCTTCGCACCTGCATAATCTCGTACGGGGATATCCTCTATCCCCTTGAAGCTTCTGGACCGACAACGATCCGCGCCTCGTTCGCGGATCGTAATAAGTGGATTACGGTTAACCCGATGAAACCGGCGAATGAAATTTCGAGGCAGTTAAAGAATATTCTTAGCTCGTTCGACCGGTTTCTTCGCCGGCTTTTATCGCTCGTTTTCGTTTTACACTCTGGTATACATTCCGCGGTGGTGCTTGCATCGTGTATCGGTTATGAGTCGGCCGGTGTGAAACGAGGACGGGAGGAATAAAAGGTGTATCGGTATCTCGGAACGATGCTCTGTATACTGGGGGTAAAACCGACGATCGACGATGAGACACGCGAGACGAGTATTTTATTCGATAGCTTTCCCGCGCGGATGAGACCCGGACGAGCCGCTATCGTTTTTCGAAAAACGAAGCCGGCCGGGAGTAAATTTCACCCGACATTTTCGACTGATTTTTCCATGCAAATTCGAACCACGCGCTCGGATTATACAATCAGTACGGCGACACCCCGCGCATCGGGAACGTGCGGGAACTCTGATTGGCTTTCGGGGATGAACGAAATTCCGTGTCGATCGCGAAACTCGCGCGTTACCGATCATATATTAGGTTCGACCCTTCGCAATTGATAAAATTGAAATGATTCGCCGGAACGGCTGGCTTTAACTCCTCGCGCGATGAACATTTTATTATCTGCACTGCGGTTACGCGCGGGGAGCTACGGGAAGAGAATAATTTTATATTCTTTCCGGGAACTTCTGTAATATCTATAATCCCAGCGTCTCTAATCCCGTCGCAATATTAGAACAATCCTGAACTCTGAATTTCAGGAAAGGAACGCCTCAAAGATCTTCAATCTTCCTACCAATAAATCAAGATCAGAGAAATGCTGCCATTAAAACACGTGAACTCAATTTCATCCGAATATCAATCGATTCAAACGTTTCACCCCTTGACTAACCCATTGCGTTCCTCTATTAATCTATACTACCTTGTCATTAATAATTTACTGAAAAAAGAGACAACTACGTCCAACTTTGAATAAAATTCCGTCTAGCAGTTTTAACACTAGGTTTACGGGCATTTATTGTACACTTCATTCTATTATTCCTAAAAGAATTGATGCTCGTTTATTTAGATTGTGGAAACTGGAGAGTTGATAGCAGGTAATTGAGGTACATGTCAGTGTGATCGCATCAATCGAAATCAGCGTAAACATTTACAAAATAATATTTCTAAAATCCAATATGAGTCAATTTGACGCGGTCCGTAAACCTAGTGTTAATATTCAAAATACCAGAAGAGTCAAAATGCATTCCTGATTTCTTCCTTACGCAACTATTGCAAATTACACGGGTTTCTCAGAGAAATGACAGAAGATATTGCTTAGCAAAGTTGTAGATCGCTTGAAGTCTCAGTAGACACCTTTGGAGTTTCCATATTTGTAGAGATTCCTAGTTGCTGTAGCTTGCTATTATTATTTAATTAACACTAGGTTTACGGGCATTTATTGTACACTTCATTCTATTATTCCTAAAAGATTTGATGCTCCTTTATTTAGATTGTGGAAACTGCAGATTCGATAGTAGGTAATTAGGGTACATGTCAGTGTAACCGTTTCAATCAAAATTGCCGTAAACATTTACAAAATAATATTTCTAAAATCCAATATGCATCAAATTGACGAGTTCAATAAACCTAGTATTAATCGATACTACCTTGTCATCAATAATTTACTGAAAAAAGAGACAACTACGTCCAACTTTTGAACAAAATTCGTTCCAGTAGTTTTAATATTCCATTCGAACCGAAAGGAATCGAATAATACGTAATCGTTAAGTTCTTCGGAATCTCCGGCGCGAGTCTGGCACGTTATTACAGGTCGACGGGTTAAAGCATAACTAATCGTTTGAGTCTCTCCTTTCCGGCTACAACTGGGTTAAGAGGATCAAGGACGACAAACAACGCGGACGATTCGTTCCCCGCTGATAATCACCCGTTCCCGGGCAACTCGCGCCTTTTTGCCCGCGTAGGCGGTCGTCCGAGTTCACCGCGAAACTGCGCTGATGGAGTGCGCATTACTCGCATCGGATGCACGCCGCCGCTGTTAGCGTACCGAAACTGCTAACGGCGGGGCGTCGTCGACGAGATAGCGAAGCGCGAGGGTGAAATTAAGCGTGCACGGTTTTTGCCGGGCCAGTGAAACGGGGGACGGGCAAATTGAAATTGTTTTGCGGCAGCCTGGCTAAGACTCGAGCACGGCCTCTCGGACACGGAATTTTTCCGTGGCCGGCTACGTAATTTCTTCGGTTGTATCCGCGCGCACCGACGACCGGCTGGAACCGCGGAATACGTTAATAGGGGAAAAATGAAGGGGCGAAATTAGAGTTGCCGAAAATTTAAGCGATGCCGGCCGCGCGCGCGGACCGTTTTAATTATCCGCGTTTCCCCGCGACAAGACTCGTTCCCCGGCCGTAATTCTCCGCGTTATGCAATTAAACCGTTCGACCGTCTGCCGCGAGCTCAACGGGCGTAATGAATTCTATAAAACTTTCGCGCTGCTATCGTTTGTCCCGCGTGATTCGAACCGAGGTTCCACGGGAATAATCCATCGAGATTGCTCGGGAGATTCCGAGTTCGAGATTGCGCTTGAAATGTACGGTTTAATGCTTGTTTTCTTAATTCTTCGATTCATCTCTGTTTCGCTCGTACAGAACAATAGAAGTTAGACGTTTCGCAGGGATTCTATTCGAATTTCATTTGAAAACGATCGTACGTTATCGAGGATAAAACTGTAGATGGAATTAGACTGTCAATTCCTCGGAAGCATTCCCCAGCACGTTGACATAGATTTGTCCATTCTATGATTAGCTGCTAATCAATATTTCCTGTCTACGTAGGCACCGGCGGAACACCTATCCCCGTTATCGAGACGAGAGTACAATGTCAAAGGGAGATCCATTATCGAGATGAGAGTACAATGACAAAGGGAAGATCCGAGTGATTGATATTAAGTAACAAAAGATATCCGACATACCGTTCGTATCCCAGATGCCGCGTTATTCACGGTGTCTTTATATTACGCCCGAGTTAGCGGCCAATTATATAATAGATAACTCCTCCCCCGACATCGCATAACCTGAATTCATTCCTGCGAGTCGCGTTCGCGATATATAATACGTAAAACCCATCGCGAAGCCCCGACCAACGCCGAGAGCTCCGCTGTACCGGAGCGACGTTCAATAAAAAGATTATACCCCATTTGTATTATTACCCAGAATTTCAGCGTTCCCTATGCACCCCAGGTGCCGTCTATCTCATCGATAAGTCGGCCGGGTGTCACGGGCGAAATGGCGCGTGTAGGAGGGTGGAATCTTCGAAGCAATAATATTCACACCCTCGTGGGGTCATCAGGGTCGGGGCCAGAGGGCACTTTTTCGTCGATAATCCTCCCACCATCGCCGCTCGCGCCATACCCTCGGTCTACCCGTCCGCGTGTCTGCAGGGTAGTTTATTATTCATTGGGGTTGCATCCCCTACGCGGATAAACGGCGCATTGTTTATGCATTAGCCGACACCCCGCCTCTGGCCATCTCCCGATCTGGCCATTGAGTTGATTCCGCCTTTTCTCACATTCCCGGCCATCAAACTTTCCCGGTTAATTGCGTCTGCGTTCACCGAGTTACGCGGCGCCCACCGCGATCCCGTTTAATCCGTGTTCACCCCCCGTTCGCCGGCGTGCCACGGCGCCGCGCGCGTGTGCATCCAGAGACACGCCGGGCGCTTTTGTTTCAATTACGACGCCGGAAGTTTATGGATACCTCGTACCTCTTATACCGGATACCCGGTAAAATGGCAATTTTAATAAAGTCCACAGCTGACGCACGCTCCAATGGAATAAACTCGACGGAGCCTGGGGAACAAGGGAAATAAAATTCGTTTGATCTTCCGCGATGGTTTCATAACGTTTCATTTCCGACCGACGAGAGGCGAATCGAAGAGGAGTATAGATTAGTTCCCGCGTCGAATTAAAACGCTACCGAATTCTCTTTGATCCGCGTGCCGCTGATGACAAAGGAATGCAATTTTCGCTAGCGAACGGGGGGGCGGCGGAAGGGGAGGCGCTGTCTACGACGAAATAATTCGGTGTCCCCGTAAGAGACACTTAACGATGGTTTTTACCGCGGCTGCTAATATACTTCTTGCTCGGCTGGAATGTTATTTACGAGGTATCCGGCGACGGAATAACGAACGAATCCGCGGCGAAAATTGAACGAAAGAAATCGGTGGCCGGTTTTTCGGCGCCGCGCACTCGGAATCGGGCCGGCCGGGTCGGCCATCCGCAAGAACCGTAGCGATTAATCACGAATTTCTGTCGCGGACAATCGGAATACGAAATATACAGGCGGGACAAAAGGAAACCAGGGCCGCCGCGTATGAATAAAATAACCATTAATTCGATCCGGCCGCGCCGGGGCCGACGACCGATCAAATTTATAACGAGCGGAGAACGCCCGCGGTCCGCTATAATTCCGCCGCGGAATATCTTTCGTCCGCGGGACGACGACTCTCGCCGCAACGAGTTAACGAGTCCCGGCGATCTCGAGCCGCGCGCACGTCAATTTCCCGACGGAAGTGGCCGCGCCATCGCGCCCTCGACGACCCGGCCGCGGAAACACGTTCGAAAATACGCTTCAAGCTTATTAACTCGCGAGCGCTGCGCCTCGTCGCACACCGAAAGGATATCGACGGCGCGGGACACTTTTCCGCGGCCAGGGAAACTATCGGAGTTCCCGTGAAACGCGAGTGTTATTGACGGAGATTGCAGTTCGCCGGCATTCCACTTTCTTGTTCGCGGTTCTGAGAGGACACTCGTGCCGGCTTTCCCTCTGAGCTCTAATTTTCGCATTAGGCTTTGAAATTCCGTATACGTTCATCTCTTTAACTTCTGCTTTTCCCGCATGTGGAACTTTCGATTGACTGTTTGAATTTATTAATTAGGAATGTTCGTATCAAACGGATGGTATATTGATCTATGCTCTACCATGTTGTACGGGTAAGTGTATATTAGACTGTCAAATTACTGATAAATTGCGAAAGACACTTTGAGAGTATGAAGACGCTCTTTGCTCAACACCAAATTCAACCATAAATATTCCTAACTTCTTCTGAATTCAGATAGAATATTATTCTTCTCTCATCAATTATCGTACCATACAGCAAACATACAGTATCTACTCAGAATTTCCTTCTTTCAATAATTAACCGTTTGCACTCGAAAGTATTTCAATGGAAACATTCAACACTCTTTAACGAGATATAGGTGATATTGTTTGAAACTGATTTAACGATAATTCATAGATAAATTAAGCAACAGATAATGCAAAATTAATGCAAAATTTAATCTGAAATATTAAATATTCAACTTCATAGCTTTGTTATATCAAATCGTGTGGTGACTAGAGTCACCTCTCGAGTGCATAGGGTTAACTAATGACAAAGTAGCTGATCACTTGAACAAATCACACACCAAGAAATCAACAACCCCATCAGAAGCGATCGTGACCCGTCCCAAGCGACCGCGCCCTCGCAGAGCCAAAGGAGAGCCCTCGACAAACAAAAATCTCAGCGACCATCGCACACCATAACCAGCCTCGCCAACCGCCGCGGAGGCAACGTTACGACCGCTCCAACAAGTGGCAGCGCTCGCGTCGTTCTGCCCGACAGGAATTCCAGGTCGCAGGTAAAAATGCCCCTCGAATATGTAAAGTATCCCAGCGAGCGGCGCGAGGTGCACGGCGAGTGCTCGCCATCGGCGAATAATACGAGCTTCCTTCGCGCCGCGGAACGCGCTGTTCGGCTCGGAACTTTTTTGTCGCGGGCGGGGGCGGCCGAACAATCTCGTTGGGAAGCGGCTCCCTGCAAAACAGCAGTTTCGACCGGTAATCCCGGACTGTGTTTTAATCTGAAAGAACCCGGGGTACGCCGCTGATTGCATTGCATAGTAATCTTAGTTTTTACCGTGTCTCGGGATTGGCGGGGCGAGGAGGAAGGGGCCGGGGAGTGGCGGACGGTGTCCTCCGCGCTGGGCACGAGCCCGCACCGGGTGACATCGGGGTCACGCGGTCCCGCGACCCGCATTATACACGCCATCGCGTATAATCCCGGCGAGAATAAGGGCTGCACCGTGGATCCGTCGAAAAACGAGGGTGGAAAAAGGCAACGGTAATATCTGGCCAGCGTCGTTCGACGAGTTTGATAAATCGACCGTCCAGCCGCGGCTCGAATCGTATTCCGATGAGCAGCGGAGATCCCGACGTCGGGGGAATAGTAATGATCGAGGGATGCCGTTGGAAAAATAGGTTAATTAAAGCCGACTGTAATCTCAGGAGTAATCGGGGCGAAGTAAACAAGCAAGGAGCAGCGAGAGTTTGCTGGATTTCGTAGTCGCGAGATCGTTGCGGAACGGTTTAGGGTAGTTCCAAAGTCCCCGGGACAATTATCCGTTCTTATACGTGCTATCGTCGCGTGCATTGTTATGTAATTCCGTAAGTTTCGGCGCGCAACGGTTTAAGGAAGTCTGGAGCGTGCGGTATTGCTCGGCGGATTGTCTTGGTGATACCGAAAAATCGCGAGGGTTGTTCCTCGGGACATGAAGTCTTGAAATCGTGCTTGAATACCGTATTATCAAACTTCTTGAACTACGCGAGGAACGTTTAATTCGGCCGCTTGCCGTTTGACGACGCGACAGAGTCGTGATAACAATTTTCTACGTGACTTAACCCTTCGCGAACGAAGATTATTTGAAATGTACGAAACCTTTAAGAGATAGAGATAAATTATATATCAATTGCTTAATCAATAGAAAAAAGAAACTTCTTAACCCTTTGAACTCTGTAGGCTCCAATATTGCACCAGCTGTAATATTACATATTTTAATGAATCTTCAAGAAACTGCCCTAAAATTATTCGATTTTCCACACATCTAAATTTTCTACTAAGGAAAATAAAAGATCTAAGAAATGTTAAGCATTTTTCATAAAAAAAGGGAAACTACGTCCTAATCTGTTGCTGTTCAACTAATTATATCATTTATCTGCGACTTAGTCTTCCAAACATGAACATTTCGTCTCGTCCGAACGTCGACATTCGTCCGCAAAGGGTTAACAAAGAGAACTTAACCCATTTGAACTCGAAGTAACTGTTATTCTTCTCTAATTAATTGTTACTTACAAGCAAACATAAATATAGAATATACGTAGGATTACGAACTTTCCTAAATAAACGAATAACGACAAAACAGATCGCAACAGCTTAATTATCCAAAATCCGTCGCACGTCGTTTTAACAAAACCTTCCGAAAACTAGCAACGAACGCTCAATGCCAGAGAAAAATAATTGGATGTACTCAACTTATATTAAATCGTAATTAATGGAATAGTATCCGAGTCGCGGCACAAGGGGGAACGAGCGACGCTCCTTTCACGCGATTGGGTGCATTTTCCCACTGATTTATGAAAGCAACAAGCTGAATGGGAAGCGCGCAGCGGCTCGTGGCCGAAATTAAAAGTGCGCCGTCACTTTCCCGGGGAACGTGGCCCGGGCTCACAGGGATTCGTTTAATTAATAGCTCGAAATAAATATCACCGTGCGACGGGCGAATCGAGGCTTCGCTCCCCTCGCGAGCGGCCGCGTCGTCAAAGGAATCGCCAGCTTTTGTGAAAGCAGGCCGCGCGCACTCTTTGCTACCGAAGGAATCGCGCGTCAGCTGGGAATGGCCGCGCGAGTATCGACGTTCCTCCTTTTTTTCCCCGTTTTCATCGAACGTAATCAAGCCGTAAGTGGCGCTCGAGAAACTAGACGACACGGGGACTTGAATAGAAGTTCGATGCAAGGGAAAAAACGGCATCGAGCGGAATGGTCTAGACTGTCCTCCCTCCCTCCCTCTTTTCTCTCTCTCGCTCTCTCTTGCTCTGGCCAGCAACCGTCACACAGTTCGAGTCCATCCGTCGATATCGGTTTCCAATAAAACGGAAACGCGAAACACACCGTGGAATTTCGTCCATTAACCGGGATGACGAATACGGAATCGAATTTATCGCGTTCCTCTCCGACCAGCGTGGCGGCCGCGTGTTCGTTCTGTTTCGCGCCCCGGTTAAAAAGGCGCCGCGCGACGGTTGTCTCGAGGAATATTACTCGATAAATTGCCGGTACTTTACGAGGTAATACCGTTCCTCCCGGGAAGAGGCCGCCCGGCCGATGTAATTCTCAATTGCGCGGACCGCATGCATCATCCCGGGTTACAGCGGTTTTCAGACTCGGGAAACGCGGTGAACGCGGGATTGCGAGGCTGGTACTTTCTGATTACTGTCTGTTCCCGTAAGTTAGTTCCTCGGGTTTCGCGCGATACCGACGAAGAATAATGTCTCGTTGATTATTGTAGCTGTACGTTTGATATCTGCGAGATTCGCGATTCAGGAACGAAGATCTTTGCTTCTTTTCTCGATTCGCTTCATCGAGACTCATTCGTATCGCAAAGTACTGTTTGCATCTTTTATACTATCTATGAAACATTCGATTCCACTGATAAATACTCGTTCCCTTTGTCCGCGAGGCGTTCGGAACGATTTACTCTGGGCGTCCCGCGATACGCTTCATCCGTCTTTAATCGGTGGAAATCGGCATCTGGCCGAGCGGGAAATAAAAGAATCGGGATCCGTCCAGGCGATCGGTCGCGATTAGATCAGGGCTGGCGTCGATAAAGCACTGGCCCGCGGAAAATGAAATTCCACGAGCCGGCTGGAGGCACGCTCGATTAACCCGCGACTGGAGCGCCAAATTGGGGGAATTAAAGCATATTTGATGGGGGCAGCAAGACGGAAACCTGCGGTCCATCGATCGCGCTCGCTGAAAACTCCTCGTCGGAATTCATTGGCCAGGGAAGAGGATTATTTTGCTTGAAGTGTAAAGTACCGTCACGGACGACTACGGGGGAAGTTAAATGAATTGACTGCTTCGGTATTGTACTCCTCCCCTGTACAGATTTCGGGGTAGACGGAGCGAAGGCGGGGACGGAGGGGTTTCGTGGTGGGGACGGTGACCTTCGGCAGGCAATTAAGTTTGTTGCTTCCGGCAGGAACCGACGAGGGTCCTTTTACTTTCGAAGGGAAGCTTTAAGGATCCGACTGCCATTTACCGTCGAGCGAAGACGGCTCCTTTGTCTCAAGTGTAACTATCACTACCGAGAACTCTTTTATTGGCAATTACTTAAAAGAATTAATTCAGCCGATCGCTCGAGTGTAGCGTTCGCTCCACGACTCGCGGCGGATGCAAGAGTATCCCGCTGTATCTTACGGAAAGGAACGGCTCGTCTCGAACGGAGCCGCGCAATCACAAGGAAAATTATTTCATTTCCCGGGGCAAAGTTTCCCGATACAAGCCAACTACTCCGCCACCGATGGGTAACGAGCGAATCGATAATTCGCCGCGGAAAAAATATCCGGAGAACGGGGAACGACGAATTACGTCATCGCAACGCATTACAGATTACTCGTCAGCGACGTTGACAGGCCAATCCGCGAGCCGTCTCGCTCTGCTTGTACAGATTTCATTACCTCGCCGCCGCGACTTCATAATTACGAGGGAAACGGGTATCCGCTGATTACGCAGGGAACCGATCGCGTTCCGTTCCCGATACCCTTTCGCGCGGGCTGAAATTAGATTATAATGAATTAATATTATTCTTCGCATCGCCCTCGGCCCGACCGACGCGACGGCACGCGGGAATTCTGATTGTTTTATCGCGGGGTCCCATTCATTTCGAGCGCGTTCGGCGCGGATAAAAGAGGCGGGACGCGGCAGAAATCCAAATGCGGAATTTTGATGAATCCGGAATTGTGGGCGTGGATATTGATTACACTTTGACCCAGATTTCATCGTCGCGTAGCTTCATTAACAGTTTCGTGGGGCTGATTGAAAAAGAGATGCACAGGCAGCCCGATCGCGTCTAGCCCGGTGAAAACTGCGGCAACTGAAGGGACCGGCTGTGAAAGGAATACTGTATCTTAATGGTCCGATGACACAGATGTCACGCATTGATTAACCCCGACGACTGCGGCTCTGCCTCGACGTTCTTAGGATAATCATTAGATACACCCTTTTCATCCGGCACCGGTAACTATTCCTTTCACCGCGTCCTCGGCACTTTTGCAAGGGGCTCGAAGCATTTTAATCAAACTACCAACGAAAACGCAACTCACCAGAGCTCTTCGCCGTTGGAGACGCCGATGGCTGCGCGCAGAGCACCTGCGTGCCTCCGAGGAGTGCCAGAACGAGTCGAAAAAACTTCATCCTGATCATCGTTGCGTCGCTATTCCATGGACCTCCTGAAACACATCAACGAACCATCTGAAAATCAAATACACTTCGCTTCGTCGTTCCACAGAATTCAGACCTCTCCAAAACCTCCCTTACATTCGGTTCTACTTAAACCAATTCCCTCTCTCGTTAACCCCTTGGCATATTTACTTTCGCCACTACGCTCATGTAAAATTGTCCATTCTACTTCAAGTGGAAACTTTATTTGAAGATAATACAAAATAGTCGTTTGCTTTGAAGTGGGTAATAACATCGACTGTCGTTAAATTAGTCTAGAAATCTTCATCACGAGCAAGGTATTAAACCTTCCCCTCTCCCTTCAACTCCCCAATTACCAAAACTCACCCGAACACAAAACAAAAACCAAAACACCCGAGCAACTTCGCCTCGCCGCGACGTTCCACTCAATCTCGTCCCTTGAAACGCTCCATCAAACTCAGGCTACCCTACCGACAAAATGGCGGGAGTCGCCGGGATGACCGCGGGGCGTCTTAATACCGCCGCAGAGTTTCGACGAGCGCCATAAGTCAAGATCATCCGAGAGGCCGGCCCCAGGTTCATTTCCCGAATTCGTTCGAGGACGGCTCCCAGAGGTTGCCGGTCGCTCTCTATCTCCGAGGCTCAGCAGCTCTTCCGTCCCTCGAGCCCGAGTACGGCTCGTCCAGCAACCGGTGTTCCCGGGGAAGCATTAATATGCCTCAGCCAACCCCTTCCACGGTTCGTTACGTAGCTTCTTAGGCCCGATAAGCCGGCCGCGGGGCGACGAAGACGCCGCCGGCTCCGGCAAATCTATTTTAAATTCTCGTTCCGCTACTCCCAATCTCCTCTCGCAGTCTTCCCGAGGTGTTTTCGCCGGCGTCGGTAGCGTAGCATATTAATTTCCGATAAATCAACCCCCTACCCGGGGCCGGCCGACCCCTTTCCTCGCCGAGCTCGCAGCATTCCCGGCGTTTTATCAGAGCCCCGCAACGCCGAGCCGCAGCGATCCGATCGCCGTATCAGAATCTCATTTAGCGGGGAAACGGCTTCCACTGCCGCTTTATTTTCCTTACGTCCCCCCGCCCCCTCCCCGCCCGCGCGGCGAAGCCGAAGCCGTGCCAGCCGGAAACGACTCGAGGAAGATCGGCTTTCGCCAAGACCGGCCCGACGATCACGGGCTCGAATTCCGCAACGCAAGCGTTTGACATCCCCGGAGGACGCCAGCCAGCGTCCCCTCCGCTCGGCTTCGATTGCCGGCGGATCCTGACGCTCGCGACAAACGTCGATGGACCCTTTAGGTATTACGTGGTCCTCGTGCTCCGCTGTAATTTAATGATCGTCCGTTGCGCGCGCTGAGCCGTTTGCGGCGGGAAGAGGCACTTCCTTTTATGGCTCGTGGATTGGATCACGTTATTTCGGGAGCTTCGAGCCTTCGAGGGTGTCGGGGGACTTTTTGGGATACCGGAAGTGTTCGCGAGGGCGAATGTTAGGGATAATTCAGGGGAATATGGATTTTCAATAGGAATCTTTAGCGATTTCTTGTGAAAACTGCTGAGTGTTCGATTCGGTAGATTTTCTTGAGGTTTTCGGTGATGCTTCGGAGACAGAGGTTCCTTCGAGGCTGTATTCATGTTTTATTCCTTGCGCAGGCACAAGGGGATGCGCAGCTTAGAGAAAGCCGCAGAAGGTCTCGGACCCATTTCCGTTCTCGGATCTCGTGGCGGGATCTGCTCGAAATCTCATTTTCGGAGACACTATTCGATCTTCCGGGAAAGGGGGCGAGTTCTATGGTGGGTAATGGCCGCGGAAAGGCTTCGACGGTGTTCCGTTGCGATCGTGGAGAATCGACGGGACCGATCGGGCGATCATAAATCACAGCCACCGTGAACAGGGAGAATGAATGTCCTGTCTGACTGGCGGGCGAAAGAGTCCGCGGCGGGAACAATTTACGATTAACTTGCGCGACGTATGGGCAGCTCGAACGTGTGAGTATAAATCTCTTGTCATTCACAATCCTCCGGCTGAAAGGGAACGTAGACGTTCGCCGCTTGAGCTGGGTCTTAATCTCGTGGTTTGCTGTTTTAATTAGATCGCAGGTTGGTGCTTTTAACTCTGAATAATGCGATCACTCGACTTTTCGTTGAAATTCCATTGGACTTGCGTGTAGATCTATATTGGTAGACCTGTATGGCTTCTATATATATTTTATCATTTGTCTACTTAAGATCCTAACTAGATTTATATTGAATCCTATAGATTTAGAATTCTAAGTTTATGACGAAATTTATATTAAACTGCAGTGAAACTCTAGATAAATTGATGTTCGGTTTCGATTTGAAATTTTATTGGTTTCTATTTAGATCTGTGATGGATCCTAAATTAGACCCACTGTAGCTCGATTAAATGATCATTAGACATCAGTTAAAATCGCGTTAAGCTGACGATAAGTTTTGATTTGAAATTTTATTGGTTTCTATTTAGATCTGTGATGGATCCTAAATTAGACCCACTGTAGCTCGACCAAGTGTTCATCGGACTCCAGTTAAAATCGCGTTAATCTGACAATAAGTTTTGATTTGAAATTTTATTGGCTTCTATTTAGATCTATGATGGATCCCAAATTAGATCCACTGTAGCTCGATTAAATGTTCATCAGGCACCAGTTAAAATCGCGTTAAGCTGACGATAAGTTTTGATTTGAAATTTTATTGGCTTCTATTTAGATCTATGACGGATCCCAAATTAGACCCCCTGTAGCTCGATTAACTGTTCATTAGATATCAGCCAAAATCGCGTTACATTCTTAATAAACTCCATTAGTTTCTACCAACAGCGAATGCGTCTACCGAGTATGCTCAAGTTTCAGACCTCCAGCGAGACCCGCTTAGATCCCAGTTAAGTGTAACTTAGATCTCGGTTAATCTCCCGCTGGATCTTGCGCGTAGAAATCCATGATTAACAAGGCGCACGGAGTAAACCATTTAATCGCGTAATCAACGATCGCGCTAACGCCCGCAACCGCCGTCAAGAAATCCCGGCGGCGGGGTTAATTTCGCGGGAAAGTTGCAGCGAACGTCGCGGACCTTTTAACTGCCGCTTTGTTATCGATTTACACACGGGAAAGTTTCGCAACGGGCGTCGTTGCTCTGGAAACTTCGTTCGTCTCTTCGTATTCCGGCGATGTAATGTTTCATCGATCTTCATTTACAAGTTTTTCGCGTCGCCCGTTCGCCGGACGGCCGAATACGAATACTGGCGACGAAGAATCCGGGATTCCTTGTTGGCCCGATTAATCGGTCCCAGCGAGCCGAACTGCCGGAAGAAGAGTGATTCCGCGAAACTGGAGAAACTTCGTGCTCGCAGGATCCACGGGCTCGCGAAATAGAAATGATCCGCGTAGCGGACTGAACGACGCGGAACCTGCCGAACGATCCGACGTTGAAATATTCCTCCGGAAATCCTTCCCTCGGCGTTCGAACAAAAATCTATTTCGCTGAAAGCCGGCTGGCCTCTTTATTCAAACAAGAAACGACATACGTATCGGACGAGCCGCGTGCATAACACGACTACCTCCCTCTCGCGCTCATTTATTTCCCTCTCCGCCCGGCTTTCCCTCTTGTCTTCTCCGCCCCCTGTTTCTCTTGATCCGGCCTCCCACTGCTCGGGACCACAATACGCAAGCTAAAACAAGAACCGCGGAACGCGATTGTACGCGTAGGCGAGCGAGCGGGCGCGCGCGGCGCGCCACAACAAATTCGAGGAACCGTGAACAGGGGATGACTAGGTTCTTTCGAGCAAGCATTTTTGTAAAATATTCATGCACGCTCCACCTCCGGCCTCGCTGTCGAGTCAGGAACCGTAACTGGCCGTGCGCGACGGCTTTCAAGTAGCGTGCAGAAGTCGGGTTTCCGGTCCGCGTGCCCTCCGCCCGCGACCGGCTCCAGGACTAACGTCGGCGCCCCTTTCTCTTGATCAAACAGACACCCCTGCTCGAACGACCTGCCGGCGACCGTCGGCTGGAATATTTATGAAATTCGACGAATCTAAAGCGACCGATGCACTTCGACCAGTTGCCCGTTCAGTTTTTCATGATGCCTCGCTGACGGTTCGTGGGATTTACGCTCGTGCGATTCGTGTTTGATTGACGATGCGTCGAGGCGAGGATTTTCGAATTAACGGAGGATTCTGCGATGCTTTGAAGCTTCTGGTTATGGACTAGCGGCGAGAGTGTACCTCTGTGACAGGGTTTGACGTGGCTTGAGTCGTAAATGTAATATTGTGATTTGAGATTGATAGAATTTTTCGCTGTGCGATTGTGACTAGTAATGTGCAGAATTATCGATGACAGAGAATCGTGACGTTATTGTGGAATACAGTAGATAAAGAGTTAAGTTTGAGTTAGGCTTGGATTTATCCAAGTGTAGGATGACTAATCGATGAAGCATGCTGATTTAATGGATGAGGTATAATGAGAGATTCGTTTTTTATCGGCTATAATAATATGGAATTTGAATTAACGGCATTGTTCTGTGCATTGAATCAGAGTGATCCAATTTGCCTGGGAAAAATCTCATTCTGTTTGGGGCGAAGCAGGACGTGTTTTTACTAGCAATTTTCAGTGTGCACTCTTCGTTAAAGTTTCGTGATCCGCGGCGCTCGGCGCCAAGCGAATTTAATGCAGATTGGTGCTTTAATGGGGAACAATCGACGCTATTATCGAGATGGATTTATGCTGAACGCGCGCTGGCCAATTTGTGGGAACGGAGTTTGTCCTGTACGGACGAGTTCCGTCTATTAGACAGAGAAATAGAGGAGAATAGCGTGCAATCCGGCGTATCGATATCCTAGCACAGCTTTGATCGTTTAAATAACAGGCAAAAGAACATGTCCGTAAGTGATTTAAACCAAATTCTTCCTCCTGAAAACGCATTTCAATATCTCTCGCGTCTCCTCAAATATAAATCAGAATTACACGTAGCTTGATCGATCGCTCTACCCTGTTCACTAAGCAATAATTAATTCGAAGATTAAATTCTGCTCATTAAGGGAACATCGAATTCTACAGAGCTCGCTGACGAAATAATATTCTTCGACGATACTTCTCGATTATTTATTTATTCCAATGGAGTTCGCAGTGGAATATTAAACGAAATAATTCTTGGAATATTCAATCTAATTAATATTCCATGCATTTATCGCGAGCGATTAGCACGGTAATTAATGATTAACATGTTAAAACAAAAAGCTCGGAATCGTCGTACGTATCCCGGCTCCTCAGATCAGCAGCCCCGCAACTTCGGGTACGCGATTTTGCAACGCGGACACGTCCGGCACGCATCATTTCCCCGCCACGAAATTATGCTGTCCATGTTGTTTGCTTTCCCGTTCCTCCGCTGACAATGTAAACCACGCCGGTCCCCGTGTGACGCGGAAATATCACGTGCGTGGATGCGTGCTTGCGGCCATGACAACACGCGACCTCGTCGCTCAAGAATGGAAAATCAACATGGTTTCCATCCGGCATCGTTGCTCGAAGCAACGGCGCGTACACGTTTGGCGTAGGCTCCTCGTTTAATCTCGGCAAACATCGAACGATCCCCGAGAAACGATAACTTCTTTCGGGAGCGTCGCGAGCTCGGCCGTATCTAGGTAACCTGTCGCCTGATTGGAATATCGCTGAATCGATCGGCAACTGAACGACCGATCGACAATTTCTCGAGGAATTCGGGGAACAACGAAGTCGACGGGGAAGTCGACGGATACACTTGAGGTGTAAATTAGTTACTCGTTCCCATGGAAAATGAATTGCGAGGTATTGAGGATTGTTCTACGTTCCTTAACCCTTTCGACGTTCAACAGATATAATTATTCTGTTCAGTCGAATTCGGAGTAATTATTATTCTTGTAATCAATTATTATACTTAGAAGGAAACATAGGTAAAGGATATGCCTACAATTCTTTCCCAATAAATTATTGATGATAGTCACATCGATCAGAGTTGAGGAAGAAATCAAGCAAGGTAAGGATTTATTCAAACACTGAATATTCCTGTAATCAGTTTCGTACACTGTTTAATCTAGTGTGCACTTTCAATATTAATAATAGAAGCATGACATTTATTTCGATATTTAACATTAAACTTAGTATAATGCATCAATGCGAAGTTTTCCTCAATGCACGATTTCTCGTCAGATCAATCTCAAAAAATGTCATCAACATCTCATCAGAAAATACTAAGTATTTTCAATAAAAATCTTCTAAAGCCATACACACCGAGCGTACAAATCAGAACCTGTCAATTCCACGAACACAGGAATCCCAAAGTAAAATTGATACCGAACTAAATAAACGGAATGCGCAGTAAAAACTGGACACGCGTTACAAATGGACAAGCGAAAGTTTCTGAAAAAATACAGGAGTTAACTGTTCTTTATCCGTTCGCCAGTAACACGACAGTGACCGGAGGATTTATCGATTCCACCGTTTCGGTCGTTCGACTAACGAACGATTGCATGCGTTCGAACGAGGTGAAAAACTGTATATGAATCCTTTACGTTCGATTAGAAATGGGTTAATCGGTGTTCCGCAAACAACTATGCATTATATTCGACATTATACTTCCGCGCGTGTTAAAGGATTATATCTGGCGAGCGTGGGTCCGTGTCGCGCGATTTCTTGCGCGATACGAGCGCGCATTGCTCTCACGCAGCTCTCAGATCCAATGGAACACGTTTTCCATGCTTTCGTAGAGAGCTCGTAACTCTGTCAAATATATCTGGTTTATTACATTCTCGCCCCGTATATCACGGCCCGATAACCATTACGGCCATTTTTCTACCGTGCTATCGAATAACATGTGTTTTAATCAAAATTTACCACTGATTGGAACGGCGCGGCCGTTCGCCGTGCACCTGTTCTGTATCTCCATAAAGTACTAGTAATTAAAAGAATAATTTACGAACGCAGACGAGTGAAATGAATCAAGATTCCCCGGACAGAATAATGCGAAAAGTGAAATGAAATTCGCACGTGACGACGGTGCATTTATATTTTTAAGTGGAAAAGGAGAGTTACGGTCAGGCGGATTTATTACGTGTAATTTGATCGTTACATTTTATTTCTGAATGACGAACTGGAACGACTCCGGTGCTAGTGGTCGTAGAGTAAATGAGGTCGCAATCAAAAAAAGCAACATTCGGGAGTAACGAAGTCAAGGGAAGAAAGACGCCAGCGTAATGACGCCGTCGAAGCATTACAGAATAAAGTCATTTTAAGCTTCGAGTGTAATTCACGAGCGAGCCGCAACAAACACAATTACCCATCCCACGGAGATATTTAAAAAGATGTTTCACTTCCGCAAGAAATTTAAGTTTCAACCCTATCCTCGTTAAAATTAACATGCAAAGGCTCCTTGCTCAAGTTAATCTATCCATAATTTCCTCATTAACCTCTCCCCCCGGGCGATCAACGCGTTACTGGTTACGCGGTGGGCGAAAACAGGAAACCGCCTTGCGCGAAACGAAATTTTCAAATCTCGGGAGGGAAATATTCCGTACCATGTACAACCACCGATGGATCCCGCGACCTGTAACATGCGGTTGCTCTTCCCACGGAATATCTTAACGAGATTCTCATAACTAAATTAAACGAGATCTTCGGCGCTATAACATTTTCTGTAATTAGTCTCGCGAATCACTAACAAAGCAACGCCTTCAATATACCAAAAAATGATTTTCTCCACGTCAAACTCACAAATTCGGAATCATAGTAAAACCCATGAAACTGAACCAAGTTGACAAATCCTATTCAAGCTGCTACCTAATAACTCTCAAATCACTCACAATTCTTCCCATTTTTTAAAACACGAAACAAACCAAAGAACCACACAAATATACTTAATTTTTATGATATACTTAATTACATTAACTCCTTTCCGTGCCATTTAGCTCTACGAAATCCGGGCCCAAGCGGTACACTCCATGCATTCTCACTTCGTTTCCCTTTGTACTTTGTGTTTATGACGAGCTTTACACGTTCTAATTGGGCTTATCTTTCGAGGCGTCGATATTCTTTGGGAAATGGGCCCAATATTGTGCTTGGAGTCGAAGAGATGTTTCACCTCATGTAGATTTCTCACGCATTTTGTAATCCGGTAACTGGAAACGAGTCTGACTCGTGATGTTTACGTTTGGCCCGATTTTCAGTCTATTTATGTTTGGGCCAAAATCTTCATCACGAGTCAGACTCGTTAAAGTACAGAAAAGGGTTAATTCCTCAGAAATCTATCGAAAGGAATACAAGATCAGCAATTTTCCTCGCTGAACACCTAACGAACGAAATTTACAAATCATCGAAAATACCCGTGTCCCGCTCGCCACCTCCTGAGCAACAACCGGCGCTCAAGTGGCCGCTTGAGCGGTCCACTAAAAATCCGGGAAAAATGTTGCCGCCGTCCGGCGATAAATCCGTCGGCGAGCACTCCGCTAAGAGTACACGATGTAATGTGTCCCTCGTCGCGGGGCTCGAGGTCCGGCAACATCCGTCGCGCGTGTCACGCATTAATCCACTTCAAAGTGGAAAGGACCGCGTCACGGGCAGAGTTCCACCGGATGACGTACTGTTTCCCCGAAATATAGGATATTCCCATTGATCAGTTCGCGTTCATTTGACCCGGCGCCGTTCCCGTATCGCCGCACGGTGTCACGGGCCGGCCGGGGTCAGCGAAACCGAGACACCGGCGCGCAGATCCGATCGTCTTCGCAATGCCGGTCATTGTCCGCCGATAGGCCGGCGCTAATGGGGTATTCGCGGGCCCGGAGTGCACCGGTCGAATGACAAATCTGCTAATCGGGAGCGGGAAACGCTATAGAATCGTTCCAGCCGCGGGAAACGGTGAGTGATTAGTTTGACCCGGCGCGCGTCGCGTCGCGTCGCGTCGCGTCGCGTCGAGTCGCGTCGCGGAGTATTGGCTTCCTGAATATTGAACGGAAACGGGATTACATATTCCGGTGACGGCGGCACGGTTTTGCGGTGGCCGATATCCGTGGTTTTTGCCCGCGTTAACCGGTCCCGATTTGCATTCGAATCGCGACGATTCTTAGCGGCGATAGAGCCGCTTCTGTCCCGGAACGCGACGACTACCAGCGTCACATCGGCTCTCCGAGCTGTCTGGCGAGTGTGCTCGATAGGGGAGTCCCGAGAAACGCCGACGGAATCGGTTTACGGTCACGCGATACGGTTTTAAGGTGTAAGAGCCGAGCGGAGAGCGCGCTCCCGGCTGGCTCGAGGAGAGACGTTATTCAAATGAACCGTAAGATGGCTTATCTGATCGGATGGCGCGACCGAGCATCGCGATCGCGACGTGATACGTTATGACGCATGGTTATTGATACAAACAGCCGAGATACAGTGGGCTCGCGAAATATATTACGCGGGGAAAATTATTCCGGCCGAGATATCGGTCGCTGCTAGATCGACGATAGTGTTAGGTCGCGGATGAAATTTCCGGCGCGCTCGGTTAACTCCTGATGGAAGTGTTTTCGTGAGTTTTGAGTGCATCGCTTTGGCAGCGTCGTTTCTGTTTAGTTTTTCCGATTATCCAGTATGGCTCTTAGCGGGAGATCGAGAGATTTCAAGGGGGAATAACTCTTCGACGTCCGATCGAAGAATTCGGTTTATTAAATGTTTCAGGAGCTATCGGCACGGGGGAAGCTCAAAATGCAGTTTGGCCTGCGAACGAAGCGCGCCGATGAAACGAATTTTTCGAGTGAGCTTTTCAATTTATTTTCCCTTTGTTTTCCACGATTAACCGCTTACCGGAGTTATTAAAATTCCCAAATGAATTGCAGTCCGTCGAGCATGGAAGCGCGGCACGGAGAATTTGATTTAACTCGATATTTTCATTTGTTCCATTGTTTAGGGGAATTCGCGCTAAATGAGCACCGGCTCCGAGTACAAAAGATAACTTTCGAAAGTTTCCAGTGGCGATGCATGTAAACCGTCGTTCATGAAGTTTCGAGGAATGAGAGAGTGGACGTTCGAATTTCCAGGTTGGAATGCTCGGAACGATATCGGGGGGGTGAGATATCTTTGGCAGCGGAGGGAGGTCGTCGAAGGTCATCGGAAGACGGTATTGCTCCGGCGGTCTCGAACATCGGCTCGAATCTCACGCGTGAACGTATCGAGATCTCGGCGGCGGTCCGCGCCGCGGTGCTCCGAAACTTTTAAGACCGGTTCCCGTGGTATACGACAGGCAAAAGTTTTCGGGGACGCGGGAAACTTCGGGGAACGCGAGCCCGCGGACTTTTGAGAATCCGGCCGCGTCCTGGACTCTTGCCACGCGGCCGCCCGAGCGATCCCCGGACCGTGTGAATTCAAATTAAAGTGTTCGCCAAACCGGCGAAGGAATGTTATTGCGAAAACAGTGGGTGTTCGCGGGAATTGCGCTCCGCCGTGGACACGGGGCATAATTTTTCGAGATACCCGACGCATTCCTGTTCGCTCACACCCTTAGATTGCATTCGCCGGATTCATCGACGCTCGCTGCATTGTAAATGAAATTTATTCCCCCCAGTAGGAACGAAATGAGCTCAAAGCGTTCCAGGAATACTATTTTATTCCGTTGAATCCTGTCACGGTTGGATATTACTTCATAATCTTGAGGAGGATTTTTATTGCTAAATATTATTCCACGGTGAAGCTACCGGGTTGAATTGATTTTTAGAAATTCCTTTGTAGGAACTGGGGGTGCGTCTGTCG
This sequence comes from Nomia melanderi, assembly GCF_051020985.1. Classification (NCBI taxonomy): domain Eukaryota; kingdom Metazoa; phylum Arthropoda; class Insecta; order Hymenoptera; family Halictidae; genus Nomia; species Nomia melanderi. The sequence continues at coordinate 36,844,181 of NC_134999.1, forward strand.
AGACTTCGATTGATTTGCTATTTAGCTTGTCTTGATTTCTTTATGCATTTCTTAGAGATATCTGTTGTTTTTAGTGACTGCAGTAAGTTTTTAGTGTTAACCCATTGCACTCGAAAGTTTCTCACTAGAAATATTCACTATTCTTCGAAGAAATACAGACGATGTTCTTTGAAGAGTGCGTCTATCGAGACTTCAATTGATTTGCAATTTAGTTTGTCTTGATTTCTTTATGATTTCTGACATCTGTTGTTTTTAGTAACTGCAGTAAGTTTTTAGTGTTAACCCATTGCACTCGAAAGTTCTTCACTAGAAATATTCACTATTCTCCGAAGAAGTACAGACAATGTTCTTTGAAACTGATTAATAAGAAAACATATATAAATTAAGAAGGAAAGTTATTTTGATGCATCATACAAAGCTTAATATTATATATAAAGCTTCATAATTTTAATCAAATCAAGTGGTGACTGAGGGTCACCTCACGAGTGCAAAGGGTTAATTATGTTAAGAAATACTTCCATTGCTAAATATTAATAATACTAGCGATAACAGTTAATAATATTAATAAAGGAGCGATTCAACAGTTTACACAAGTTAACTCTTTGCAAATCCATTTCTGAAAGTATACAAAACCTTTTGCAAATTCTGCTAAATTAAACGCTGAATACTTAAATCATAGAGAATAAGGAAACTGTGTACTGATTTCTTGCTGTTTGAACAATTAAATCATTTATTCACAACAGGGTATTCCAAACATGGAAGTTTGATCTCAGAAAAGTGCCGACATACCGCAAATTAATTAATAATTAAATTAAAATTGGTTAATAAATGAAAGCAAGGTAAATCACGCAAAGAATGACGTCTAAAGGGGTTAAAGTCTCACTCGAGCACACTGTGCAACACTCGATTTTTATGTCCACGCAAATGTCATCGGTGTCTTGTTTCGTCGCATGTAAAACGACCCGTTAACGATCAATGTTTCAAACTATCCGAAAGAACTATGTCCCCGGCACTGTTAACGCGAAGGGTGCTCGGACGACCGGAATATTATATATTGCAATTGAATACGCGCAGTTGGAGAGTAACAGCGAAACGATAGTCGCGAAACAATATACCGCCCACCCTTTTATCCTCAGTGTATTCGGAATAGTGCGAATATCGCGAATGGTCAAATAAATTTAAACGGGAATCTACATTAAACGCCGCGAGAGTAACGCGTCTGGAGAGAACGCATTAAATAGAATGTTTACTGCAAAAAACTCTGCAGGGAAATTTACCCCGCGAATTTATCGCTCGAGCGCCGCGTTTCTTTTTTCGGGACAATGTTTAAATAACAATTTCGCCGAACGCATTAAAATTTCCTCTCTTTATTCCCGCGCGAATTAATGGTCCGCGGAATAATCACTAAAAGAAACACATACCCCTCCACGATCGTTTAAATATATTTATCCATTGAATTTACTAAACAATTCTATTATCATTCTGTCACAAAAGATCGTTCGCGGCGATGAATATCGTCTCTGAGATATATCCGGTATCTCTCGAAACCTCGGCCACCGAATAAATTTCTATTATCATTCGTTTCATTAAGTTACCGAGGACCGACAATAATTTCCCAGGAGTTCGAGCGTCATCGAGCCGCCCATTTATTTATCGACACGGTCTCGATGGGAAACGAGGATCCGCGAGACGGAGAAATTGCTTGGCCGTAGTCGAACGATGACAAAATGTCTGTCAGCAGGAAAGGCTGGAAAACTCATTAAACCGGAGCGGCCGGGTTGATGACTCCGGGGTACTATCACTATTATCGCAAGCATCCGAGTTAACTGCGTTCGAGCGTCCTAGGTGTCGACCTACTCTGTACACAAGCATAACTACTTCCTCCCTGGCTTTTGTTCCCCGAGCTGTTTCCTTCGATCCCCGCCCTCCCGGCCCCCCCCCCCCCCCCGCGCCGCCGTTCCGTTCTTCCATCAATCATTTCAGTTTTGCGCAAGATTCGCCCATTACTGCCGGGCCTCTGTCTTCGGCGATGTCGCGCGGCCCGTTTCCGGTCCGATTCAATCCCCGATACTCGAGAGCGACTCGTGAATAAATCCTGGCGAACCGAAAATCATCGAGACGATGGGGAACGTTCACCCTTCGCGGACGAATGTCGACGTTTCGGCGAGATGAAATGTTCATGTTAACCCTTTACTCGAGAGGCGACTCTCACTCACCACCAGATTTCACACTGTAAAACTATAAAATTTGATATTTTACATTATACTTTATATAACGCATCAATTTGAGAAATATTGAAATAAAATAGCTTTGTTCTTCAATGTACGTATAATTTCTCTTCGAGTTAGTTTCAGAAAATATCGTTTCTGTTTTATCAGAAAGTGTTCCAAAATTTCTAGTGAATAACTTCCGAGTGCAAAGGGTTAATCCTTAGCACTCCAGTTGTTTTGTAATTTATCGGCAACTGCGACTAATTTTTATAGTATTCCTAGCGAAAATGAAAAATGCTTAACATTCCTTAGATCTTTTATCTTCCTTAGTAGAAAATTTAGATGTGTGGAAAATCGAATAATTTTAGGGTAGTTTCTTGAGGATTCATTGAAATATGTAATATTATAACTGGTGCAATATTGAAGCCTACAGAGTTCAAAGGGTTAAGAAGTTTCTTTTTTTTCTATTGATTATGCAATTGATAGGTAATTTAGCTTCGTCTGTTGAAAGTTTTAATCGGGTTAAATCGGTTTAAAAGGGTTAATCCTTTTACGGTTTCACTTCTTGGCACGTCAACCAAATGGGTGACATCGTTTCTGAACTTCAATATTCATTTCCTTGGTGACTTATTAAACGAGTTTTGCCGGATGTTCGAGTAACATCGTTTTTGAACTTCAATGTTCATTTTCTCGGTGACTTATTAAACGAGTTTTGTTGGATGAAATCTTTTCGTTCGATTGAAATCTTTTTTAGTTTCTGCTTTACTCAGACAAGTGTTTCGACATAGGAGCTCTGATGATTGTTCACTTGGCAGTCAAAGTACAGACGAATGTATAAATAGTAGGCTTAATATTTTTGCTAATATTAAAGTATTCGAATAACAGTCAATGCATAGTTCTCCACTTTCCTAGTAAATAGAATTTCGTATTCAGCTTTCCATAGAAACTACTTCCAATATTTCAGAAATCTATCATTCAATGAAGAATCAACTTCATATAATGAAAAGCCTGTGGCGAAGGTTTCTGTCAAACTAAATTTAACAAAGACGGAAGCATTATCGATAACACAAATGATAAATAGTAAAACAGACGAGCACAGTTACGATCACTAGACAAGTTAACGCACGCAATCGTTAAACCATTCGCGAACCGTTCCAGCGGAACGAACAACGCGCTCCTGCCACTTTCGCAAGAGCAGACATCGCGGATAATTCCGCTCGCGCGATTCTATCCGGCCATCCAGGAAGTTCGTTCGTTCCGCGACGCGGCGGCGATTAAAGTCTGGGTTTCCTCGAAAAAATCGCGTTCCGAGCGCATCACGCGAGCCGCTGCTCCATCGGCGGGCGAGTTGTTAAATAAATTACAACGAATATCGTTCGCCGCGAGTCGACGATTATTTCCGGAAACGTTTCGTACCTCGGCGCAGGATCGGTGCCGTGACGAGCGAGCCGGCTCGGAACGGTTTACAGGAATTATTGGACTTCGAGGAATATTGAATCCCACTCGCCGAGTTAATCGAGCACGCACTTGTTTGTACACTCGTCCCGTCGGAAGGTAACGAACCCCCGTTTCGCAGTTGAAAATAGTAACGGAAGAGTGCCGGGCCCCGTCCGTTTCGCGTGTAATTTGTTTAACTTCGTATCGAAGTTCCTGACTCCGTTAATTATTCCGAATCGATTGAAACATCGTCTCTCGCTACGGTGCAAAGGAGATTGGATCGGGACGAAGGGAATTAGATCTGGTTTAACCACCTGAAGGGTTCGTTCACCTGATGCTGATCTGTCTAACCGGGACCTAACCAACTTACGTCCCACCTGGGTGTATCCTCCAACGGTAGCCTAACTTTCGAAAGTCTATCTTGATAGGATCTTCCGAAATTTTCAATTATCTGTTATTTCAGCTAAGAATTTCTATCATTTGAATTGTACTGGATACGAAGAGTATTTCGAGGTATTTATCCTCTAACGGTAGCCTAACTTTCGAAAGTGTATCTTGATAGGATCTTCGAAAATATTCAATTATCTACTATTTCAGCTGAGAATTTCTATAATTAGAAATGTACTAGATACGAAGAGTATTTCGAAGTATTTATCCTCTAACAGTAGCCTAACTTTCGAAAGTGTATCTTGATAGGATCTTCCAAAATTTTCAATTATCTATTATTTCAGCTGAGAGTTTCTATTATTTGAAATGTACTAGATACGAAGAGTATTTCAAAGTATTTATCCTCTAACAATAGCCTAACTTTCGAAAGTGTATCTTGATGTGATCTTTGAAACTTTTCAATTATCTGCTACTATTTTAGCTGAGTTTCTACAATTTGAATTATACTAGATACGAAGAGTATTTTCAATGTTATATTAATTAGATCATTCGTGAAACTAAGCTACTGTGAAACTAAAGCGTATAGCTAAGTGTTCAATGCTTCAAAGAATTCACCAAACGAACGATCCGAATGATTACGTATTTCTTTCGAACGGATTCAACGAATTGCACAGTTGTCGCACGCTTTACCAGCAGGTTCATCGACGCTTTCGACGTCCGCATCAATCCCGAGGACGTATTACCAATTTCCGTATGAAGTATCCGCTAAAAATCGCGAGCTATCAGCCGCGCCGCGTCGGAATCAAACCGAATATCTATACGGTAGACGCGTTTTCGTCTGGTTTTACGGTGTACGAGGTTAATATTCGCACCGCGCGCCCGACAGATTCGCTTCAAACGCGGCGAATTAAACGTAAACATTTCCGAATCTGCTTCACGGCAAATTACGCGCTATTTAGCTGGCTGATTCCGCTCGGCGGGCGGCCCGCGTTCATAAAACATCGCCGGCATTTTATGGGCGTTCCGTATTTGCCTACGGGGAACCGTGCCGAACGCCTCGATAAATTTCGCGGCTGACGTACGAGCGACTTCCCGTTACCGAGACATGATGGACGCTTGTTAAATATTTCTGAAACGAGGAACCAACCACTCCAATTCATTTCTTAATGCACCGACCGCGCGCCGGGCGTCTCCAACGGAAATGGAATGCTAACGCTAGAACTACCGTCATCGTCCGATCGAATTGACCTATTACTTCTTCACCAGTTATCGAAGAAATTACAGACGTTCCTGCGAGAAATCACTCAAGACATTATTACTTACACCACCCCTGTTTCCTAACTGGGTTAGTTACTTTTGCTGACGAAGTTACCTTGAAATATACAAAACCTTCGGATGAAGCTAAATTATATACTAATTAAACGATAGGGAAGGAAATACACATCTCTTGTTCGACTAATTAAATCACTTGAGAATTTCATCTCGTCCTATCATAATATTATACGTTATGAATATTCTATTGCCACCATTATTATTCTATTATTAATACTTCACTTCTTAAAGACAAAGTAATCCCTACAATAACGTAATTAACTTTAACACGCAATGTAAGCCATAAGTCGATCTCAGTAGGGTTAAAGTTTCCACAGAATAATTGAGGAAAGTCAATTCGACTGTTTCCACTGTTAACGTAAACAATTCCGCTCGATTAATCCCGATTAACTCCAATCTAAGCCATAAGTCGATCTCAGGGTTAAAGCTTCCATAGAATAATTAAAAAAAGTCAATTCGACTGTTTCCACTGTTAACGTAAACAATCCCGCTCGATTAATCTCGATTAACTCCAATCTAAGCCATAAGTCGATCTCATTGGGGTTCCTAAAGTTTCCATAGAATAATTAAAAAAAGTTAATTGGACTGTTTCCACTGTTAACGTAAACAATTCCGCTCGATTAATCCCGGATCGATATCCCCGCGTCACGGGGTGCTTAATGATACGATTCCTTGGCCATTCCTCTCGCCGGTCCGGGGATTAGAACTTGTAAATCGCGGGGGTGCATGCGAGGGAAAGTAATTAAAGTATCAGCGCCCGCCCCCGTGCTTTATCTCTTCCCCGGTTCCCTCGGTTCCCCTCGTGTTCGACGGGCCGGTCCGCCGGCCGAATAAATTCGACGCGGCGTTGTCTAAGGAAACTAATAACGCCACGGTGAGAACCTTTTGCCACGGGAGGATCTATCGCGGGCATCGGTGAAGTTTATCGGCAAAGAAAGAAAGCCGAGAGAAATTTATACAGAGACCGGCCGGGGATGGATGGTATTCGCCGCGGAGAAAGTTCCCCCGCCGTTTTTTCGTCCTTTTCTCTTCGTTTCCCCGTTTTTTCCCGCCTCCTCTCGCGGAAAGTTCCCGGTAACTTATTCACTTTCGTATTCGTCGCCCCCTTTAAACGGGGTTCTATGACAGACGCAGTTGGCTAATGCTGTTTTAAATTTGCCCTCGTTACCGGGCAGAAAGAGATACATCTGCGACTGGCAGGATAGAATGCTGTAGAAACTATTTCGATTTACCCGAGGACTCCGCGTTGTGGAATTTGGCTATCGTTGAAATCTCGAGAGATGTTACATGTGCATTACCAACTGAACATTTCTGTTGCGCAGTTGTAGGCGCGAGTTAAGATACTAAGGTGTTATACTCTTCTCGTTTTCTTATGAATATACCTTCTCATCGAATTCGGACTAGATCCAGTCGTTGCGAACATCAGATTACAGTAACGCAGCTTCGCTCGTTTAATCTTCGATAAAGTTACCAAGGAAGATCTACAACTGCAGCTTGGAAAATCTCCAGATCCACCGTGGAGTGACTCATTCACCTCCGAGTTCTTCCGGATCATCGAATCCCTCCATAATAGCGAGACCCAGCTCGAGAGGCGAATAATCCGTGTTAAAAACACACGTACAGTCGAAGGAGTTGAAAGGGCGCTGTTTAGGAAAGAAGAACTTCACCTCGAGTATTCCTCCGAAAAACCAACTTCCTCTCGATCTACAAGCCAATCGGAGTCTCCGAGTACCATGATCGAGATCGGCGCAGTAAAGCTTAAACCGATTCCCACCGAAATTCGCCGGCCCTTAAAGAGAGTGGCCCTTCGGAGTCGCAATAAAAGTCAACCGACTCGCCGGCGTGAAAAGAGGAGCACTCTCGTCGGCCGAAGAAAAAAACCGCTCGGAGAGGGGAGCGGCGGGTGGCGGAGAAGCCGCAAAACGGTCGAAAAAAAAGGGGCGATAGAGTGAGAAACAACGCACTCACCTTCGAGTGGATCGCGTTTTCCTTTGTCCGTGGCCGGCGTACACGGCCGGGCGAGTGGGAATCGCCTTTCACGCGAAACACTGGACCACGGCCGAGGGTCGGAGACAATGCCGCGAAATCAAGCGGGCAAGAGCGGCCGAGCCGAAGACGCGGAGGGCGCGCGACAGAAAACCACCGCGCCCGCTCCTCGCCCACTTCGCTGAGACCGTTTTCCCTCTTACCCGGGGCGCGCACCTTTTTATTTATCACTCGCGAGGAGAACTCTCTCGCGCGGCCACTCCTCCCGCGATGGCCGATCGATCTCCCTACGGTGTCGCGTACGCACTTTCACAGCCTCGATCTCCTGTTCCTCGTTAACGGATCTTCCAGCTCGTTGAAACGCCTCCTCCCGCGAACAAGGACCCCACAGAGACTCACTGATCACGGGACTCCTCAAAGTAGAGGCTAAAAGAACTCGAACGGATCGGTAATATCCTCTCCCCGACACTGTCCGTATCGATTACACTGGATCCCGCGGGGGCTGGGGGGCGGAAACGGGTTCACTGTTAGTAGGCAGACGGCTCCTTTGTAGCCGGCGACGAAAAAACGCGTCGATTCGCGATCGATTCCAGTTCTCCGAGGATCACACGGCGGAACATTCCCTCCGGCATCTGGCGGCCGCAATTTTCCAAATATCCGACCTACAAATCATTCGCGCCCCAGTGAGCAACCCGCGCACTTTAATTTCGTTCCTCTTCCTCCGTGTTCCCGTGGACCTCTCTGTCTCTGGCCCGAGTTCCCCGGTGTTCCGGAGCAACTAGCTCGCCGACGCGTCACGCACGAGCGGCGTATTTATTGCGTGGATCGTTCGATCGATGCTGGGAACGCGGTTCCCGTGGTTGAGCAAACAGGCTGCCTCGCATGGTGTCCCGTCGCGATGCTCCCGTGGATCCCGGCCGCGAATAATCGGAAGATCAGCCGATCTATCACGCGCGAGTCGATCTCCCAGGAATTCTACTTGTTCCCTTCACTATTCTACCATTATCCTTGCGCCTGGAGTTCAGTAAAAACCACTCACTGTCGCGAGAAGCCGACGAACAGAGATATCCGACGATTGTTCCCGAGCGCGTGGCAGGCCGAGAAAAGACACTTCCGACGAGAAACAGGTCCCTGGTACCAGGGGTTGGTACGCGACGACGCTACGAAAGGGAAAAGGGCCCACTTAACCAGCCGGCGAACAAATACACTGTCCGGAATTCCTGTTTACAGAGCCGGGACGGCTACGGGCACCCTTCTGCCCTCGAGGTCTGTCACGGGGGTTGTTGCTTCGCCGCGCTTCTCCGAGCGGTGGCACGTAAACGCGCGCGGCTCCTGTCGTGTGCTCCTCGGACGATCCTCTCGTGACTTTCCCATCTTCCTCACATGCTCCGCTCTCCGGTCCCGATCGCGTTACCCGCGCACGCTTCGAGGAACACTCGACGATCCTCCGAGCATCGGATCACCGGCCGATCCACGCGAGATCCACTTGAAATTACGATTCGTCCTCTTCCGTGCTCCCTGTTCGCTTTTTCCGGGATTCCCGCGGATCCCGGGCGGAACGGGACGCGAACGCGACGGAATAATCGTCGGGACGGATAATCTCTGCGTTTCCTCGGAACGTCGGTCGCACCTTGGCGGGGGATGCGCGCGCGAAACCACCACGAGTGATGCTGGGCTCGGACTGGAGCCCCCGGCGCGGCGCTAGCGTCGCCCCGACTCGGGACTAGCGGCTCCCACCGCCCCCCGCCGCACCGCCGCAGCCGCCTCCGCCAACCGCGATCGGCCACGGGGTGGAAACAGTGGCGGAGAACGGGGGAACGTCACCCTACGCCATGGGGCGGCCGTGCGGTATTTTTATGATGTGCGGAATATGGTGCGGCTCGCTGTTTCTCATTTTCTTTTCTCTCCGCTCTTCTCTTCTCCCGGTCCTCCTCTCCTTCCGCCCTTTCCCCCTTTTTTTCGACGGGACCACGCGACGGGGGAGGGGGCGCGGCTTGTTCCTTTATCGGAGGGTGCGACCTACATTTAGCCACTCGAAAGGGACACGCTTTTGTCGAACCTCCGGAAGGCTCGATGGTTTCTTTTCCCGCGCAACGGACGAGCAACGGGGGAAATTGTTTAACTTCGTTCGGGATATTTCGGGAGGGGTTGATTTCGTTGCGATGGGATTCGCCGGTCTGTCGGATACTTTGCGCGTCGCTTTATTGTGTTATTCGGTGTGCCGATGGAATTCTGTTTGGGACGGCTCCTCTGTGTGTCCGAGCGCTGGTGGGATATTCTACTTGGGGTTTTAATAGAGTGGTACTTTAACGCTAGGTTTACCGATATCCGTGAATTCTATGGAACTGAATATTTTGAATATTGTTTCGGAACCGTTCGTATTGTAATCCTCCGCTCTTCACGTACTAATCTCGACGTATGAACGAACATGTAGTTTTCTAGGAGTGATGGAATAAACTGTAAATAAACGTCCGTGAATCTAGTGTAGTGTAATGTGAGACGTAATAAATAACATGTTTACCATTTGTAAATACTGTAGTTTATAGTTTCAGCCATCGTTAGTTGGTTTACTTTTACTCGAATTACTTCGTCGTATTTCGTTTCCCCAGAGAAAGGAATTCGTCGTATTAAAGTTCAGCTTCGGCATAAACCGAAATTTAAAGGAAAATATGACGCGTGTCGTTTAATCTTGAGCCCGCCAATTTATCAGATCTGTCTGACCCATTTAAGGAGACCCTACTGATTTAAAACACACGATAACGTAAATAAAACCGGCGTAATCCAGAGCGAAGCGCATACATATGTATACGGATCCCCTTCGTTCCGTGCCCCGGCGATATAAACCATTCGGAGTTTATTGTAAAATCTTGGGAGGTTCTTAAGGCTTCAGGACTTGACCGCAGAAGTATAAGTAAGCTGAAACTAAACTAACTTTCCACCGGGGAGTTCAACTTAAAATTAAAGTTTAAAGACTTATAACTTCCCAACGTGCCGCTGCTTGATCCCGTGGGCGAGGATAGTTAACTCAATAGCCTCTATCTCGAAAATTTAGGAAAGTACCGTGAGCGTTTCGTGTTCCGGCTGTCCCTGCATTCAACAATATCCTGTGGCTGTCGTCGGGAATTTCAGAAAGCTCGTTAACCGAATGTTTACGTGCAATCGTTCCAATTAAGGCGCACCTTTCGCTATACCGAAACATAAACACTAAACAAGTGACAATAAACAATAAATTACGCAAGATACTTCAACAAAAAGCATCATTATAATCATCACCATAGTATACATAATATCATTATATATCATAATTGCCATTATAAAAGACCATTCACTGAAATTCCATTCCTTAATCAAAACATAAACACTAGTCTGACCATATTAAAACTACACTACTGAAATTCATCGGTATCTCGCTTACAGAGCATAAAATCGTAACCTCCATCCGTCTGGCCATTACACGCTTATTCCACTAGAATATATCAACACCTCCGAACTCTCCGCTTCTCTCCACCGCATTTCACCGAATTAATAAACACCTCGCCCCTAAATTCAGAGTCCGACCGCCGTCCGACTCGAACAAGTGTGTTCTACTTAAATCAGTCGCTGATCCGAGCACCGGAAATTCTATTATCCCGACACCATACGCATCAATCCGGACATCACGGGGCGTCTTCGGAAGGACCACTAAACCCCCCTAAAACAACCGTGACACTGTTCAACCCGTTATACCGTTGTTGTTTTAAGAGCAAAAATTCCGGACAGCGACCGGACAGAGCGCGCGCATGTACTTTTATCGGCCCAATAAAGATCCGCCGTGGGGCTGTAAAATTTCGTCGCGGCGGATGAATGACGCGTCGTTGACCTCGAGTGGCGATCAAAGTTATCGCGGTATCAATAGGTCTTGCGGGTGGTTGACTCCTGTGTCTTAACTCGGGATCACGCGAATATTCAGACCATAACGCTGCGACGTCGCCTCGTAATATTTCGGTCGTTTGGAAGCCAATGCGGTTAACTCGAGTTTTCGATGTTGTACGATGATTGTAAATTTTAATGGGATGAATAATATTCCACTGTTGCGGAGCGTGTCCTCTGAGAAAGGAGTTTGTACTTTTCTGATGAAACTAAGGAAATGCTCGAAATCGATGTATTGAAACATTGACTTCCGAGGGATTCATTTCATGATCGGTCACGGATCGACTTCTGTCGAATATGACGTACAATGTCGACAACGTTGACGATTGCTGCGACGTGCGTTGGACATTCGATACGAACGTTGCTGCATTCTTTTGTGCTCTGTGGAACTGGTCATGATTGTTGAAGTGACGTTTAAATTGTATACCAATCGTTTCGTTCTTGGGGATACTTGGTGCGTAATGGTGTGGAATAATTGAGTAACCAATGCTCTTGTGACTATGTTTAATGTATTCTACATCTTCTGTAGCTGGAGTTGATTAGTGGCATATTGGAGACAGTATCGCCTCGGTAAGTGGAAATATTAGTTTGGAGAATGTAGTATTGTATTGTGGACCACAGTATTATCTTGTAAACTGCAATATTGTTGCTATAGTATTTCTTTGTGAACTATGATATTTTCTTGTGAATTATGCTATTAACTTGTGTACTATAGTATTACCTTATGAAACACAGCATTACCTTGTAAACTGCAATATTGTCTTACAAGCTATAGTATTTACTTGTGAACCATACTATTTCCTTATGAACCATAATATTACCTCATGAACTATACTATTATCTTGTAAACTGCAATATTGTTTTATGAGGTATAGTATTTCCTTCTGAACCATACTATTTCCTTATAAACCATAATATTACCTCACGAACTATTATCTTGTAAACTGCAATATTATTTTATGAGCTATAGTATTTCTTTGTGAACTGTGACATTATCTTGTGAATTATGGCATTAACTTGTGAAACATACTATTTCCTTGTAAACCATAATATTATCTCATGAACTATACTATTATCTTGTAAACTGCAATATTGTTTATGAGATATAGTATTCCTTTGTGAACTATGACATTACCTTGTGAATTATGGTATTAACTTGTGAAACATACTATTTCCTTGTAAACCATAATATTATCTCATGAATTATACTATTATCTTGTAAACTGAAATATTGTTTATGAGATATAGTATTCCTTTGTGAACTATGACATTACCTTGTGAATTATGGTACTAACTTGTGAACTATAGTATTACGTTGTGAAACACAGGATTACCTTCTGAACTGCAATATTGTCTCACAAGCTATAGTATTTCCTTCTAAAGCATACTATTTCCTTACAAACCATAATATCACCTCACGAACAATACCATTACCTCCTAAACTACAGTATAATCTTACAAACGCCGTTTCCATACGAACAACCAAAATCTCCACCAAAACCTATAAACTCACACATCTCAAGAGCCAGCTTCTATGCGGAACGCGTTAAAAACGTCCGTCAAAATCGATCTCCGCCGACGTCCGTCGCCCCGACACTCGTGCGCGGCCACAGTCTTTGTAACCGGCTGCGGGAAGAATTTTACGACGCGTCGGAAGCGTGGAAGGGCGAGGGGAATTATTTGTCGGAATCAAGGGTCGCGGGTACAATGACGCGGAACCTTGGGAATGGAGAAAGGAATTGCCGCGGAACGGAAGAGCGCCGGGACGTCGATTAATTCTTATTGTCAGGGTCAGGCGCGGGACTCGGAGAGAGGAGAAAATATAACACGGCTCGACGGCCGTCCGGCCTGTACTCTCGCCGGGAACGGAGACCGGCTATCAGCAGTTCCACTCCAGTGGGACAATTGGCTGACTAGTCGCCCGTTCCGACCGTTTCAATCCAATCGGATTTGTACAAGGTGGCCGTTTAGAAACGTATCTTATTAGAGACCGTGCCACCTGCTCGATCCCCTTTACTTATTTCGATCGGGAATTCAACGGTAACCCTGCACCTTCGATCCTGCCGCTCCTCGCGCGAAGAATCACTTTCTGCTCGATCCCCGCTGGTCAACTGTGAATCCTGGCACGTTCATCTGACATACTTCCGCGTGACATCTTTGTAGATGCAGTGGTTGAGGGAGAACTAACGCTACTCAGGAGTTAAGACTTTTCGAAATTTCTCTGTGGATACAGTAACGTAGCCTCATTTCTCGAAAACAGAATTAAGTAAATAATAACAGCAACTACGAATCTCTACGAATATGGAAACTCTAAAGTCTACTGAGACTTCAATCGATTTACAGCTTTGCTGAGCAATATCGTGTTATTTCTCTGAGAAACCTGTAATTATCAATAATTGCGAAGTGGAGAAATCAGGAATGCATTTTAACTCTTCTGGTATTTTGAGTATTAACACTAGGTTTACGGAACGCGTCAAATTGACGCATATTGTTAGAAATGTTATTTTGTAAATGTTTACGCCGATTTTGATTGATGCGATCACACTGACATGTACCCCAATTACCTACTGTCAAATCTCCAATTTCCACAATCTAAATAAACGAGCATCAATTCTTTTAGGAATAATAGAATGAAGTGTACAATAAATGCCCGTAAACCTAGTGTTAATTAAATAATAATAGCAAGCCACAGCAACTACGAATCTCTACGAATATGGAAACTCCAAAGTCTACTGAGACAATCGATCAACAACTTTGCTAAGCAATATCTTGTCATTTCTCTGAGAAACCTGTAATTTTCAATAATTGCGGAAGAAATCAGGAATGCATTTCAATTCTAGTATTTTGAATATCAAGGTAATATATAGAAACAGTGTAATAGAAAAGAAATGTAATAGTGTCGAAAGGAACTTACCACCATTGGTAAGTACCATTGGAACCATTACTTACACGAGAAAATCTAACGTCCAATTCCGCCACGTTAAAGATTCATTATTTACCGATGAGTAATTATTTACATAAGCCACCGAATGACATCAGCCCTTAATCCTCTATGAAGCGACCCTTTAAAAAAACTGTAACACCTCTATCATCGCGGTAGGAGGCTAATTACAGCGAATGCCCCGGAGACAGCGATCAGCAAGGCCTGGCTCTATTCCACGGGCGTGGAAGGATCCTTCGGCGACGAGAGGCCAGGATTGAGAGGAAATTAATTAAGATGGCACTGTCCGTGATCACCCCTTTTCGCACCCCAATCTACCGACTCTCGAGCAGGAGCATTCCATGCATAGCTTGCGGCTACATCTCAGGCAGCTACATCACCAAATCCGTCCCTACCATCGCCTTGTACCCTTTACCCGAGCCATAGGACAACCATTCCCCCTGGTACCGGATGTTGTACACGATATATTCGCGACCGTTCTCTCCCAGGTACACCGGCCGGACGTGTGCATACACGACGGATACCTAACTCGGAACCCGAAACCGCCCTATTTACAGATTTCAATGACAATAACGGGGAACCCTTTCTGACCCGACAGCCAGCGGCACTGTCACGGCCACTTGAACCCTCTTCGAGAGATTATCTTCTGAAAATCGAATATTTTCAACGGTGAAACAGATTTTCTGTTGGATATAATCGAACGAATCTTCGGGTTGCTGCGACTGATTAGATAAAACTGATTGGGGTTGCTTAACCCTTTGCTCTCGAGAGGTGAGTTGAATGTTTATTTTAAATGACACTTTGTATTGCTGTGGGAAATATTTAAATAAAATTGCTTTGTTGCTTCATTTATCTGTGAATTATCGTTAAATTAGTTTCAATGTCGTCTATATCTGTTGAAAAATGTTGAATATTTTCATGAAAATCTTTCGAGTGCAAAGGGTTAACACTAGAACCAGTACCAGTCAAAATGGTTTCGATTGTTTTGTTTCAATTATTGATATCTTGAAAGCATTTGAAATGATCTTGAAAATAAATAGCTTCTTGAATACTATAATGAATGTACGAAGAAACCGAAAATAATCTAGAATTTTCATAGGGATTACATATCAGTCGTATTAAATCCTCGGTAGTTCTACTGTTAAAAATGATTTGAAAGAATAAATATTTCATATATCGCATACCATACGAATACTTTCACCTAGAAAAGATTCTACTGTTTACATCTCATCGTTCGTTTACACGACAGAACATCGGTAGACCCCATCGAAAGCTTTAAAATCCACACCAATAAATCGCTGCCCACTTCAACAGTTAACCAACACATTTCCCATCGGGCAGAGAAAAAGTCGGTCACTATAATTACAGATTCGACGAGATAAATATCCCGGGCGAAAGTTATTGGCGCGGAGAGACTCCTCGGGGAAAGAGAGGAAGACGAATGGAGGGAGAAAGTGGAGCTAAAGGAGAACACAGAGAAAGAGAGAAAGAGAGAAAAAGAGAAAGAGAGAGAACCGAAGAAAACGGTAACTTGAAATTCCCCGTTGGGTCGAGCCCATCGCAGAAAATTTTAATTGGCATCATTAGACTCCGGCGAATAATTAGCGCTTGAACGATCGAGGGTTTAATGGCGGTGCCGGGAATACGGTCTTTAGGGTCTTTTCACGGCTCGGCTCTGTATTACCTGGCCGGTTTCTGTGGATACGTTCCGGACACGAACGAAGTGACGAGAGAACTTTCACCATTGCTTATTAATATCTAACGTCCCGAAAGTTTCTCGGGGGACGAAACGCCTCGAACTTGGACGGTTCCCGCGGAAATCAGGATCCGTTCGCGGACGAGCGAAGGACGAGCGACTTTTTACCGGTCGCGTTTCTGAAATTCGAGTTTAATGGACCTTACGGGCTGGCGACGTCTCGAACCTCATTGTTCCAACTTTCGTCTAGCAGCGGCAATAAGCTCTGCCGGGCCGCCTACGGGCACTAAGAAACCTCTAACGCTGTTACAACGGTGAACAGTCCCCGAAGAGATATACCGCTGTTGCGGCAAATGCATAATAAACCTATTGTCCAGGGTGCGCAAGTTTAATTAGTTCAACGTCGGCCGGCCCGCTCGCCGTTCCCTCTCTGATAATTATTGCGCCTGTTTTACGCGGCGCCGCGGGAAGAATTCGCGGGAGTACTAATTATCCGCGGCGCTGATTGCTCGTAAGCGGATTTTCGATATTTGCCGTGCACTGCGGTTTATGAAGGAAGATTCGCGAAGGGTAACCCTTAGCACTACAGATGGTTTTGTAATCTATCAACAACTGCAAGTAATTTTTATGGAAAATGCTATAACATTTTTTAGATCTTTTAGTTTCCTTCTTAGTAGAAAATTTGGATGTGTAAAAATCTAATAATTATAGGGTAGTTTCTTTAAGATTCATTGAAATATCTAGTATTATTCCTGGGGCAATATTGGAGCCTATGGAGTTCAAAGGGTTAATTCTTCATAGGTTTTCTATTGAATTCGATCTTCTCCGATCGTTTTGTTTTTACTCGAATATTTAAAAATCCCTGAGTGTAGTTCTTATAGTTTTCTATTTTATACATTCAATAGAAGAAGAATAGAACAAGAATAATCTCACAAGCTATTAACCCTTTGTCTACAGAACGTTGCATCAACGCGTTCCAAAGAAGCGTAACGAAACCATGAAATCAGTGAATTTTTGTAATTTTACTTTGGATTCGTGTTGTGCATACCTAAAATGTTACATCAATGTAGCAATAACAACTAAACGATTCTAAGAAAGAGAGAATATGTAGTGCAAGAAGACTTCATGAAGGCTGTAAGGAAGTATAATTGGAATATATTGATTATATTAACTTCAAAACACGATTGATTACTCATTAACGAATGCGTGGTTCAATAAATCGAATTTACTTTATTGTAATACTATTTGTATCTTACAATATAATTTACTTGATAATGTGAATTCATTGAGTAAGGTTTAATGTAATAATTACGAAAAGACGCGATTCCTTGAATGGAAACGACTAAAAATTCATTATCGCGGGGCCGGCGAGCAATGCGTTAGAATTGTTTCAATCGCATAGGAGTTTTCATGAGTGTTTACTTGGCAGTCAAAGTGTTAATCGAGGGGATCGGTCTGAAATTTCATTGTATCCTGGTGTAATGGGATTCCAGGGTGTGCCCGACGATCGCGGAGGCACACAAGGTGTACGAAAAGGTCCCCGATCCAATCGAGCAGGCTATCAGAAGTAGTGATTAAAACGGAGGGGTGAGTGCTTGGTCGGCAAAAGGGGTTGAAGGTGGTCTTGAATGGCGGCCGGCGGGGGGTCCGGTCTCCGACTTGGGGAAACGTAGATAACACTTCTTACCCGAGGGACTTCCCGCGACCCCAATCTCAAGTCAGATATTGTTCCGAGCTTTGAAAGCTCAAAAGAACTCGTGAAAAGGCATTTCGTCCCGATTCGATGTATTATACCCAGGCCTCATACGTATTGTGCCTGGCCGATCCTTTCCTGCGGAGACCCCGACCGCCGGCGACCAAAGGAAAAATATCGAGAAGTCGTTTCTGCCCCTCGCGGTCGTACGGATAAGCGGCGATTGTAATTTATAATCGTTGCCGGCTACCGAGAACACGCCGCCGCCGCCATTATTGAAACGCATCCGAAAACGGACGCGTCAGCTCAACCGGAAGCCTCCGGAAATATTCCAGGATATCTAGGAATTTCGAAACGAAATTTTTGGACGAATGTGATTCAACGGTAACTCGAATGTTTTCTATTTTGTAAGATTTGTGTATTGTTATCGTTGTGTACGCTGAGTCTAGATTTATCTTTAGTGAACTCGAATAGAAATACTGTACTATTCGTTTGAACTTGGATAAAGTAAGGTGACCTAATTTCTCGATAAGGGAGTTAGTTAAATAATAACAGTAAGCTATAGCAACTACGAATCTGTACGAATATTGATAGAAACATTAATCACTCATCTTTATATTATTCAACATCGTTAAAGCATCATCTAATTTCCCTCAAACAGAACTACTCAAGTAATAACAGCAACCTACAATAACTACGAATCTCCATGAATATCGATACAAATATTACTTAACATCCTTATCATATCATTACATCACTCACCAGAAACATTCAACTCCTCTCAACTTACTCAAACTCCACCCAACTCAAACAGAATTACTCAAATACATGAAACCATCAATCAACGACAAATCTGCACAAATATTGATAGAAATATTACTTAACATCCTTATCATACCATCACATCACTAACCAAAAACATTCAACTCCTCTCAACTTCGTCAAACTCCACCGAACTCAAACAGAACTACTCAACACCTGAAACCATCAATCAACTTCAAATCTCCACTACTGATCCAATCAACAGATTAAACTCTCCGCGACAGATCTCATCGAAACACGATCAAAAACCCGTCTCGATCCATCGATCCCACAACAAACTCCATCGGCCCATTCATTTATTCCCCGCAAACTACCGCTCGAACACGTCAGAGTCCGAAGTTTATCACTGACATCGTTCATCGCGTCGTTGCCGAATAGTCGCCTCGCGGAGAAGAAAGGAAACTCTGGAAAGGCGCGTCGGTCCTTAAGGAATAGTCGAGGAGGACAAGGGTCCAGGGGAGCGCGATAAATAAATTTCGAAAGCCGCGCTCGGTGGCCCCGCTTGGGGTTTCGGCCGGCGGTAGATAGATACTGGTTTCGCCCCCTTTAGCAGCCATGTCGGACGAACGGCAGCGGCGAGGGGGTGAACGTCGCCGCTGTACGTTCCTCGCGGTGGCTCGGAAGGATTTAGGGCTGGCCTTGTAACCATACGATACGGGGAGAGAGCCGGTTACCGCCGGAACGAGAGACACACACCGGAAGCAGAAAGAAAACCGCCACTCTGAAGGAGGAGAGATTGGACACGCGTGACAGGAAATTGTGACAAACTGGCTGACAGCGGACGCTTACTGGCGAGTGAGAGATTCGTGTAGCTTCACGATCGTTCGATCACTTATGCATGGTGCTTCGTGGACGGGAATGGGAAATTTTCTTGAATTCTTTGGGAGTTCTGACCCTTTGCTTTAGAAAGACGTCAGACACGTGGTGCGTTTCAAAGGGAACTAGCATGGTTTGTTCGATAATTTTGAATTGAAAGTAAATTGTTCTGTTATCAATTAGATTTTAGAGTAAAGATTGATATATGCCTATAATTTTTTTTCCTTGATAAGTCGTTAATGAGAAAGTTGTATGGATGGTAGAGAAGTAATAAGGCAATGGATTAGTGATTTGCTCAAATGTTTAAGATGACTAATTGCGAGGATCATTCTTAGTAGCATGCACACTTTCAGTAGGTTCCTCTTATTTCCTAATTAACTACTCCTCAAGTTCTCCGGCGCGACCCCCATTCCAGACGAGTTCAACCTAACAAACAGGTTTCATCAAAATTGTCGATCATGCGGAAAGTTGTACACCACAGCATTTCAAGATGATTGCTTTCTATATGGCTTGACGTAGCTTGATTGCATCGGCCAACTTGCAGTTCCATCGCGTTTACTCTCAATGAATAAACACGACCAGGTACATCCGAGTCTTCTTCGGAATTTGCTTTCGTCCTCCTTCCTCTTCTTATTATTCTCAATTTAATTGTATTATTCTCCTCCTTTCAAATATTCAATGCTTCCAAGATAACAATCACTGCGAACGAAAAGAATCGGAACCAGTCATTTCGACGGTTGTTCCAGTGTTAACCCTTTCCTGCACCGAGCGTGACTTGTTATCAATTTTACTCATAGCTACTTTGTTAAGTTATTTCTCAAATAGATTAGACTATTATATTATTGTCAATGTTATTAGTAAGAAGAATCGTTCACACTGCTCTCTACAAACTATCTATATCATCAAATCTAATTTCGTGATCTAAATTTCAAATCAAATATCGTGATAACAGAGTTATCAAGGAAAAATGCAACAAAAACTCGAAAGTTCTTCAATGAAAATATTCAGATTTCTAATGAGAGGCTATATCGTTCGAAACGAATTTACCGATAATTCATAGACTAATTAAGCAACAAACCTGTTTTGTTCCACGATTTCACGTAGCAGTACAAAGTTTAATTTGAAATATTAACCCTCAACACTCCAGATTTTTTTTGTAATCTATCAGCAACTGCAACTAATTTTTATAGTATCCCTAGCGAAAATCAGAAATGCTACATTTCTTCGATCTTTTATTTTCCCTGTTAACAAAAAATTTGGATGTGTGGAAAATCGAATAATTTTAGGGTAGCTTCTTTGATTCATTGAAATATTCAATATTATAGCTGGTGCAATATTGGAGCCTACAGAGTTCAAAGGGTTAACTATTCAACTTCATATTTCTGTCGTATCGAATCAAGTGATAACCTAGAGTCACTCTCGAGTGCAAGGGTTAAAGGTCAACTAAAACGCGTCTGTCCAGAAAACCGCCATAGGCGTCACAAGATAGCTCGACGGCCCCCGCCGGATCATTTATGAAGTCATTACACCTCGGGTCCCGATCAAAAGTTCGCATCGGCCGCAACGGGGGTGGCGTCGGATATTTATCCCGGGCCTGCGGGGGAGGGGACTCAAGGGCGTGGTCGCGGCGAGTTTTATACGACCCGCAGGAACCGAACGAAACTTTCTTCTATACATTTTCGCCCGGGAACTCGCACTTCCGTTTTCCCGGGGAAAAGTTATCCTCCGCGCTGCATCTCAATAGCGGCCGCGGACGCGCCTTATTTTCAGAAATATTACCGGCAACTTTCCGCGTCGCGGAATCGCTGCGGTTGACTTTGGAGACCGCGCACCCGGGACGCATACTTAACGACTCGCCGGCCGATCAAGTGAATTCGTCGAACTCGCGCGGCCTGATCATCGATTATTCCTCCGCGTCGACGTTCATTCGTGTAATAAATAACGGCCGCGTTCTCTTCGATGTACCTCGAGTCGCGGAATTTTCCGTTGGAAAGTTTCGCGACGCTGAATCTGATTCGGAATAAGTACCAAGATTTCGACTGGCTCTTTGCGGACGAATGTAGACATTTTGGTGTGAAATAGAGGGTTTACAATGGAATTATCGTTGTAGAAATGACTGGTTCCGATTCTTTTGTTTCGCAATGATTGGTATCTTGAAGGCATTGAATATTTGGGAGCAGAATAATAGTAGGACAATAAGAATGAGTTAATTCGGTGTGTTGAGGAGCACTTTTCTTTCAACAACCCTTGTAACAACGCGTCAAGCTTGCACCCTCATTAGACACAGTTCCTTAAAATCAACCGAACTCTGCTTTTCGTCGAAAAATGGCCGAAGGATGTCACTCTTCGTTTCGCCGTTCGATACTACAATATGTATCATATTTACTTTAATCTAGGTCTGGCAGCGATGCGAACGCTTTATCTTCGACGTGTCGGTGATTATATCGAGTTTCCTTTATCGAGTTCAATTTCTTCGGCAGAAGTGGCGAGAAACTGAATTGATCTGCGTTATTAGCACGTTGCACGGTGAAAGGATTCATGTTCTTTGACTCTAGTGTCCGAGGAATGGTATTTTGATATGTAAATTCACGTAAACGTCCACGGTTTGTGTATAATGTAATTCGTAGGAGTAGCCGAGAATAATTTTCACATCTCATGTATTATGCATCGTTAAACATCCGATAAATGTTCGTATTACACGGTGTTTACTTTGTCGGAACAAGCAGCCGGCCGAGTTGGACTGCGAGCGCGGCAAGTTTCATCGGCAAAAAACGAGAAGCGAATTTCCGTATACACGGTAATAGTTCGGGGCGGGACGACCATCTCTGTTGATCTTAGTTAAAAATCACGGAACAAGTTCCTGGTAAGTCAACATCGATTCCAGGCGAGTGTCCACTTCGTCTGTCGGTCGGTCGGTCGGTCGGTCGGCGCGGGCCGGGGCCATTGTAGATCAATAGCAGATCGGACGTTGTAGATCAAGTGGGAAATCCAGTCGGGTTTCAGTTTGTCTTGCTCCTCCGAGCGATCTTCGTGATATCGGGCCCCGAGACTCGTTTCAAATAAGCGTGAATAAAACTGGTCGCCGGTCTCTCGTCGACCGTGAAACGAACGAAAGTTCCCTGTTTTTTCCCCCTTCTTTGTCACGTCGCCGGCCACGTGACTCGGTGACTTTTGACGGAACAATCGAATCGTTTCGCGCTTTCGATGGAATTTAAGTCCCCTGACACTATTTCTAGCGAAGATGTCAAATGAGAGTTTCCGAAATTTTAACTTGCAATTCTTTTGCCGGTTTAACGATTTTCCCCCGATTGAATTTTGGATATTTCTTGTAATGTTATAATCGTTGTTGGTAAAGTCGAAGGTCAGTTCAGAATGTGCGACTAAGGTTGGAAAATAGTTTTAAGACGAAAATTCGACAAGTGTCTGTCGACACCTCGTTAGAAATAGTGTTAAAATTGAAACTTGAAAGATAGATATGTTTCCATTTCAGAAATTAACCTTGTATGCGCGACTTCTTGTCAAATCAATTTTGGAAAATCTTATCCGCAGCTCATTAGAAAATATTGAGTATTTCCAGTGAAAATTTGTAGAGTGCAAAGGGTTAAAATTTGAGGTAGAGGTCTAGTTTAACGTTGACAGTTGAAGTTTGAAAGAAATAGATAGTATGTTTGAACTTTGAACGTTAACATTCAAGAGGAAAGTATATTACATTGCAATTCCGAAGGTTAACATTTAATGTTCGAGACGAGAAGAGTAACTTTAATGAATGAAATGTTTTTATTTGAGCATTATGGAGATGCTCGCTGCTCACTGAAGAATTTTATGTTCCAGTAAAGAGAGGATGTTTACGAGAGGCTCGTAGCCAGTGATAAATCGTTGACTTGAGATTATATTCATAGAAGTTGTTTCGGCGTTTCCAACTTTATCTCCCTCTGCTTAGAGATTCGACTTTGATAGCGTTCCTGCGAACGACGCGAATTTAATGTAATTTTCTGCGGGGAACAGCGTGGATCGTTAGCATGTGCAGGGGACAAGGGTGGCCTGCGTATAAAAAGGGGGAAAGTTGACGAGGACAAACAACTGAGTTTGCGAAATAATGAAAACCTCAAGTAATGCCTTTTTTCCTCTATCCCTTGACGAAAGCTGTTAGTATTTTAACTCTCTATTTTAATGCAGTGGAGCCATGAAAACTTCCCGTGACACGTAATAGCTTCTCTGATCCTTTTACTGCCTTCTCTCAGTTCTAGCAATGGTACATTCACTACGACACCTTATCAAACTTTATATTCCCAATTATGTTTCTCCTATTTCCAGCAAACTTACTGTAGAAGCAAAAAATTCGTGAAAAATAATGAGTATCACCGGTAAATATAAACCTAATGACATTTAGAGATTCATCGAATCCAACGTAAAGTCTCCATTATCATCGTATTCTAAATGAAACCTTGTTAGTTACTATCATTTTTAGATTAACACTAGAACTACTGAGCATAATACGATTGATATGTAATCTCTATAAAAATTGTAACAATATTGTTAAAAACTATTTATTTCCAAAATCATTTCAACTATTCAATGCTTTCAAGATACTAATAACTGCGAAACAAACAAACTACAGTCATTTTGACTGGTACGGCAGTTCCAGTGTTAAAGCAGGATCAAGTCAGCCACAAATCGCGTAGGCGGGGACACGAATCACGACACAAATAGCCAGTTTACGATCGCGAGGGGGTAGCGAGAAGGGACGCGGCACTTGATCAAATTCAATTAAAGAAACCGGAAGTTATTAGGAGCGCCGCTGGATACGACCGAGTCGTTCTGAGATCAAGCCGCTGATATAATGCGAGAGCTGGCTCCTTCCGTTGGAAGAAAAACCGGGGAGAAGCGGCGGGCCACGATACTGCCGAAAAGTTTGTTTCCCGATTGGCTTATCTGATGCCGGCCAACGGGAAAGTCTGAAATGGGTCTGCGCCGAAGTGACGTAAACTGTTCCAGCATCCCACTTTCAACCCCTCCCCCTCCGAAAAATTCTCGTTCCCTCGACACCTGATTTCTTTCTGACGATACCGCTCGACTTTCTTATCGCGTTTCCGATCGCGCGTTCCTTAAGTTCTCGCATTTTTATACTGACCCTCTGCACTATGGACTAGGAGTCGCCAGTTCATTCGATACCGCAGAATTATCAAGTCTTACGTAGATTGAACAGCGGAGATACTTTCGATATTTCACGTGTTGAGTTCTGTAAGATTTAACCCTTTGCAGTCGAGAGGCGCCTTTCACTCGCCATTTGATTTATCCCGACGAAATTATACAATTTAAAATTCAGTATTAAATTTTCTGTAATCTACCAACACATGGAACATCGGAATAAAATAGTTTCATCACTTAATTTATGCAAGGTATTGTTTTATATTAATTGTAAAAAATACCATTGGTATTTCATCGGAAAATAAGGAATATTTGTTGCGAAAAATATTCCCGAGTGCAAAAGGTGAATATTGTGTATAAGTAATTGATTAATGATTACTTAATGAATATAATATTGATATTATATTATATCATATCATATCATAGCATAGCATAGTATAGTATAGTATAGCATAGCATAGCATATCATATTACATTATATTATATTACATTATACATTACGAAAACCGATTCTCTAGGAAACAGTAGAGCAAACATAAATACACATCCACCGTTAAAATGTTTACAACTGAAGCTTCCACAGAAATTTCACACACACAGACCCCGAAGTTCGAATTTCACCGTAAAGCTCCCAATACTTACGCAACATCCCGAAACCCAACCTCCCAGTACACCGAGCTATCGTCGCGAACGTTTTTCGTCAAGAATCAAAATATTCCCCAGCTATTTAAACATTCACCATCCCTTGAACGTCCCCGGGGCTCCGGTCGTCTCCCGCGGAAGCTCTAAATACTTAAAAAGGGACGTGGGATATTCAAACTGGCACTCTTTACAGGCAAACAGGAACCTTATCCCCCGTCCCGCGACGCCAGCCGGGTAATACATCCAGGGAGCGTCCTACGCGGGCCCATAAATTCAAATTTACAATATTTCATGGGGTAGGTGACAAGCTACTAAACTTCACCGGTGAAAAAAAGCCTTCCCCTCGCGTCGTGGCTCCTGCTGAACTCCTCGGTCGCATCATAAATTCTATCGGTGACTGAATAAGAGGGCTATCGCCTGGCCAGGTATCGTCGGTCCCTCCTTCCGTTCGCTGTTTACCCTGCCACCCCCCCGTTTTCCCACCCGCAAAACCCGTCGCTCGTCTACGCAACGTTATGTATCCTGGATCCATGTACCCGAAGGCATATACAGGTCGGCGCGGTGGTCTATGGTATATGTGTACACGATACGTATGCATCTACATACATCGTCGTGTTACGACAATTAGGTAACGGAATGCAGATTGCGGTCCGGTTGCTATCCGTAGTTACCATACGAAGGGGCCGGTACCAGGGGGAGGTTAAAGGGGACGGTCACCGATGGTGACGTCGACGGTACCGGCCCGTTCAGCCATTCCGCCGCACCGTGACAATCCCCCGGGACGCAAACCAATTGAAACAGTCATTTCGTAAGGGGCTGCTAAACCGTCCGCGCAGCGGCGGCGGCGGCGGCGGCGGCAGCGGCGTCCGTGGACCCGCTGTTACCCCATTCCCGCAGGCGTATAATTTAACACTTCACCGGAGGAACGGGATTTCTGAGCCACCTCGACCGTTACACGGGCACGGAATTCGATTTTACACGGCGACTTACGCGTGTCGGGCGTCCAGACACGCGGGAGAATCGACGCCTGGGAATAAAGGGGAAATGCGGTTCCCTCTTGCGTCCGGTCGCTGGCTCGTTCGACTTTGGCCGCTGGGATACGCCGGTATATCGCTCGTGACCGTGGAAGTGATGATTTCGTGTCTGTTTCGGTGTTTAGCTGGTGATCCCGTTATTGCCGTTCAGTGGAGTTCTCGGGGCGAGTGCTGAGGTTCGAAGTACTGTGGTTCTTCTTTCGACTGTGTTTAAGAGTATGCTGAGAACAGGTTTTTATCTTAGAAGTTTCTTCAGCCGTTGTAATTCGATCTGCGTTTGTTTCAAGTCGCTGTGATTAGTTTATAACATTGTTGTCATATTATTCTCATCCGTACTCTCTGAAATGTGGAGATAAGTGAGATTCTTCAGCTTGGATCTAGAGGATCTTTTGGGAAGGTTTAGATTTCTGTGGTTCGACTGGTTTATATGACTTTAAATTGGGAGTTCCTGTAGTTTATGTAGATGTGGAGGAATCTAACGTAGAACTTTGTTTGATCTCTGGATCTAGTAAAGTCTAACAATACCTAACAGCTTTAGAAGAACGAAGGTACTACAAAATGCTGCGACGGAGCCTGGAAGAATCTAATCCAGACGTAGGAAGCTTATCCTAAAGTCTGATAAGATCTAACCACCTCCGACTCACAGCTGTCACAAGCCTAATACAGGTCTAAAATGCGGCAAGAAGCAGCCAAATACCCAGAAAGCATCCCGGGAGCAATCTCATCGTTACCAGTGTCTTCAAAAGAAAGCCTGATCCCATTAAATGATCTTCATTCGCAGAATCGTCGCGCCTGCGTCGTCAGGAGCACGGCATAAGCTGCAGGAAATTGCGCCCCCGGGGCGTCGTCTTCGCGTCGTCGATCAGCCCGCAGACGATTGCATCTTCCGGACCTTGCGGATCGTTGAAAACGTTGAATCTGATCATTCGTTAACCGCGCTACGTAGCCGGAATCTCTGACATTGTTATTAGTTCCTCCCCGAGTCTTCCATTTGAGTGACGCGTGGAAATTAACCGCGGAATAATCGAAATGGAAATAGGGGTCCTTCGTTTCTTTATTTCGTCTAGAGTCCGGGACTATTCGAGGGATGTTTACCCTTTGCACTCGAACATTTGTCGCTGGAAGAACATTTCTGGTGAGATGTGGACGATATTTTTTGATATTAACCAGTTAGCTGTGGAATTTAGTTGGAAAAACCTCTCGTTCCGCGCAATATAATAAAAAAATGGAGCGTGTACTCATCGAACGCAGGACGAATGCACGTCGAGTATATTTTAATGAAAGATCAAAGGGAAACAAAGAAGGATGATTACCTGTTTATGTGAAAAAATAAAGAATTAATCGCTGAAAGAATTAGTATCGTGTCCAACACAGTTAACTGGTTAACTAACAGAGAAAATAATTTCTACATTATATTATATTAAAATAATTTCTACAAGATTTGTCATTGTAAGGAATATCGTACAGAACGCCTAAAATTCTCATGGCAGTGAACGTATTAAAAATATCTTCTCACATTCGCGTGTACCACACGTGGTACACGTGACACGTGTTAACCTACGCTAAGAATCCTAGATACCACGATACCCCGATCAACATTTCATTAGTCAACAGCGCCAGCATTCCTTTCGCTAAACCGACCGACCCAGATCTCAGATCTGATTCGCAGGATCTATCGACGAGTCGCATCGGCGCGCGGGCAACACGCGAGCGTCGCGAGGCGCGCTCCTAAACCAGCGAATCCCCGCCTAACGCCGTAATGGATGGCGGCAAATTGATAGTTGCCGCTGTACAAATAGCAATATAACCGTGGCGGGCCGCGCAACGACAGTGGTCGCCGGTTGAACTGTCAGGCTTGCCCACGGACGGAGTTAAAGGGGTTAAATTGTCGGCTGTCGGCGCGCGGGGGAGGAACTCGGTGCCCGGGCCAGGCGATGTTCCACAATATGTACCGAACGCCATGGTTCCCGCGGCTTGATTGTTGTTTGAGCACTTTGCGCGCCCCCACCCGCGCCCCCCTCCGCGCGGCCATCGGGATGAAAAGAGCGCCGGACCGAGCGTGAAACTTTTCGAAAACGAGCCCGACGCGCCGGAACGATTGCCACTTCGGATTCGGCGAACAAAGGGAGCGAAATTATTTTCAAACTCGACGGTACAACGATAGGCACCCCCGTGCTCGATCGGAGTCAATCGAGCCATTGTGATACGAGACGATCGAGCACGAGGAATTAATTGGTCCAGAGAAGCAGAAGTTTTTCGGCGATATAGAATCGAGTTGGAAAGCGGCAGCTCGAATCTTTAGCGAGATAAAGAGTGTTTGATTAAGAGATGCTGAATTCGAACGGATGTTTCATTGATCGGTCGATGAGGATAGAAATGGATGAGGTTTTAACCCTTTGCACTCGAGAGGTGACTCTCAGTCACCACTTGATTTGATTAAAATTATGAAGCTTTATATATAATATTAAGCTTTGTATGATGCATCGATACATGGAATATTGAAATAAAATAACTTTCCTTCTTAATTTATATATGTTTTCTTATTAATCAGTTTCAAAGAACATCGTCTGTATCTCTTCGGAGAATATTGAATATTTCTAGTGAAGAACTTTCGAGTGCAATGGGTTAACACTAAAAACTTACTGCAGTTACTAAAAACAACAGATGTCTGAGAAATCATAAAGAAATCAAGACAAACTAAATTGCAAATCAATTGAAGTCTCGATAGACGCACTCTTCAAAGAACATCGTCTGTACCTCTTCAGAGAATATTGAATATTTCTAGTGAAAAACTTTCGAGTGCAAAGGGTTAATTGATCGAGGTGGCTTTGAGTGCGTAGATTCAGCTGCAAGTGGCATTAGGTGTATCTTTCATTCTTGTTTAATTGGATCCTTTTGGAAAATGTTCGAGTGATTAATTTCGTTAAGGAAAGAATTAAGAAGATTCCAGGGACAATGCTTCATGAACTGATTACAAAGTAGACGGTGCAGTTGTTCTTGTAAGTAGTAGCTCTGTCCTAGGTATGTATTAAGTTTCTTAAATGAAGTAGAGTAGTATACCAATTACCCGAGTATTCCTTAATCGGCTGCGCAACGCGAGTTCGCAATAATCGTCTTCAAAAATTAGAAATTCTCGTAGCCTGGATACGAAGGAGCGAACGGTCTCTCGATCAAAGACTTCCCCCGCAAAGAAATGTTTCGACCCACCAAGTAAATGAATTCCCAGTTCACCGTGGACTATCAAAGAGCAACGTTATCAGCGATATTATATACACCGCTTCGTCAAGAAGGCACCAATATAGGTCGCTTTTGGCGGGACACTTCAGCCGAATAATTCCACGCCGGTAATTAGCCGAAGCAGAAACGGCGGAGCTACAATTAATTTGATATTTATGCTCTTTGACCGTTTCTCTGTCGTAGCTTACATTTTACAGGATACCACGACTTTCGACTAATTAGGCTGTAAGTGCTCGAGATAATTGGTCAGCCCTCTCTGAGCGTCGCCTCCGTTAAATTATCACGTGAACTACCGCTGAATGGCTGGCATTTATTTAATCGTCAATAATAAATGAATAAAGAAATATTTATATTCACAGTACACTTTCAAACTGTTCGAAAACTGTCCAAATTGCAGATGTCTCTATAAAAACTCCGAAAGTGTATCTGTCGAGAATTGATTTACATTTCTTTTTCAACTCTGATCGATACGGTTACTGTCATTAATAATTTACTGAAAAAAGAGGAAAATTCTAAACATATGTGATGCCTATATTTCCTTTTAAATATAATAGTCGATTACGTAGGAATAATATTTGCTTTAAATTCGAATGAACTAATATACATATTTGTTGAATCATGTTGAAAATCTTCACCACCCATTATATTTTAAAATGTTTTCCCAGCGACGCATCTGTTATCTATTTAATCATTGCAAAAATAAGTCACGAATTTCCCATTTCGACCACGTCCGCTAGTTTCAGCGTTGAAGCGGACGCGCGGAGGCAGCATCAGCAATGAACGCGTTAATTCTCGCCGGAGGGACAATTATCAGGAGTATTAGACACACGGAACGGATTGTTCCGCTACATATTCACTGCTCTCCTTTTTCTCTCGCAGCGGCGGCACTGACAACCCACAGGAAACTCCATTTACGTGTTACGGCCCGGGGAATCGGAAGCCGCGAAACGAATGGCCGCCTTTACAACCGCGCCGGGTAGCTCCGTCCGTCTCATTGCACCCTATTAAATCGCTTCATCTCCAACCGGAAAATCAAGGAAGATAAAAGAATTCAACCGCAGCTCCCTAGGGACCGAACGACCTCGCCCGGTTCGATAAGAACCGGCGAAGGCGCCAGATTACAAATAGCTTCTCGCCGGTGAACCCGATCCACTGATCTCGCGGCGCGCTCAGCTGGTTACGTTGCCAGTGATTTCTGGTTGGACACGTGGGAAAAATGTCGGTAATATTGTCAACCATCGATTCTTCGCGTAGCATTCTGGGAACTAGAGATCTTTAGACGAACCGATAATTCGTTTTTACGTGTTAACCATTCGTGGACCGGAAGCATTTCAAGTTCACTTACTAAAAATACTGTAACAGATAATAAGCGACAGAGATTCAGTAACCTAGTACAATAGTTAACGAGTTCATTGTGAATATTGCAAGAATAACGATATAATGTCCACTATTCGGTTAAGTCGAAGCAAGAGTTAACCACTTGCGCTGGAAAGACGTGCACGTCGTGACGTTGTTGTTCCAAATTTGCCGACGACATATTGTACACGTCGATAATTCAAAATCTACCACTTTGTAAAAAATTACCAATACACAAAATTAGCGTACATATCTGTATAATAGGCGAAGACAAAATTCTTCGTGCGAGATGCTGCCGAGTTTCTGAATTCATCGCCACCGCAAGTGAAATCAACCTCCGTAAAAAACAGATACCCCAAAAGTTCCATTCTCGCCAATCATCTAGATAACCTTCGAACAAACTCTACCGCAACAGTTACAAAAACTGAAAACACTTGAAATTTCAATGTACCAGAATTCAGGTAAACAAAAACCTGCCTCCAACCAGTACTTCATTAACAACTGAACTCCGAAAGTTAAGAGTTGCCGTTCCCGATACCATACGAAACCCGGTAGCACTCCTCCATTGAAATTCGACTCGAACTAAATAATATCCCCGTTGAAACCTCCGCCCGCAAGAGTTTCCGCTTCTCGCCCAGCCGAATCGAACTCGATTTTCCAGAAAACGAATCTCCAAACGAAACCAATTTACTCGTCCCCGATCAATTTCGGGGCACGGAGAAACCACGGGGCCGAGGAGCCCCGTGCAACGAAGTCCTTATTAATTCTCATTCCGGCGAGCAGCGGAAGTCTGCCGGGTATCCCGTCATTACTCAAATCGAAAGTAGAAACCAGCTGGCGTTAACGAAGGATCCCCGCGCGTATCGAAGCTGGAGCGGAGGGAAGACGGACAGCCTGTCGCGGGGACGGCGGCGTGGGCGATATATAGTCAGCGGCAGGGTGGCGAATGCGAGCCGAAGGGGTGGCGCTACATTGGCTTTTACGAGCGAAACTCCCATCATCGTAAAGCGCCTGTGCTCCGCTATTCCCGTCTGCCTCTCCTGTTCCCGATCTACCTATCCCTCTGTCCCTCTTCGCCGCCGGTTCCCGTCGGCCCTCTTCCCACGGCTCTCCGTCGCACCTCGGATTTCGCGGCTGCCGGAGTCTCCTCTCCGGCGGACTCCTTCGGACCTCGCCCCCTCCCCTCGCGGCTGTCCCCCGTCAAAGTGAATTCCAATACATCGGGATGCGACCAAAATGGTGAAACACGGACGCGGCTTCCCGGGGAGGAGCGAGGGGCGAGATTTGAATGTCTTGCTGCGGAATTGGCGACGGTTGAGCGTCGGAATGGAAGGCGGAAGCTGCCGGAGCAACCCCCCGTGTCTTCGGCTTCCTCTTGCGCTCCGTCTTCGGGACTACCCTGATTCACGGCTCTTCGGCCCCCGTGTTTCGCCGTCCTCCGTAAATATCGACGTATCCTTTTGTCGGCGGTTCCACGGCGTAACCGCTCCCGCGCCCTTTATCCCTCTTCCAACGGTCCTCGCACCTCCTCCTGGCTCGTCGATCGTACCCAAACACCCCGGAGGATACCTCTTTCTCTTTAACGCGGATTACCGGCGAACGAGCCTCGTCGGATCCTACGCCGCCTGATAAATTCGCTCGCCGAGACTCATCCCGAAGTACGCCGCCCCGATATTCGCGACGACCGCGGCGCCTCGTGATAAATTCGAGAGACTCCTCTTTTCTTCTCTTTTTCTGTTCTCTTGCGCTTTCTTGTCCTCTCTGTGTTTCGTTCTGTCGCTCTTGGTAGATCTCTTTGTTTCCTTTCTTTTCTCTATTTTTGTTCCCCTTTGTTCAAGAGCGCGTCCGCGACGAGATTAATCGTTACTATGGTTTTCGACTTTGCGTTTCACGCTCGGATTCTACGACTTCTTACAGTGATAGGGTAATAAGGTTGTTGAACTGGTTTGTTTATTTTCATACAAAAAATATAATTTCACACTTAAAAGTACAATGTTGAAGTAATACAGTGATTCTAGCAATTTCATCAACACAGAGGTTGACTTTGGATGCTTGTTTCTACGTTTGTTGTTGATACTGGGTGGTTGTTGATTACGCGAGCCGATGTTGTTAACTGACGCTGAAGGAGAAAAGGTCGGCATATTTATAGAAAAAAGGAGCATCTACCGAGCGGCCAATCAATACGTCTTGCCGGACGCGCATACCGATCGGCCGCGAATGTCCTACTGTCATTTTTGGGCGCGCAACATCGGGATTCGCGACGACTGCCTCGTGATAAATTCGAGAGACTTCTCTTTTCGGCTCTTTTTCTGTTCTCTTGCGCTTCCTTGTCCCTGTGTCTCTGTATTTCATTCTGTCGCTCTTGGTAGCCGACCTCTTTGTTTCCTTCCTTTTCTCTATTCCTGTTCCCCATTTTTTCTGTCCTCTTTCTAATCAGTTCGTTCCTGTTTCTTTCTCCGTTTATTTCCTCCATTCCGTTGCTTCCTTATTTCTATTTCTATCTCCCGCTGTTTCTCCCATCGGCTCGTTCGCTCTTTATCCCCCATTCTCCGGCGATCTCGCTTTTTTACTTTCATGAAGAGTAATCCTCCGCTTGCCGGGCCGCGGACTCGAAACGAGTTTGCGCCGCGAACGAGCCACGGTTAACCGTCGCAGCACTTCCTCTTCCTTTCCGCGGGGAATCTCCTTTCGTCTTCGTCCGCTTCCGCCCCCCCCCCGGCCGGGCGTAAAAATGGATGCCCCGTTATCAGCCGCGGCGCGCGTTTACTCCCCAACTTCTTGATTGGACGCCGCGCCATGCGGAATCGAGCACCTGCGGATCCTCTCAGCGACGATCCTGATCGGGCGGAACGGTCCTTAACGATGATCGCGGGGGGAGGAAATTCGATTCGTCGTTCCGGGGAACGAATGCTCTCGTTCGGCTTTCTTTGAGGGCGACGAGGGATGAAGGAGGACGTGAGGACGGCCGATAAGTGCGGGTAACTTGGCTTGTCCTTGGAAATTTGTTTGGGAACGCGCGTGTTAGCGAACACACTGTTTCGTCGGAGAATTGGGAAACGAAGTTGATACGTGGAAAATTGTTCTCGCTCCGATCGGAAACCTTATCTCGTTTCTTATTATTTTTGTAGATTATAAGAGCGACGACTTCATGGCAATTCCTTAATTTCCATAATGCTGTGAAGATCCCTTATAGTCGATTGCTCTAAGTTTCGACTAAATATCGTCCAAGGATTCAAAGAACTATAAGGTTTATGCAAAATAAAAAAGAACTTTTTCATTGTTTTATGTATCTACTAGAATATGTATATATAACAAAACTCGCACTACTCTGATCGACACGCTCGCCGACTTTCTCACTCTCTTTTCCACTTCTACGATCGGTACTCTTCAATTCGCTAACTTCGATTGCTCTCGCATTCCTCACTTTGTTTATATGCTGTCCTACCGAATGTTTTCCTACCACCTATAGATCTTACAGAACCACCTTCCTATTCATTATCCAGAGTCATTAGACCTCACACAAATTAGATTACTTAAAACATTCAAGCACATTTAAATTTCACAATACACCCTCTAAGAAACTCCTAAATCAATTCACAAGACAACGAAAACGGAGCACAGCCGTTTTAATAACGCGCAAGAGAATCAATTCAAACGTTCAAGAGACACGCGTGCAGCGGCGGAGGTCTGTCGGCTTTAAAATATTCAGCGAGGAGCGGGAACAGGCGTCGCGACGAGCGTTACAGAAGGTAAAAATAAGATTTGAACAAACATCGGGCCCCGGTATTGACATCGATTCCACGGTGAACTTAATATCGTTCAGCTTCCGCAACGTTTATTTGACAAGAGCTTTGACGTGCAAGCCGGTTCCGTATGAAAGTGGCTTTCGCCCCGGCGTGGGGCGGGGAACGATGTAAAGAAAATATGTGCCGCCATTGAAGCGCGGCGCGGGCCGCGCGAGGAGCCGGGCTGATATATTGCGTAAGTGTGACAGATATCCGGCCTTCGCCGGTGATTCGCGCTCCCGCGCGCGGCCGGGTGAATGAAAACCGAAGCGGCGGCCCGTTAAAAGCCTCGCGGCGTCGTTTGTAACGGCGGCGCGTCTTCCCCGGGAAATATTTTATAGGGATCCTTAAACTCGCCTTTTTTCCGGACTCGTCCGCCGCTGGTAACTAACCGACATTCATCGCGGCTTTCGACTCGAGATATTTTTAAGAGACCGTAACCGGAGGATCTCTCGCGTCTGATCTATACGGGCCAACTCCACTTATACGGGCGAGAGCCGAAGCCGATCGAGCCGGACAAGTCAGACGCGCTTTAGAATATCCTTATAACTGTTGCGACTTTGTGAAACGGCGTTCCAAATGAATCGAGGAATATTGTGATTCTATGAAGCTTTCTGTGGAAGAGTTTTCTGGCGAAGATCAAGAGTTTTTGTCGGGTTCAGAGGAAACGTTCGAGATTATTTTTCAGTATTATCGGGAATCAAGCTGTCGGATGCGTTCATTAGTCGATCATACCTACGTTTAAAGCTGGATGCGAACTAATGTTCGCGAACTATGATCGATGCGAGCGGAACTAGCTGCTCGGTTCGAAAGGGTTGTCAAAGACTGGCTTAGGGAATAATTAGAGAGGATTATGGGGGATATTCCGGCGAGGGTGAACACCGCGGGAGCCAGCATCGACCTGGGATGATGTTGCGACTTTTGCTTTTTGATTGACGTGTAAATATTTAAAAGTAAACGTTCTTGTCGTCTTTCATTCCGTAGTCTACAAACTCAATCATCACGAGCATTTAATACTATTGATATATACTCTCTATAAAAATAGTAACAATAGATCATTTTCAGTTTCTTTGGATATTCATCATAGTACTCAAGTGGAACTACTTATTTCCAAAATCATTTCAAATATTCAATGCTTTTAAGGTATTGATAACTACGAAACAAACAGATCGAAACCAGTCATTTTGACTGGTACGTAGTTCTAGTGTTAAACAACTTCTAAACAGGAAATCATTTTCATAAAACAATCTGAAACTATGAAAATGATTATTCATCCGATAGAAGAATATAGAATTCAGAATCTCGTGGAAAAATCTATTTAAAAAGAACATCCATTACAATATAATCACATCTCCACAAAGCTGCCAGCAGTTTGCTCGAAAAAACTTCTTAACATTCCTGAAAGCCAAATTATCTCTATCACTCCAGTTAAAACCAGTCATTCGCCATAAGTTCGAACAACGTCTCCGGAGCGAAGTCAGCGGGCTACCGCGACAAACGCGTAAATCATGGCCCTTGATCCGGAGTTATCGAATCCCTGGTAGAAATGTCAAGTGGACTCGATCAAAGGGAGCGTTGGTTCTTACAGACAAAGAGAGGGTGGAATAGAGACACAGAGTGAGAGAGAGAGAGAGAGAGAGAGAGTTAGAGAGAGAGGTGGTAGGGAACAGTCTCTGTTATTCTCCCCGTGCTGATTTTCCGGCGAGATGATTCGATAAGCCTCGAAGTAATGAAGTTCCACTGGCAGCTGGCTGCGACACCGCATCGCTGTACCTGCGATCGTAATCCGTGGGACGGCCATATTGAAACGGAAACACAGAGGCCGGTGACAGCAGAGATTAGAGAATTACTGCGAGCCAATAACCGTTAAAGAGAACGACCGACAGTGCCAATGTTCCTCCACCGCAAGCTGGCTTTAAACTGCCCAATATTAAACACCGTATTGCACGGATAGCGGGATGCGACTGTGCGGACGCACTCCGGCGACCGTGAGCTCCGGTCGCCACCTCTGCTGATCGAATGCTCCTTCGGATGGAAAAATTTCTAGGTGAACGTCCGTCCCTTACGCAGAGCACCGTGAGACATTCTATCGGATGATCTCGGTCGGATAGAAATTAATGGAACGGAGACCAGTTGTTGCAGTTATTTCTATTGTTACGTTTTTTTAGAGTCCATATGGTTTTTTCTAGAGCCGTACTTTCTTGGAATTGTGGTAGTTATTTCTATTGTTTCCAGAGTTGGTTCCAGAGCTGTATTTTTCTTAAAGTTGTTAGAGTTATTTCTATGGTCACGTTGTTTCCAGAGTTGACACAGGTTTTTCTAGAGATGTACTTTTCTTATAATTCTGATAGTTATTTCTATTGCTTCCAGAGCTGTTTCTAAAGCTGTATTTTTCTTAAAGTTGTTAGAGTTATTTCTATGGTCACGTCGTTTAGAGTTGATATGGTTTTTTCTAGAGCCGTACTTTCTTGGAATTGTGACAGTTATTTCTATTGTTTCCAGAGTTGTTTCTAGAGCTGTATTTTTCTTAAAATTGTTAGAGTTATTTCTATGGTTACGTTGTTTAGAGTTGACACAGGTTTTTCTAGAGCTGTATTTTTCTTATAATTCTGATAGTTATTCCTATTGTTTCTAGAGTTGTTTCTAGTTATCATAGTTTATTCCAGATCAGTATTTTCTTATAGTTCTGATAACTAATTATCCCTATACTCGTCACAGTTATCTTTCTACTCACAATTCCAACAACTATCATAATTTCTTTTCCACTACTTACCTAAATCAAAATATTCTCAAACTTAAATATTCTACACAAAAAAATTCAAACAGTATCTACATCAACGTTACGAAAACCTGATTCCCTTCCAACCAATCAATTCCATTCATAATATTTATTCCCAGCGATGTTTCGTTCCAGTTTATCTAACACAATAAAAATTATATTATATTATTCATACCGATTGACCCCGTGAACCGTGCTCCGCCATTCCCCGTCGAAATTCAGCCGCTTTTACCGTCCACCGCCATGAAACGTAAAAAATCCCGGCTGCCGCGTTATTTTAACGACGCTCGTGAAAAAAAAGACAAAACAAACATCCCGGTGGTCCGACTCATAGACGCTGCGTTGGAATAGCACGCGTCGATGGTTAAACACAACCATACAAGGGAAATCTGATTTTTAACAGGATACTGCTTAAAATTGCTTCCTCGATCTCGGGGTCATTAGACGGAGATCGAAGCCGTGTATCGTGGTCCCATCGATCCCGCCGCGACGGACGGTAGCACGTGCGATTTAATGCGGCGACCGCAAGTTTGATCGCTTCGGAACAAGAACTGTTTAGCTACCGCTAGCTGATCATCGATAGCTGCTCGCTAAGATGGACAAAGGCTATCGGCTTGCGCTGCCGGAGTTACGTGACGACAAAGGTGGCGGCGCACAGTGCGGTCGCCTGTGGACAGGATCCCGAAATTCGACTAGTCGCATAACGAAAATCGAAGGTTGCCTAATGTGTCGCTAAGCAGTCTCTGCTATACGAAATGATTTTCATTTACAACATCAAAATTTTGTGCATAATTCCGTTTTACTATTTATATAACGCTGGAATCGAAACGTAAAGTATCCATTGTCATTGGAAAAACTTTATAATATATCTATAATGTTAGAAAAATATTTACTATCATATGCTTAGATCTGTACCTTACAATTTTTATCTAGAGCATTTTTTTCTATTACTCAGACTTTCGAAATTATCGAGCTTTGTCCAGAAAATGGCCGCCTGTGAACAAAACTCAGAAATTCGGTTATTTGCATAACGAAAATTGAAGGTTGCCAATGTGTCGTTAAAATATACGAAATGCAAAATCTCCATTCTCATTGGATAAACTTCATAGTATCCCCATAATGTAACAACAACATTAACCATCATATGTTTAGCTCTATACAACTTTTGTCTACAGCATTTTTTTCTGACTGACATTTTCGAAGTTATCGAGTTTTCCGCAGAAACAGGCATTTGGCAGGATTGCGCGGCGCAAATATTTAGACAGCGATCGAGGGAGATTAGCCGGTGAACGCTTTTCGAAGGATCCTCTGTCGGAAGTTGCGGAACAAGGAAAGAGACACCACCCGGTACAATGTGTTAAGTAGATTACATTATGGGAGGAAAATGAGTGATCGGGCCACCGGCTCGGACGAGAATTTTACGGTCCCGGAACTATCGTCGATTCGAGGGCGGAACTATTTAACAAGCTTAACTTCGGCCCCGATTCGAACGGGTCCGCGGAGCTTGGATCCCGACGAAACTTTCTAATAATGGCGAAGCAGTTAGCGATGTTTCTGGCGAATATAGATAGGCCGTCGTCCATGTTATGGTCCTGTAATTAAGGAACGTGTCGGTGATTAATGGAGCCCCATCGAAGCTGGGAATATTTTGCGACGGGGATAAGAGTGATGCGGAGAGATCTGGTATCGTACACGTAGAACAAAATGATTTAGAGTAAAATAATGAAGAATATTGAATAATAGCAAAATGAAAATCATTCTGACCTGTCTGATATTTTTAATAAACCAATCGACGAAACAGACGACCGTTGTTTTCACTAAGATCACACAGTTGGGTTCATTCTTGATTAATCTTGAACTTAGATCTAAATCTACCCGAATATAGCCCAAGAGACGTAGAAACTTCGACTTTCCTATAGTCCTAAGCAAGGTTAAATGCTGAATCAAAGTTAGGAGAGCGTAATCCATTGTTGGCTGAAGATCGGCGGAATTTGGAAGCCAAGATAAATCTGCAATAAACCTAGAGTCCAAGTTAGATCCAAGATAAAGTTACATCCGAGTCCGAATTATGTTGAAGATAAGCTCAAGTTAGTGTCCAGGATCTATCTGGGTCAGGTTTGCCAGGGTCCACGATAGATTCTGGTATAATAAGGTTAATGGTGATCGATAGTGGTCAAGGATGGTGACGAATGGTCCGAATGATCCGGTTTAACGAGGAAAGATCAGTGATCCAAATACCAACAACGAATCGCCGCGCCGCGTCGCGCGATACCGGTGATTTCGAATAAAACTCGAAAAGCGTCAATAGCAACGGCGTGAAGCGTTAAACTAATCGTCCATATTTCCGAAAACTCGATCGAACGCTCGTTGCAGCATAATGAATAATTACGCCGAGCCCCTGGAGCATTACATCCGACGTCCCGGCATTTATGCATTAACACGCGATAATAGTTACAAATGGCCGTGGGCTACCGCGAAACTGATCCACGATTGCACCTCTTAGCAACGGGAAACCTCGCCGGGCGAATAATTACGCGATTCTTCGGTCGGCGTCGCAATCGCGCGCGCGCGCGCGTGAATTCTCGCGTGTCGATTACGCCCGGAAAAATTCGACGCGTCCCGCCGGTGAAGTCGTACGATCGGAAGAAGTTTTAATTAAACCCGCTTGTACGGCTGTAAATTCTATTTACAGAAGTGCTCCACTCGAGCCGGCTCGCAGCGACAATTTCGCCCGGCGTTTTTTCTTCGTCGTGCCGGGCCGACGCGCGACGTGTCTTTTCACGTTCGATTCAATGAACGCTAATTACATCGAGCCCGGGCTCGCGTCAATGCGACGAAATTTCACTCGTCTTGACGCTCGTTCCAGGAAACTCGCCGGGGAAATTCGAGTGGATAACGATCGGAAAAATAAGAGCAGCTCCGTTATGTGTATTATATAAACGTATTCGGCTCGCGGCCGCGCGATGCGCCGTGAACGAGGAATATGAAAAATAATTTAACGCTCCCGTCGACGGTTGAGCGAGTACGCTAATGATTTCGAATGGAATAGAAATATCGGGCACTGTCTCGTTACATGTTTCCATATTTACAGTTCCGCTAATGCGGAAGTTCATTTCACTGATAATTAACGAGGAGATAAAATAAAATTTCAACAGCCTGACGAACGGTCTGTTTAATTAGATTCAACCGAGGCTGACCGTTGCCGACGAGTTGCAGCGGACGGACGATAAACAGAGTATTGAAAGCGTCGCAATTAACGAACAACGAAGTTACATTCTTAATTTTCTTGCCCGACGATCAATAAACCTTTTTTTCCCGGCGAACCGCGAGCGTACTCTCGGACGAGCAATCGAAGTAGACGCGCGCGACCGAAGGGAAACGGCGAAACCGCGGTCGCGAAACAACGAACAGCGGGTTTATTTCTTCTCGTTCGGCGAACGGTTTTTACGGGCTGCGAGCGTAAGCGTATGCATTGCTCGGGAAACCGGGAGACGCGTGCGTAACGATCGATGATAAAGCGACGTCGCGAGAGGAGCACGCCGGCACGGGACGTTGAATCGACGGAGGATGAAAAGGGAGCGGCGGGTCCGCGTCAAAGGAGGGAAGA
Source organism: Nomia melanderi (assembly GCF_051020985.1). Classification (NCBI taxonomy): domain Eukaryota; kingdom Metazoa; phylum Arthropoda; class Insecta; order Hymenoptera; family Halictidae; genus Nomia; species Nomia melanderi. Next base: position 36,884,998 of record NC_134999.1, read on the forward strand.
ATAACGGTAAAATTACTCGCCGTGGCAAACAAAAGACAAACGAGCCCCTTACGCAGTTCATTGTCAATGTGATTCCGTTAACCGCGCTGCCCTCGCCGGCCGAGGGCGCTGCGAGCAGCGGAACAATATTGCACGAGATGTAATTCATTACAGATTCATTTTTCCCTCTGTGCCGGCCGGACTGTTTTACAATAAAACGGTGTTTTTATTTCGTTGCGAGCCTGCTGCAGAACCGTTTAACGGAAACAATTACGTCCGGGAACGTTGCGATGCGAAATATTCATTACTCTTTCCGTATCGAGGAGCAGGATTATTCTGAAAAATAAACGATCAAAGGTGGAACATTATTATATTATATTAACGCCGATCCCATGATATCGGAATGGCTCGTTTCGAAATTACGCATTCCCAAACAATTTCACGGAACGAGTGTTTTATTCTTTCCAATGGAAATGAAACGTTACTTCGTTAGCGGCGCGCTTCGCGGAATAACGGTTGATGTATGCGACTTCTTTCTGTGAAATCGTTATCGTCTATCGACGTTGAAAGAAGCCACGCGTCGGGGGGCGGTACGTTGATAAGGGAGAAAGGTGAGCAACTCGACACTCGTGTAGGAAACATCGCGCGGCTGCGGCGCATTAGAAATGATGGGGCGATTATCTGTCCTCGGTATCCCTGGGGAGACTGAGGGTTTGCGAAGTGACGGTGCGAGGGGGTGGGTCGCTGGTAAATGACCGGGGTCATTGGGGAATATCGTAGTTACGCATTAGAGCGACGCAGGCACAACTGCTCACTGATAGGTTAACGATATTACCTGGTTAACGACGGAACTCCGCGCTGCCGGCCGCGCTCGTGATGCTCTCCTTGCCAAAAGGCACGAGATTACGCCCGTGTCCTGAAGGGAACACTCTCCATAAGGGTAACTCCGGGGTGGGACACTGTCTGCGATCGTCTTTCGTGCAGGAAGGAAACCGATTCAGGGCGTTGGGGATTCGGAGGATGTATTTCGGGGAGCGCGAAAGAAGTGACAGTCTACGGTTTCTCAATTCAGTCCTTCAATTTCTCAATGTGCAATAAATAATGCCGGTTGCTCGGCGTACAATATATATCTCTCCGCTAGTGGCGGGGGAGTGACGGACGCGTGGTTAGGGTTGGTTTTTCCCAAAAATTGGGAACACCCTACTTCCCGCCAGCGGTCCGTCGGTTGGTTCCGTTAGCCGGAGACTCGGAAATTTCTAACGACCATAGCAGCAATAGCCCCAAGGATCGCCTCGACTTTAAATTACATGCAGGTATAAAATTCGTAGCTATCGCCTACCTTGGGCTCGATCCACGGATCAACTAAAGACGACAAGCAATGGGTCCCTGGGCTTTATTGCTGCTAGGATAGGACGCAAAAGGGTTTTTATATCTAAACGCCTACATTGGGAAATTCCGCCATTGCGATACTGTTCGGTGTCGGTGGAACTCGATCGCGACGGAATCATTCGTTCGGTTGGTCCGCGATAGGATCAGGGAGCTAGAACTTTGTTGGATTTTATTGGAGTTACATTGTGTACTGGGTTTTTAGAAAACTGAATTGTGCGGATGGCAGTTTTCACTGAGGTCAACTTATATCGCTATGCATAGAGAAACTCAGATATATTGTTATGTAATATGTTTTAAATAGATATTAATTCGAATCAAATATTGTAGACGGTTCGCCCTTTTGCGTGTCGATACTTGGGGGCCGAGAGATAGTCCAGGCCCATTGACTAATTTATGACCAAGGGGATCACCATGAGCTGGGTCACGTACGCCCTCGTCTGAAGAGTTTTCCTTTTTAGAAAAGCAACTGAGGAAAAGCAGTTAGTCGCCGTTCCTCGTTAGAGCCACATCGCGTAATAAATATATTTAACCTGACTACGGACTTAGTTTTTATTCTAGTAGCCCTACAATATTATATTTTTTTCAATGCTGTGGTAATTAGCGAAGTTGCATAGCTAAGTGTCTTTATATAAAAACGAGATTTCTCGTTACCGGTACGCAATGTGTTAATTTCAAATCCCAAATTTCCAATTTCGCATTTGAAATCTACCACACCGTCGAACACTCCCCATAGTTAACACACGTGGTAATCTTTGTTGAGAATGAACATGAAGTATATTTTTCATGGCTGCAAGATATCCATTGGTGCAGTCCTCCGCCTCGCGGTCAGTTGTTTTTCCCGAGGACAACCATTTTTGTTGCAGGCGCTGAGCGTTCTGTTTTTTCTCCGCGTCGTTCGTGCAGTTCATAGCAAACGTTCAACCGTTGAACAGCGTACCGTTTTTTAGTTTCTGTGAAGCACCGTACTACATACTTTAATAAATATACACTTAGCTTTTCAAACTGCATTGTTTATTTTTACAAATAAATATTCAACAGGAACTTTGTTCTGCTTGGATTTTACTGGAGTTAACACATTGCGTACATGTTAATTTCCAGAAAACTGAATTTTGCAGATGGGAATTTTCACTGAGGTCAAAATATATATACATAGAGAAACTCAGATATATTGTTATGTAATATATTTTAAATAGATAGTCGATTCGAATCAAATTTTATATTTTTTTCAATGCTGTGGTAATTAGCGAAGTTGCATAGCTAAGTGTCTTCATATAAAAACGAGATTTCTCGTTACAGATACGCAATTAACACTAGAACTACCGAGCATTTAATACGATTGATATGTAATCTCAATAAAAATTGTAACAACAGATTATTTCCAGTTTCTTTGGATATTCGTCATAGTACTCAAGTGAAACTATTTCCAAAATCATTTCAAATATTCAATGCTTTTAAGGTATTAGTAACTGCGAAATAAACAAATCGAAACCAGTAATTTTGACTTTAACGGTAGTTCCAGTGTTAAATTTTGAAGAACACTACTTATTAATATTCCTATTTTATCAATGGTCAACAAAAATATTCAAGTCTCGATCGAGAAATTAATACAAGAGTAGACCAATACAGCACGAAACAATTTTTCTATCGATCAGCTGTTTCCAAGTTGAGCAATCAACGTTCTCCATGATACGCTCGAAAGAAAGTAGAATGGATCGCTTTGTCGCATTTCTTCGAAATTCTCGATAAAATGTGACACGAGCTCAGCAGCGGAAGTAAGTAGCACGTCGAGGGGTTAATGCACGCCGAAGGCGTGGTTGTTAATGACGTTGTAACTGCTGATAGATCGAAGCGACGGCCGCTCGACCTGAAAACACGCTGCTCGCGATCCGTTATTCCTCGCGACGCGTCCCGCGAAGGAGGACGAGGCGAGGCGAGCCGCGTCGCGTAGTAACGCAACGCAGAGTGGACACGCTAAATGGATTGCGCGCGCTGCTCTGCGCGGTGTCAAAGCGTTTTCCTGGAAAATTGCCGCGGAAATTCGTTTCGCTGCACCGCCGGCGCTCGCATCGTCGACCGATAAGCGACCGGGGAAAAAGGAAAATGCCCCGCGGCGATCTACAATTCGTTTTGTACCGATGCGAACCCGTGTTTTTATCGATCGCCGATCGCGCTACGGACTTGTCAATTCCTATGATGTTGTTCGGAGATCGGGGCTCGACGGTTTTATTCCTGGCATACAGCTGCACGTAAATGTAAATTGCTGAATTCGGGGTAATTAAAGTACTCCGGGCCCGAGGATATTCGGAAGAAACGAGAGCGAGGAATGAATCGTTTGTGATTTTAACCCTTTGCACTCCAGAGGCGCCTCTAAGTCACCAAAGGATTTGACACAGGTAAACTGTGAAGTTTGATATTTAATATGAAACTTTGTATAATGCAACAATGTACGAAATATTAGAAAATAGTCCTCTTCCTCGATGCATGTGAGATTTCTTAATATTCTTATATTTCTTAATCTAAGAAAATGTCGTCTGTATCTCATTAGAAAATATTGAATATTTCCGGTGAAAAACTTCTGGAGTGCAAAAGGTTAATAGAACTATTGAGCACTGAAATCATTAACACTAGAAGTACTGAGCACTTAAACTGCTTTTTATAAATTTCCCTTATAAAAACTATAAACGTGCATTCATTAAGATTCTAATCGGCTTATGTCTCAGTTTGGGGATTACTAAATCAGCTCCAATCACTTTTTAATTACTAGATGGTAGTGTAATCTATCAGAAACTGCAACTAATGTTTATAGTATGTCTAGTGAAAATGAAAAATTCTATAACATTCCTTCGATTTATTTTCCTTCTTAGTAGAAAATTTGGATGTGTAGAAAATCGAATAATTTTAGGGTAGCTTCTTTGATTCATTAAAATATTCAGTATTATAACTGGAGTTCAGAGGGTTAAAGTATCTGTACCTCCGCAGTAATTGTAGAAGGAACTAAGAATTCCTCAGTTTGACCCACATGGCAGTTCTACTGTTCAACTACCGAACGCCGCGAATCCGCGCTTCTAACAACTCAGTGAAGTTACACGAAACTCTACTTCGAATAGTTTCTCTGAATAGACAGGAGGAAGGAAACAGTGTTTCATTCTACGGAACAGTTCGTTTTATATGATCTCTAATTTTTCGTCGCCAAGAATGAAGTCTGATTAGCATATTCTTGTCACCAGAGGGAACAAGAATTCTCGTTCGTCGAGTTTCGTGAGCGCGAAACCTAGAAATTACAGAGACGTTCGCGAGCGTATCGCTCGGTTCGCGTTGGACGCGTGTTCGAGCGGAAGGTCAAACAAAAATCCGTCAGCGTCCGATTCCTAGGGTCGCGCGCCGGTCAAAGGTGGATCGATATAATCCCTAATTATCGGCGCAATTAATGCGCGTGTGATTAGCAGTTAAACCGCGACGTGACGACACCTAGCCGTCGAACTCCCGGTTTTATCGAATCCGCGGGAACGAGCCTGGGTCGGGAACGTTGATTAGCCATTAACGCGAAACTCCGGCTGTGTACGCTCGCGATCCAACGTCACGCCGTTACGTCGCCATAACGATTAGCCCGGCTGGCAAAATAGAAGGGTCAGGCGCGCGGCGTTATGTACCGTCGTGGTACCCGATTGTTAATCGACGTAAATATTTAACGGACACGCGACGGGGATCGCGTCGTCCGTCGATCTGTGTTTCCGGTCGGAAATCGGCCCTCGAAAATGATCCCAATCGCCAGCGACTATGGCGAACCTTCGCTGACTTGTTTACGACCCCGCTGAGACTTGGAATTTAGCGCCCTCGATTATAAATTACAATAGATTGTGCATTTTGAAGTTCCTGGGAATGCTGTAGATTAATTTACATGCACTGCTTTTGGTAGATCTGGCAGATGGTTTGGAATTTTTTATTTAACGCTAGAATTACGAGACAGGTTCATGACCTCGCGGAGACTTGGAATTTAGCGCCCTCGATTATAAATTACAATAGATTGTGCATTTTGAAATTCCTGGGAATGCTGTAGATTAATTTACATGCACTGATTTTGGTAGATTTGGGAGATGGTTTGGAAATTTTTATTTAACGCTAGAACTACCAGACGGCTTAAAATTCCTGAATTCTTCTGTTTGGAATTATTAACGACATTCATTTAGCAAACTGAATTGTAAATTAAGGTCTCAATAGATGCTTGGAGTTTCTATAGAGGAATTTCAGAAGGTTAAATTCTGCTGAATAGTTTACGGTTAATCTGGTTTCATGTTAGATATATTTACTGAGAGATTTCTTCTTTTTGAGATGGTATACTTGAATATTAAGGTATAGGATATTAGTAATGTTTTAGTAGGTTAGCACGATCTATAAATTTCCCTGTTCCATCGAGAACTTGTACACCGCTACCGAATGAATCTAGTGCTCACATAACCAAGTACACCCACAATTCCCTCTTGAAGCGTATATAAATTCCTGAAATTTCCTAGATCCCCGGAGCAGCTCAATCCGATACTTCCTTTCCGCAATTGCAGCATCAATACCTCTAAACACTCTGTAACAATCGTAAAGGGCCCGTTTATAGTCAGCCTGAGGTACCATCGAGCAACCAGCATACCCGGCGTAGAACCATTCAAAATTTGCTAATTAATTGATACGGTAATCAGCGTAGAACCCTGCTACCTGGCCCGACCTCGATCAGTACCTACTTTCAACTTGAAATCGGTCGCGGAACGAGGTCGAGGCTGCGAGCTGCGAATCGCGGGGATTCCGCAGAGTTCCCAGCCGCCTCGTGCCTCGAAACTTGAACGTTGCCGTATTCACCCTAGGGAGGCGGTTACTTTTCATCTTTTCATGAACACCGGTGTCCTATACCATTCAAGCTCTTAACTGCTAACCCTTTGCAGACGAGAATTTCAACTTCTAAATACACTTCCCGCGAAACACTGAATCCTACACAAAAATATCAACCACGTAACAATCTCATATTACTCGAAATTATTCATTTCCATCTTTTCGTAATCTCCAACATTCTCCAAGGGATTTCCTTAAGCGTACGAGATAATTAATGTAAATTCATTCACACATGATTCCCTTTTCAATTATTCTCAATCTTTTTGTAAACGCATCATTCTTTTATTTGACGCTGCTCAACTAACAACTAACGCTCGTTCTTTCCTGGCACTCGTATTTATCAACGCTCACTCACGTTTCTAAAAATCCGGGTCACTATAGACCCGGTCGTCGTGAGGTCAAGGTTATTAAATCGAAAACCTGTTAGTTTCCAGACGTCTCCACATTATTCAACATTATATCTCCCGATGCGTGTGCGTAACTCTCCCCTCTCCGTTTGAAACGGTGAAGCTTTCAAAAATCCGGGTCGCCACAGACCCGGTCGTCGCCAGGGCAAGGTTATTAAATCGAAAACCTATTAGTTACCAGACGTCCCTACATTATTTATCAGTATGTCTCCCGAGGCAGGGATGTAACTTTCCCCTCTCCGTTTCAAACGGTGAAGTTTCTAAAAAATCCGGGTCACCACAAACCCGGTCGTAGCGGGGGCAAGGTTATTAGTTACCAGACGTGCCTACATTATTTAGCAGTATATCTCCCAATGCGGGGGTGTAACTCTCCCCTCTCCGTTTGAAACGGTGAAGCTTTCAAAAATCCGGGTCACCACAGACCCGGTCGTCGCCGGGGCAAGGTTATTAAATCGAAAACCTATTAGTTACCAGACGTCCCTACATTATTTAGCAGTATATCTCCCAATGCGGGGGTGTAACGCTTCCCTCTTCTTTTCAAATGGTGAAGTTTTTAAAAATCCGGGTCACCACAGACCCGGTCGTCGCCGGGGCAAGGTTATTAAATCGAAAACCTATTAGTTACTAGACGTCCCTACATTATTTAGCAGTATATCTCCCGAGGCGGGGGTGTAACGCTGACGCGGCAACACGTTAAAGGCGGGACACGACCCAACCGAACCAGACGCAGTCCTGCCTGCCCCCAACTTCGTGCTGTTACGCCTCGTCCTCTTTGTCTTTCTTTTCTTTCCTCGCGCTCCCCGACGATCGGAGGCTTCGCCGTTCGCTCGGATCCTCTCCCGTGGCTGTAGATCTATGTCCTCCCATCGCGGGAGGACCATCGCGCGCCGGAGCTCTGTGTCCGATAAATTTTGATCGATTGGACAGACGCTGCTTCGACAGCGCCGTTATGGAACGGCGTTATCTTTGGAATGACGAGATTGTAACTGCTTATTGCGGCTGGCGGCGGCCATTTCGGTATTGGAGTCGACGGGGATGAAGCTAAGGGATGATTCCGAAGGTTCCGTGGTTTGTAGCTGGCATCTGAACCGGCTGAGGGAAAGTTGGGATTGGTCTGCCTTAATTGAGAGCTGGCAATCATTTCAGCGATCGTGCATTGTTTCAGAAAGATTTTTTGAAGATTACGACTGCGAGTAGTAGTAAGTGATAAGGGTTGATTGAGAAATGATTAGTGTTTGAATGCATATTGTAACTGTAAACAGAATAAGTCAATCAAAGGAATTCACAGTGAACATTAATTTTTGTAACAAAATATTTTTATGGGACACTTGGTCAAGAATAGTTGTATACGTTACAAAGCACCGAAAACATCAAGAAACGATATCAACTATAAAATTTAAAAAAACTTGAATATAACTTAATATTTCATTTAAAAAATCAATACAGGTCATAAGTAAAATATAACCGAAATTTCCGTGGCACGAGACATGTAAATAAATATTGTGACTATAAATAGTGACACAACGAGAAGAATTGGCAATCGAAGCTTAGTGTCAATTATTCCACGGGACCCAAACGTTACAATTTCTCAAGTGTCGCGGCTGACCAATTATTTAGTCGTTCCCCTGCGTATTAAGGTGTCCGCGGCTACCATCGCGATGCCCCTGTAAACGCACGAGATAAGGATGAACGGGAAGTTGAACAATTCCATTCCCGTGGCCATCCAGTATTCTTCGCCGCCATTAATTCGTCGGCGAGGGTGTAACAAGCGCGAGGCGTACGTGGCTGCAACAATTCCGAGCGTCATGCATCCAGCCGGCATTCGTTGCGAAACGCGGCCGCCAGCAATACCAAGGAGTGCAAGGCTCGGTGGGAATCTTACGCGTTCCCCGTCTAATTTATGCCGGGAGGCGTACAACCGTACATTTTCGAATTTCCGTGTACACATCGGCAGGATAAACCGTATCCTCGCCCGTGAACCCGAACGCGTTGATGATCCCCGTTCCGATTCGACGGGCCGAGCGTCTGCGCCGTTCGTTTTGACGCAAGAACGCGGAACGGCGGGTCTCGATTTCGACCTGTTTCGCAAGTTTTGCTGCCGATGCGTCAGCGAAACTCGCTTGATTGTACAACGGCCGGATGGGGCCGTGGAAGACCGATGCAGGCGCCTGTATGTATCCAACCGAGGAACAATTCTCAACGGCGCAGCTGCAGTTAGTTTCGCCGCCGACTACGCTCGCTAATTAAGATGACCGAGATATTCGGCGAGGAATTCCGCGAGAAACGTCGAACAGCCTTTTCGGGCGTTCCAATTGGACAGCGTTGTCTGTCGCGTCGCTAAATCGCTTTAGGAGGGCTATTGACGGAACCTTCTGCGAGGCACATTAGAGCCCTGGGTATTTTTACCATAGCAGAAATAAAAGCCCAAGAACCGTTACTTCAATAATTTAGTCGTAGTCGCTTCGGCACGTTTTGCCAGTTTTGTAGATTTACCGTAACTTTTACCTTACATCCGTTCGCCAGAAGTCGAGGCGATCCTTGGTTTTGTTACTCGCTATGGTCAGTGCCAAGAACGCTCGGGACCCTTGAGTGGGTCACCCGGGGGCTGCAATCGGCAACCCCTCCAGGATCACTGGTTGAGTCCCACTCGAACGAATTTTTGTTTCTACGCGCCCACTATCTGGAAGGCTACAAATCAGGAAGCTTCCAATTTTGCACACGCCTACCCAAAGGTTTATAAAAACCTACGCAAGGTACGGAGACGGCAGATATGAGAAAAAATTGAACTGGACACACGAGACGGAGTATAAGACGTCGTTGTAGACTCTCGCCGCTGACGAGTATTACTGGACTCCCAAAAATAAACAGCAAATTATTTTCACTGAAGTGAATATTTATACAGTCCACTTCCAATCAGTTCGCACAAAGTTAAGTCGGCGTGCGACGTACGGGTTTCCCTATAACATTTCGAAATAGAAAATGCGTACACAACATTGTCGTTTAGCGCTTGAGAGTGAATCGGATGTCTGACTATGTATTGTACGTCACTGATTTGGTGATTGAGATGATCCTGGTAATGGACGAGGAATTTGACAGTATAATAGTTTGAGGAATTGGAATAGCAAACTGTTTTTAAGTGGGAATATATCGTGGAGAAAGATTCAGTGTCTGATCATGTAACGTCCGCTACTACTTCTTTCTGTTTAGTGTTCCAGTTTTATTTCGTACAGTCGCCTCGCTAATTTCTGCAGCCCTGTTGCAGTGAAATGTTTCAGAAAGTTCTAGAAATGCTCAGCGTGTCTGACTCATTGTAGACTGTATCTACTTTCCATGTCGAGTTTTTAATGCATCCCGGCCCGTTCTCCAGGGAAGTATTCAGTTACAGAAAAAAAGATGGCAGCGATGTTGTCACGAACATGCTAATGCAAGAGAGGAGGAAATAAATGGACGGCTGACCATGTACAATCCACTTCTACTTACCATAAATAAATCGACTCTTTCTCTAGAATTCTCAGACAGTATTCTACATTTCTACGTAAGCAACATGCTGAAGATATTCGAGATACTCGCGGAACGGTGAGTATGCCTGACTTAGGGCAATCTGTTTCTACTTTTCACGTCGCGTTGGTAATGTATTTCGCGCTATATTCAAAGCAGGTGTTTAATTACGGAAATAAGAGCATCAAGACGTTATCTCGTGTAGCTTAATGCAAGAAAGAATGGAATTAATAAATGTCTAGCTATGTACACTCCGCTTCTACTTACAGAATATCATTCTACCATCACGTCTTACAATTCTAACATTAAATTCTACACTTTTATCCAAGAGAAATATTCTAAACAAACAGATTATCTATCAACAAGTACTCGATAGTTTCTTTAACTTAGTTTACTTAACTTTAAATAGTTATTCACTTTGAGGTTCACGTCGACGTCAGTTCATTCAACTACAGCTTAACATGACGCTCTATTTATTCAAGAATATTTGGGAGTCATTGAAATGTTACCTTTAAATGGTACAATAGTGATATTACAAATAAATATTAAAAAAATTGTTAAAACAGGTAGGGGTTGCAATAAAATAGAACGTCGAGTCTGACACAGGACAGCTAAGGGTTAATGCAACAACGATTCATCTGTAGCAACAATTACTTACTGATTCACATCGCCAAACAATTACTTACATAAAATTCATTAAGCTCCGTCCCAGTGCAACGTGGATCCCGGGAGCTCAGTTAATAGCCGCTTAGCGACTAAACCGTTAAATAGTAAACATGTCCGACTAAACGCAATCAGCTTCTACTTTCCAGCGATCTACCCGAAAGTACATCCCCCGCGGAAAGAAGATGGCGTTTACCGTGTAGATCCTGATTGCAATCCCGATCCGGCAGACGGCAGGACCCTTCACGCCACTCTAATTAGCAATTGCAGCCCGGGGGCAAGTGCAAGGGCTGCGGGAACGCCCGCGGGAATTGTTGCCGCACGAAATGCATTCTAGCACCTCGATCGGCCTCCGGTGGCGAAATTCCGGCGTAGCCCGATCCCGGGGAAATCTCGTTGCCCGCCAGAGGAAAATCTGTCGAACGGTTTCGTGCCATCGGTGCCGGCCGATTCTGTCCACGTCTGGACAGTGATTGACACTTTACGAGTACGAGTAGCGGCCCGGCCGTCTCCGTGGATCGATACGCGCCACCGAAACGAACCAGAAATATTCCATTAATAACCGGAATAAAAATTCCTGGACAACACGACGAATAGAATGGAGGGAACGATCGAAGATGAGAGGCACGGAGAAAGTATAGGATTTTCGAATCCAGTGAAAGTTCGATAGGATTTCATAAGTGTCGATCAGTCTGGATGGGTGAGGAAATCTTAAGAATGAAGGGTCGAAGCGGAGGATTCTAAGGACACGAGCATTGCTAAGATAAAGTGATCTTCAAGAAAAAGTTACAGAGGAAAATAGAGAGAGAGGGGTTTTGTATCTATTTTATCAGAAGCTACTTTGCGAATGACTGTAAACAGCAGTGATAATATTGATACTATTAATTTAGCAGTAATACTATTGATACTATCAATTTAGAAATAATAATATTGATACTATTAATTTGGCAATAATAATATTGATACTATTACTTTAGCAATGATGATATTGATACTATTAATTTAGCAGTAATAATATTGATACTATCAATTTGGAAATAATAATATGGATACTATTAATTTGGCAATAATCATATTGATACTATTACTTTAGCAATGATGATATTGATGCTATTAATTTAGCAATGATAATATTGATACTATTAATTTAGCAATGATAATATTGATACTATTAATTTAGCAGTAATACTATTGATATTATTAGTTTAGCAGTAATAATATTGGTACTATTAATGTAGCAGTAATAATATTGATACTATTAATTTAGCAATAACAATATTAATATTCACATGACAATAGTATAAGTATTAAAACAATATAAATAGAAACACTACGAAAATGTGAAACTTAATAAGTTAGTATTCTGAGATACAAAGTTCGTTGTCCAGCAAATTTTGTTACAGACATTCCTTCTCTCATTAAACCATTGCCCTTATTAATTCCTCTGTTTGTCCGTTCAGCGGCGCGTTACGCGAGATTCATTTTAAAATCATTCCCGGCGTATTTACAGGAGAAACTTGGCGGAAGCGACTCGAGGACACTCTGAAATTGGAAACGGCGCCGGAACGAAGCGGCGAGGGACGAAAGTGAACCGGAAGACAGTTCGATTGCGGTCGCATTCCAAGCTGACGCACCAGCCGGGAGTAACCGGGGATACGAGACAGCCGGGGAGATACGGTTCCCGGAATAGTTACCGCGTATGCAACATGCCTGCATATTCACCAGTTTCCCATAAGGGAATTCCTGTCACTCGGCCCCGAAGAAATTCCAACGCGTATCGATTATCGGATCGAGCGCCCGGCTCTCGATCGGATCCGGCGATTCAGCGCGCAGAGCTGAAACGGGACAACGACGGGCCTCGACGTGGGAATAAGAAAGCCGGTGTACGAGTGCCCCGGTATATAGACCGTGAGCCCGGTTAGTTCACCGGAATCTTGATTGCAGCGCTCCAACGACGCGCGATCCAACGTCTTTAGTAAGCTTAATTAGCGACTGAGCCTGCGGGAGTAGTCCCGGCGTGTGTGCATTAACGTACATACCGATCGCTGTTGATATTCTAGCGTTACGCGGTTGGCTTAGGCGTCGGATTAATGGATCTGTTGCGATCCTCTGGAGATGAACGCGCTGAAATAATCACTTTCTCGCGTCGAAATAACGGATAATTGGGTAATGTCGGTCTTCGTGGAAATTCCTTTGATTCCTGTGTTACCGAGCGCTACTTAGTAATTACTTCCATCGAAATGCACGCCAAAGATCATAGAATCAACTACATTCGTAACTCTAGATACATCAATAGTTATAACCCATGTCATTTATCTCATATTTATCAAAGTATTCAAAAAAGTAGTTCCATTTCTCACAAGCTCTCGAATCCCAATGATAACACTAGAACTACCGATTTAATACGATTAATATTCCCATAAAAATTTTAACAATAGATTATTTCCAGTTTCTTCAGACATCCATTATACTGAAATGAAACTATTCATTTCCAAAATCATTCCGAGTATTCAATGCTTCGAAGACATCAAAAATTACTAAACAACAAACTCGAAACCACTAGTTTTGACTGGTACGGTTCCAGTGTTAATCTCCCAAGGCCAACAAAACTGTTCGCAGCGCGAACCGCTTCAATCCCTGAGAGATTGCTATTGTAATTGAATCGCGATCGTAGACGCACGCGAGGAATGCCCGCGATTTATGAGATTCCGCGAGATACAGCGGCGTTTCCGGCGGGAAGGGCCCCCGCGGAGGAGAGCGCGCGCGATAAAACAAGCCCGGTAACAGGTGTTAACGCGTCCGGGAACGGATCGGAAGAATAATGGAGCCTTTCCGCGGAATCTTTACGGGCTTCCCTCCCCGGGATTACCATTCGAATTCCCGCCCGCCGGGTATAATAATCCTATATCGGCCGGCGGATCCATCTTTCACGCTTGATCCCGTTGAATGATTACCCTTTCTGCTCCAATTTGCGTCGGCCGTTGCCGTTGCAGCCGCGCGGACCGGCCGTCCGCAGCCGTGAATGTACGTCCGAGGACGTTAGTATGAAAGCCGGACGGTCGTCGGGCCGATCGCGGGAAAAAGAAGCCGGTCATCATCCCGCCCCAGATTGCGTTTCCGCTCCGGCGCACCTTCGAGGCTCCCGGGCGCGGTAATTAGCCGCGTCCCCGCTGCGACGAACCGTCCGTTTCCTCGATTCTTCGTGCGGGAAGATGACATTCCGATCTCCAGACGCGAGGAGGAACGGACGACGCGATCGTTCCCTTGTTACCAACCGCGCGATCAAATTTAACTCGCCGGACCGCGGACTATGCGAGCGCTCGAGAGGCCAGGAACGCGGCCAGGATGCGCGAAATGTCGAGTGACGCCTGGAGCACCGATCCAATTGAAGTCAAGTGATCCTCGGCCAATGAAGAGTGCCGGGAAACTTAGTCCCGCTACGGGCCTCTACGTATTTCCTTTCGGTGTACTCGGATGGAGACGGTATGCCGTTTTAGTGGGAATGGAGATGCGGAAATAAGGTGCTTCGAATTGTTTCGCTGTTGTCTGCGCGGGCTATGCTACTTGGATCGTCGTCCACTTATTCGAAACACTTGGTTTGTTGGGGTATTGCATTGGTTAGTATCGGAGGATAGAGATATTGTAGGATTGGTACTGTGTGGTCTGATCGTGGAGGATTATAATACTGGCTTTGAGGAGTTTGTATCTGTTATGAAGGTAACTGGAATTTTGTTGTATTTGATTCAGAATTGAATGTAAGAGTGATTTATTGGTAGTATCAATATTCTCTGGACTGACCAGTGACTCATACCACTGAACTCTTCCCAGGAACTCAAAGATTCTATTCCGATTAAAATATTCTCGTCAAAACTACATCTACTTCCCTAAACAAACCTTCCCACGTCAGACCACTGACGACTCATACCACTGAACTCTACACAAGAACTCAATAAAGATTCTATTCCCATTAAAATTTTCTCATCAAAACTACATCTACTTCCCTAAACCTTCCCATGTCTGCCCAGTGACGATTCCAACCACTGAACTCTACAAAAGAACTCAATAAAGATTCTATTCCAATTAAAATTTTCTCATCAAAACTACATCTACTTCCCTAAACAAACCTTCCCACGTCAGACCACTGACGACTCATACCACTGAACTCTACACAAGAACTCAATAAAGATTCTATTCCCATTAAAATTTCCTCACCAAAACTACATCTCCTTCCCTAAACAAACCTTCACGTCTGACTCACGTTCCGTTGTTCGACAATGTTCCATTCCACTTCACACCTACTAAATCCCCTAAATATTCACCAATTACCCACGAAATCACCTCACTCGTCCATCTAAAACTACATTCATCATTTTCTGACGAAACACTAACACTATTTTCAACTTACATAAACATCTTGCACAAATTATAGAACAGAGTTGTTTTGTTTCGTGCGTTAATACCTCATTCAACATTTCACATCAAACTTTTATTTTACAGTTCTGTCGCGTCCAATCAAACAGCGACTCAGAGTCGGCTCCCGAGTGCAGAGGGTTAATCCGTAATCTCCCCGCACGCGGATAATCCTGCGAGCGGTCAGAATCGGTGAGGAATGATCGCTGCGGCGCGAAGGTAGCAAAGTTTCAACAACGCTCGCGCGGACGATCCCGGCGAAGTCGAAGTCTCCGCGCAAAGTTTCGCGTTTCCGTCGTTCCCGTTGCTCCCCCAGGCGCCTCGCCGAGGTAAAGGGGAGGGCGCGGGCCGGGAAAGGTCGAAAGGTGGCTCAAGGGAAGAATGAAGCGCAAGTTCTCTCGGATGAAGCGAGTTTCCGGGGGAGGAAGAACGGGAACCAGCGACGATGCTGGGGTTTAGCTACAAAATCACCACATCCACCTTTCATCCCCTCCGCTCGGCCTCCCAGTCGAAAGTTCCGTGCGGAGGGAGGCTATGTTGCCGAAGTATTGCTCGTTAGATTTCCATTGAGGCGGCAGTTATCGAACGATTCCGCGGCGGCCAATTCCGCGTGGATTTCTCGCCCGCCACTTGCCCTGCTCGGCATGCCCGGCCATTCCGTGATTTATCAATCTGTCGGCGCACGCCACCGCTGCCGGGAGCTGCGGCTAAAGATCCGGGAGGAGCTCGGCTTCGCGCGTTACGGAGTCGAGCGGATAAACAGAACGCGGCGAGACAGTTGTTTCGAGTACCGTGATTTAATGAATCCCACTGTTTTCAGTGGACCTCGGTTTGTTTTAGTAAACCGTGTATTGCGCCCTGCGGCTGGTTTCAATGGAAATTCTGGAGATGAAGATAGATTCTGTAACGAGTTTTTGTAGATTTAAACTTGTCTATGAGAGTAATTTTTTAGTGTATCTGAAATCTTCGGCAGATATGGTATCGTGAATTTTAACGGATCTATCTTTACTCTAGAATTCAAATCACTGTTTGTTAGATATAGTATCGTGAATTTTAACAGATCTATCTTTACCCTAGAATTCAAATTACTGTTTGTCAAATATAGTATTCTGAATTTTAACAGATCTCTCTTTACTCTAGAATTCAAATCACTGTTCGTCAGATATCCTAAATTTTAACAGATCTATCTTTACTGTAGAATTTAATTTACTGTTTGTCAGATATAGTGTGCTGAATTTTAACAGATCTATCTTTACTCTAGAATTCAAATTACTGTTTGTCAGATATAGTATCGTGAATTTTAACGGATCTATCTTCACTCTAGAATTCAAATTACTGTTTGTCAAATATAGTATTCTGAATATTAACAGATCTATCTTTACTCTAGAATTCAAATTACTGTTTATCAGATATAGTATCATACATTTTAACAGATCTATATTTACTCTAGAATTCAAACGCTATCCAGTTCCCTAACGAAACTACCCGGAGCGAGGCAGATACAACAAAGGCAGCTACAAAAGAAATCCAGCAGCGATGCCCTCAAATGAACCTTCGCAACTCCATAGCAGGAATTTCATCGAAACGGACGTTCCTTGATTGAATTTGCCCCGACGACGTTTCCCGTGGATCGCCGGAATTTCAATATGGACGCAATAAATCGCCGAACTTGCCTGTTTATTTAAATACTTCGTGCGCCCGTGTGCGCCGTTTAGTTATCGATAACAGAAATTCCGATTAAAATACCAAGTTCCTCCGTTAGCCGGCGTATTAACTCCGCGGAATCCGTCCCAGGGATCTGTTCCGGCTGAACGTTCGACAACCGCTCCTCGGACAATGGCAACCGGCGACCGGTGTCATCGTCGCGCGTGAAGTTTCCAGCCGGGACGTTAAAACAGACGGCACAATAGGGGCGGGCCGCGTTTACGGGGCCGTAAATTACCGCCGGAATTAGCCGCGGGGAGTTCGAAACGCTAATAAGTAGTTATACGGCGTCCCATGAAGAACTTGGACATTCAGCCACCTTCGACCTCGCGGACGGCCCTGCTCGCATGCTCGCCTTAAGTGGCGATAGCGCGGGCTCGCTATAAAATAATTGAATTTCAACTTCAAAGGGCCGTGCGCTAATTGCGTTACCTTACGCTCGCAGACGCAATTAAGGTGTACAAGGTGTCCTACGGCGTGCCTGACCTTCCGGTGAATTTCGCTGCCCGAGAGGAGGGAAAGTTTCCAGGGCACGTAGATATTTTTATCATTCGCCGCGGGAACCGATAAGGAGCCCGGCAAACCCAACGTGAATCAGATACCCCGTAATCGACGGACGATTCCCAGGGATTCGTTCCGTTTTTGAGACGGCGTGCCGATCGTTTATTACGTTCGAGTACTTAGGGTTTTTCAGGGATTTTATTCACCTCGGTGCTTTAACGAGGTTGAATAATGTACTCGGGATTTAGGGGAGTTTCTACTTCGCTGATGGGAACTTACTTATTTCTGCGTCGTAACTTTGTCCGATACAGTCGGGTCGAAGTATTTTATATCGCTCGGTTATAAACTGGATTACACTGTGATGCTACTATATGTGAGAAGGAAAGTGTGACGTAGTGAAGATCTCGAGAAGTGATAGAAGATCGAGCTTAAAATTCGATTTGAAATTCAAATCCTTGCATGTATGACATTCGATTAACACTAGAACTACCAGTCAAAATGACTGTTTTCGACTTGTTTCGCAATTATTGCTATCTTAAAAGCACTCAATATTTGAAGTGATCTTGAAAGTTTCATCTGAATACTATAATGAATGTTCGAAGAAACTGAAAATAATCTACTGTCACAATTTTTATAGGGATTACATATTAATCGTATGAAATGCTCGGTAGTTCTAGTGTTAACCCTTTGCACTCGAGAAGTGACTCAGTCACCACTTGATTCGATGCAGTAAAACCATAAAATTTGATATTCAACATTGAACTATGTATAATGCATTGGCGTGTGAAATATTGGGATAAAAAAGCTTTTCTCAATTCACCTGCGATTTCTCTTAGAGTCAATTGAAAAAATGTCGTCTGTGTCCAGTTAGAAAATGTTATTTCTAATGAAATAGTAAAAGTAGCAATTTTCCAAAGTATTTCCGAGTGCAAAGGGTTAATACAATACACTCATCCCTCCTTCAATGACACGAACAATTCTCATCTTGTCTCCCTCACATTCAAGTAGAATCATTCTATAGTCAGACATCTCAGATCCAACGATTACACGTTACAAAAGAAACCATTCCCCAGAAAATCTCGCGAACCTCCAAAAATAATCCAACTCCCTCAAACCCTACACCCCACAATCAATAGATCCTCCGTAGCATCCCGCATAGGATCTCCTCAGCCGTGGGCGCCGAAGCGGAAACGCAAGGAGGCGCGAGGTAACGAGTGGAGCGTGTTCAATTAACAGCGACGCGGCCGGGCTCAATTAAAGGCTGCCGTTCAGGTGTAAAAGTCAACGCGCCGCTCAATCGGCGCCGCGGAATCGAAGCTCCGCGAGAAACTGGATCGCAGTTAAGGGAAACTAATCAACACGTATCAGCCGGAATGTTCCAGCAGGAGTAGCGTTACGCCAACCAGGAAGAGCGAGAAGAAGCGGGGGGCGGAGGGGAAGCTGGGAGACGGACGGATGGCAATCATTTTTCTTCGGTTCTTTCTCTGCCGTCGACTTAGCCACGCTCCGGTGACCCGGCGGGAAGAAAAAGGAAGCCCCGGACGTAACCGGCGGACAGAGAGAAGTCTTCCGGCGAGCCGGGGAACGGGACAGCCGGGAAAGTTTGACGACGAACCGAGGGAACACGATGGACGGTCTTCGGGATGTTTAATTATTTCGCCGAGCAGTTCCGTGTTCGTTTTTACGCGAGCAAAAACCTACGAACAGCCGGCCGACGAAACCTTCGCCGAGGAGCCGAAGTTTCCGCGACCGCGGAGTTTTCGGAATTTCCCTGGCTCGTTATGCAGGTTACGGGACTCCGCGAGTATCGACCTCCCGCGATCGATTTAGGAGAATCGGACCGGGTAACCGAGTTCTCAGGATCTGGGGACTTATGGGGAATGGAGCCAAGAAAAAAGGACAGAGCTGCGAGCGCGTTTGCTCCTTTTTCCGTCTTCTTCTTTGTCTTCCTCGGCTACTTTCCGCGGTTTCTTCCCGCTGGCTTCTGATTAGATCGTTTCCCTGCAGCGTTCGCTTGTGTTCTCGACGCGGACACGATCGAGAGGAACTGGGAGACGAATAGGGGATCGATGGATCGGAAGAGATACAAACATTTCGTCACTCGTTAATCGTGCCACGAGGCGACCTGCTGGAATCACCGAACGGCTGAGTCGACTCGACTCGACCGCTCCGTTTTTCGGAGTTTCCGAGGAAAATCAATTTTTGTAATTCTTTCCGTCGTCGTATCTGTGTATGATCTGCTTGTTTATACACGGATTGAGCGTTCAAATATTTTTTAAATGAATATTAAGGAAGTGTGTTTCCGACATACGGGACTTAGAGAAATTTCGAGTCGGCCGGATTCGAATGCTCTGTTTTGCCACGAGTTTATAGAGAAAATACAGAAAATCGGAAAGATACACTGTTAACCCTTTGCAGTCCAGAAGTTTTTCACCGGAAATATTCAACACTTTCTAATGAGATACAGATGACATTTTCTTAGATTGAATTAAGAAACTTCACATGCGTTGAGGAAGAGAACTATTGTCTTTCAATATTTCATACATTGATGCATTATACAAAGTTCAATATTAAATATCACAATTTACAGTTTTGCTGTGTCAAATCATTTGGCGACCTAGAGGCGCCTCTGGAGTGCAAAGGGTTAAATCATTCGATGGAGTCGCGTTATTATTATCATATGTTCACTAGCTGAATATCCGCCTCGGGAAGCACTGTTTATACTATAGAAATATTTTCAGATAATCGTTCGATTGGGTAAATTTCGTTGGAGGTCACCGACATTCAACCTGTTAATCAACAAACCCTAAGCATTCATGTTCCATATACTCAAAGAAACTACATCAACGTCGAATAAACCGCAAGGATGAAACCATGAAACATCCAACACCAACATCCCCATTCGAAATTCCCAGGCTTCCCTTAAAGCCAGCGCGCGATCTCCAGAAGCCGCGTCAAAGTCGACGCGTTAATTTCCTCGCGGCGAGAAACCGCGTCCGGCAAGAAACGTTAATAACCCGCGCTGCAATGTTTTTTTACGGCCGCGGCAGATACGCAAAGGAGCTTAATCAGCCGGACGATGATCCGACCGACATCCGTTTGCGCGACGCGGAAGGTACGTTCCTTCGGACGCGCAGCTGCGCGTAGCTTTTTACGGTCTCGTTACGGACAAGCCGAGCCGGGTAATGACCGCCGGACTATCCGGACGCCTCGGCGAGGGTTGAAAGTTACGGCTGGCGGATTGTTAAGACGCGACCGTGCAGCGGGGGGCGGGGCGGAAGCGAACGAGAGGCGGAAAGAACGGAAAAGACGGTAACAACGAAGCCACCGGCTCCCCCCGGCTGCTCAACGAGGCTTGCATCGGCAGCTTTCGGCGAGCGATCGGCCGTGAATCTACTTTTCGGCGAATAATGATGTACTCTATTTGCGTTTCCCTCGCGGAGCCGGCTCCCACGGTGTCTGTTCTTCCTCGGCGGGCGCGTTTGTCGGCGAACAGCGAGGCGACGGGAGAATATTCGCGAGCAAACGCGCCTCGAAAGCCCGCGACAGACCTGGTTCCCCTCTCGAACCTGTGGATCGCACTCCCATTGGCTCGCCCTGTCCCCTTTCATCCGCGCCGCGGTCGATCCACGGGATAATTATAGGAAATCCAGAGTGAAACGGGACGGATATACGAGGCTCTGATATAAATTAGTATACTCCTGTTCCGTCGCCTGCGGCAAATAACTGGGTCGTCGTATAATAATACGCGGCACGTAAATAGGAGCTCGCAAGGCCGCCGCCGCGTCCTTGCCTGCGATACGGTGCGTCAATGTCTCGCGAAGGATGATGTATTTATAGTAGAACGCGCCGTTAAACGGTTGCCCCGCTAACGGTAGAAATGGATTGCGCGCGGGGCAGGTCTGCGGCTCTGTTGATTTAGGTAGATTATAAATTCACGAGTGTTTGGGGCGTGTTTGAGTTGCGAGTGAATTAAAGTCGGGGGATGCCAGTAGATACGGGCGGCCTGTAGTCGGACGAGTCGAGTTGATAATGGAGTGTGTATAGTCGAGTCGTAAATTGAACAGTCTTCTGGAATAGGCTTGTTGCAGGCACCGGGTAATCCTTCGGTAAGCCTGGTTTACACCTGACTGTTAGTAGAAATGGACTGACTGTAGACCAAGTCAATGGTGCAGTAGACTTAGCTCGAACTGGGGATGGACTACAGGGCTACAAGTGTGTTTGATTTCGATTGAGCTTCAAGGGATGTTAGGCTAGAAATGAACTGAACTGCATTGGACCTTGTTCTGAGTAGAAACAGTCAGCATATGGTCGGACTGTCAGAAACTCCTAAGACTACGTATAACGTATTAACTAATTACAAAAGTTTTTGACGCATTGTTGACCGGCAATTCCATACAGAAGCCATCTCATGTCATTTGTTGTTATTTCGTAACTAAACATGAGAGTGAAACAATCCAGATAAACTTCAATACACTTCATTTACATATAATGGATTGAAATATAATTTTGAATATTTCGCTTTGGAAATGTTCTATATTGCCCGTATTTCAAAAATTGAAATAGCTAATGCAAGTGCAAAATGTGTTAACACCTTCTCGAAGAATCACTGTTACAAGTAGTACCTATTACAAGTAGTACAACTCAGAATACACTCAGAACCACCGAAATACCTGATCAATTACTACCCCTAAAATGAATTCCTGTTCGTGGAAATCAACAAAAACCTCGCTTCACACTGCCACCGCGGAAAGCAGTTGAAAACACGATTCCTATCGCGAGAAGTAACCGCAAAGTGAATTATAAAATTACCATAGGCGTCTTCCTCGAAGTAATACACGGCTCCTCGAAAGTGATACGGCCGCGTCGTTATCGTCGGTACACCCTAATCGTGTCTGCTAGCCTGTGCACCTGCACACGTGGTAGCCTGGGCGAGCGGGCGGAGGAGCGGGCGCTCGCTGTGTTAACCGGCATGTAAGGGTGTGTACGCGGAAGCGTAGGGGCTGTACGTGCGCGCAGAACGCCCGGCATTACGGAACTTCCCTTTGGATGCCCGCACACACAGTGCCCTGTTGCACAAAGATCCGGGGAATGCGACGGCTGCATACAGGCACGCAAATGTTTGGCGTGGCTCTCGGGCGCAGTTCGTTACTCCCGTGCGAGCTCGAAGTGTACTTCGGAGGAAAATTGTAATTACAATCAGCCCCCTCTTCAACGAAGATTTCGCGCGCTGTCGTGAAGTGTCCCTGTAAATCTTGCACTATTTTCGTGTAAGAGAAAACTATTGGACTTACGACTTTGCAGAAGGTTAAAGGGAGGTAAAGAAGGTGAGGATTAGAGAAAGGTTATGTATTGTCGTTTCGATTATTCTGTATAGATTCAGCAGCTGTCTGAGTAATGATAGAGTTTTCTACTGGAAATTTGTATGACAGACTGGAGAGTAATTTTCTGTGTACAGTTAATTCCCGTGCGAGCTCGAAGTGTACTTCAAAGGAAAATCATAATTACAATCAGCCCCCTCTTCAACGAAGACTTCGCGCGTCGTCGTGTAAGTGTCTCTGTAAATCTTGCATACTTATTTTCTTGTAAGAGAAAACTTTGGAACTTACGACTTTGCAGAAGGTCAAAGGAAGGTAAAGAAGGTGAGGATTAGTGAAAGATTATGTGTCGTCTTCGTTTCGATTATTTTGTATAGATTCAGCAGCTGTCTGAGTAATGATAGAGTTTTCTACTGGAAATTTATATAATAGACTGAATCGTCGTTTTCTGTGTACAGTTAATTGCGAGTTGAGTATGAGAACCAAGTTAGAGATTGATCATTAGTTAAATTTGAATATTATAAATTTGGGGATATTGTTAAGAACAGTGGAATCATATCAAAGTTTCTCTCTCTATTTTCGAAACGAGAAGACTGCAAGCCCGAAGTCTCTAAAGACGCAGAAGACGTCCGATCGATAACACACTATTCCGGTTAGAGTCCGTCCGCCCTCTTCCACATGATTTCGCAGAATTTTCTTCCCGGCTAAAATCGTCGTCCTTTCATCCGAGGATCGTCGCCCTAACAATAATTATTCCGAGTCCCCGAGGGGAACAGAAGGAGAAAGGTAACTGTAAAAGGATGATAGGCAGCGAAACTCGAGTTTCAGTCTCGACAGCCTGTTAGGGGACGCCTATTAGCGTGACGTAATGACGTCATTAGCCGGTACGAGATCACGTGATCGGAGGGACAATTATATTAGTGTCCGCCGCCACCTTGAAGGTTGCCTCCTTAACTACCTACCCGTACCCACCACCGTCGTCGGCTGAAAACACTCGTCCGTCCTCCGACGTCGCCGTGTGACGCGCACCGCTTTTAACGAGATTCATCCGGCAAGTCTAATGCCTTGCATAATCTTTTCGCTGCGACATAAGCTCGGCCCGTTCGCCTAAAGATGCGCCCGGCTTTCTGAATTTCATTACGCCGATAATGTCGCCGCGCACGCGCCACGGAAACCAGACGTAGACGAAGAAAGAACCGGCAAGAAGAAACACGGCCGGCCGAGCGAGCCCCGCGAGATATCGATCTAAATTTATTCAAAGTACACTTTGTGTGATACATAATAGGGGCGCGTTATGAAAGCGAAATCTACGATAATATCTCGCAGTAACGGGTAACCGCTCGGCGGAACGGCGAGCGCCCGCGGCGATAAGCTCGCCTCGAACCGCGATCAAACGTTCGCGCTGCTTAAGTGAATATGGATTTTATTATGGCCGCCCGACAAACAGAAGTATCACGGTATCGTCGAGATTATTAGATGTAAATAGAGAACAGAACATAATCTGCCGGGATATGTATTACTTCAACCGTATCGAAAACTCATGAATCTCAACGTTATTTCCAGCTGTAGGAAGCTTAGAAGCTGTCTGATCGATACGAGGCTGTTCTACTGGATGCAAATATAGAATATCTGTCGTATATACTATTTCAGCGTGAAAGATTAAAGGCAGGTCCATTAACGCTTTGACTGCCACGTAAACGCTCATCAACTCCCATGTACTCGAAACAGTTTTCTCTATTCAACAGAAACTGAGAAATCAAGATTCTTAATAACTGCTCCACTATCTCATATATCCGACAAAATTCGGTTCATTCGATACGTCACGAAAGAAATTAATGTCCACGTTTCTGTAAAAAATGTCACTCGAATTTAGGTGACGTGGCAGTCAAAGTTAATAAATAAAAATTCCATGTGTCTGGCCAATGACGGACTATTCTACTTCGTCGAATCCCTGCACTTACCAGAGGCACGTTAAATATTTCTAGAGTGTTTTATCCGTCACCAGAGGAAATTCATCCGTCTAAGGTAAGAATGCTTCGCGTCTGACCAATGGCAACCCATTCTACTGCTCCTAGATCCTCTTCCGAACGGAAATTCGTCGAGATAGTGAAACGAACCGGTGCCTTCGCTCCGCGCGGATACATTATTCATAATACGCGATGCACTTTTCATAGACGCATCGAAATCACTGGGACCATGCATAAACCATCCGCGAGCGTTCCGCCATTTCCGGGGGCTGAATATCTTCGGCCATTCACGGTAACGGGTCCGCCGGTTCTCGAGCACGCGTGGCCGTGGTCCACGGTCTAATTAGCGGCGTAGAGGCCATAAATACACCGAAAGTCCACGAGGACCGGGTCTTTCAACGATATCTCCGTAATTCGCCTTAAACTGCCGGCTCCTAACGCTGGTAAATCTCGCGCGAGCGGAGCTTCGTCAACCGGCAAGAGGAACGGAAATAAGAAAATAGCTGGAGCGCCGGGGGAAGACAGATGCGCCGGATACGGAAGAAAATTCTTCAAGGGCAGCGATAAATAGTCTGTAATTACAGCCCTTTTCTGGGGAACGAAGAATTCACCGTCTCCAGTATCCTGTAATTATTGAAGATGTCCTTTAAGCTTGATGGAAGTCGTACCGATTAATTAACATGTTCTCTGCCATGGAAATTTTAGTTATATTTTGCTTATGAACTGTATCGATTGTTTTAATGAAATATTCATTTATATTCAAGCTTTTGGCAATTTTTATATATTTTGATATCTTTTATGTTCTTTGTAGCGCGTACCATCTGTGACCTTTGTTCCTTAAAAATATTCTGAAATTGGCGTGTACTACGTGATAATGAATGTATTAATCCTTTGCACTCGAAAATTAGTTTGCTAGATATATTCCTCATTCTCTAATGAAATATCAATAATCC
Organism: Nomia melanderi; assembly: GCF_051020985.1. Classification (NCBI taxonomy): domain Eukaryota; kingdom Metazoa; phylum Arthropoda; class Insecta; order Hymenoptera; family Halictidae; genus Nomia; species Nomia melanderi. The sequence goes on from NC_134999.1 coordinate 36,910,662, forward strand.
TTCCCTTAATTTCTATATTGTTTATAACAATATTAATTATAAAACATAACTATTCTATTTTAACGGCTTCATGGATAATTAAGTTAAATGAAATTTAATATTGAACATCAAACTTTGTAATTGTTCTGTATCAAACTAAATGGCGACTGAGTCGCCTCTCGAGTGCAAAGGGTTAAAGAACAAACTGTTGCGATACTATTGACAAAGTCTAACCTAGACAAATAAACAATCGATTGAGATACGAATTAAAGGAAACTAGAGGATTTCATCTGGAAATCACCAACGTAGTTTCAATGAATTAAAAGCGAAGGGTGACAGAATAAATAGACACCGGAAGAGGGGAGCACTTCTCAAGATTGGTGAACACTGCCGTGTTCACAATGATGAGAGCACACTACTCGCAGACCTCTAACCTTCCATTCTTCACCCGAATTTTATCCGGTGCTTTCCGCTCATACTTATCCCTCATTCCCGAGCAACGACAGGATCCATAACACGCAGGAACGGAACCACGAAGGGGATGCCGCTCGTAAATTAATTTGTTTCCGCGCGTAGCCTGCGACCCTGGCTCGCCAGGAGGCTCGAAGACGGATGCGAGGACTCGGAACCTGTCCAGACTCGACAGGAAACGATAACGCGGATGGAAAGGAGATAACGGTCACGGTGACTCATCGTTCCGGTTAGCGCACCGCTTCCTCTGTAATTTTCGTTAGCAGGGGCAATCACTTAGCGTTTAGTCGGACCCATTGCGTTCCCCGCCACCGTCCACTTTCATCCCCTGCGACTGATCCCTTTTCTGCTTTATGGTGCGTTTACAACAGTCGGAGGAACGCTCGATAGCGTTCCTTCAGTGTGAACGACAATCGAACAATGTTTATATGCTCTAACAGAAGCATTTGATTTTCTTATGCTTCACAAGAAAATAATAAAGAGATAACAATAGTATTAACCCCTTGACCTACAATGTCCTGTCAGACTCGATGAAAATTTTCAAGTGAATTTGAGAAATCTATTCTGATTTTCTTTAATATTTCATTTAAAATAAATTTCATTTATATTTACTTTTCTGTTATCAATCATTCTTTGTAGTAAACACACATACAGAAGTGTCAATATTCATTCTCCTAATAAATGATTATTAACAAAGTAATATCGATCATAGTTAAGAAATCAATCATAAGTTAAGGGGTTGATACCTACTGTACTTTTCTGTTACCAATCATTAACCTTTGTAGTAAAAATAGATACAAAAGTGTTAATATTCATTCTCCTAATAAATTATTACTAACAAAGTAACATCGATCACAGTTAAGAAATCAATCATAAGGGGTTAATACCTACTGTACTTTTCTGTTATCAATCATTCTTTGTGGTAAACACAGATACAGAAGTGTAAATATTCATTCTCCTAATAAATGATTACTAACAAAGTAATATCGATCACAGTTAAGAAATCAATCATAAGGTAATGGGTTAATACCTGTATCACGTTAAATACCTGAATTCAAAGTAATCGAAGACTCCAATTAGACAGTGCTACAAGCCCGAGAACCGAACAGTTCCAAGCATGAAAAGACTTCCCGGTGGCCCTAATGAAATCGAGCGAGCGTCGTTCACCGAAAACGAACGAACGCTCGTTCGGACATCGATCCTCGGCGGGGATCCGTTCGGTTGGTGCAAACGCACCATTATACGGCTGGTTCCACCGGCAATTCTTGCCGTTCGCCGTGTCCCTTCTGCCCCATTTTCTCCCGCGTCCTGATTTCGAGGGCCGCTAAAACGAGTTCGGATTGTTCCCGAAATAGCTACGTCTCGATGACAAACGGCCGATGGTAGGCCGACCCTTCCCCCGCGAGGCCGGCCCCTGCTTATCTCGAGCTTAAAGAGATACGCCCCGGCATCGAGGCTTAAAGCGCCGCACGGAAGACAGCGTTGCTCCCGCGAAGATTATTTCCGCGGGATTACTTTAATTGTTTCGAACGGTCCGCTCGGCGGTGGGTTGGCTACGTCAGACGTTCCTCGCTTTTATGCTCTATTAAGCGAACCGCTGCCCTCACTTTCACCCTTCGGTGATCCCTTTCTCGGGAGCGGAACGACTTGGCTCCGGGGCCGGAATTATCTGCGTGGGGAGCCATTTGTTCCCGGTGCTCCGTTTAATGATTGCGGTCGCGGCCGGCTGGACTCGTGCAGATTTTAAAATGGAAATGTTAACCAAACAATATTAGAACGAGTAACAATGCATCGTGGAGAAGTGGGTTAACACGTTGACATGTCACTGGTGACGCTGAATTTGTTGGGAACAATCGTAATATAAGGGTAACCCGTATCGAATGAAAATGTTTAACACTAGCTTTACGGGACGCGTCAAATTGACGCATATTGGAGTTTAGAAATATTATTTTGTAAATTTTTACGCCGATTTTGATTGATGCGATCACACTGGCATGTACCCCGATTACCTACTATCGAATCTACAGTTTTCACAATCTAAATAAACCAGCATCAATTCTTTTAGGAATAATAGAATGAAGTGTACAATAACTGCCCGTAAACCTAGTGTTAATAATGTAAATAACTGATAGTCTAATGCAAAGATTGTGATGATTAATTGTTCCTGCTCTTCTTTGCTACAAGAGAAACGGTCAAGATTTTTGTGGCACGTGTTAACCCTTTGTACTCGAGAGGCGACTCCCAATCGCCAGATGATTCGATACAGGAAAATTATAAACTTTGGTATTTACCATTAACCTTTGTATACTGCATCAATACGTTAAATATTGAAAGAAAACAGCTCTAATTTATGTATGAATTCTCGTTAAATTCATTTTAAAGAATGTTGTCTACATCTAATTATAAAGTATAGAATACTTCCAGCGAAAAACTTTCGAGTGCAAAGGGTTAATAGTTTGAGTCAATTAAAATCAATAGTAGAGTATTTCTGCATTGATCAGACATTTCGTTCCACTCGCAAGAAAACATCTCTCCCACGATAAACAGTACATCATCCACGAAGCTTACCTCTCATCGCCATCAATCACAAAGCAACTCGAAGTAGAATAATCCAGCATATTCCAGACACGACTCCCTGGGTTACCGCACGTACCCCATCCATCCACCGATCGGCAAGGTCGTAAGATCGACCCGAGGAGTGAAGGAAACGTCTCGCAAGACGGCCACGGTATACGTCGCGGCCCATGAAGCCATGGTGAACCCGAGGCAACTGCACGAATGCTTTACGAGGAAGCAAAGAATCGAAAGAATCGGGATTCGATCGATGCCAGGCTCGTTGGCAGTAGGTGAGTGGCCGTCAGCGAGGGTTCATAACCCGAGCGCCGGCAGCCGAGCAGCAAGGGAGACGGGAGGTTTATTTTCTGGATCGCTGGAGGTCGTCATTCGGACCGACGGACGCCGCCGGAATCCCTTAATGGCGGCCACGTTCGTCCCGAAGAAACCGGCCACCGACCACGTCAGCTCGAGGTACCTCGTAACCATCGTGGCCACGTCTCGCTTTCACCGGCACCGACACGGGAATCAACGAACTCGACCTAATAATCAACTTCTTCGCTGTCTACCAGCCTCATCTGTAAAATTCGAGAAATAAAGACAGGTGTGTAAGGACGTTCGTCGAAATTGAGGCGAGAGTAATTTGTAAAAGTCAACTTAGTGAACTCAGTTTTATCTCTCTATCGATAAACTGTTTCTCAAACGTTGTAAGAGATTACCTTTATCAAGTAGGATTAACTTAAAATAATTCCTATGGTGAGAATTCCAACTTGATCTCATTTCTTGGAAATAATAAGCGATGAACAAGCATTGAGAAAATCGATGGTACTGTAGATGTATCGATAGTGAAATTCGAAAAATAAAGACAGGTGCAATCTATAACAGTCAACCTAGTAATCTCAGTTTTATCTTTCTATAGATAAACTATTTGTCAAACGTTGCAAGAAATATCCTTGACCAAGTAGCATTAACTTAAAATAATTCCTGCATTAACAATTCCAACTAGATCTCGTCCCTTGGAAATAATAATCGATGAATGAGCATTGAAATAATCGATAGTATTGTAGATATATAGTAAAATTCGAAAGATAAAGACAGGTGTATAAGGACGTTCTTCGAAATTGAGACGAGAGTAATCTATAAAAGTCGAATGAATGAGCATTGAGAGAATCGATAGTATTGTAGATGTATCGATAGTAAAATCCGAAAAATAAAGACTGGTGCAATCTATAAAAGTCAACCTAGTGAACTCAATATTATCTTTCTATCGATGAACTGTCTGTCAAACGTTACAGTAAATTACCTTTACCAAGTAGCATTAACTTAAAATAATTCCTACATTAACAATTCCAACTAGATCTCGTCCCTCGAAAATAATAAGCGACGATTGAGCACTGAATCGATAGTATGAATCGAGCCTACGATCAAGCTGCCGTCCACCGATCGACTTTCGAGGCAAGCTCCGTGGAGGCTGCCAGAGGAGAGGATAGCTAGAGGGAGAGGGAACTGGGAGAAGAAACTAGACGAGGCATTGGCAGTGCGGTCGGAGGACTCCTCCACGGATGAGAACGACGCTGGCGGCGCCGCGACGCCACAGGTGGCCGGTTTGAAACGGTTGATTTACGGTCGGCTTCACCTACGAAGTTTAAAGTTCAAGCAACCGGCTGCCGGGTAAACAGGCCCAGCGATTCCGTGTCGCCTCTTTTCGAACGAAAGCCACTTCAAGTTACCGCGAACGCTCGGAGAATTCGGGCTGGTTAGCCTCCCGAGCTGTACACCTCGCTCGCTGCTGGGTTTCCCGAAGGATATCTGTTCTTTTCCTATAAATCAGGAGACGCTCCGTCGAGAAAGGTTCATCTGGTCGACCGGTGTCGTCAGCTTGACGTAAAACGCGTAGAATTCCGCTGAGAGACTACCCCGATCGATAGGGAACTCTAAACGAAACGGTGCTCGGAGATACGCGTGGTCTGACCGTGGACGACGCATTCTACTTGGACTCCGTTCAATGCGAAGTTGAAGGTAACCGTAGAATTGTGGTCAGGGAATATTGCGTGGTCGGTTATGGGACTGCGAATGGAGCTCTTCTTTGCAAATGAGAAAAGGAATATGCGCCGGTGTAATAACGGAATATACTACTTGGAACTTTTGCTTCTAGCTTCAACGAGATAGGGACCGGCTACGAATTGTTACATACACGAGAGGTCCGAATGCTGCTCTTTACAGGGAATTGTTGAATATTCGTAGTATACGTTGCATCGCTGCCTGCGCAATATCTGACTATACTACTTAGAATTTCCTGTACCGCTCGAGTGGCCCAGAAATCGGCTCCAAATTGCTACATGGAAACAAGAATTTTCTCCATTAAATATCACGTAACGCTCAAGTTGGAATTTACTCGGAATCAATGTCTTTAACGATAGGTTCACGGAACCCGTCAATTCGACGGATATTGCATTTTTTAATTATTTATTTAGTATCAGTTTAAGTCGATTTTGATTCGTGCAATTATGCGAATACGCATTACAATAGTCTGGTTTTGAAGTTATAATTCACATAGTTTTCTAGAAACAATAGAATAAAGTTTAGAATAAAATAAATCTAGTGTTAACACTAGGTTTACGGAACGCGTCAATTTAACGCAGATTGAATTTTATAAACATTTGGTAAATGTTTCAATCGGTTCTCGTTGATCCAATTACGCGAATATGAATCCTTGGTCTATTTCTACATCTACAATTTCCAAGATCTAAACGAACATCAACTTCCCAGGAACAATAGAATAAACAGTACAATAACTGCCCGTAAACCTAGTGTTAACCAGTTAAGTTTGGAACTTTGTTTGAAAAATCCCTCATTGCACGCGATAGAATCAAATAATGAAGTGTATACTCGTTAAACACAGGCCAAATGCACTTAAAATATCTCCCAACGAAGAACTAAAGCAACAGAACTAATATAATAGAACTAAACAATAGAATAAACAGTACAACAAATGCCCGTGAACCTAGTTAATTTATTCTAACCGCGAAGACGATCGAACAGTTCCGATATCCGTACGAAACAACTACTCAGTCTAACGAGAAGCGGAAAGAGCGAGGAGGAGGTCTGAAAGAAGCCCGGAATGCTTTCAGCACAATCGAATCATCCACCGTGGCGATAAGAGTAATTCACTGTTAAGTTCGCGCGAGAAAAAGCAACGACGCCGCGCTTTGAAACGCGCGGATCAGACAGCCGGCTCTCCCCTTTCAGCGTCTGTCGGCCCCGGCGCTCGGTCCCAGCCTCGGGGAACGAGACCTGGATATTTCTCGCGAGGCAGCCCGCGACGCTCGCCAAATGGGACGCTCTCTCGATGCGCTGTCATTGCACGCGTCGCTCCTCCGCGCGCGTTTGTCCCCGTTCGCACGCGCTGTTTGCGCTTCTTCTTTGCCGCGGCGTCTTGTCTATCCGCAAACGACGACTCTCGTCGCTCGTTCCCGCGCCGCCCTCGTCCCTTACCCCTTCGACCGGGCTCTCCCCTGATTTCTCGCGAGCGAAGATGTCTCGCGGCGAGGCGAGACACCCGTCTGCCACGGCTGTCGCTCGATTCAATCGTCGCTGCCGGCTTTGAGAATTCCCTGCTCCGCGTGTCCTTACCTCTGACCCGATTTCCACTGCTTCTCGCGCGCGTGCCGGCTGATCGGGCGGAATATGGTTTTCTAATTAAGGAGAGTGGCAAGTAATGGAGTTTATGTACGGGTGACCAATGATGTTTGATGTTACTAGAAGCGCGAGCATTTTGGTGAAATTGTTTATGATTAGTTTAATGCGAGGCAGGATTTTGTTGACGTACAATAGAATGAAATATGGCTTTCTCTTATGGCACAGATTGGAGAAAAGCAAACTGACTTTCGAGTTTCTTTTCGCTAAGATTATCTTATTAACCCTTTGAAATCTGTAGGCTCCAATAGTGCACGAGTTGTAATATTAAATATTTTAATGAATCGAAGAAGCTATCCTAAAATTATTCGATTTTCTACACATACAAATTTTGTACTCTGAAGGAAAATAAAAGATAAAAGAAATATTATAGCATTACTTATTTTCGCTAGGAATACTATAAAAATTAGTTGCAGTTGCTGATAGATTGCAAAACAACATGGAGTGCTAAGGGTTAAGGATTATTTAAATTTCGAATAATTTCATATCCACTTTTTGATCATTATTATGTTACAGAAGAATTTGAGATAGAACTATAGATGTAAGATTTGTTTAGATATAAAATCCTATAATATTTTTGCAGACCTAATTTTCATCATTATTATCTATAGAAAAATAGAAGAGAACTAGATGTAAAATTTGTGTAGGTATAATCTATAACATAATTTCTTTGACAGTGCTATCAGTTATACCTGAGTGCAACTGCATTTTGTAGACCTACTTTTCATCATAATTACCTATAGAAAAATAGAAGAGAACTATATGTAACATTTGTGTAGATATAAGATCCTATAACATAGTTGCTCTAACATACCTTCGACAGTGCAACTGCACTTGTAAATAACATTATGCAATTCTTTTCACCGTACAGCGAATTTCAAAAGAGAATCCACGTCCAAGGGTAATGAGGATAGGATCGTTCTCAGGAGATCCATCGGACAAACAGTGAATAGATCTGCCGTGACTTGGAACTTTGACAGGAAAGCCCGCGCCGCGATAGATAGATCGGTAAGCCGGAATCCGGTATTCCGAAGTCGAAGGGTAACGGCCAGGCGGCCGCAGCGGCAGCGATTCAAAGTCAATACAACGTGACGAAGAGTATTGGGTAATTTGAGTACACCACTAAGCGGTTAATTGCAGCAGGATGTATCAGTATCTGTTAACCGAATGTGGTCGATCGGTTCTACGGTTAATCGATTGCAGGCATAATCCAGTCGAGGGTCACGCACGGTAAACAGACTAATCGATAATCCTATATATACAAATCGCTCAGCTATGGGGTTCGGGCGTAATCGATATCTAAACGGTCCCATACCATGTCTCCCATGTTGCATTGCAGACGCGCCGAACTGTTTACGGATTCTGTGATTAATTCCAATTAAAGCATCCAAGAATAACACTAATAAACCATCGGAAGATTTAATCGAAGACAATTTATATTTTAGAATGAGATTGTAAGTGTAACATGTATTATTAGGTTTTTCTATTAACAAGTTTAGAGTAAGTTGTAATTAACGCCAAGTTACATGTAGGACAAGTCTACGTTGGATCAAGATCAACGGTATTAGGATTACCTTATCACTTTCTCGTACTGATTAAGTCAAAATTATGTCTCGCAGCAATCAGATTAAATCTGGGTTCAGTCTAGTTGTAACTCGGTTATCTCTTCGTTTTCAGTTCTACAGACATATTTATGTGTTAGTACGGTATCATTAGGTTGCAGTGACACCGAGCTACGTCTCCGACGGCATTTAGCTTGGCAAAAGTTCTCTGCTTTGCTCCGTTGATCGAGTGAAGAGTTAAACGCGTTAATCTCGAATCCAAAATGTTATTCTGGCCTATGGCGACAATTGCCATCAATTCCAAACCTTCCACAAATTGAGTGATCAATCGAACTTCCCACACTCGTTATATTATCACAACAAACGTGTGACCTCTTAGTTAGGTCTTAGTTAAGTCACAGTAGGTAACAATTATCACCGCTTCGAAATCTTCCACAAATTTAATAACCAATCAAATTTCCCATACTCATTGTATTATCATAATAAATGCTTGGTCAGGTCTCAGTTAAGATATCGTGTGACTTCTTAGTTAGGTCTTAGTTAGGTCACAGTAGGTAATAATTACCACTGCTTCCAAATTTCCCATAAACTTAATAACCAATCGAATTTCCCACACTCGTTACATTATCACAATAAACGTGTGACTTCTTAGTTAGGTCACAGTAGGTAATAATTACTTCCATATCTCCCACAAACTTAACAACCAATCAAATTTCCCATACTTGTTATATCACAATAAACGCGCGACCCCCACATCCCGTTGACACGGAGCGCACGATAATTCTGCGGCCGGCTCCACGTTATTAACGGAAAGGGCCGCGAGTGTAGCAATAACGTTCGATCGTCGGAAAATTGTCCGCGGAAAATCCTGACCGTCGCTCGGCCGGCAAGTGCCGGTAAACAATGATAACTGCTATAAATTGCTCCCGGCCGGCGGAATAATTAATATCGACTTCGTGGACAGTCTGAGCAATGCGCGTAACCCCGCGGGGGTCGGCCGCGGATTCGTCTGCACCCCCTATTACCGCATTCATATGTAGTAAATAGTTCTGGAGGGCGCACATATGTGACTCGCAAATTGTTTTCAGATTGTTCTGTTGCGAACAAACCACGGTCACATGCGGGGCGAACGCTAAAGCCATTAAACCCGTTCGCGATTGCGAGCCGCGCGCGCGCGCGCGCCCCGTGATGCGTATAATTTAACGGTCGCCGTTCGTTCGGCGCCTCCTTTCCCCCGTGGCAGACGTTTATGAAAAATAATACAGAGCCACGCCGGAAAAGTTAAGAATTGATCGGCCGCGCCGCCGTCGGCCGGGCATCCCTGTCTCCGGCTGTTTAATTGCCGGTTAATAATTCACGAAATTATCATCTTCCCATTAGAAGTTTCGCGGTATCGCTGTTCCTAAGTCCATTAGTATTTATCATATTATTCCGTGTTTCGCGCTTGACTAATGGCACGCGATTCCCTTGGACATACGAGGAAAATATTAGAAACCTGCTCTCCGCTTTTCGAACGGGAAGGTATTCGTAATTTATCGCACGCCGGGAAGCAGACATTTACGTAGACGGAGAAGTGTGAATCAAAGTCCTTTGTAAAGAACAAAGTTTGCGAATTATAGTTTCTTCGGTGGAAATACTGTTTCTTTAAAGGGGAATGTGATTTCTTATGAAAGGAAGGACTTATTCAAAGTTATAAGGGCTATAACACTGCGGACAGATGTCGGCGTTTCGACGAGATGAAAAGTTTAGATTTGCAAGACTAAGTCGTGGACGAATGATCTAATTAGTTGAACAGCAAGAGATCAGCACGTGGTTTTCTCTTTTTCTATCAATTAAGCGATTGATATATAATTTAGCTTCGTATGTTAAAGGTTTTGTATATTTCAAAGAATCCTCGTCCGCAAAGCGTTAAAGGAGCTATTAACACTAGGTTTACGGGCATTTATTGTACACTTCATTCTATTATTCCTAAAAGAATTGATGCTCGTTTATTTAGACTGTGGAAACTGGAGATTTGATAATAGGTAATTGGGGTGCATGTCGGTGTGATTGCATCAATCGAAATCGGCGTAAACATTTACAAAATAATATTTCTAAAATGCAATATGCGTCAATTTGACGCGTTCCATAAAAGAATATATAGGTTCTTAATCGAAGAAAACTGTTTCTTAGAAAAAGAAACGTGACAGTTACCCTAAGATTCACCTAATCTCGGGAATCTTACGTCGCGAGCAGTGGGACACGTGACGGCGACGTTCGAAGGTCGGTCTAATTTGATTCCGAGGCCGTTTCAATTAATTTATCGTCGGTGGCCGGGCGTTACCGCTGCAAGCATAAAGGTCCCGACAGTTAATACCTGACGCGCATTCGCGGCGCGAGCGCGCGCGCGCGAGCGAAACGAATAATTCCATTCCGTTGGTAATTCAGGGCCGGCCCGAAGCAAACGCGGCACGGAATTACGTGCCGCGTCTAGGATATTAAAATACCGAATCCGCGCAATTGTTTCCCGGGGGCCGCTGTAATTTCCGCGGCGGGCCACATATTACCCTATTATTCTCGAAAATTATCATTCCTGGCCGAGCCCCTTTTCTTACGAGATTCCGGCGCCGGTTAATACGCTGTTTACGGACGCGGCGGGAACTCGCAAATACAGCGAGACCTCGTTCAAGGAATAGGGACCATGGAAAACCTCGGGGAACGCGGGAATCGGCGAAGTGCTGGCGAACTGAATATGAAGGATGAAAGATGGAATACAGAATGTAAAATTTAGAGTGTGGCGTATAGAATATTCAATGTAAAGTGTAGAATGTAGAATGTAGAATACAGAGTATAAAATGTAGAACGTAGAATACAGAGTATAAAATGTATAATGTAGATTGTGGAATGTGGAATGTGGAATGTGGAATGTGGAATGTAGAATGTGAAGTGTGGAATGTGGAATGCAGAATATAGGATACAGAGTATAGGGTATAGAATGTAAAATATAGAGTGTGAAATATCGAATATGGAATATGGAATATGGAGTATGGAACATGGAATATAGAATGTAGAAAATAGAATATAGAATATGGAATATGGAATATGGTATATAGAACATAGAACGTAGAACATAGAACATAGAATATAGAATATAGAATATAGAATATAGAATATAGAATATAGAATATAGAATATAGAATATAGAATATAGAATATAGAATATAGAATATAGAATATAGAATATAGAATATAGAATATAGAATATAGAACATAGAATACAAAATATAGAATATAGAATATAGAACATAGAATACAAAATATAGAATATAGAATATAGAATATAGAATATAGAATATAGAATATAGAATATAGAATATAGAATATAGAACATAGAATACAAAATATAGAATATAGAATATAGAATATAGAATATAGAACATACAAATTGTATGAACGTAGTTCACCGACTGCACCTCACAATAAGCTGCACCAACAAAACAAACATCAGAATATTACGATAAATCGAAACAATTATTCGAGAGTCGATCCAAGGAACTCTGCTTCCAATTAGAATTCCCCAGTAATTCCGACGACGTTTCCAGCATGACTGGCTCGCGAGAAAGAAGTGTCCGCGGCCGGAAGTTACTGCGCGGCGCGGATAACAGGCAGGCCAGGACCGCTCCAAGATTAACGTGGACGCGGAGCTAGCTAGCGTCACGCGATAAGCTCTTTTCCAATTTATTCCTCGGCCGGACGCGAAGCCAAAGACTAATGTCGATGCTGGCGTTAATCCAAATCGAACGTAGACCCGGGACCCGGTGTCGGCTCCTATTACCCGACGCCGCACCTCGGTTCGACGTGCGCCCGATGACAAAGGAACAAGCGCACGAGAAAAACATCGGCGACGAGGACACGGTGTAATTCCGACGATTGTACAGCGCTGATTTTGCACATTCCTAGGACGCAACGTTTGATCATTCATTTAGAACTGCGTCGCTCAGAAGCCAATGCGGCTAACTCCATTCTTTGATATTTTCTGATGTTTGTCAATTCCAATGGAATAAATAATATTAGTTATTCAAGGATTTACTCGTTGCTTCCTGTTTCCCAGGTCAAGTCCTTTGTTTAGCTTTTAAATATGTTGTATAATCATTACAGAAGCGAAGACATTAATTTTCTCAATGTTCCTCTTTTGGACTTAATTACATTGGCTTCTGATTACTCAATTGCCGATGGAATTTAACGTGTCACCAGGTAGAGGAGAATAATGGAAGCTTTTAAATATGTTATATAAACATTTCAAAAGCCAAGACATTAATTTTCTCAATGTTCCTCTTTTGGACTTAATTGCATTGGCTTCTAATTACTCAATTGCTGATGGAATTTAACGTGTCACCAGGTAGAGGAGATTAATGGAAGATTTTGGGATTCAGAACTTGATCACGTGAAATTCAGTTTTCATTTGACGTTGATAGAATCTTGAGTGCATCCGTTGAATTTTTCAGTTCTACTTTTCGTTGATTGGTCTGTGGGAATTTATATTTTCACTAATATCCGCGGGAATGTTTTCGGAAATATTATGTCGCGTTTCATTTGGAGTAATGTAAGAGACGCGAGAAGCAATGGCGCTTCTGAATAGATGAAAAATTTCTGGAACGAAGCATCCAATTGGAAATGAGAGACACGTGATACACAGATTTCCGTGGGCCAGGCTCCGCAAACATTTCGGCGTCGACTTCAACGAAACATGAGAAATAATATATCTCCGGGGGGGCGAACGGGGACGAGCAGCGGAAAATTACGTCTCTATGTAAATTTTAAGCTTTAAACTATAGCGCGGCATTTGCATAGCGTCATAAATCTACCGTTTAAACGGAAACCGACTGGTTCTGCTCGAAATTTTCGTTAAGTTTCAATGTAAACTCTCGTTGGTAATCAACGGCTACAACGTACGAAAGGAGGAAGATTAAAAGAATCAATCATGATTAATCAACGTTATTTACCAACATATCCACCGCACTGTCGGAAATCCAACTTTCCGGAATCCCGTGGAACTCTTGTATTTATGTATTCGCAACTATCATTCGATCGAATCAACGATACACATAGCAAATCTTACAAAGAAATCCCCTTAGATCCCCGAATGACAAACTAATCATTTCCTTTTTACATTCCACCCGTCTCGATTAACCCTTTGAACTCGGCAGGTGACTCTCAGTCACTTGATCTGACGCAGTAAAACTATAAAATCTGATATTTAATGTTCAACTTTGTATGACGCCTCGATACATGAAATATTGGAGTAAAATAGCTTCGTTCCCCAACGTATTTGTTACGCGCCCAAAAGTGACAGTAGGACACTCACCGTCACTGTCGGGTCAGAAACAAACGAAGGAGCGTTTCCTTGAGCGTCAGTTCTTCTCATCAACATCTCGCGTAATCAACAACCACCCAGTCTGAACAATAAACGTAGAAACAAGCATCCAAAATCAACCTCTGTGTTGATGAGATTGTTAGAATCACTGTATTACTTCAATTGTACTTTTAAATGTGAAATCATATTTTTTTTTGGTGAAACTAAATAAACCAGTTCAACAATCTTATTACCCTATCACTGTAAGAAGTCGAAAACAGAAGTAACGACTAATCTCGTTCGCGGACGCGCTCGCGAACAGCATTTCTGATTTCCCTTCGAGTTAGTTTCAAAGAACACCGTCTTCCTTTCGTCAAAAAACGTGAAACATTTCTACCGAGAAACTCCCGAGTTCAAAGTGTCAATAACTCCACCATAATACATCGGAAAACCTCTATTAAAATAAACCATCTTGCATTCACCATCCAAGAAAATCGCATTCGCGCCAGCTTAAAATTACATCTCGCTAGTGACAACGACTAAAAGGGGCCACTTCGAATAAACGTCTCCGGTGGACGCCTTAATACCAATAAAAGATTTCAAAAGGACGCTCGGCCGCCGCGCGGGGCCGTACAAACATAATATCCCGCAAATAAATGGGATCCGAGTCTTTCCCGCGGAAACATAAGAAAGCGAGTCGGTTCCGTTAAATAAATCCTCGAGCCAAAAGGGCGATTCACGAAACACCGCCCTCGCGGGGAGAACAGTCGCGTTTCTCCGCTTCCCTTTTTCATCCGGACAAGGATCATTCACGGGGCCGCGGCGAAATATCCGTAATTCCGTTCCGCGGCGCGAGCCTCATACTTTTCCCTCGCCGCCGACAAAAGAGCGTGTATAAACAAATTACGGGTCGAGCTCCTTCGAAGTGGCGGCTCGAAAAGTGCATTACCGGGGACGACGATAAATTTCAGAGGGAACGGGACGCGGCGGATCGAGCGCGAGCCGGCTGCACGCCGGTCTCGAACGCTTCGAACGGGGCACGAGCGATGAGCGCGGGGACTTTAGGCGAACGACGATTACGCCGGTAATCACGCTAGGATTCGCTGTTTGTCGTGCATTAAACAGGAGACACGTTGCAGCTGGGACACTTCAACGAACGGCTGTAACCCACTTTAAAATGGATGCGGTACGGTTGCAGATGAGGGCAAGGGCCTCTTCAGCGGCTGACGCCGATGAGGCAATTGTTTATGGGGACGTCGTAACGTTACGAGCGCTACTAACGCCGTCTCCTTACCATGTGTACTCGGATATGGGGTTGATATACCGGGGGTTGTTGAAATGATTACGTTCACCGGTTTTAGACGGGCTGTAATTGTCGTTACATGTGTTTGGCAGTTTGCAGCGAAGTGTGGAGTGTTTTAACGCTTAGTTAAATGAATGGGGAGATCTGACAGTTTCTATTTAACGTGTTGCCTTTTATTCTGTTTAGGTTTTCTTTTGTTGACACGTTGAATGCCATGGTCACCGATTAAACTGATTATTTGGAAAAATTTGTATATTGTAAATAGTGCTACATAATACGGTGATGGTCAGCTAGATGGACATGCAATGATAATAATGCAATTCAATCGAATGATTTAATATTATATCTTTTCATAATATATGTATTTCATAATATTATATCATTTTCACTAAGGAGTGGGATTACTTGCAAACGAAGTTGGTCCTTATTTTTACGAAACGACGTTGTTAACCAAATTGATTGAATGAGTTCAATTGGAGATCATGGGAGAGGTTGTAGTTATAGTTCTTTTGGGTTGCCGAAGTGTTGATACTTTGATGATTCGTAAACTCCTATGCAGTCGAAAGAGATTTTTTAATAATACAGAAACTGAGAAGTCGAGATTCTTTATAAAGATTGCTCTAGTATCTTTCTTATATTTAATATATCCAACAAAATTCGGTTCGTTTAACAAGCTGGCATGAAAGTTAACGATTGAGTTTATGTAAAAGATAATGTCACCTAAATTCAGCTGACGTGGTCGAAGTTGAAGTTTATCTTGGTGTTTGAATCAAGAGTGTTATAAATGTTAGATGGAAATCAAGTTCGAATGATTAAAAGTGGGAGATGCTACTTGAACAAGTCGATTCTTGTTATTCTTCGGGATCCATAAATTTCAGTGGTACGGCCGAGAAATAATCAGACATGCCGAAGCTCTTGAAAACTGACCAGAGGCTTTGTTTCAGGTTGCAATGGAATTGTATAGGACTTTGATATATTGCGCAGCTGTATTGACATATTGGTAGGAATGAATACTCCGTGTCTCTGCATAAGCAACTAGTCGTGCTTCCATTGACCGCATCCTTTGTCCGATATCGACAGAAAAATATCCACCGGCTTCCAGTTAGGGAGTTTCCCCGTAGAAACGGCGCACAGGAAAAACAGGACTAATTGCTTAGTAGCTGTCCGCGTGGAGCGGGAAACTTCGCAGCCGTGGACCTGAATGCGCCGATCAACGGAAGTTTCCGGTCCCACTCGATCCAGTCGGTCACGGTTTCTCGTTCTTTATAAGTACGCGCGTTACGGGCAGCGGAACGCGTAATATAATACGCAGGGATAGAGCTTCCTATTTACGTCGTGCAGCCAGACGTCGGCAGTTTCCTTTGAAAAATATAAAGAACGCAATATCGAGCCGCGTAGAGGTTGCCATTGAAAGAGAAGACGTCGACGGTAACGCAGCCGTTTCGCACGCGGACATTTTTTAGCTCTGTAGAAGGAAAACATTTTAAAGAGTCTGTATAATACATGATTATCTATTTCAACCGTGAGATTCGTGAAATTTTAATCGTACAACCATTAGAGAAAGAATAGATTTCAGTGAATAAAACTGAAATAAGTCGGACTGGTTAGAAACTACTACGATTACAGTAGCCTCATAGCTTGAATCCGTCATCCAATCATGTGAGAATAATTATATTCGTAAATTAGAAGGAAATATTCTCTACTAAATGGCATCCTCAGTGAAACACACCGAAATAAGTCAGACAACTGCTTCCAATTTATATTTCTTCTGAGATATCCTACTTAACAAATATTTCTATAACAATACTATCATAGCATGTTATTCTAGAATACATTACGCAACTTAAAAAATAATATAAACAATCTAAAATTTAATTCTACTACAGAAACTATCATCCAAACACCTTTTCCCCACTTCGCGAACCTCAATACATTTTCCTTGAAACCGCTGACAGTGTCAGACAGTACATTTCAGTGAATAAAACCGAAATAAGTCGGTCTTGAAACTACTAAGATCATTCCAGTAACCTCATAGCTTGAATCCGTCATCCAATCATCTGAGAATAATTGTATTTATAAATTATAAAGAAATATTCTCTACTAAATGGCATTCTCAGTGAAACGAACCGAAATAAGTCAGACAACTGCTTCCAATTTATATTTCTTATTTCAATTCTACTACAGCAGGTATCATCCAAACAGCTTTTCCCACTTCGCGAAGCCCAACACATTTTCCTCGAAACCGCTGACAGTTCGAGACATCAAACCTGATGGCTCCGAGTTTAGGGCGCCCAGTACAAACGACCGCGTGACCAAAGGTGGGCGGGCAAGGGAGGGCACGTCCGGAAAATAAGGGCAAATGGAGTGTCGCGCGGCGCATAAACATCTATCACGTCGGCAATGTACATCAGATAGTCATGAAAGGCGGAACGACCGAACGCCGCGGCGAACGTTTTTTACGTGTCCCCCACAGCGTTCTCCCTTCCACATCCCTTCCAGCCGTTGCCCTGTCTCGGCGACCCTTGCGCGACACGGCCCCGACGTTCTGTGCAGCTCGCACAGATAGATTGCTCGTTTATTACGTCGTTGCGGCGTTAAATCTAGCGAGGGCTACGTGGAAGTGTATGACAAGGTGATTAACGATCTAATTAGACGGAATGGTGCTAGGAAACGAAAGATTACGAGAGATTAATTCGGGTCCGCGGGATGGCAGCGGGAATACGGAATGTTTCGTGGATGTCCGACGTCGAACTTTATTTCCATCCTGGAACACGAGTCTCTAAATGTGGACGTCGACGTCCGTGGGATTTTGGAATTTCTGCGTCCGCCGAATGAAACGTCGTTGTATTGTTTTTTTAGTAATTTTAACCCTTTGCACTCGAAAGTTTTAGACTTGAAATATTCAATACTTTCTAATCAGATATAGACGAGATTCTTTAAAATGGATTTATCAGGAAATCACACATAAATTAGGGAAAGCTATTTTCTTTCAGTATTTCACGTATTGTTGCAGTATAAAGTTAAATGGTAAATAGAATAGTTTATAATTTTATTGCATCGAATCATCTCAAAGGGTTAATATCTCCCTTCTGATTAATATGAAAGTAGATGATGAAAAGGTCTTTGCTTTGAGGTTCTATTTGGAAATTATACTGTATGTTTTTTGAGAGATTGCTTGATTATTTTGGATAGTTCCTGTGTTCTAATTTAATTGTGTAGAAATTGTCTAATGAAAGATTGAGATTATCTCCGATGTTTTCTTTACGGGAGATTAAATATTTCAATGGAGGTAGCAGAGACTTCCTGTTCCTTATCGACACGACACTTTCAATCAACTCAAACTCCGCCATCCGATTTCTCAATTATTATTCCAATCACAAAGGGGTATATATTCGTACCGGGCAAAGTATTTTCTTATTAATATCGTTTCAAACGCAGAACCGATCCAATATCCTCCGATCGAGCCGAAGGCGTCAAATAATGCAGCAAAGGAAAGAATGACTTCGATTCGAAGCAAAAGGCAGAACAAGGTGAATAACGAACACAGCACTGAATGCCTGCCAGAGGTAAACTTCCCTCTTCCCTCGGAGAAAGGGGCAGGAAGAAAGAAAAAAGAATGGGAGGAGAGAGTGAAAATTCAGAGAGAAGGAGAGGGTCCCTTTTCTTATTCAACGATAGCCAAACTCGTCGAGCTCAGATAAATCGAAGTACAGGACTTGTCAGCCATTCGCATGCCACATCACGATGTCTTTCGAAAACTGAACTATTCTACTCACTCGATTCTTAAAACCACCCTTATTTTCAAACTCCCCTCGCACAGTTGCTAATATCCTCAAAATTATCCCCTGATTTCTCAATCCCCAGACTTTGAATCATTCCAAACAATTCCAGAATGAAACTCGAGCATTCAGAAAAATTTCCAACCCTTTCTCCCATAGATTTCCTACCCCTATTCACATATCTGCTAATATCCTCAAAATTATCGTCTGATCTCTCAATCCCCAGACGTCAAATCACTCCAAACAATTCCAGAATGAACCTCGAGCATTCAGAAAAATCTCCAACCCTTTCTTCCACAGATTTCCTACCCCTATTCACATATCTGCTAATATCCTCAAAATTATCGTCTGATTTCTCAATTTCCAGACGTCGAATCATTCCAAACAATTCCAGAATCTCAAACAATCTTAAAATTCTTCAACCCTTTGCTCCACAAGTTCCCCGCCCTTAACCTACTTTCACCCTCTTCTTACATACTCGCCAATATTCTTCGAAACGATCTCTTAACCCCCAAATTTCCAGCCATCACACCATCCCAAACAATTCCAGAATGAAACTCGAGCATTCAGAAAAATATCCAACCCTTTCTCCCAGAGATTCCTACCCTTATTCACATATCTGCTAATATCCTCAAAATTATCACCTGATCTCTCAATCCTCAGCCATAAACCATTCCAAACAATTTCAGATCACTCTCTTTCTCCCGATCATTCAGAAAAATCTCCAACCCTTTCTCCCACAGACTCCCTACCCCTATTCACATATCCGCGAATATCCTCCCCAATCATCCCTCGATTTCCGAATGTCCAGTCACCAAATTCCAAACAATTCCAGAATCTCATACTTAAAACTCTTCAACCCTTTGCTCCACAAGTTCCCACCCTTAACCTACTTCCACCCCTTCTCGCATACTCGCCAATATTCTTCGAAACGATCTCTTAACCCCGAAATGTCCAGCCGTCAAACCATTCCAAACAATTCCAGATCACTCTCCTCCCTCTCATTCCAAAAAATCTTCAACCCCTCCTGATGGGCGGCCCTCGACCCAGCAACGAAACGAAGACAGCGTCCCCTGGAACGACTGTCCTCCCCTGTGCCGCGTAACGGCTAACGAGCGATTTCGACGGAGCGTCGATTTTTCGACCGGTCGCCGTCGGCTTAAACGCGCTTCTACGCGAAAGTTCGCTGGACCGTGAATGCGAGCGAGCGAGCGAGAGGCGGCCAGCCCCGTCCGTTTTATACCGCGTCTTTTGTATCACCGTCGGATCGTTAGAAAAGTCTCCTTTCACCTTCGTTTTTTTCCCCGTTCCCTCTCCTTTAACCGGGCTCCTCTCTTTTTCCCTTCTTTTTATTTTCAACGCTCGAATCGGCAGCCGAGGGAGATTGAAAAGAGGACGGGGACGAGAGCGAAAGGGGGATCGGCGCGAATCAAAACTCGACGCAACGATAGCCGCTGGGGAGAGGGGGATATCGGAGCCGCGGGGTGGCGGAGGGTGGAACTTTATCTTACGGTCGGAATGATTCGCGAGCTTCCGCTCGATTTGAAAGTGGCCCCGGTGAATGGGAATTTGAGTTACACCGCGTGTTTCGGGATAAAGGGAAGAGAGGGCTCGCGTTTCCGGCGTCTGTGAACGGGGATCGCAGAAATTAAAATTTGATACGTTCCCGCCGGTGTCTGAGTTCTCTTTGTGAAAGACGTTTCCCGTTGAATCGTTTCGCTTCGTTCCTCTCCCTTTGCCCTTTGCCCTTTCTTTTTCACTTCTCCTTCGCCGCCCGACTTTCTTCCCCCTTCCTCCCGGTTTCTCTCGTCGCTTCCGCGTTTTTCTTCCTTTGTTCCAGCCGCGGTACCATAAGCAGATCGTTCCGGGGAATTCACGGTTTGCCCGGGAACGGGATATAAAATTTGAAACGGCACGGCGCTTTACGGCGGCCGTCCGCGTTAAACGGGGCGATATTATTTTTAACAATATCCTAGGGCGGCCGTTAGCCGGGGGACCGCCTCGTAAAAAGGGCGGCGCCTTTGTGCCAGTCGGGAAACAGCGTAATTGCTGTGAATAATTACGGCTGCACACGGCACACCGCCGGCCAAGATTTCCCGGGTAAAATGAGTAAAATATTAGGGGCCGCGGGACGTCGTCCGCCAACAAGTCCTATAATTACACGTGCTTTTAGTCATAGAAACAACTGCGAGCTGCCTCGTACACCATGCGAAATTCAGGCCTAGGCAGCGGGACCTCGTTCGGGAGTAATTCGCTGCGATTCATGGAACGATGCCGTGCATCGACTCGCGATCGCTCGTGCTATGGGGAATAATTGTTTCGGTTGTTTATGGGAACGCGACGGTTTGTTGCCGGGGAAATCGGCAACAGTCACGATTGGAAACAGTCACGTGAACAGTTCTTTCGATGACTGATCTTGGAAACAATGTGGTTTAAACCTTTGCGCAAGAATGTCGACATTTCGGCAACAAATGATTCAATTATTCAAACAGCAAGAGATAAGCGCGTACTTTCTGGTTTTTCTATTATTTAAGCAATTGGCATATAATTTAGCTTCGTCTACTAAGAGTTTTGTATATTTCAAAGAATCTTCGTCCGCAAAGGGTTAACAGTCAAGCTGTACGCAGCAAAGTTAAAAGAAATCAGATTTCAATAATTTTTAGTCGTACCCTATATACACGATTGTTTTAACACTAGAACTACCGAGCATTTAATACGATTAATATGGAATTCCTATAAAAATTGTAATAGATTAATTTCAGTTTCTTCAGACATTCATTATAGTACTGAAATGAAACTATTTATTTTTAAAATCATTTCGAATATTCAATGCTTCGAAGATATCAATAATTAATCGAAACTAGTCATTTCGACTGGTACGGAAGTCCTAGTGTTAAAGATGTTGATCATTTCAAGGACAATTCAACAGATATTCAAGAGTTGAAATCAAATGAATCGATCGAAGTGAAACGAAATATCAGAAACAATACGAATATTACGCAGGTCTTTCTATTTTCTTGGCAGTCCCTCGAGGATCTTACTTCGAACGTGATTTCTATTGAGCCCAGGAGCACGCAAGTGCGACGAACGTGTCCGTTGCGAGATATCGACCAGCGTGGAGGCGAGAGGGCGGGAAGGAGCACAATTAATCGCAGCTTCTTCGGTAGGACTCTTATCGGATCCCAGGGGGACTTGGCCGCGACGCAGCACAAAACTTTCCCACCGCGATATTGGCGTGAACGATTACAGCGCATTGACGTCACGTTCGTTAAGACCCAACACATCATTGCACACGCCCCGGTGTAATGGCTGAGTGGATAATCTCCGGCGAAGAATGTCGTTTCTTCCATTTTGCCGGTCGAACGAACGCCTCGCACTCGGGGAACTGGGTCGAGAGACCTCCAATTATATTTCCGCGCGTGTCTGTAATTACTGGCTCCGTCGATCCTTTATTTTCTTCTTATCCGTTAAATGTGATCCCCGAAGATCGCGGGATAATTCCATATATATTCACGATTAAACGTTCACGAGCGTGAAAAAACGAACGGAGGAGCGAGTCGATTTAATATCGAGTGGCCGACACCGAAGAGTCCTTCAATTACGAATATGTACTCGGAGCACACGAAGCCGCAGACGCGTTGCCCGCCCCCACCCCGCATTCAAAGATTCACGTTCACTTCGGCCGCGAACAAACGAAATTAAACATTTCGCGAGTAATTGGGAGAATTCGGTGGAAGCTAACTAAACGTAATTGCTCGGCTCCGCGGAATGCTCCGGTGAAAAGAAATTGCACGGAGCTCGAGAGCGGGACGTCGGTGTTTATGGATCAAGTGGTACGAGTCAATTATAACGTCGCTCGATACAACAAACCGAATTCGAGACCCGTTACGAGCTCGAATTCCTATTTCACTCGGAAATATCAATCGAACAACCCGCGATTACGAGAACACGTAGAATCTGATTACCGACGATTCCCAAACAAGAAGCGTCCACGCAATACCATCGAGCTCTCGATAATTGAACCTAATCCCCAATGAAGGACGGCGCCGAAATACAATGCCGTTCTTTAAGTAGTAACAGCCGGGCGCTGATCAGACGCGGCGACTCGAGCGGCATCGGAAAAAGAGTAAGAACGCCGGAACACGGGAGAAGAGTTAAGCGCCGGCATTTTTAGCTCGCGGATCGAGCAGTTAAGTAACGAGCGTCGTCGTAACGGTGGCAAACGTTAACGAAACAATGCCATTACCGAGTTAACGGGCGGCCCCGTCGGAAAAACCGTCGCCCGGTAACAATGAATTCCGTTCGCGGGCGCATCGAGAGATTCCCGTTCGTCGTCGGCCGGTTCGACCGGCGCGATTTGCATATCGATTAACATATTAACGAGAGAGAAAAAGGAGGAGCCCTCACCGTCGGGAATAAAACCGATGGGAGAGCCAAAGGAACTGGAGGTAAGTCCGTTGTAACGGGTGTACGGATCGACGGAGCACGGAATGAACAAAGAGCCGGCTCCCCGCGGTATCGACGGTCAACGAGTGTAGCCATCGATACCTAGCCCGGGACTTTCCGCCGAGAGTACTTAAAACAAATTAACGCGTTTAATTCCCAGCCGGCAGCACGAAACAAAGAAGGAAAAGTGGAACAGGGTTGGTTCTTTCGCTCGGGGAAGGTCGAAACCGAGACGGAACGGCGAAATAAAAGGAGCTGAATTTATATTCGCGCTGATAGCGGGACCGAGCTGAGAAACTGCTCGACCAGCAAGATAGCGACGGCTCAAGCCAATTACATTCACTTGCTCGGTCTTCCTCGTTCTTCTTTCCTCTTTCCTCTTTCTCTTCTTCTTCTTCGTGTTCTTCTTCGTCTACTTCGCCGAGCCGTTAGGACCCTCTTTACTCGAACCTGTCCTTTTTGCCGGCTTCGTCCTCTAATTCGTCGCAGGCCGTCTTCTTTCTTGCACGCCGTTCGCTTCTTTGTCTACCAGGGATTCCCACTTTGACGTCGGACCGGCGTTTTTGCCGGTCCTGGAAGGACGCTCGCGCGAACGCACAGAAGCCGGCGACTGTCCGGCCGCAAAGCACGAGACGCGAGCGCTCGGCTCGCTTGACCCTCGTTTAGGTACACTAATTGCGGCCAATTAGCCCGTGTCCGGGGAAAAGAGAGACGCTTTGAGTACACACGGACGCGTCTTATTTGTTAATACCCGACGGGCCGCGCGGTAACGTAATCCATTAGACCCGCGATCCTGTCGGCGAGTGTTTCCGCGAGTGTCGCAGGTTCTGCGGGGACTTGCTTTACGGGCGGGGAAATATTCTTTGAGATGTGATTAAACGGTTGGGGATGGAATTTCATGGGAATTGTTCCGTTGAGGATGAGTTACGATGAGTTCTTGGGTATTTGCGCTGTTTTGTTCGAGGGAGATTCGTTATTTAGTTGGGACTGTTGTGAAACTGGGGATTTTTCTTCGGTATGAACATTTGAGAATTGCGATATTCTCATGTTTCTAATGTTGTATTAGAAATACTACGCATTCTTCACTAGTTGAAGCTCCATTTCTAGATTCCATTACTCTATTACATTAAATTCAATCTTAACGTTCACTTCGTCAATAATAAACCACTAAGAAAGTAAAAAGCCACTGAAATCATTCCCAAAATTCTTCTTTACCTCCTCTAGTATCTAAAATTCAATTCCATCGGCACAATTGTTTCCCAAAGCCCAGCATCAGCTCGTTAAAGCCGTCACTTCATTAATAGTAAACCAAAGAAAGTTCAAAAGCCACTCAATCATTCCCAAAATTCTTCTTTGCCTCCTCTAGTATCTAAAATTCAATTCCATCGACACAATTCTTTCCTAAAGCCCAGCATCACCACGAAGAAAGTTCAAAATCCACTGAAATCATTCCCAAATTCCTTCCTTACCTCCTCTAGTATCTAAACTTCAATTCCATCGACACAATTCTTTCCTAAAATCCAGCATCATCTCGTTAAAGCCTCCACTTCAACAATACTAAACCACAAAAAAAGTTCAAAAGCCACTGAAATTATTCCCAAAATTCTTCCTTACCTCCCCTAGTATCTAAACTTCAATTCCATCGGCACAATTCTTTCCCAGCATCAGCTCGTTAAAACGTCCCACCGTCCCGTCGCCGAACAATCACCGAAAGCAACATCCTTTCCTCGCGTTACAAGCAATCCGACAAATTCCGCGAGCTCCCGCGATCCATATTCAGCGTTGAACGAGCGCGAGGCCGCTTACGCAACCGCCTATAACCATTCCGCGTGCCCGGAGAACAAAAGGCGAGATCTCGTTCCTCTCAGCGACGTCGGCGAGGGTTGCGTCGGGTCTCGCGTTCCGTTGAAACGTTCTTTCCGACGCGGCGCGGCACGCGCGACCGTGCACAGAGGAAGAATACTGTTGCGTGAGCACGCGTGTGCGCGGCTCGTAGCAGGAAATTCGCGATCTCAAAGGCAACATTGACAGCTGCATCGGCGCGCGTGCATTCTGAGCTCGCGAACTGCATTACTGCATTACCGGGGCGCATTTTCCGGAAGAGAGACGAGTTCGCGATTTCCAAACCGTTGTTTCGCGAGGATCCTCGGTCTCCTTCTCTCTCCGACCCTCTCCGTTCCCTTTGGTTACGGAGATTTAACCTTTCAACCCTCGACGCATAAATTCCCTCGAAATCCGACGTTACTACGGAGCTTCGAGTCAAGTGTTAGTTTCGCTTCCATTCAGTTATCAAGGTAAGATCATTACGTTACATTCCTCGCGACACAAGCGTCTCGTCTGTGCGCGAGAAACGAATATTCTCGAATTTCTATAAATTAACGAGGCTCAATTAACTGCTTCTCCGACAGACGCTCGAGCTGCACGGTCGATGAAATTACAGAAACTTCCATTCCCATCGCAGTTGATTATTTCACCGAAACATCGATTACTAATTCGAGAGCTACAGAATATCGGAAACCACCCTTCGCGCCAGTCACGGTATAACCGATTCCGATTCGATCCGCCGCACAGATCGCGTTGGAAATTACGTTTAGAAGAAAGCAAATATTGGAAAGAGTCCGAGCGAGTGCGCCGGAGTGGGGGATGAGGGATTATAGGGGATGTGACAGTGGAAAGATAAATGAAGATCTAAGCTGGAAATTGAACCGCGGAAGAAGGAAGCTGCGCCGGCGGTATTTGTTTTGGCCGGGGGAATAATGGAAAGCCGCGCCGCGAAAGAATTTAATATAAAATACAGTGACACGTATATATAGGGAATCATCCGTCAGTAAACACGACGCCGGTGGCGGAAGGTGCGCCTCAATCTCGCGCCGGTAAACAGCTCGGAATGAATCGTATTTATCCGAGGCTTCCGATCATTGGCTGAACCGGCGGATATCGCGACGGCCGGATATAACGAGCTTCTTTTCTATGCGACCGGAAACGGGCTTCGTCGTTGCTTATTGCCGCGAGGACGACGCGGCCAGGCTCGCTCCGTCGGCCGTTGCCTCGGAAGGAACACGATACGCGGATTGTTAAAGAATTGCACGGTGGAACGGGAAACTCGCTGACTCCGCGTCGAGCATGTTCGAGCGGGGACGGGAAGAATAATTGAAGGGTTGAGATTATAGAGCGCGAGCGAATGCGATGGGACGGAATTATTTCGGCAGCTGGGAGCTGCTGGTTATAGTGTGAATTGTTTGGTGACCGTTTCTTTGATGTTGGAGAAAGGATGATAATAATTAGAGAGCATCTGGAGGATAGTATTTCATAAGATCTTTATATTATTTTATGTTATGTTTTCTTTGGTTTTAGTTTAGTTTCCGTGATGAACCTTGGTGTAATAGATGCTTGCAATATCCTAGCACATTGCAAATCGAAACTGAAATGATAAAATTTAATTCCTTATTCTTCTTCGCAAGTTAGAAGTTTCGGTTTGATCGATGTTTATATTAATATATTTTTAGTAATTATATTTCTTAATATAGCACATTGTCGGCTAAATTTCAGCTACTAGGAACGGGAGTGTCAGTGATTATATTAATATATTTTTAATCACTGACACTCCCGTTTCTAGTAGCTGAAATTTAGCCGGCGTTCAATATACTAAGTTAAAAAATATAATTACTAAACACCGAGGAAGATGGTAGGAAATATATTATTGAGTACAGTCGACGTGCTTCATAAACTCGGAAGCAATAAATGAATAGCTTGCTCTAAATTAATAGAAACCGTAAGATTGATGTAATGTCGCAATCAATGCATTCTACTGTCTACGCTTAATGTTTGATCGATGAAATCCTTGCACGTTAATTTTTTTACGTTAAGATTTTACTGTTCTCTCAATTTCTCTTCCTGCCTTATTACTTTTACTTATAGAAATAATTCCCTTTTACTTTTAGAAAAAACCCAAAAACTCCCTTTTACTTTTAGAAATAATACCATGCGATTTCTGGCCTCCTACGACTTTTCTGTATAATCCATCTGTCTCTTTGTAGTTTGTTTTTCTGTACCAAAGGGTTGAGGCCCTATACTAAATAAATAAGTGTAGCGAGTGAATGTTTGAATGAGTGAGAACAAATGGGAATGAGCGACAGACGAAAAATGCGAAGGATTGGTGTATGAAGAATGAAGAAATGTGAGTGAGTGTTGCTAAATACGAGTGCCAGTTGATAGTTGACCAGCGAAAAACAACAGAATAACCTCGAGTAGAGATCGCGACATAAGTAAATAAATAAAAAACAGATACTCCTCGAAAATTATAGAGCCAATGAAAATCCAACGAAGTGCACCATTCGCGGAAACAACGACACGAGGAGTCAGACTCTAATTGTCGAGAGAGGAAGCCGGAAAAATCATAGTTAAACGCAATCAGCGGAATTCAGGTTGCCTGGAGAATGCAAGGACATTAGCGCTGATAGGAATAAGCAGACGATCAATGTAGAGCGAGGGAAACGCGGTCCGCTTATCGCGGTGCCAGATAATCGGACTTATTCTAAGAAATTCTATTCGGCCGGCACGGTAACGACGCTCGCGGCGTTGTCCTCGAAATCGCGGCAATTTGGCAGCGGAGTGCTCGCTCGCTCGCGTCGGCGAAGTTGTTATAGTTTCGGCCATTAGCGGCGGAACGCAGTTGCGCGGGCCGCTCGCGTCGCGGCACGGACGGGAAATGGAAACATGATCGGATTAGCAGCGTGTTCCTGGGACGGGCGGCGTCGATACACCGATCCGGTAAACAGGTCGATGACGCCTCGCGCGAGACACCACGGGAAATAAAGTTCGGCCGGTGCGTAAATCATCGCGAGCCGAACGCCGGTTTTTACGGCGACGCCGGATCGATCGCTAACGCTTCTTCTTCTCGTTGTTTCGAGATGCCACGGCGGACGCGGTTTTTATCGTTTCCCGATACCGCGGCCCGGAATCCTGAATGAAATTTTCTAATTCCGCGGGGAACTCGAGAGCTCCCGACGCGTCGACAGGCGGAATCGAAATGATCGAGGTGGCCGAAGGCAATCAAACGCGAAGATTATACGGTTATCATCCTAGATGACGACTCGGGGTTTACTTAGAGGTTTTCAGAGATGTAAGAGAGGCGATCCGATCGAGGGAACGCCAGGTGTCGGGCGACTAATTCGAATCTATGCTAAGTGTCAATTGCATGCGATTGGAATTCGTGCCAAGTCTCAGCTGAGTTGAATTTAGATCGGTCTCAGCTGAGTCCAATTGGAATCTATGCTGATTCTCGACCGAATCTAATTCCGATCCGCACTAAATCTCAGCTGGGTCTACGTTGGATCTATGTCAAATCCCGAACGAGTCCAACTTAGACCTCCGTTAGCTCTGAATAATTCACTTCGAGTCGAGACCTGTCCTACATGCGCTTCGGACCTCCGCGCGGAGTCCGCTCGGACCGCAGCTGGATCCGGGGTACGTCGGCGACGGATCTCAGCTGGATTTCAGCTAGGAACGAACGAGATCCATCTCGGCCGGCGCGCGGACTGACAAGCGGGACGCGTGGAACAAGCGAGGAGTGGAAGTGACGCAACTTCGAGATCGTATCGAACGTTTAAATCCGCTGAAATACGAAGTACAGCTGGAAGATTGACGTTGAAGCCGCGGCGTTCCGTTCGCGAGACGCGGGGGATCAGCGTCGAAAAGAGAAAGGATTTCCGGATCGTCGCGTTGCATACAGAGCGACCTATTTTGTTTAGTCGATTTGAAATGTGGGTCGCGGAAGGTCGCAGAGATCGGTGCTCCTTTAGCGGATCCTCGCAGCGCCCCTTTGTCCGTCGCAGCCGGCGGCAGATATTTTTCGTTTCACGGAGACTTAACTCGAATAATTTTAATCGTCCGCGCTCGCTGCCCCCTTTGGAAACAGTATTTCCGGCTCGAAGCGTCCCGCTGGAACGTTTCAAACGCTGGACGCTCTGAATGCCGTCCCGGCTCGGAACGGGGAATGAAAAAAGGAAGGCCGGAATTTGTTGGAATACCTGAGAACGCTCGGCCCAAAGAAATTCATTATTCCGAGTAACAGAAATATTACCTCCGCGCAGGCGCGGGGACTTGCTCGGGGATCATTCGAGGGGTTTGTTAATTAACATCCTCGCCGGGCACGGAATGCGCATCTCGCCGCTCGTAAAGCCGTCTCCCGGCTCAGACTCCGTAATTAGCGGATCCGCGCTAGGTTTTCATTTCTTAATCACGAAACATCATCTTACCGTGCGTCCCGGAACTTTTCCCGGCGACTGCGGAATAAACGAAACCGACGGAGATCCTCGAAGGCGTGGGCCTGCGTGAAATCGGCCGAACGAGAGTGTTAACCCTTTGCACTCGGAAGTCTTTCAGTGGAAACATTTGAACGTTGTCTGATGAGATACAGACGACATTGGAACTAATTTAACGATAATTCACGGATACATTAAGCAACAATTATTCAAATACTTCACATTGCAATACAAAGTTTCATTTAAAATGGTAAATACTCAACTTAGTTTTGCTGTATCAAATCAAGTGGTGACTGACTGACCTTTCGAGTGCAAAGGGTTAACCGTTTGAGTGCCGAGGAGTAGTTTATCAGTATCAATTATAATTTTCTTACTATGTTCTTCAAGAAACAAATCAAAGTAACTTTACTTGAATAAATGTTATTTTTTGATACTTTTGTAATAACACAATATTAGTGATCTCATTAGATAAGTACTATTAATTTTTTTGCACCGAATCACTTCCATTTTTGGTAAATATCCACAGTTGTTTAGCATCCAAACGGTTAATATTCCACTTTCTTACTCGAAGGAACTTTATTTGAATGAATGTTATTTTCTGATATTTTCTTGTAACACAATATTAGTGATCTCATTAGATAAGTACTATTAATTTTTTGCACACACAAAATCACTTCCATTTTTGATAAATACCCACAGTTGTTCAGCATCCAAAGGGTTAATATTCCACTTTCTTACTCGACTCATTATTCATACGCCTCTTTTATTAAAGTCATCCGAGCTTTCATCTGCGCCTCGTCGCGCGAGATTCACTTCGCCGAATAATCCCTACAGCGTTCAATCAGAAGACAACCGAGCCGGGGAGCGCCGAAAATGTATGCACATTTATGCGTCCCGTCATCGCGCCCGGTAAAAATTCACACAGGCCGGGCCCAAGAGATCAGTCTCGGGACGGAACGAGTTTATCCGCGAAGAAGAAGAAACCCGCGGAAGACAAAGACGCGTTCGGTCGGGCCGCGAAGGATCACGGCGCGGCGGAATCGAGTTTGCATGACATTTAAGAGGTTCTCGTCGCGTTGCATAACCCTTTGACTTCGGGTCCGATTCGGGGGGAGCCGGTTAGCCTAGCCCGGGGCCTTCTTTCTGCCGCGTGAATTTCCACGGGAAACGACGGGCCAAAAGAGAGGATCGAGGAATAGAAAGGGGGGAGGGGCAAGGCCAGCGCGCCGGTTCGGAAAGGAGCTAACCCATTTTCTGGTCGCCGCGGCGAGCGTCTACGTCTCGAGGAGACGAAGACGAGGAGGAAGATCGGGGGAAAGAAGAACAAAGTTGTTCGACTGCATTAGAATTTTAAATTGACGCGATCGCGCGCCGTATCCGGTGACCCGCGCGCCGCCGGTGGAACGGGGCCGCGCGTACTCAGACGCCGGTAAGAAATCGTCGCCGCTTGCCCGGAGCACGCGGAATGTTCCCGGCATTGTGCACGCGTAATAACATGTGAATGGAACGCGCGATTTGTAACACGGCCGAGGAACGCTGACGTTGTTGCCGCGCGACGATAATGGTCGTTGTGATAATGCTGATAGCGACAGTGAGGGATGAGACCGCGCGACGTCGTTACGCGGCTGTTGTCGAGGGATACTTTAATTTATCTTGCGCCGTTTCGGCGTGGAGGTTTAAGTATCGAGTGAGATTCGAGTTGGAGAGGTATCGTTCGCGATGAGAGATTCCTCGAAGCTGTGCGAATATCCGAAGATACTCGGTGTTGAGTCGTCACGGCTTAACGGAGTCGACACGTGCAGAGACTTAAGCTCTTTACAGCACGGAGCAAAAAACGGCTCTTATTGTTTAGTATTTCAACGGTACATCGCGGTAATATTCATTGGCTTTTTGAAATCAAATTCTAAAACCTTCCTTTCACCCGCATGCGGCAGCCAGCGACGGGTTGTAAATGCATATTTCTGAAGGGCGACCAAATGGTATCCTAAGGACACTCTGTACCTGGGGTTTGCCTGGAAGAAATTTGTATCCAAGCTAAACGCATAGTCTCTGCATGTCTTAGGTAGCACCCCATCCTCGTTAGACTAGGCGCGCCAAGGGCGCAGCGACAGAGGGAACCCTGATTTATCTCCAAGTACCTGCCGTAAAGGCCTACCTAGGAGAGCCCCCATGGGCGTGGGACTGAGATTAAGCTCAGTCAGCTGAGGCCGAAGCCTTACCAGCGTTGCTTCCCGGGGATGACGAGTCCCATGGAAGTAGACTGTTGGTAGCGCCGAGTTACCTTTCCAAAAACTCTACCAGATTTCCTGTCTGGTCCAGGGGCAGGTGGGACGCTGCTCACGCGCCGAGACCCTCGAAAGGTCTCTGCCCAGCATGTAGGCTTCAACCACTGCCACTATGAATCCAACACCAATTACACCGGCCGAGAGGACCCGGGGACAAGCACCCATGGTCACTCTCTGTGAGGGGACAAGGGGACGAGGCACCCTTCGTACGCCCTCATAGGCAACCGGAGCGAAGGGCGCAGCGACGGTGGGGACAATTCGTTTCGAAAGCCCCTGATTGGGACTTGTCAATTTTGGCGATAACCGATCAGGGTGTTTTCTTAAATTTCGGAGCTGACGATCTGACTCGCAGATCGCCAGCGAAGAAGACAACTCACAACTTTCGAACGATACACATCGTACAAGCGCGTCTTAGTGTTCAGGCATAATTGTACATACAAAAAATACAGTCCACGCACGAAGAAGCAAGGGTTTCATTTAATCAGCTCCACGTAAGGACGCTGCTGTGAACGCCCAATACTCGGAAATACGTTGAATTTGAGTATTGAGTGAATTTCTACACGAGTACATTGGAATGAAGTTTTCGATGATTAAATTGTAATTTTTCTGAAAGATGTGATACACATAATTTAACTTTAACAATTTACTTTAATAATTAGTAATACGATTGGGTATGATCTGTGATCATTGGTAGCGACGGAGCCACTATAGTGGCGCGTCGTGCCTGAGGTTAAGTAGTATAGGTCAATAGTTTCTGCGACAGGCGGGGAAACATGTTTTTTCCGAGGTTAGGAGATTCAAATGTGGGCTCCCACAGGTTTGTCGTCTTCGTTTCTATGGAATCTCTCGTTAGAAGGATGATTAGTGGGAATGCAAGTAGTATGTGTCAACAGATACAGAGACAATGAAGGAAACAGAGTTTTTCCAATATTCAGAGGATGAAACACGCGTTTCCCGAAATTCATCGCTATCCAGGGCTCAAGTATCAGTCGAAATAACTGAAGCGCGACAGGCAGCACGCTCCTAAAGCTGTGACAAGTTCCTGCTCTGCAGAGTGACCCGATATTTGATCAGAAATCACTGGGAGTTTATCGAGGCTGCGAGATCCCGTCAGCATGGACGTTCCCGGGGCTCTATACCTCCGGCATCCCCGCGGATGTTGCGTCAACGTACATATGTACGTACAGGCGACAGCTGACTGGGATAGAGCTCGGCTGACAGCCGTGGATCCATCGATCGCGGGATCAGCGAGCGGTGTCGGCCGATCAGCCGGGTCCGTTTAAGTCGAATCACTCCGTATTCTTCGGAGCGCGGCTGGCAAGCCTTTCCACGGCCATTCCCCGAGCCATCGCGCCGCGATTTCTCGATCCGCCGGGTTCGACGCGTGATTCCGTCATCGATTGTGTGTCCCTATATCCGCAGACGACGCCTCCACGGGCTCCCTGCCCGCTTTATCAACGGAATCACGCGTCACCGCTGTGTCAGGGGATTGTCCCTTAGTCCCTGCGGAACGATCTAGTTACGTTCGATCCCTCGAAGCAAATTTTCGAGACGTGACGTGGCCCGTGATACACCTTTTATATTCACGCAGCATGATATTGCGCGGGGAATCGCGACGATTCGCGCGGTTTAACAAACATGGGGAATATAGTTTGTCAACGCCTTGACTGAATATTGGCAGCGTGTATTTCTGAGTGTACTGCGACCATCGAGATACTGAATCGAAATTAATTCGGAATGATCACGTTACGATATATGATTAGGAGATGCAATTGTTGAATTAGGATTCACTTACGCCTAATCTAAGCTGCGATCACTCAATATTATATCAGTTTGTACCTAACCCACAAAAGTAATTTCCTACATCAATTTTACTACAGATTTCCAAACGAATCCCTTTAACCCTTAGCACTCCAGATGGTTCTGTAATCTATCAGCAACTGCAACTAATTTTTATAGCATCCCTAGCGAAAACTACAAATGCTATAACATTTCTTCAATCTTTTATTTTCCTTGTTAGCACAAAATTTCGATGTGTGAAAAATCGAATAATTGTAGGGTAGTTCCTTTAAGATTCATTGAAATCTCTAATATTATTCCTGGTGCAATATTGGAGCCTGCAGAGTTCAAAGGGTTAACCCCTTGCACTCGGATGTTTCTTACTAGAAATATTTAACATTTCTTTACGAGGCGAAGGCGATGTTCTTTGAGACTGATTCGAAGAGAAATCACCAGTACATTGAGGAACAAAGCTGTTTTATTCCAATGTTTCACGTATCGAGGCATTATACGAAGTTTAACATTAAATATCACATTCTATAGTTTCACTGTGTCAAATCAAGTGGTCACCCAGAGTCACCTCTCGAGTGCAAAGGGTTAATATGTAGCAGCGCGAGCGTCGACGATTTTTAATGAAATCGGCGGAGACGACGCGCGCGCATCGGCCCGCCGGAAACGATAAAAAGCACGCGGAGCAGAGCGTAATACGAATCACGATAATGCACCTTCGAGTGCACTGCGCCGTGTCGCCCTTTCTTTTTTTTTTTCTCCGCTCGCACGGAGGAGCGAGCCGCCGCCGCTACACGGAACGCGCGGTTGTAGCGTTAATTGTCAGGAGAGCTGTTCCGAAGGTAAATCATGCGAGATAAAAAGCGAGCTTGTTTGCGCGGAGAGGCGAGCGGATTAAACGGGAACGCTCTGTCCGTTTCGCTCTCCGGTAAACGATGTAAATAAAGATACAGCGGGCCGCGCCGCGCGCTTCGGCGGCGTGAAGGGTTCCACTTCATTTCAAGCGAGGCTCTTTTGTCCGAAGGATCTCCCCGTGGAATGCTCCCCGTAGGCTTTGAAGCGGGGACCGGCTCGAAGAAGACGGCGCGCTTCGCGGAAGTTGCGACATCCGGCGAACAATGTTGGGAACTTCCAGCTAAGTGGGGACAGAGACGGTCGGACATGTTAATCGAGTGCGACTCCATGTGACTCGGGTATTCCTTGACTTGATTGCGTCGACGCTATTTTCGAAATAACGCTGCTGGTTCGGGTGTGTTAACCCTTTGAACTCTGTAGGCTCCGATATTGCATCAGGAATAATATTAGATATTTCAATGAATCTTAAAGAAACTATCCTACGATTATTCGATTTTTCTCACATCCAAATTACTCATTCTCGATAGAGATACTATGAAAATTAGTTGCAGTTGCCTATAAATTACAAAACCATCTGGAGTGCTAAGGGTTAATATTCTACTCGAGATTCTGATAGAAAAACTCGATCACAGATGAAGAACCTCAAACACCTAAGAGTAATTAACTATCAATGAATATCGTCTGTTTCGTCGACAATTCTGGTAAATGTTATAGCATTTTTCATTCTCGTTAGAGATACTATGAAAATTAGTTGCAGTTGCCGATAGATTACAAAACCATCTGGAGTGCTACATATTAATGCCAGCAACCGCGGCGATTCTTTCATGGAAACGCGCCCCGTTGCACGGCCGCGTGAACGCGCCGTTCCGACGCGGGAACTGCAAGCTCTTTGTGCCATCAAGTGGCTCGCGTCACGGTGCCCAACGATCCTGGAGTTTATTTCGTGCCCACGCGTTTTCTGTTCAGAGTGGGACCGACTGTCGCTATCGATTGCCACGCCAACTGTATATTCTTTTTTCTATTCCTCGCTTTCGCTCAATGGGTTATATTTCATTCTGTTTGACCCGTGGCTTTTTGACACCGGTGGGGTTTCAACTTTTAGTGCTCGCGATGGTTTCGAGATAAGATTCGACTGATAGGATTTTTTAACGGAGTCTCTTGTTTTTCTGGTTGATTTAGGTGAGGCTTTGAGATAATGTTGATTACTTGTAATTATGGGGTTAAGGGATTAGTTAGGATTTTAGTATTGCTGATAGAATGATCTTTCATTGATAGCTTCGACAGCATAAGGAACAATGAATATATCCCATTACTCCTGGCTCTCTCCATTGGCCTCTGCTTTTTCTGGTTGATTTAGGTGAGTGTGCATTGAGATAATGATTAGTTATTGTAATTATGGAGTTAAGGGGTTAGTTAAGATTTTAGTATTGCCGATAGAATGATCTTTTATTGATAGCTTCGACAGCATAAGGAACAATGAATATTCCCATTACTGCTGGCTCTCTCCATCAGCCTCCATAAATCCGATTCCTCAAATCTTAGCATTCATAAAGCCCCGCTGTAATTTTCATTACCACTCCGAAGTTCCCGAAGCCCATTACGATTCAGGAATCGTAACCCCGAAGAATCTGGACAGAACGGTTCGTTCGAAGTATAATCCGAACGAGTATTTACGAGTGTCTTCCGTCCTTCGTTCCGGATTCTAAATAAGGGTTCGAAGCCGAAGGAATAGACAGCTTCCAAGGGATCCCGGAAACCGCGCGAGGGGCCAAAAATGACAAGATAACTCAAGCCCCATAAAAGCGGAGAATCGCGCGACGCCCAGGGTACACATGCAAATGCTCGTAACCGAGCCGTTCGAGCTAACAACGCGAAACGAAATACAAGGGAAATAAAAAGCTTATACCCTTAGAACGTCCCCTGGAACAATAATTTCCACTTGCTTTACCTCGTAGCCGATTCCCGTCGTCCGTACCGGAAACCTGTTTCCCCGTTCACGAGGCATGCGTAGTCCGCCTCGAAATCTCGGGATCGTAAGCCGTCGATTCACGGGTTCGTCGAAATAACGGCGGCTCTTTCTTCCCTCCGCCCGCACAACGGCCGGCCGGGAAACGCGCGAAACAAATATCCCGATTCCCTGTTGCCGGGGGTCGAAGGGTCGGAATAAAGCGTCTCCGAGCCGGCGGAACGCCGCCGGTAAAAAAAATCCGCGGCGAACGTTTACATTGGTATTCAATGGCTGCGATTGAACCGTAGGCTTTCCGCCGGGGGTTGGAACGACGGCGCGACAGGGAACGGGGGAAACTCATCAAAGCCAAATCCAGGATCCCGGCCCGGCCATGGAACCCGCGGATCCCTTGAAAAAATACGGATATATTTTATATCACTTTCCGCTCCCATTCGATCTCCGCCCCCCTCCCCCTGCCGCTCGCCCGCGCCGCGACTGTTCTTATCGCCGTCTCTGCGGTGCATTTTTAGTCACCTGAAAATTGACCGCTCAGACTTGGAGACTTATATTTCAATTATACCGGGATTTGCCGGGGTACGAACTTTGGATCGGAGAAGGAATTACTGGGAACGTTCGGGGAATTAAACTAAATAATAAAATGGCGCGGCTCCGGAGGTCCTGATATACAGACTTGATACGACTCGAGATATTTCAATTTTCTCTACGACTTTGTTAGAATGGTTTTCTGTCATTTTTGAACATGGTGCGATGAGATTCAAGTGGTTTTTGTATGTAGACGATTGACCCTTTGCACTCGAAAGTTTTTCGCTAGGAATATTCGACACTCTTTGATGAAATGTGCTTGTTGCTACTAATGTAAATAATTTAATCGGTAAATTAACCCTCTATGTCGAATTTTTGTTCATGATTATAACAAAATCTATGCAGTACAAAATGAGTAAATGTCCACATATGAATACGAGTTAACAATGTATTCAATAGTTCCAATAATCTCATCAAACGAGTATATTTTGTAACTTTCTGGTTACAATGACGTTAAACTTTCACGCCTGAGCGTATAAAAGTTTAAGTCAACTGATTACTTAATTTTATATATCATTTTGAATGCAAAATCAAGTAGATCAACAAGATGCCAATATACTGACACGTGACTTCAAAGTTACACGGGACTACAGAGGGTTAAAGGACAAAGCTATTTTTCCTCGATATTTCGCATAGTGACGCGTTACACAAAGTTTAGCGTTAAACATGAAACTTTATAATTTTACTGTATCAAACCAAGTGGTGACAGAGTCACCTCCCGAGTAAAGGGTTAAAGGATAGTCGTGAATCGAAGGATGTATCCGATATTGCCCGAGAAAGGAAGAAATAGGCTTCCTTTTCATCAAATAACTCGGATCGAGAACTCCCGGGGGATGATAATCGAAAATATTCCTCCTTAATCGATCGAGAGTTTCCTAAGTGGCAGGCCGGAGCCGGGATAAATACTTAAAAGGTTTCCGACACCGCGGAGTCGGTCGGCGGCGGGCGTCTCTTAAAAGGAACGCGGCCGAGCTAATAAAACCCTTTCATCCGGCGGGAGACGCCGGCTGGAGGGTCCGATATCCGCGAAATCTCGTTTACCCGCGGATCCATCTTGTCAATTATCGAGGTCCGATCGCCGGGGCGAAGATGCTCGGATTTTTCGCCGCGGTCCCCCGGCGGATTTGCTTTTAATATCGGACCCGGCAGCAATATCGCGGTCGCGAGCGCGGTTATAATGCGGATATCGGAATTCGGTGGAACCCTTTTCGGCCCGCGATATGCGACAAAATTGCGGCCCGCCTGTGATGTGGTCATAGCATTCGAGAATTTTCGTCGAGGAATTCCAATTAGCCGCGGCGCCGGCATCGACTCGCATCGATCCCGGCGAGCGTGCCGCGCCGGCCGTCCGTCTCTCGAATTTAAACGCCTCTTAGAGGCCGCCGCGAAATTTCGCGTTTCTTACTGCCCCCCGGGGAATTTACACCGCGAGCCTCTCTAATGTGAACGAAGTTGAGAGGACAATTGGACTACCGGGAGGTTCGCGGTGAACTTTCGCGGAAAGATAACAGGGAAGTTTCTTACTGGAGAGGAGCCGGCGAAGGCCCGCGCCGATCTGCGAGAATAAAACTGCTGTTTCGAGAGCGCCGGCCGAAAGGCGCGCTTTGTTTCGCAGGAGAGTTTCGGTCTTGTCTCGCCGGCAGTCAAGTTCAAGTTGGGACTCGCGTGAATTTTATCTTGAGGGAACGTCGAATCGAGTGTCCCGGTGAAGCTGGATCTCGGGGAATGGAGCTGAACGACGGGAACTTCAGTCCGGGAGATCTGACTTCGGATGGTCTAATCTTCTTCTTTCCTTCGGACTTGTAATTCGGGTTCAACTCGAGGGAATCCTGGGGTTTGAACCTAATTTCGATGAAGTTTCCTAATAGCGTTAATGCGGTCGGAGCTGATTTCGCTGAGCGGGAGGTGTAGTCCTTGATAATTGGCCTTCACAATTTTTAGTTGATCGAATCTTCCATGTGAACGATTATTCTAGTGAATCTGACGAGTGAAGCAAAATACATATTATAAATATTCCTTCGCGAGCTTCTTTGATAATTAGCCTTCAAACTTTCAAGTTGATTGAATCTTCAATACGAACTAACAATTATTCTAGTGAATCTAATGAGTGACGGAAAATACATATTAGTATAAATATTCCTCGCGCAAGCTTCTTCGATAATTAGCTTTTAAGCTTTCAAGTTAATTGAATCTTCGATACAAACTAAAAATTATTATAGTGAATCTAAAGAGTGAAACAGAATACATATTAGTATAAATATTCCTCTTGCAAGCTTTCTCGATAATTACCCTCGAAACTTTTAAATTGATCGAATCTCCAATACGAGCTAACAATTATCCTAGTGAATCTAATGAGTGACGCAAAATACATATTAGTATAAATATTCCTCGCGCAAGCTTCTTCGACAATTAGCTTTTAAACTTTCAAGTTAATTGAATCTTCAATACGAACTAACAATTATTCCAGTGAACCTAACAAGTGAAACCAAATACATATTAGTATAAATATTCCTCGATAATTACCCTCGAAACTTTCAAATAGATCAAACATTCAATACGAACTAACAATTATCCTAGTGAATCTAATGAGTGAAACAAAATACATATTAGTATAAATATTCCTCTCGCAAGCTTTCTCGATAATTACCCTCGAAACTTTCAATCAGATCGAATCTCCAATACAAACTAACAATTATCCTAGTGAATCTGACGAGTGACGCAAGATACATAAGAGTATAAATATTCCTCTCGCAACCTTCCTCGATAATTACCCTCGAAACTTCCAAATTGCTCAAACCTTCAATACAAACTACCAATAATTCCCAAGTAAACCTACCAAATAAATCTGTTGGAGTTTCATACAAAGTATAATGGAACAAAAGATTGTGGCATTCGACGCGGACAGCTACGAGCCTAGCGCAGCAGCGCGGACCGTGGAGAGAGTCCGTCGTCTTTTCGATCGTCAATTGTCTCCAGCGTGGATCCAAAAAATGTATAAAAGGACGGATCCACGCTGGACGATCAGAGTTGTGTAAACCTGCAAGCACATCATTACGGCCCCATTCCGTGTAAAATTGGGTGGTCCTTCGACAATAAATTTAGACGGCACGAAGTGCAATAAGTAGGGTCTAGTTCGTACCCTGACAAAATCAAAACACATATTTCGATTACCACAAACATTCCTCACGCAAGCCATCGAAAAGGTCCCCGCCTCGAACACGCGTCCTAGCCCAATTCTGCTCCACTGAACAGCGGGGCGATCAAAGCCCGCGTAAAAGTCCGGCAACCCCCGGAACGTCGTTCCGCAGCGGTGAAGTGGACTCCTAATGTCGCGGCGGGACGTTTCCGCGCAGCGCGTTCGCGGTTCCGAACGACAACGCCGCTCCTAACGGACAAAGCCGCAATTCTCCCGGACGGCGGAGCGGAGGAAACGGAAGAAGTCGTTGACGGCCGGGCCACTAGCACCTTTATTTACAGCCGGCTACGGCGCAGGCTCCGGCGTGCAACTCAGTTTTCCTCGGGACTTCGTTACGTATTCATAAATGGAACGCAGTCGGAATATAGGCGACGGGCAGAACACGCGGAATTCGTAATGTCGATCCCGTTCGCCTCCTCCCCCTTCTCTCGCCGCCATCCGATGCGACCTCTGCGCCCCGTCAGCCCACGAACTCGTCCCCCGCTCGTCCGACCCGGCCCCGCGTCGAACATCCGGCGTGCATGTACGCGATTTCGCCGCGTTTACGCGCGCGCGACCCTTATCCGCCGTTGCCCTCGCCTCGAAAGGAGGACACCGATCATCCTGGCTTCCGCGGCAGCGACGGACTTGATCCGATCCCGCGATTCCATTGTTTCCCGAGCGGACCCGGGATTCCGCGGAGCAGAGTGGACGCGAGTATGGTCCGGTTTGTTGGGAACGTTGAGGATCTCGATTTTTTTACGGCGATTTGGAGATGGTTGACGCATTGAGCGCTGCTCTGCAGAAACGAGGGACTCTGAGTTTATCGCTTGAGCCCCGAAATAATGATTTCTGGTGGTCCATTTCTGGATTTTAATGTGCGATTGAAATGTAGTTTTAGGAAAATGTATGATGCTTTGAATATTTGTTTTTGGTACTCGTTGATCAGATACAAGCGAATGAAGCCAGGGCACTCCGAAAATTTGTCATTAGAAATATTCAATTTAGTGCGGCGCAGTTCTAGTGTTAAGGGAATTCAGACAGTATTAGTCAGTCTTACTCTCAATAGAATAGATCAGTGACGGTAGGATTTAATGTAACGAATTTACTGAAATCAGTAGCGATGGATGCTTGTTTTTAAGGGAATTCAGACAGTTATAGACAGACAGGCGGTGAAAGTAAGGAGACGCTGAAATGGCGGTGCTTTAACCCTTTGCACTTGAAAAATTTGTCACTAGAAATATTCTATTTATTTCTATCAGATATAGATGACATTTTTTAAAACTAACTTAACGAGGAATCTATTCACAAAGTATTCACATTTCACTTATCGACAGATTACTCAACACTTAATGTCAAAATACGAAATTTTACAATTTTCATGCACCAATCGAGTGGTGACTGAGAGGCACCTTTGGAGTGCAAAGGGTTAAATGTCTTTTAAGTCGCCGGCGCTCAATGCGTTAAGATTTTGCCTATGGATTCTGTGAATGAAACCCTGGAATTTGACTATTCACTTGACTATTAGTTTGGCTATTCGACTATTTGACTGTGGAGAATGATTTTTGAAAGGAATAGAAGTTTTGCGAATAAATTTAGTTTCCCTTTGTATCGTGTTCGGATTGGAACGTGAAATGTATAGATATCGAGGAAATTCTGTAATATAAAGAATTCTGTAATTTAACCAGAATGTTAAAGAAATATGACTACCACATTTTTAGCTATACTTTACAACTTTTGTCTGAAGCATTCGTTTTGTATAGCTCGTGCTTCTTATAAAATTGAAAGAAAGATATGCAAATGAATATTTATCTAAATAGTATGGTACGAATGATTTTCGAATGAAGATTCCATTTGCACGACGTCGCTCGTGCCCATCGCTAGAAATGGCCACGGGCAGGAAGACCTTCGTTAGTGTAACGCTCGTACGTCGCATCATTCCGATATTATGTGTACTGTAGTCAAACTAGTGGAAATATACGCGTTCCACGGCTCTCGTAGTAGCCTTGCGCAGTGTTACGCAAGTGTATACAGTGTCGTGGCACGATAGTATATCAACGGGATCAGATATACGCGAGAAAACCAGCGGAAGTAGGCGTCGTTTCAAAGCAGCCGAGTTTAATCGAGATTGCTTTGAGTCTGTCGTTATCATACTCAGTGAATCATCATATTGTACATCTAACACAAACTTACAATCATTTGTTACCGATAATGCAACTTCAATTCTACCTTCCAAATAATCACTCTTTGTAATCCAGTCAACAAAAGACACAATTATCACCAACAAAATGCTGTAATATTCAAATCTCCAAAATCAGTACAACACACAGATAAACACTAGACCTACCGAGCATTTAATACGATTAACATGCAATTCCTATAAGAATTTTAACAGATTATTTTCAGTTTCTCCAGACATACATTATAGTACTGAAATTAAACTATTTCCAAAATGATTTCGAATATTCAATGCTTCGATGATATCAACAATTACTAAACAAAAAAGTCAAAACCAGTCATTTTATTGGTACAGTAGTTCTAGTGTTAGAAAACATTCGGAGAACATAGCATAGTTAGGGATGGAAATAGTGAAATATTTAGAATGCATCAAATGTCCTTTAACACTAGAACTACCGAGCATTTGAAATGAAATTATTTATTTGCAAAATCATTTCGAATATTCAATGCTTCGAAGATAATAATTGCTAAACAAAAAAGTCGAAACCAGTAATTTCACTGATACCGTAGTTCTAGTGTTAGAAAACATTCGGAGAATATAGCATAGTTAGGGATGGAAATAGTGAAATGTTTAGAATGCATCAAATTTCCTTCAATATTAAAACTACCGAGCATTTGAAATGAAATTATTTATTTCCAAAATCATTTCGAATATTCAATGCTTCGAAGATAATAATTGCTAAACAAAAAAGTCGAAACCAGTGATTTTACTGGTAGTTCTACTGTTAACAAGATTCCTCGTGTAATCGCGCGAACGAAATCTCCGCCAAAGAGACGGTCCACGAGATCAATCTGCTCAGCGCGAGATTAATTCCGCATCGATCCCGAGTCGTCATCGTCACGTAACACGGAATCGATTCGACGCGTATCGGCCGCGAGCATCGTGTTCCACGGGGGCTCGATTATGCATGCGTGCTCACGGCCAGTAAATCTTTCAATGGACACGCGTGGACCGTCCGAATCGATCGGCGCCAGTGACGAATGGTTAAGAAGCTAATCAATTCGTTTCAACCCGTGCGTCAACACCGCAGCGGCAACATATGGAAAATATCTGCGAGTTCGCTAATAATTACTCCCCATCGATCGAGCATCTCGAATCCTCCATAGCCGCGGAACCGAGGCGCTTTCCCGTCAACGTTGCCGGCTCGACCGAAGCGGGAGGGTTCGTTCACCTCTCATTTGCGGACAGAAAATCCACAGCCTCGTGGAACTCCATTAAACGCACAATTAACAACGTTGCGGGACGTCCGGGTATAAGTTACGCCGCCCTCAAAGGGGATTCCGACGTGTCGATGACGTTTCGCGCGGATACGTCGAAAGAGTCCCGGCGATCCATAGATTCATCGGGCGGAATACGGGGAACGAGAATATTCCCCTTTGTCCGCGGATAAACGAATATCCTCCTCTCGATATCTATTTCACGCCGAAATTTTCACTAATTCCAACTCTATCAGAGATTCAACATTTCCACGAATCCCCTATAAACCCTGGAAACTCGAATATTCCCAAACCGCGGATAACACCGATGAAATTCACAATGAAATAAACCGAGATCATCGGTATCAACGTTCCGAAATAATTCCAAACAGACGTATTTAGTATAAAAACCAAGCGCGAGCGAGATACGGGAAGCAAAAGGAAGACCTCCCTCCGAAAACAGGAGTCGAAATTCGAAGGGGACTCCGAAAGAGCGTAGAATAGTCGCAGAGAATCGTCGCGGCGGAGAAAGCCGCGCGATTTCCATTCAATTAACCGCGCGGCCGGGATCCGCGCACGCAATATTCTCCATCGAGGGCCTGTTTTTTCAAAGAGTGAAATAATATTTTCGCCGAAAGGATATTTGCCAGCCGGCTCGGATGTAAACGTCCGCCCCCGGGGGCCGGAGGGTAGCGAGAGAGCTGACGGCTGAGCCGATGCAAATTACAGCCGGCGCCCCTCCGCCGGAATATTATTCTTTAATATCGAATGGGGATATTGAATTCCGGGGTCGGTCGATGAAAAATTAGCCGGCGCCGCGCA
Organism: Nomia melanderi; assembly: GCF_051020985.1. Lineage (NCBI taxonomy): Eukaryota > Metazoa > Arthropoda > Insecta > Hymenoptera > Halictidae > Nomia > Nomia melanderi. The sequence continues at coordinate 36,954,957 of NC_134999.1, forward strand.
GGTTGTTCCGTAACGCGCCGCTCCACGGTGGAGATTAAACCGCGAGTGGGCTTTATATCGCCGCTAATTCAGTTAATACGGTGTCGTTATCACGCCCAGGAGACGCGATACGGCCGGCCGCGGTGTGCATATCGCCGGTGCGCGCGCCCGCTCGCACGGAGTGCATCCGTTACACCGGAACCGCCGGAGCCGATAAGAACGCGGAAAAGTTTCGCGCCTTTTCATGGCCACTTTCCCGCATGCGAATGAGATACTCGGTTTAATGAAAGCGATCCTTTATCCGGACACCGGCGTGCGCCGGGGAACATCTTTCGGCGCGCGCCCGGCCCAGATAAGCCCGCGAACGGTTTAAAGGGGATGAAACACGCTCGTTAACCGACGGCCGGATATTAAAGTTTCCACGGGCGAAGCGGAATCCCATTCATAAATACGATTTACGCGAACGCGATACCATCCGCGATCGGGTTACCGTGATTTTTTCTCGGTTACGCAAGCTGCACGACGGTTGCTCCGTGAAACGGATACCGTTAAGAATACATACAATTAAGCGATAACCCTCACCGTCCAGTTTGCACTTCTATAGTCGAGGAACACTTAGTTTTTACAACGATAGAGAAAAAGGCCCGGACACATTAAATAAAACCATTCGACACACCATATGAAACAAATTAAGACTGTTAAGGCCACTTATAGCCTTACCGTTTCGTTCGAGCCCTACCATCGTAGTTTTAGTTTTGTATATTCCTGTGTTTTCGTAAAAATAAAACATATTTTAAATAACATTAATACCACGTCTTTGACATAAGAAACGAAATTTTCGAGTTCTCCTATAGAGACCAGAGTACACTTTCGAGAATCGCATTCTTTCATTAACCAACGAGAACCTCGATCGCAGCGAATATCCATCGACGTCACGCGGCGCTTCGCGGGAATCATTTCGCGATCCATAAGCGACACAATGGTGGACCGTTCCCGTCGGAGATAACGCTGGAATTGTCCGCGGTGGATTTCTCTCTGTCCCGCGGCGCGGTCCCGTTACGTTCGCTCGTTCTCGCGGCGCGCGGGTGTGCGAGGGGTATCGAGCATCTCGGCCGAGCCGCGAAGGAGAAGTTTCGTGAAAGAAACATCTCTCGTTTCCCCGCGGCCGATGGAACACGTTTCGGATATTATGTCCGGGCTACGATCGTAATGAAGTATCGTCGGAACGTACGAGGCAGGAAGAATCCCGTGGGCGGCGCGCGGCGAGCGGGCTCCACCGTGGACGTGGACCGAAATCATATTTCTCCGGGAAAGTTTTTTCAGGGAATTTGCCGGACAAGTGCCGGGACTCGCCGCGCCGGACTTTCGAACAGAAGAAGTGGCTGGAATCACGGCCGAAACGGGAAACCGCCGTCGCGCCAGATGGTTAGTAGCTGGACCGAGGTCAGCGTTTCTCAAACTTTCCCGGCGACGCGATGGCCCGCTCGCCTCGGACGCGAGATCATGCGGCACGATCGGCAACGAGCCAGCGGAATTAGGCTGCCCGGAGTTTGCTGCCCTTTCTCCGGTATCGCTGATGGCAACACTCTTCAGATTTGCGAGCTTGTACGCCGGTACTGCGTGGAATTATCGCGGTGAATTTGGAACGGTGGGAAAGGGGTTGATAGTGGGAGAGATGTGAAGAAGGGGGTGTAATTTGCGTTTCTGTGGACACCAAAGGGAGGAAATGAGGTTTCTTCGTATGGGAGTTCTTGGAAAGTTTCTATACTTTTCAATTTTCTGTGCTTGTATCTTTCTATCTTTCCACTTTTTCGTTTTCCAATTTTCCAGGCCTTTCCATTTTTCCGCTTTCCAATTTTCTAGAACTTTCCATTTTCCGTCTTCCAATTTTCCAGGCCTTTCCATTTTCCGTTTTCCAATTTTCCAGGCCTTTCCATTTTTCCGCTTTCCAATTTTCTAGAACTTTCCATTTTCCGTTTTCCAGTTTTCTAGGCCTTTCCATTTTCCGTTTTCCAATTTTCCAAGCCTTTCCATTTTTTCGTTTTCCAATTTTCCAGGCCTTTCCATCTTTCCGCTTTCCAATTTTCTAGAACTTTCCATTTTCCGTCTTCCAATTTTCCAGACCTTCCATTTTCCGTTTTCAAATTTTCCAAGCTTTTCAATTTCCCCATTTCCCAGGCATTTCCGTTTTCTGATTTTCCAGGCCTTTCAATCTTTCCGTTTTCCAACTTCCAAGGCCTTTCCATTTCCTCATTTCCCAGCCTTTCCGTTTGCCCATTTCCCCGCCTCTTCCGACTTCCCGTTCCCAACAATCTTACTCCCTCGTCTCTCTATTTCCCATTTCCCCATCTCCATCTTCCCATCCATCTCCCCTTCACTCCACAAAACCTAAACACTCGCAACGTGAAATTTTCAAATATTCAACGCAGAAAATTCTCCAGCTCCTCAGTAGAGCAAGATCCTTCTCCACTATTTACGACTGCGAAATATTCAACAGAAGGCACGCGAATGCTCAGAGCAGGTTTCACGAGGATCGTAAGAACAACAAGCACCCTACAATACGGAATCAATAAATCCCCGTGCGTGGGGAGTCCCGTAAAAAGCTTAGTGCCCGATGAGAAACTCAGGTGGTACTCGTCGAACGGATTGAGAAACGCTGCTCCGCCTATAAAGACGCGCACACACGGGAACACGCGGACGCGTACAGCACGTCGAGGGCCAACGAACCACCTGGCGTCCGTTGGAAACAGGATATTTTCCATCCACCTGATCGCGACACTGCACTGCGAAAGATTGGATCGTACCAAAATATTGTCGTTACGCCGGTTGCCGCGTGTTCGGAATCGCGGTGCTTCCGAACCGTCCACGCGGACCACTTCGCTGGAACGGACTGCAATTTCGCGAGGAAATAAGTATGAGCGGTAATGGGCCCGGGGGAATGTAAATTGGTTTCGATACCGGCGCGATTCCTCGCGTTGCGCGAATATTTCGGGGATTTGGCTAGTCGTAAGGCCAGTGAAATTCTGCGATCGAGAGCTGTTTATTAGGCTGTTGGACTCTGGCAGCGATTGAATGTTTCAGTTAATGTTGCACTCGTCTGTTCGGTGTGAAGAGTGCGGAATTAGATGGATGTTGTATTTTTAGGGGAAAGAGTGAGTCTGTGATCAGACAGAGGAATATGTTTTGTTCGTAAGTAGAATGAGTTTGTTGGGTTAGATAAGTAGAAGTGGAGGATTTGACAGATTAGTGGATTGAGTCGGTTCGTGGTCAGAATAGTGGAATGAGTAAATGTTTGTTCGTAAGTAGAACAAGTTCGTGTTGGGTCAGCCAAGTAGAAACGGAGGAATTTACAGATTAATGGATTAAGTCGGTTCGTGGTCAGACTAGTGGAATGAGTAAATGTTTGGTCAGAGAGAATAAATTAAAGGCTAACTTTGCATGCTAAATATTTAAATTAAATATCATTCTTCACTAATTATTATACGTTAAAACAGACGTGAATTTTTTCTTTTCAATAAATTATTGACAAAATGTGTATATCGATCATTGAGAAATCAATTGTAAGAGATGTTAATATATTCTTTTTTTAAATAACCCATCTTAAAAAGTTTACTATAAAAAATTATTTCATAGACTCATTAGTTGTTCCCTCCACGGAAATCTGTAGTAAAAGGCGAAAGATTTATACGTGATTTTAAGGGAATCCAGAGTACATACAACTATCTGTCACAACAGTGATCACTCAACGTCTCTCCGCAGACGCAAAGGAAAAGAACGAACACCGCGAGTAGTCAACTTTTCGGTGACTTATCAGCACCACTTGACCGTCCTATCGAGTTAATGGCAGGCGCGCCGCGAGTTCGCTAACAACACCGCTCGCGGCGCTCCGCGTGAATCATTAGGAAATTCGTCCTTCTCAAACTTGGCCCATTGAAATTTCGATTAATCCGCGACGCCTCAATTTCGCGGCGCTGAAACCCTCGCAGGCCTTATTCAGCCCGACAAAAGTTCTCTCGCGCGGGGAATTAGGTGCATTCCGAGCGATGCCTGTCATCGTATCTGTCAAACGCAGCCAGCGGATCAGCCGATACCCGGTCAGCTATAAACGCGCGCCTCTCCGGCCCGTGACAAGACATTGATCTGCATCGGTTATTAACGAACCAAGAAACCAGCAATCGTTCAAACGACGCGCGACAAAGCAACATCGATGTTCCCGAAACGAAGCGGTTAAGTGTTTCCTTTGTCGCGAGAGCAAGTCATCGTGCCTGTCAAGCTTCCCAGACACGCGTGCGCTGGCTAACGAACAGCAACGTCAAGCATTGACTTTTTGAAAGACTCCTCAACGCCACGTGACCGTGGCAGGTAGTCAATGTTGGTCGTGCTGCGGGCAACTTCATTACCAATAGTTCGCCAGCATGCACGAGGACGTAGATTGTAGCCGCGGCCCGGGAAAAACCTGTAATTCGCAGCGGCCAGGTAGCCAGGCAAGCCGGGTATTATTTTTCATGGCTAGTTCTTTGTGAGAACCGCGCTCCGCCCTCCTACGTCCAATCTTTCCACCCAGCTACCACCCTGCAAGCCCGGCCAGCGACTCTTTGCTCGCGGAGCCGGTTGACCGCGTGCACGCTTGGCATTTGTCATCCGAGATTCCTTTGTTCCGGCGCGAAACAAACTGGAACAGCCCCATCCCCGGCCTCCGCTCGCCCCGCGCGCCAATTTACCCCGTGCACCTTATTCCATCTCCGGCGACTACCTATCATTTGGCGTGTGCTTGCCCTGCTTTGCGATTTGATGATCTTATGAAACCAGGGTCGTTAGGAGCGGGAAGGGTCCGTTGAACACGCGAGTGCATAAACGGACGGCGAATTGCTTTGAAAGGACACGTTGCGACGAAATAGACGAGTGGAATAAATTCGTGATACACCGGACTATGAACTAACAGTTACTACTCGGGAAGTAGATTGTCATGACAGGCAGACTGCGATGAAGCTAACAAGTAAGCCAACCACACGTTTGCTCAGTCCACTCTGCAGCAATTATATCTGGGAGAAGAAAAGCGGAATTGCATTACAGGAAAAAGACCCGAAGAGACGTGAAGCGAGTAAACGCTTCCTCCGACTACCGTGCTACAATCCTATCTTCAGCGAATAAAAGGGAATTACATTAAAGCAAGCAGAGGCTGCAAGAGAGATCCTAAGTAGAATAAGTTCGTGTTACGTCTGACACTAAACTCCTCGCGTTCGCCTTAAAAGCTACGATAAAGTTCTTTTAAAAGCGACCCGGCAGTCAACGCTATCAGAGCCAGACCGCGATCTACGACGCCGGTCGTCCACGGTCCAAGGAGCCGATCCGCAGTTTCGACAGCTCACGGCCCATTACATCAATCAGCGGTGTAAACACGCGTGTACGTGCCGGCGTGTCGATAATTTCGCCGCGTTTGCGCCCTGCCAAACCGTGGGCGTCTAAAACAGAGCCGCGTCCCCGTCCCTCCAGGGCGCGGACGAGTCGATCAAACGTCGGCCAGCGGTCGACTGAGACCTCTACCCACTCCCAGCCGCGAAGAGATACGATCTTCGTCACGTAGCAGACGGTCCACGATACGATCGCAGGGAACGGAGCCTCGACCTCGGGAACGACAACGTTCCCGGCCTCCACTTGACCTAACTCAAGCGATCATCGAAGTTAGCTCAGGGCAACGATATCCTTCAGACGTCGTGCGTTCACCTGAGACGTGACTGCTACTCGCGGAACCGTTCCACCGATCGATACGCGATCTCGACCTTAATAGTCTCTACTGATTGGTGGTCAGCACTGAGAACTCTGGCTAAACTGGTCGCTCTGTGATTGCATCTACCAGCCGCATTATCTAGCTAGCCGGATGAAGCTAATTGGAACCGAAGCTGGCTTCTTTCCGGATGATTATTGGCGGATGATGGTTGTATAGGCGTTGATGGGGGGAGAGTTGAGCTAATGGTATTCTGGCTTCTGTGTTTTTACTCTGCTCCATCTTCTCATTTTCTAGTTTCAACTTTTCCAGTTTCCACTTCTCCGTCTCCTCGTTTTCCCATTTTCCATTTTCTAGTTTCCACCTTTCCATTTCCTCGGTTTCCCATTTTTGATCTTCACATTTTCCACTTTTCCATTTCCTCGTTTTCCAATTTTTCCATCTTCTCATTTCCCAGTTTCAACTTCCGGATGATTATCAGCGAATGACGTTTGTATAGGCAGTGATGATGGGGACTGCGAGAGTGGAGCTAATGGTTTTCTAGCTTCTGACTTTTACTTTGCTCCATCTTCTCATTTTCTAGTTTCATCTTTTCCAGTTTCCACTTTTCCGTCTCCTCGTTTTCCCACTTTTCACCTTCACATTTTTCATTTTCTATTTTCCACTTTTCTAGCAGACGACATTTGTACAGGCGTTGATGATGAGGAGAGAGTAGAGCTGACGGTTTCCTAGCTTCTGTCTTTTTACTCTGCTCCATCTCCTCATTTCCAGTTTCAACTTTTCCAGTTTCCACTTTTCCGTCTCCTCGTATTCCCACTTTCCATCTTCACATTCTCCATTTTCTATTTTCCACTTTTCATCTTCCCAGTTCTCCACCACTCCGTTTTCCATTTTCCAGACAAACACAATTCAGCGATGACTTCTTTAGGCGCGAACCTAATATAACGGTGTGTCCGAAGGTGACGTCACAGACGGAAAGTTCAATGAGCGTCCCGTCAAAGACGCGAACTCGTCGAGCTGGTTTCTAGCCGGGTCCACGGACGAATTCCGAAATAACTGATTAAATATTCTACTTTTCTCATTAAGGGAAGTTTGATTATGGTACGGGTGGGGGGGGGGGATGTCGTGGGCTTCTAGGAACTTGCTTCATCACGCGGCCCCCTCGCAACCCGACATAATAATTCCCGGCGAAATGAAGAGGAAATCCGCGGGAACTGCAAGGGCCCGGTGAGTAACGGCCGTTTGCCGTTGCTGTCTTAATTTCTTCCACCATCTTCGTTCCGCGCGGCGTCCAGCGACTGCGAGTTTTCGCGCTGACTCCCATCTTCATCTTGTCTTTCATCTTGTATGAAGTTAATTACATTTTTATGAGATCCCATCCTTCTTCTTTAACGGCTCCCCGTAACGGCCGCGGCGTTTCAGCGCGGATCTCGCTTAACGGAACGTTCCTCCTCGCGAGCGATCCTCCATTTCAACTCCTCTCGAGATATTTTACATGCTCGTTGTATTATTACTCGATTCATTTGAGCCATTCAGTGTCCGTTTCTCGTCGAGCTCCTCCGCTTTCGCTTTATAACCGTTCGTTCTATACATCGATCTTCTACTCGACAGGGTATTTAATTATTTATTCATCGTTGAATATGCAACAGCTTTCGTATTTCTGTTGTGTCCACCGACTTCGACCTGGTTTTATTGCCGGATTGATACTGTAATGTTGAAGTCGGCCGATAGAATGGGTGAAGTGAATACGGATAATCAGAGATTTGAGGGTTTACTGACTGATGACGAGGCTTTCATTGATGATACATTATGGGATAGAGTGGCCTTTGTGCGGCCTTTGTAGCCAGCTTCGTCGGGAGTCAATTGACACGCCGATAACAGGAACAATAACGAGTTTATCGCGCGCAAGGATTACTGGGAGAAATTAATTACTGGTATTGTAATAAAATAATCAAATGGTGTGTACTTAATGAGCTTCCGGTGACTTGCTATGATTATACTCTCGTTCATGCTTTACCGATCAAAGACTTATTCACTGATCAAACCACTCTTAATCGACGTATTCCAAAAATACACTCAACACAAACTATATAATCCACCGATCCATTAACTCATTTATTAATCCACTCACACAATCAAACCTCCTTATAAAGAGTAATTCAGATAATTCGGTTTCAAAGTAAGTAGTACTTTCCATTAAGCCTGTTCCAACATCTTTACACGAGGATCGCCGTTGTCTCCAAACCGACACGAGTAGCAGAAGAATTTAATTAAGAAATTCCATTTACATTCCAAGTCGAATCGTCATTAAACCAGAATGATTTAATTGTCCCCGTTGAGGAGCGTTTATAGCTCGAATTCGAGGCGCCAGGCCAAAAGAGTGCGCCGGTTAAAAAGAAGCAGTCGTGTTACGATTTCCATTTCCATCCTCGCAAAGTGATTTCCCGAATCACGTTTAAAGCGAAATCGACGAGCTACGCGGCGCGTCCCTCTTCGTCGTGTTTCTTTTTTCCTCTTTTTTTTCTATTTAATTTCAACCGGCGCGCGGTCGAGAGCTCGGAAATATGCTTCGCGTATTTAACAAAGCGGCCAGACGCCGCGCACAAGAGAGCTTTAGATTACTTCTGCGGACTATTACGCGGTAACGTTATTATCAGGAAATAACGTAAACGTTTCGGAGCGTTATTTAACGCGGCCGCGGATCGATCGATCCCGCAGGACGGCTTTGTGCGTTTTTATCGAGCGACGCGCGGGCTGGTTTCATGATAAATTAACATCCTGCACGGTGAACGATGAAACCGCTTTCGAGCCGAGGCTTCCACGGCGCGCGCGCGCCTCGTTCGCTTTTTCCGCGAAATAATCTGGCCCCGAAGATCCAATAAACGCGTTCGAATAAACTTTTCACCGGCCGGTCTGTAAAGGAGATCGTTCATTAAGATCCGAGGCACTGAATCCGCCATAGAAAAATGGATAAGAGTATTCAAACTATTCCGATTGAAACTTCGGCGACGCGTTCCGTTCGCTCTCCTCGAAGTATAACCTCGATGGATCGATACGCTTCGCGATCTGTTTCAATAAACTTTCCATTGTCCGACGTATAAAGAATATCGATGAGTTCATTTAACTCTCACGCTTTTACGGATCTCCTCGTACACGGGAGAGGAATCGATCTCGAATAAAAAACCACGCGATTAACCCGGCACAATTAACAAAGCAACGATTCTTTAGCCACGAATGACATTCGTCAATGCCACGAGGGGCGTGTTTTCACGGTCAATAATTTTTATTGCCTCACGGCTCGGGTGAATCGAATGAAGTTGCCGGCTCATTGCTTCGATCGATGACACCCCTTTATAGCCGGGACCAGGCTTTGTCGCGAACTTTCCCAAGCAAATCGATCCCGGGGACTTCAACTCTTTCGAACTTGGCATCGCGGCGTGTCCCGAACACCCTCGCTTCTTCGAACGTTCACGAAATCCTCGATATATAAAATCTTCACGTGAACTCGCGATACCAGCTGCGTCGAGTTATACAATTATCAATGTTCTCGAGAGAACGAGGATCATTACGTGGTCGTGGCGAAGAATAATTTCATCCCCTGGTGAAATAATCCGATCATCGTCCGACTCATTAACAAACACTTTATCTTCCTGTTTTGGTTTTCATTTGATCACTGACGGACGAACGGACCGATAAAAATAGCCTTGAATTACTTTAAAAAATTATTCGAACGTTCACGAAATCCTCGATCTATAAAATCTTCACGTGAACTCGCGATACCAGCTGCGTCGAGTCATCCAATTATCAATGTTCTCGAGAGAACGAGGATCGTTACGTGGTCGTGGCGAAGAATAATGTCATCCCCTAGTGAAATAATCCGATCATCGTCCGACTCATTAGCAAACATTTTATCTTCCTGTTTTGGTTTTCGTTTGATCGCTGACGGACCGATAAAATCGGCCTTGAATTACTTTAAGGAAATTCTTAGAACGTTCACGAAATCCTCGCGAGAAATTTCACGATACAACCTGCGTCGAGTTATCCAATTATCAATGTTCCCTCGAGACGAGGATCATCGTTGCGTGGTCGCGGCAAAGAATAATTCCATCCCCTGGTGAAATAATCCGATCGTCGTCCGACTCATTAGCAAACATTTTATCTTCCTGTTTTGCGTTTTCGTTTGATCACCGACGAGGGACGGACGGGCCGATAAAAACTGCCTTGAATTACTTTAAGGAAATTCCGTCTAATCGTATAAATCTTGGCGGAACGGTGCTCGACTAACGAGTAACCCGATATCCGTTCTGGGATCTAGTGTCTGGTCTCGTCGTTAGATCCATGATTCAATAAGGAGTACTCTGTCCACCGTCCCGGCCCGTCCCGGCCCGGCCACGCCGCCCGGCAACTTTGTTTAAGTCCCACAGGGTCGGCCACGATAACCTTCGGGATAAGATACTTCCATCGAATAAGTATTTCACCCACGACCGGACGATAAGGGCCGTGGCTGCCTCTCTTACTTCTTGCCTAAGCTCCGCCAATAAATCTCATTAAACGCGCGACGCCCCCTGGGCTGCCTTCGTTCCATCATTATACCGCTAATTCGTGGAAATGGCGCTCTTAAACCTGTGGACGCTGCTAAGGAGAGGGATTAACCCCATTGTCCCGTTGGTTTCCTCGCGATTGCAGTCACTTTTGTATTCCTCCTGATTATTTCCTAGATCTTGATCGCGTCTCGCGTCGGTTCATCTGGGACGCTTGGAATCTTTATTAGAAGTATCGGTTGATAAGATTGGAATTGAATGAAATTAGTGATAGGTTGAGAATAGATAAGCATTAGATGTGTTAATTTGAGTTGATTCTGGTTGGCTGTAAAGTGGAAATAAGTATGATTGAATGTAGATTAATTGATAGGTTGAGAATAGATAAGTATTAGATATGAGTTAGTTTGAGTTGATTCTGGTTCGGTATAAACTGGAAATAAGTACGATTGAATGTAGATTAATTTATAGGTTGAGAATAGATAAGCATTAGATGTGAATTAGTTTGACTTGATTCTGGTTTGGTATAAAGTGGAAATAAGTACGATTGAATGTAGATTAATTTATAGGTTGAGAATAGATAAGCATTAGATGTGTTAATTTGAGTTGATTCTGGTTCGGTATAAAATCGAGATAAGTACGATTGAATATAGATTAATTGATAGGTTGAGAATAGATAAGCATTAGATGTGAATTAGTTTGAGTTGATTCTGGTTTGGTATAAAATGGAAATAAGTACGATTGAATGTAGATTAATTGGAGCTGAATTTGAGATCGATTAGATCTCAATGGTTTCTGATTATGTTTATGTTGGAATTGTAAGTTGCAGTAGCGTTCGCTGAAATCCGGATGATTCGAGACTAATCTGGATCAGCGTTGCGTTAAATTTGAGTTAGATAGAGATTAAATTAGAATTACTTCGGAAACACCGGCCGGCTACGCGATAAACCTTCGAAAACCGAGGGACTGCGAAAGAAACGATTCCCGGAACGATCGGCCCCCGCAGCGGAATACTAAACACGATATACGATCAACGCTCGCACGCAATTAGCCGGCCGATCGCGAGCGGGACTCGGCAGCGTGCAGTTTACCCAGGGCCATTTTAATTTCGTGCCATTACCGGTATTTCATTTTCTCATTACGCCGGTTGTACCCACTGCTGATTAAATTATGAGCGCTCGCTTCGCTCCCGCGAAAACAGAGGAGCGCTCGCCGCTGCATTTCGCCGCTGGTAGGGGACAACGAAACAGAGAACGGAAAAAGGGGTGTAGAAAAAGCCGCAAAAAGCCCGCGCACAGAGGATACAGAACGGCGGAGGATCAAGGGGAGAACAATAGAGAAACAAGGCATATGAAAATACACTGGAAAGAACAAACTGAAGCGAGGAACGGTAACAGGAACCCGGAACAATGAACGAGTGGACGCAAGATAAATTGGAATTACCGAAGAAAGGCAATATTAAAAAACCAATGCAAGACGGCATCGCAACAAGGGAAAAGACGCGGACAATCCGAACAATGAACGAGAATCGATGAACCAGAATTACCTAAGTATAATGGGAATAGCGGAGAAAAGAAACGGGGAGGAGTACAATGGACAAATAAGGCAACATGCGCAGGGAAGAGTCGAAGCAACGAATAATAACAGAAGCACGGGACAATGAACGAGAACTAAGATAAACAAGAATTATCTATGAAGAATGGGAAAAGTTAGAAGAGGAATGCGATGAAAGAAGCCTCCGGAGAGGAGAGCGAGGAACGACGGAACGTAGCGACCGACGAACAGGGGGTTGAAAAGGGGATGAACGGAGAGAGGAAACACACAGAGAGTGAGAGAGAGACGGGAAGAGAGCGATGCGCATCGGTGGATGTACGTTTCCCGAGTGTCATCGGGGCGGCGGAGATTTAAATTGTGCCGGCAACAAAATGGAAATGAGGGTTGTAGAATGGAAAATGGAAGGCGGTATAAAATAGAGAGAGGGTCGAGCCCGGCCGGGTACAACGGTCGGCGTGCCCGCAGGACTCACCTCCGCGGCGAATAATAGTCGCCGGATGCGGCTGTTGTTCCATTTTTGAGTTCGCAGCCATTCGTGTGCCCTTGTTTACGCGGCCGTTCGCCTTTCTACCCCACCGACAACGGGGATGGGAGACAACGGGCCGATGCCGGGCAACGTCTGCGAGACGCGCGCGTCGCCGGCGGACGGAACGCAACGGAGACCGGGAACGGATACGCGGTTACACGTGCACACACGCGCCAATTCCGCGGGAATATGTTCCCAGCCGGCTGATGAATATTCACGTAAATAAGGCGGCGTCCTAACGAGAGAGGCCAGGTTAATGGAAATCCGGGCCAGGTGTACCTGGGAATATGTATGGTGCGGGGATGTTTAAAAGTACAGCTCCTCCTCGATCGTCTGGGCGTTTTCCGTGTGTTCTGCGGTGGTTGGAGGGAACATGGTTGAATGGAATGTTTTATGGTGTTAGGATTGAGAGATTGGAATTAGTGGATTGGGAATTGGTGATTAGGGTTGTAGAGGTTGGTGGGTGGTTGAGATTGGAGGGAAATGTTGTTTCAAGTCAATTAAAAGGGTCAGTTTTCTATGTGTTCTTTGGTGGAAGGAGAACGTTTTTTAAGTGGAATGTTTTATACTGTTAGGATTCAGAAGTTAGGATTGAGAGATTAGAATTAGTGGATAGCGAAATAGTGATTAGGGTTGTAGAGGTTGATGGGTGGTTGAATTGGAGGGAAATGTTTCAAGGCAATTAGAGTCAGAGTTTTCTACGTGTTCTATGATGGAAGAGGAACGTTTTTTAAGTGGAATGTTTTAAGCTGTTAGGATTGAGAGATTGATATTAGTGGATTGTGAATTAGTGATTGAGGGATTATAGGGGTTGATGGGTAGTTGAGATTGGAGGTAAATATTGTTTCAAGTCACTTAAAGGAGTCAGAGAAACCAAAATTCGTTCGGATCGCGGAGGATTAGATCTTTCAAAGTTCTTCCTGATAATCACTGAGGAACCTATAGAAGCTAGCCATTTGAAAGACAGTAGAGACAGCGGTTCTTCCAATCTACTCTACAGTCTACAGAAGATTCGAATTAATCTAAAGATCCCAGTAGAACCACTATAACGCACCGTGAATGGTCTCATCGTTCCGGTTATCAAAAAGCGTCCGTAAGATCCAAGGAACTCTAATGAATCCCCATCCTTCAGTGCATTCCGAAGAAAACGAAAAGAAACCTTCTCTCTCGACCAAACAATTCCTTAACAAAATTCCCCCATTATCTCCGCGATTCGCGCAAAGTCAGCGAACGCCGGGATACATTCCATTTACTTCAAACATTCCCGTTTAATAGCGTTAAACTTCTCGCTCGCCGGAGAGTAGCAGTCCACTCGAATATTTCTACTTTTTCCGGCATTGTCCGCTTCCATTTCACGGTGAAGGCAAACGAATGAAAGTGTTTGGACGCGACACGGCGCGCGGAATACCGTGCAGCCGGGGGAACGAAGAAGATCGACGCGACAGTGTTAATTCAATTCCAGAATTCAATTAAGCGCCTTTCCTGTCCCGCCGAGGCCGCTATTATATTTCTTTTCCGACACGTTTCTGGCAGCAACTGGAACGCAAACCGGCCCGATAAAACGCAAATGGTTTCACGGGTCGGCCGACGAGACCGTTGCGCGCGAGCGAGCCGGCCGCCCCCGGTGGGAACGGATTTAAAAAAATAATACGGGCAAACGGACGGGGCCGGATATATCGTTTGTTTCCCGGAGTCGAGTATCCAGAGACGCTGCAGCCGACGGTTGAAGGAGATATAAAGATCCTGGCCCGGCATAGAATTCGCGATTCCCTTCCGCGCAGATGGTACGAAATGATCCTTTTCACTTCGCATTATATACTGCAGCCACTCCTCGGCTACCCCGCCGAAAAACCTGCGCGTATTTCGTTGTCGAACTACGGCCGCCCGTAGATTCACGGAGACCTGCAATTTTCCGGAACGATTCTCTCTGTCGTCGTGTTATCGAGATCGACGAGAATATTTTCAATGGCGAGATGTTTCTCAGACTGCTCTAGGAATCATTCGATTCGATGAAGGGGTAGATTGGGTAGGGTGTGGTGTTAATGTAAGACAGGGGTTGCTTCCTTGTGTCTTCGCGGAGCTGGGACCTTTATTGCCGAGCGATCGGGAAGGAAACTACGTTAGCTAGCGAGCGTCCCCTAAGTTATTCCCGAAGCTACCACCAGAGGACGGGTAGGGTAAAGAAGATCGTTAAGAATTGAAGAATCTTACATGAGTAATATACTAATATTCAAAGCTTAGTGATTTATTCAAGATTTTAGTTAAAAACTTTATCTCTGAATAGTATAAAAGCTAGGACACTTAACCCTTTGAACTCTGTAGGCTCCAATATTGCACCAGTTAATGGAATCTTAAAGAAACCATCCTAAAATTATTCGATTTTCCGCACATCCAAATTTACTGAGAAGGAAAATAAAAAATCGAAGAAATGTTATAGCATTTCTCATTTTCGCTGGGAATACTATAAAAATTAGTCTCAGTTACTGATAGATTACAAAACAACCTGAAGTGCTAAGGGTTAATATTCTACTCGAGATTCTCATCGAAAAACTCGATCACAGACGAAGAGTCTCAAACACCTAAGAGTAATTAACTATCAATGGATATAGTCTGAATTCCGTCGACGATTCCGGTAAATGTTATAACATTTTTCATTCTCGCTAGAGATATTATAAAAATTAATTGCAGTTGCTGATAGATTACAAAACAACCTGAAGTGCTAAGGGTTAATATTCTACTCGAGATTCTCATCGAAAAACTCGATCACAGACGAAGAGTCTCAAACACCTAAGAGTAATTAACACTAAGTTCACGGGCATTTATTGTACAGTTTATTCTATTGTTCCTGGGGAAATTGATATTCGTTCATTTAAATTTTGGAAATTGTAGATGTAGAAATAGACAGTCAATATTCATGTTCGTATAATTGGATCAACGAAAACCGATTAAAACATTAACCAAATAATGTTTCTAAAATTCAATCTGCGTCAAATCGATGCGTTCCGTAAACCTAGTGTTAATAACTATCAATGGATATCGTCTGAATTCCGACAATTCCAGCAATTGGAAAGAGAACAAGAACCTAGACAGTTCCGTTGTCAAGAATGCTGATTCAATGCACATCAAACAACGGAGAGATCCCCGAATGCGATGGAAGGTTTTGCATAAGGACCGATAATCTGGGTTTCCATCGTGGTACATTTACGAGACTTCCGTGGGCCAGCAATCTGCTTCCATTTCCTCCTCGGACCGTCCCCGACGCCTGGCCGGGCGATCCGTGTTCGAAAGTAAATGCGCCCTCTTCGCCCTTCCTCCGCGGCCGCTTAGTTAGTCGGAGAGCTGCTCCGATCCGGAGGGTGCTCTCGCAATTCCGTCGTTTCTGGCGGCGAGTGCGCGCAACCCCCGGACTCCGGGCCGGACCAATGGCCGGACTCTCGCAAATAGGCTCTTGCCCGACCGCCGGTCTAATGCCCGGGGATTTTGAAATGTGATACGTAGGAAATCGGCGCACCGCTAATACCTTATGCCTCTCGTTTACAAAGGACCGCGAGGAATTCATCGGGGAAACCCGAAGATACACCCTGTCCCCATTGTCCCGGTCTCACGCGAATAATCAGCCGGCCGGGAATTGATGGGCGAAAGGATTCCCCCGAAGATCGTTTGACGTGCCCGGTATTAATTGGACGAAGTGCATCGGCGATTCGCCTTTGGAATCTTTGCCCGTGACTAGGCAACGTTATCGCACTACCAATTCTCCCCGTCGCTTAGAGGCATTCCATTATCAGTTAATGGAAAGAAATTTCATGTAAAATGCAATCCCCCTCATCTCCGCTCTCGATCTTAACCGCTCTAGCCACTTTAATTCACTCGAAATAAAGCGACTCTACGGCGAGATAACTCGGAAACTTTCCTCTAACTTCTCTAAATCCCAGGACGCATCGTGATCGGTTCCCCAATGAGGACCGACCGAAACAATGAACTCTAAATATTTATTCCACGATCCGCGGGCGACGCGGAAATTGTCAATTATCCCGATCGGCGGATCCTCTTTCAAGATCTCATATTCTTCCGTGCGACATGCGGAAAAAGGCCGGGACCCGTGGCGGGGGTCGAGGGGGAATAGAAATCTGGCTGCCTTTGAGAGCGGGCCGCTCGCAATCATATCCCCAATGCCGTTTTTCGTTCGCGTAGCTATCAGCGGTACCCGGCCGCGGCACAAACGTTTGCAGAAATTGCGAAGCTACCGACCTGCGCGCAGACACAGCAACGAATAAGACGGGATACACAAATGCGCCGGGTCTCTTATCCTCCCTGCCGACCGTAATCTTCCGCGAGATAAACCAGCCTCGCTACCGCCGCCACTTTCAGCCCGAGCCACGGCAACGTGTCCCCCGTTCCGCGGAGCGGGTCGCCGAGGACACCTGGCCAGATGGTATTAGCGTTACGAGCCACCGGGACAATGGTCCTGCGCGGTAAATTAACAAATGAATTAAAAGCGCCCCCGCCTCTGGATAGGAGCCGAACAATTGCGGTTTCGGTCGCGTTCGTTGGTCACGTACGCGCCGGGACGGGCGCGCCGGCCGGTCCGGCTTGTTTCTTCTTTTATCAATTACCTGCGAACGAGTTTAACGCTCGCAGCCACCGGGAACGAACGGAGATGCACCGTCAGATAAATTGACAAATGTTTATCTCGAAGCTTCTCTCGCTCCCCCCGCCCCCCCTCCCCAACAGGTTCCCTCGCGATGTCGGCGCGAGAGGTAAATCTCGGTTAACTTCGGCGAATTCCCGCGCGCGGCAGAATTAAATGCATCGAACTTCCCCCAGATTTATTACAATGCCGGAGAACTACGATTCTTCCTGAGTTAACTTCCCTCGGATCTTCGTGGGAACGCCGGAACGACCGTTATAACGGAGCACCGGGCGGGATTGAAATCGCCCGGGCAACGACTTTTCGGTATAGAGATACGACGATTAAAGGGATTCTAAGCGCTCGCTAATGGATTCCTAATTCCTGGCTGATTTCTTTTTCGGTGGTAGGAGTCCTGCCGTTCGGTCAATCTTTTGGAAAGGATTCGATCGATTCGATCAACTCGGTATTTCATTGCAATCAGCTGATCATACATTTTGATATTAACCCTTTGCACTCGGCAGGTGACTCTCAGTCGCCACTTGATTTCCTACAGTGAAGCTATAAAGTTTGATATTTAAAAAAAGAAAAAGAAAAAACAATGGTACAAAACGTTTATAAAAAGCGTAACGTTACCCGATTCTAACGTGGTCGTTGTCGCGATTCTTTCTTTCTCTCGGGGTTCAAGTGAACGATCCATCGATCGGGTAACGAGAATCAATAGCAGCACCATAGCCGTCGTACAAAATGAAATAATATATAAGCATATATTGAAAACAAGCGAGTTATTTAAAAAGAACGTATAAAAAAGAGATCACAATCAATCACAAACACAGAGAAGTTAATCATTATAATGCCATCTCGTAGAAGATCTACAGTCGTGTAAGTGGTAGGCACGTTAGAACTGAAAAATGAATATTTTACACGTCGTATCCAAAATCTTAGATTACTACGTGTATAATATATCTGTGCAACCCCTCCTTTTCCCCATAAAAAACAAACGAGTTTTTATTATACTTCATGTAATGCATCAATCTGAGAAATATTGACGTAAAATAGCTTTGTCCGTCGATTCGCGTGAATTTCTCGTCGAGTTGGTTCTATAAAATATCGTCTTCGTCTCATCAAAAAATGTTGAAATATTTCTAGTGAAAAACTTCGAAAATATGCTGTAAATATTATCGATTATTCCAGCAAGGTTCTCAAACAAACGTCTCAATGTTCGTCAGAAATTCAAACCCAAGATCCAGAGCATCCTTATCGAGATCATTACTAATTCCGCGCTCCGAGCACTCTGTCGTGTACCTTGTTTTCCACCGACTATGTTCGGTAGTTAAACTAGTACGTCGCACGCCGAGTTAACTTTGTGCGAATTTTTAGGTTTGTGAAGTGGACTGTATTTACTTGTGAAAATCAGTGTAGTGACTCGAAATATGTTCGATGCTCTCTATTTGCTTGTTTGACTATTTGTTTCCAACTATGATTCTCGACTCCCTGGGCCTCCCAGAATCGTCTTCGACGACACCTCCGCAATGTCGTCTTCGCGGGGGTGAAGACGTTCTGGTTGGCCCTTTTCGATCTGAAATGGTTGTGGAAGGGAGACACAGTCCCTTCCCTTCTAGTCTTCCTAGTTGCTAAAGTTAATAACTAATTCGTCCCGTTTGCAATCGCCGACCGTGGCAGGTAAAAAGCAAGAAACGCTTGGCCTTAGTAACACATGCTAACGGACGGGCAAGAGAGTTAAAAATACTGGTGACTGGACACCAGATGTAAACAATAGGCAAAGAAAATCTACAGCAATAATCGCGGGCCTTATGGGTTCAGGGATTTATGGCTGCCACGGTCCCTTCTCGTAATACCGTAAGGACGATTGCAAGTTGTGAACGGGACGAAGGCTCCTATTATTCCGAAAAAACTACCAAATGTACAATAAGCCTTAGAAAACATAAAAGGTGTATACAAACTAAAAAGTACGATGGTTCTAAGGGGTCGGAGGAAACGTTAAGGCTGTAAGTGGCCTTAACACACTCATGCGCCCCATAAACAGTTCCCGGTCCCCGCGGCGATTGTTTTTCGGCCGCGCGAACGGTCCCCGGCGCGAATTAATGAAATTTACTTGGCTGAGTGCGCCCGGGCGCGGCGGGATCGATCTCAGAATTGAGAACGCGCCGCGGCGGGACGCGCGCAAAACAACGCGGACGTAATTGCCGTTACGATCCGGCGGACACGGGGGCTCGAAGGCGAATTAGCAAATTAATTAAAAGCACTTGGCCGGGAATCCAAACACAATCGTGGCCCCCCGATGGTTTTTCGGTCACGTAGCCGGCTCACATCCACCTTGCCGACCTCCGTTTCCATCAGCGCGACCGACCTGCTTCTACGCCGATCCTCTCCGTGTCCCGCAAGCCCCTCAGCTCGAAGGAGCGCGGCGAGCTTGGAGGCAGATGCGCTAAATAGCCCGCAGGGAAACCGAAACGCCTCGCCTCCGTCGCCATGAATGTAGCTCGAGGGTGCATTTTATGGGGCAACGTTCAGCCACCCCGGCGACCTTTACCCTGGCCCTCCTCCGCTTCGCCCTCGTTCAACCCTGCGGAAGGTTGACCTGGAACCCGTCTCTCGTTCTCAGATCAATCATCCGACCTCTCGTTTACGAGCAAGGGATCCCGACCATCGAACGTCGCCTCGACGTAGACGGAGGAATACAGTTTCGGGGCGAACCTCTTCGTCCATCGGTCTTTCAATGATTCTCTTGGTACTTTGCTTTCGGGGTTTACTTTTAGCTTGAACTCTGAACGTTAGGTTGGAAGGTTTGTGTAACGTTAGAACTACAGAGGATTTGAGACGATCGATGTGTAATTCTTGTAAAAATTGTAGGGGTAGATTATTCTTGGCTTCGTCAGACATTCGTTATAGTATTCAACGGAAGCTATTTATTTTGAAGATCGTTTCGAGTGGTCGATGCTTTCAAGATATGAATAATTGCGGAACGAGGGAATCGGAAACTCGTTGAGATTGAAATTGTAAGAGATTATTCTTGGTTTCGTCAGACATTATAGTATTTAATGGAAGATATTTATTTTAAAGATCATTTCGAGTGTTCGATGCTTTCAAGATGTTAATTATTTGGAAATAAGGGAATTGGAACCAGTCATTTTAACTGCTGCGGTAGTTCTAGTAATTTTGTTATTCCAGTGAGAAGTGAATGGAATTTATGAGGATTTTTTTAAGATTCTAGGAAGATTTAGTGTTGAATAGTGGAGTTGTTTAATGTAGTTCGAGCTTCTGTTCGATTATTAACCCTTTGCACTCGGAAGTTTTTCGCTAGAAATATTTGAACATTTTCTGATGAGATAAAGACAATATTTTGTGAAACTAACTCGAAGAGAAATTATACGTACATTGAGGAACAAAGCTATTTTATTTCAATATTTTTTAAATTGATGATTTAGATAAGGTATAATATTAAATATCAGATTTTATAGTTTTACTGTGTCAGACCAAATGGTGACTGAGAGTCTCCTCCCGAGTGCAAAGGGTTAAAATTGAATATGTTCTCTGCTGATATAAAGATCTGGAAGCAATAGATCATACATGAAGTATTAAATTTCATGGTTAGCATCAAAAGTCTAACAGTGTTCTATATATAGGATAAGGATTTATCTAGTCGTAACTCATGATTGAATACGAGACTAATCTCCGAATACATCCGATACCTACGTCATAGTTAAAACAATGATTCACAACATGTGTATATCAACTGTCCACTAATACGGGTTCATATATTTCCTGCGACTGTATAAACACTAGTCAGCTGTACATACGAACAGTATAAGCAACCCCTTGACACGTGCGATCCACGCCGGCCGCGTGTGGTTTATGGTCAGTTGATCTACTAGCATCCGAGATAAGCACCCAGTTCGTAAGACATTACAGCTATACAAATTTCAATTCAACTCTGTACATCAGTCAACCATCTTTCGTTAACACTAAAACGACTGGATGATTCAAAACGACCAATTCCTAATTTCTCCTTTTACAACTCCTGCAAAGCTACAGATGCTTCTTTAAGAAATGATCAATGAAACTGATTTAGTAATAGACTAAAATATAAATCAATTGAAATCTGAATAAATCCACAATCATAGCTTTTATAAAGAAACTTTGAAAAGACGGTTGTGCTCGATAATTCTAATATTGAAACGCAGACATGTTTAATTACAATTTAGTCGATAGACTAAAATACAAACCAATTGATATCTGAATAAATCCACAATCATAGCTTTTATAAAGAAACTTTGAAAAGGTTCAAGTGCTCGATAATTGTAATATTGAAACGCAAACACGTTTAATTACAATATACTCGATAGAATTCTCATGCAACATAACACTCTATTCAATTCAGGTTTAATAAAAAAACTGAATCAATAAACCAAAGAATCTATAAACACTGAAATACTCTGTCAATATTTGCAATGAATAAGAACTCACACGACCGCAGATCAATCTGCTTCCCCCAGCGATCATCCCTAATCAAATGACCCCACCAAGCCAGCAAATAAGCGATCGCCAGTGCATCGAGCGACCGCGCAGAAATTCCGCCGCGCAACAGTTTAATAAAGCGAATAATATTCATCGCGGTAACGCTAACAAAGGGCGCGGCAAGTTGCGCGCATCCCCGGGCTCGTTCCGCGGAACGATTCCTATCTAAAAGAGTTTCAGTCCTCGTAGACGTCGCCGCCGCTGGAAAAATGATCGTCTTACGGCGCGCGGTCGAGCTCGATTTACACTAAGGAATTTCCGGCGCTAACGCGCGATAAGCAGCTCCGCGGACAATTAAACAATTCTTAATTATTCGATGAAGATACCGCGGTTTTACCGCTTGTTGTTCGGCGGCGCTTATCTGCCCGGGACTAGGTGGTAATGCACGACGGTCATTTTTAACGGTTAACGAGATCTTCCTCGTCGGCGGCGTCTTGGGGGCGGGGAAAAAAGGAGAAGACGAGCGGCAAAAAAGGAGCACGAAGGAGCAGGGGAAGAAGAAACAAAGGACGCGAGGAGGAACGGGAAGGACGGGCTGGAAAAAGGGAAGGAAGACGGGAAATATTGTTTCGCGGACAGCTCCCTGTTGTCCCGCGTCCGCGAGGCTAAAAAGAGCACGATAAGGCTAGCCGAGGACTCTCTTATCTCGCTTGATATTCGCCGGCGTTGCTCGTAATGCCCGGCATTCGGGATGTCTCGGGAATCTCCGCCCGCCGTTTCCCGGGCGACATTTTCTCGCGTTCCTGTAACGAACGTTACGTCCGGCGATGAAAAATAAATGCTCGCGAAGATACCCCGGCCGTTTCACTACTCGGGGAGGAAAGTAACTCGGCCGGATGAGAATTAATTCATTAACTAGTCCGTGTATGCTCTGTTCGAGGTGCAAACCTTTGGGACAACGGGTTTAGCTTTGATCGGGGTTCGGCGGGATTTCTTCTCTGTATTAAATTCAGTTAGGTTCCGGTCGAAATGCGCTCCGGCTCTTGGCTCTGCCTTTCCGGTGTCCTCCGGGACGGGAAACTTATTTTATAGGGGAAATAGTGGGACAAATAGTGCTCTCGTGAATTCGAGAGCTGCACTGTACTCTTGGAAATATCTTTTTGCTGTGGTTGATAACGTTTCGAGTATTATGTAGTAATTACTTTGTCGAGGAATTACTTTCTTCGAGAATATAGTATTAGAAGCATGAGAGTACTATGTTCTTTGAGATTCTCTGAAGGTAGAGGCTACTCGTGAATTCGAGAGCTACCACTGTACTCTTGGAAATATCTTTCTGCTATGGTTAATAACGTTTCGACTATTAAGTAGTAATTACTTTTCTCGAGAATATAGTATCAGAACCATGAAAGCACTAAGTTTGAGATTCTCTGAAGATAGAGACTACTCGAGAATTCGAGAGCTACCACTATACTCTTGGGAATGCTATCTTCTTGCTATGGTTAATAACGTTTCGACTATTATGTAGTAATTACTTTGTCGAGGAATTACTTTTCTCGAGAATATAGTATCAGAACCATGAAAGCACTAAGTTTGAGATTCTCTGAAGATAGAGACTACTCGAGAATTCGAGAGCTACCACTATACTCTTGGGAATGCTATCTTCTTGCTATGGTTAATAACGTTTCGACTATTATGTAGTAATTACTTTGTCGAGGAATTACTTTCCTCGAGAATATAGTATTAGAAGCATGAGAGTACTAAGTTCTTTGAGATACTCTAAAGAGGCTACTCGTGAATTCGAGAGCCACCACTATACTCTTGGAAATATCTTTTTGCTATGGTTGATAACGTTTCGACTATTACATAGTAATTACCTTGTCGAGGAATTACTTTCTTCAAGAATATAGTATCAGAACCATGAGAGGAAGTACTAAGTTCTTCGAGATTCTCTGAAGGCTACTTTAATCGCGGAGTACGGCAGTTAGGGGGTGAAAAACGGACACAGTTCGAGGTGCGAAGATCCAGGAAAAATAGCTCGATTTAAGGGGTTGCCCAGCGCGAAAAAGGGGCGGCGGAGGGCGAGCAATCACGGCGAGGCAGCAGCGCCGAAGTTTTCGGCGGTGTAAAACCGTGAAGGGCATAGAACCGCGCGAGGAGAGGGACTGCCGACAAGCGCGGGGACGCGGCGCATAATTTATGCGATCATAGATGTAATCGCATTTGAATATTCACAACTATGCGCGTCGCCGGAGCTGGTAACTTTATAATTACCAAGTAAATTACCTTTCCACCGGCGCTCGCCGACCCTTCTTCCTCCTTCCGACGGTCCTTCCACCCCTTTCGCCCCGGCCGCCGCCACGTACGGGGAACAACCGGCCCCCAGAGGGCGGGGTGGATCCAGCGGGGGGGTGGGAATTTATTGAAAATTAAGTCCGATTTTATCGCGCGGAAACTTTCCAATTTTCTACGGTTACTTTCGCGTTCTATTTCGACCGGCCGGCGAAGAATTTGCGACGGGGCCGCCCTGCGCTTAATAAACGTCAACCACCCTGATTATGCCTTCTTCCCGACTCGATCCGGCAGTTTCTCAACGCGTGAATCTTTCGCGAAGCGTACGGAGGAAATCCGCGACTCTGGTTTTCCCTTCGTGTCGGAGGAAGCATTGAATAATTAGATTTTGAATATTAACGGATAGATTCTTCGTTATATTAATTGGACTATCGATGGTGATTAACCATTACAAAACGAAAACGGGAAAAACTTCAGAATTGTATTATTCATACGAATAATTTTTCCCTTCGTGTCGGAGAAAGCATTGAGTAATTAGATTTTGAGTATTAACGGACAGGAAGATTCTACGTTATATTAATTGGACTATCGATGGTGATTAACCATTACAAAACGGTACACGGGAGAAACTTCAGAATTATATTATTCATACGAATAATTTTTCCCTTTGACGTCTACAAAGTGGATGAAGTATCTGAAAACAACGGAGAAAGTAAGATCAACTCTTCTGAATGTACCACTCGAAGAAAAACTGAACTTACGTCGAGCGGATGTTATTCGACATAATGGCTCTTGAAATTTCTAACCAAATGGGAGTACCAAAAAGAGGAAAAAAGGAGGTTGGAATCCGATAGAAGTTCGAGCCGTCAGTATCAGGTACACATCTCGAGGATCATTTTTCTGCTCGATTGGGACGTGGAGAGGGGCCACCGGGTGGGGGAGGCAAAGTCGATTTCGTTCTTCCCGGTTGCGGAAGTTTAACCGCAGCGGGCACAGGGCGTTGGCGTGAACTGAGCGTGATGTATAGGAGGCGGAGGAACGGGCGTACACAAAATACGTACTCCCTTAATGGAATACAAACTTCCGCTAACTATTGTAACGAAATTATCTGAAAACTGTCGGCGGTGGGGGGTAGGTTGGCACTGGCGAACGGGAGGGGAAAGGGGGCGGACGTGTGTTAACACGAAAGTAATGCACGTTTCGGTGCATTACGTGTTTTACCGGGTGCCATAAACGATGGCCTGGATGCGGAATAGTTGGAACTCGTAACGGCACAATGGGAAAGTACCGAAAATGGACGGGACTGTCGGGGAACCTCCGGGGCTCGCGAAATCGAGTTCCCTCTTGGAACGATCGCGAATTCGGCCGGGAATCGATGAACGTTTCCAATTAATTTCTGCCCTTAATGCTCGCCTTCGTATCGTAGAAATTCGGGTACGAAACGTTCCTAAATAACCGCTTAATGAACGTTCGTATAGAGAATTTAGGAATTCTGTTAGAGAAGTTTCGAATATGTCTTATTACTTCTATTATTTCTATTTCGTGTATTGTTTCTGTAATCTTTCCATTAGGAAAATAGAGGAATTAGCGATAGACCTTAATGATAACGCTAGGAAACTGATATCAGAAAGAATGGGAATCGATCGCAACAATAATACCAGAACTAACAAGAAACCGCAACGACGTACAAATCGATACAGAAACATCCACACGCGCGCCTTAAGCGCAGAAGGCGTTCAATAAAAAGGATTTGCTTACCGCTAACCGAGTCCGACATTATCAGCCATTTGATTGAAATCCATAAACCCCGCCAAGACAGTTAATACCGCAGAAAACCCGGGCGTCTCACTCTTCGCCGGTGAACGAGGTCTAAATTTTCACCGGACCATTAATTTTAAATTCCTCGATTACGTCCGGGCCACGAAGCGCCTCGTCAACAACACGGCCACGAACCGTGACTCGCCTATCCCCCGTGATATGAATACTCCCGTAGAAAACGTAGCGCCGCTACACCGGGAAAAACGAGGAATTGATATATGTAAAATCCCATATCATCAGTGAAGGGTTAATTAAAACCGGATTCCCTCGGACATAAAAGGAGAACCGAAAAACCGAGGAAAAACGGAGAGGAAGGGAGGAAACGGCAGGAAGAATGAGACGGTTAGAAAAAGCGAGAAAGAGAGAGAGAGAGAGAGAGAGAGAGAGAGAGATTAAAACGAGCTGACAGTTTAATTAAAACTGTAGAAGAGTTCCAAAGAGCGCGTAACAAGGGGGATAGCATTAAATCGGCGGAACGGCGCCGCATAAGGAAAAGAATCCCGTAAAATCGAAGCTGCCCGACCGTTGCCGCGCGAACGTAGAACGATTCCGCGCGTAAAAGCGCCGCTAAAGACCGCCCGTTACATCCCGACTTCGTTCCAGCTACGAAATCCGGGTAAATAAGACCGCCGGGCCCTCGGTTTATCCGGAGCCCGACTCGAACGGAAGCGAAACGAGTCTCTTTTATCGACAGACACATCCCGAAACCTCCGCTTTCGCCGGCGAATTTTACGACAGCGGCCGGTGGCTCTGTGTTTCAGCTTTTATCGATCATCTTTCGGCGTGTCTCCCGCCGTGTATTTATCCGCGGACAGGCGATAAAAGAGCCTGAATTTATTTATAAGCGACGATCCCCCTCGAGGAAACCGCGATTCACGGTGCGAGCGACTACGAAATCCTCTTTGCCGGTCCTCGTTCATCAATTATATACACCGCCTGACTGTTATTCGCGTTTCCCGCGGCGAGCCGCGGCTAATTCGCTGTTCGACGGAATAATGGAGAGCAACGGGCGGTTCTCCTTCGTAAAACACGGGAGAAACCGGGGATGCAGTCGGTGTCGAAGTATCGCGATATCGGCTCTGATCCCAGAAACAGTTTCGGCTTCTCGGAACTGCTATTATATCCGCTCGATAACCGTCATTTTTCGATTCTACATCGAGTCCCGGTTTCATAACTGTTATTTCAGCGTCCGTGTCCGTTGTTACAACGCGGAGCCGAGCCATAATCGATGCAAAACTGAAAATGCCCGTTGTGGAACCGACGGATTCGCGTCTGTTACAGATATCTTTCGGTTTTCATAACTGTTTCAATCGGAATCGGCGCATAGACGCTCGGCGCGGTTATTTTCGGAGCAGTTTCGGCGTCTAGTTGACAGTTTTCGATCGGCGGAGAAGGGAATGGCCCGTCGAATCGATGAATTCCGCGTGCGACCCGCTGAATGGATCATCCCGAAGGATTCCGAAGGGTTTTCTACATATTTTAGCACGATTCCGCGAGAGAACAGCGCGGAGCGCAATTTCGAAGCAGTTTTAGTGTCTAGTTGACAGTTTTCGATCCGCGGAGAAGGGAATGGCCCCTCGAATCGATGAATTCCACGTGCGACTCGCCGAACGGATCATCCCGAAGGATTCCGAAGGGTTTTCTACATATTTTAGCACGATTCCGCGAGAGAACAGCGCGGAGCACAATTTCGAAGCAGTTTCGGTGTCTAGTTGACAGTTTTCGATCCGCGAGGAAGGGAATGGCCCGTCGAATCGATGAATTCCGCGTGCAACCCGCCGAACGGATCATCCCGAAGGATTCCGAAGGGTTTTCTACATATTTTAGCGCGATTCCGCGAGAGAACAACGCGGAGCGCAATTTCGTATTAACGTGAAATCCGCATCGAGGCGTGCACGTGCTCGCGCGTCTATGCGCGCCCCTCTCGCTCATTATGTGTCCGACGTCGTTATATAAACGGTTATACCGGGGTAATTGCCGAGTTGTCGTCCTGGGGGAACGGAAGGAGCCGGAACGAAGCGCGGATGTTAATTAGCCGACGACGGCTGGATTAAAGGAATCGACGCGTGTGAGGAGCCGCGACGGGGTTCTAGATAACGGGAGATGTTACGTCAACTTGTGAACTTGCTACTCCCTTTATGGTGTTCTTTCACCTAATTATACTTGAATTTCTTTGGAACCGTTGTGTTTAATGGGATACTGTTGTTTACTCTACTTCGTCGATTTAACCCTGTGTAGGCCCATGTCACTTTCAAGTCACATGTCAGTATTGGAATCTTGTTGATTTATTTCATTTTGCGCTCAAAGTAGTGAGTAAAATTAAGTAATCGGTTAACTTGTACTTTTATACGCTCAGGTGTGGAATTTTTACGTCATTGTAGCTTGAAAGTTACAAAATATACTCGTTCGATGAAATTATTGAAACTATTGAATACATTGTGAACTCGTATTCATATGTGGATATTTATTAATTTTCTACTGCATAGATTTTGTTATGATCACGAACAAAAATTCAGTCTATGGAGGGTTAACAAGAATGAATGTTGTTCATTACCCACGGATCAAAGCAAACAACTATTTTGCTATTATCAATGTATTATCTTCAATTGAAATTTCCACCTCAAGTAGAATGGAAAATGTTGTATTTCTTACAAATTGTCGATAGTAAAATATTACAGCTTAGTAACGAAAGTAAATAGTACACCAAGGGGTTACCAGAAAGAACTTCTCCAAAATATTCTCGAACGTGAATAAAAATTTGAAACCCGGTACCTTGAAAGTTACAAAATATACTCGTTTGATGAAATTATTGAAACTATTGAGTACATTGTTAACTCGTATTCATATGTGGATATTTATTAATTTTCTACTGCATGGATTTTGTTATAATCACGAACAAACATTCGGCCCATAGAGGGTTAACGGAGTTCTCGCTTTGCCGAAGGTACCTTCGAATTCGATAGAAAAAGTCAGTGACATAGAGGATCCTAGTTTCTCAGTTATATATCAAATGAGCGCATAAATTGCTCGAGATAGGAGTCGCGGGTTTAGAAGCACGAAATTTGAACGTAGAGGTATTTTAATTGGCGGAGACTTTTACGGCGGCAGGAAGAGCTAAAATTGAATCGTAATAAAAGAGGGTCGTAGAAAGCTCCGACTGTTGGTAGAAAGCTCGATCGGCAATAAAAGGGTTCTAAAATGTTTGTCGATGGCGTCCGAGCCGCGCGACTGGTTCGATCTGCCGATCCCGCGGCGCGGGCCAATGACATCCGCTGAAATCGAGGAATTATTCCGTGCCATTTCTCGCGGGGTTCACTCTCCCCGTTGTAATTGAGATGCGAAATAATAGCGGGGAAGGCGGATGCTTCGTGTTATATTCTCTGCAGATTCCGGGCTGGTAATCGGACGTTTTGCCGAGCAAACATGGTTGGAATTAATCGCGAAATGCTTCGGGCTTCGACGCCGCGGCCCAAACAGTACGCTGAAATTGGACTACGGATAGATTGACTGTAATCGTTGCGCTTTCTCTCTGCGAGATGTCGCCGGTTTCTTGCTGCCTTAACACTTTCACGTCGCGGTTCACGAAAATTTTCTTCTCCGTCGCCGGAACTTTTTGCAAAGTTCGTTGAAATGTACAACTGTAAAATATAAAATTTATTACGAAATAATGAACTTAGCTGCTTTTTATTAAATGATACGTGTAATACGTGTAATTTCCAATAGCACGTTGAGGTCCCCGCAAATAATAAACGGGATGCAAATGGCACCACGTTCGTGTCACCGGACGTGAAAGTGTTAATCGAAGAGACAAACTGATCAATGAAGGAAACGTTTATAGATTATACAGCATTATACAAGTGACTAATGAATAACATGGTGAAATACTTGGTGCCTTCATACATTTGTATTTGGATTTATCTTACTCGATTCACTTCTATTCTTGATTCTTAATATATTAACCTTTTAGCTACCGCGATTTGAGATTGAGTTTTTGCGCAATTACGTTAAATTAGACTATGATATGCACAACTATCGATGACGGAAGAATATTGCCGTTATAGCGACGCATCATTCAAGAAGATGATACCCCAGAAAACCACTATGGCGCATCGTAATATAAGATGACGTAAGCGAAAGCCATTGTGGCGCGTCGTATCAAAGAGGTTAATCTTCTATGCGATATTTTTATAGTCTCCTTAGATGTCCACGGGTTTTACAGGTATCTCATTATCATGCCCATTAATTGCAGAGTGTAACTAGAGACAAATCGCAAGAGTAATGGAAAGCAAGAGAGACATCAATCTTCATAGTCTCAGCGTTCGTTTAACATTATCCGTGCGAGCAACCCTCTCCCCGCGACGGACGTAGCACGGTGGGGACGGTG
Source organism: Nomia melanderi (assembly GCF_051020985.1). Taxonomy (NCBI): domain Eukaryota; kingdom Metazoa; phylum Arthropoda; class Insecta; order Hymenoptera; family Halictidae; genus Nomia; species Nomia melanderi. The sequence continues at coordinate 36,984,876 of NC_134999.1, forward strand.
CGAGCCCCTCTACGGGTAAAAAGGAACATCGGGAGCTAATTGTCACACGCTGGCCGATCACTTGTCACTCGGTATCCAATAGTCGTAGCGCGAGCTCTATTCCGGGGATCGTTCTTCCAATCACGCGCCACGAGAATCGCGTCGAACGGAATCTATTTTCAGAGATAACGATGCTAAGAGTGTGAAATCTGCACAGAGAGGATATTTATTGTATCGTTGAAGCTCGTTCGATCGAATCTAGGAAATCCGATCGATGTCCAGGTACGTGAAACGCGTATGAGAGGCGTCGGTGGCGTATCAGTGAAGTGAACTCCTTGTTCGCAGTGAATATTTTTGGCTCGCCGTTTCCTGGCTCCTCGTGAACGGACTCGCGGCCGTCCACGCGGGACATCGTGGCGATCGTCGCGAAGAATGGGTCGTCAGGCTCGAGGGCGGGCCTCGAGTTTCGTCGCTCTTGGCCCTGCAGTCTGGTTACAGGCATCTTGGACCGGTGAGTGGTCGTTTCCCCGGAATTCAATGGAGAAAATCATTGACGGTCTGTACGTGTTTGCCAACACTGGAACTACCGTACCAGTCGGAATCACTGGTTTCGAGTTTTTTGTTTAGCAATTATTGATACCTTCGGAGCATTGAATGTTCGAAATGATTTTGAAAATAGTTTCATTTGGGTACTATAATGGATGCCTGAAGAAACTGACGATAATCTATTGTTACAGTTTTTATAGGAATTGCATAGTAATCGTATTAAATGCTCGGTAGTTCTAGTGTTAAGTGTCCACTTTGAGGTAAAGAACTTGTGACGATCACTTGTGGTAAGTTAATTACGAAAGTTTGAGGAATTTGAGACTAGTACTATACTTATTAACTGGAACTATCGATTATTTAATAGGATAATCTCTATAAACATTGCAAGAATAGATATCAATGCGAACACAGTCGAAACTAGTCATTTTGACGTAGTGTTAAGGGAATTCAGACAGTCGTAGTCAGACTTGCTCTCAATAGAACAGATCAGTGACGGTAGGATTTAATGTAACGAATTTACTGAAATCAGTAGCGACGGATGCTTGTTTTTAAGGGAATTCAGACAGTCATAGACAGACAGTCGGTGAAAGTAAAGAAACGCTGAAATGACGGTGCTTTAACCCTTTGGACTCGAAAAATTTATCACTAGAAATATTCTATTTATTTTTATGAGATATAGATAACATTTTTTAAAACTAACTTAACGAGGAATCTATTCACAAAATAAGGAGAACAATGATACTTTATTTCCACATTTCACGTATCGACAGACTCAAGACTTAATGTTAAATACGAAATTTTACAATTTCGATGCACCGATCGAGTGGCGACTGAGAGGCACCTTTCGAGTGCAAAGGGTTAAATTGTATATTGAAATTGATTAAATTCAGTCGACGATAGCAGAGTTGAAAATAACCGTGAAAAGAGTTGGCCAACATTTTCGACTTACTGCTGACTGCGCCGCGTAGATCCTCGGGGCGCGGAATGTTCGCCGGTAACCCCGGGGATAAGTTTGTCAACGTTACATACAGCCACCGCGAACAGAAGCACCGCGAGACGCAATTAAAACTTGAACAACTGCTTAATAAGTTATTGTTAGCCACTTGTGCAACGTCCAATTCGAGTTTAACTCCAGCCAGAGCATCCGCGGTATTGTTACTTAACTTTCGTGTTTATCTCAGACGAGAGTAAAGGCGAGCGAAGTTCACCCCGCCGGGCTCGAGAGTGAACAGAAGGAAATATACCGTCGCGGAAAGGAAAATTTCACGAGAAACCGTCGCGTCAATTGGAATACTAATTTTTCCCGGTAGGGATCCCAATGAAAAGCCGAAGTTCACTGGAACGGAAGACAGGCGAGGTGGCCGAACGAACGGAGGCGGCAAGAGTGCCCGCCGGATTAGAATTTGAATGTCAGCCGTGTTTAATTAACATTTTAATAAGAGGCTCGCCCTACACCATATGCCATGCCCGACGAGGTGTTTCCATGTCTGATAATCCACGTCGAGTCACTCTAATCTCAAGTGTTCGTTAAACAAGCCGGCGGGAAGCGTCCGGTCGATTTCAGGCGTGACGCAAACACGAATCGCCGAGCGTACTGTTTCCATGGAACACCACGGATCCGTGTTCTTGCGCCGGAAAACGGAGCGCAGGACGAAAAATCGAACCACCGTCGCCAGGGAGAGCAATCGCTTGGATTGCGAATCTGTCACGAATCGTTTGCGTTAATCTCGCTTGTATATTCCCTCTGAAAGAATTCATTTAGCTCCGATGAATCGTTTAAAATAATTTAACAATCGCAATTTAACAAAAGAACTCGCATTCGAAGCGGTGGCAGAAAGTTCATACGATTCCCCTAAAATAAAACGTGCAATTAGCAATATTACAATACTATAATCTCATACCACCAATATTACATCAACTCCTAGTATTAATAATACATTAACATTATTCAACCGCTACCATCGCACAATAATATAATACTCTCCGCACACGAAACACCGGTTTAACTCCATCGATTCTCCGATCGGAACACGACTAAAACACCATCGGGAGGAAGGTTGAAAAGCGAGGGTTCACGGGGGTGGCTCGATATCTTTGACCAACGGTTCTCTCGCGACTCGATCTCCAGGCGGAACTCGTTTTGCAAAGTGCACGAGCCGCCACGGGAAGGAGGAGAGGGAAAGAGGGAAAGATCCGGCCGATCTAAGGTGAATCTCGGGGTTGGAGGACGCAGCGAGAGAATGGCTGGAACGAGCGATCAAATGGTTCGTGAGGCTTGCTTACCGAGATAATCTCTTTGCAACGATCCGTGCGCCCCGAGGAAGCGATTCGGCCGCAGTTTTTCGAGCGGGTTGCACGGTACATTCACGTCCCACGCTGGATCTAGCCCCCGAACGCTCGAGATACGTTTACGCTCTCGCGCAGATTTACCGAGCCGGGGCGGGCGGCCTTAGAAAAATGTACGGGACTCGCCGTTCAAAGAATCGAAAGGGGGAGGGGAAGGTCGGAGAAGGGCCGGAGGAGAATTCCTACCGGCGGGCACCTCTTTCCGAGAGCATTTCGCCGGGGCCACAAAGCGGAAACTCCTACCGGGGAAATTGAGACGCGACCGTGATCTTCGAATAACGATGAATTCCTGTCCGACGTGTCGCCTCGTGTTTTTCCAAGAGGGAAACCGACGCCGAGGGTTGTCCCCAGATAGGGCGGGACTCGTGAATTAAGCTGGATCCTTGCTTTCTCCTCGCAGGGGCATGGAAACTTTCGAATCCCTCAGCGATTTTCAGTGAAATTATACTCGGAGTTTTCCCTTTCTCCGGCATTCTTATCCTTTCTATTTTGTAATCGAATAAATTCGAGTGACTGTACTAGAGATAAGAATTATGTGTACGATCTACACCTATTCTACATTAACCCTTTGCGGAAGATTCTTCGAAACATACAAAACCTTCAACATATGAAGCTAAATTACATATCAACTGTTTAAACACTTGCCTACAATGACGAGTGAGACTCATGATGAAGATTTCTAGAGTAATTTAACAACAATCGATGTTATTCATTACCCACGGATCAAAGCAAACAACTATTCTGCTATTATCATTGTATTATCTTTAAATGAAATTTTCACCTGAAGTAGAATGGAAAATTTGGTCGCATTTCTTCCAAATTGTCGATAGTAAAATGGTACATAAGCTTAGTGGCGAAAGGAAATAGTATCCAAGGGGTTAATTAATAGAATTCAAAGGAAACTACGTTCTGATCTCTTGCTATTCGACTGATTAAATCATCGAGTTCGTCTTCGAAATACGAACGTTCCATCTTACCGAAATGCCGACATCTGTCCGCAAAGGGTTAACCCTTTGCACTCGAGAGGTGACCTCAATCACCACTTGATTTGACACAGTAAAACTGTAGAATATGATATTTAATGTTAACACGTTGAATACTGTGGGAGTCACCGGTGACCTCAACCAAATCGAATTACTATAATTCATTCCACTAAACGATGATTATTTCAAAATTTTCTATATTAAAAACCTGTAATAATAACAACGTAATTCAATGGCATAAATTGATGTTACATTATTTTCATTTTCTATATTTCTCGGCAAAATCGTGCGGCAGTCAACGTGTCAAACTCTGTATAATGCCTCGATACGTGAAACATTGGAATAAAACAGCTTCCTGAATGTACTGGTGATTTCTCTTCGAATTAGTCTCAAAGAACATCGTCTCCCTAAAGAAATGTTAAACATTTCTAATAAAAAACATCCAAATGCAAAGGGTCAATCTATTCAAACGAGAACTTTCAACGAACTTCCAAAGAGAATCAGTACTTCTACAGTACTTCTACAATAAAAACTGTCCAAACGAAACCCAAAAATCGCGCGGAGTCAATAGATTAGTATGCCAGGAACAAATATCAGGATGCATTTGAATAGGTTCCATTCGAAAGGTAACGATCCTGAGGAATTCCAGGAGTACTAACGAGAGGAGCGCGGCCGTTATCGTCGCGATTGCCGTGACCGCTTTGGTGCGTAGGGGAGTGACGCGTGTTTTCAGAACATCAGCCGAGGCATAATTACGCGAGCGGCTCGGCTGCTCTCCTTTTTCAACGGTTTCACCTGGCCGAGCTCCCCCGGCGTCCGAGCCGACGCGCTTCCACGGTTCGCAGAGCTGCATTCCCCCCCTGAATGCGACTGGCGCAGTTGCAGCTGCACAGGGAGCCTCGCGGCCGACCGCAATCCGCGCCGGCCGCGATTCACCGGGGTCCCGTAGCCTCGCCCCGTATATTTCCCAGTCAGGTCGTGTAATTATTTCGTATAATTAAGCTCGCGTGGCCGGCCCCGGAAGGGTGGAACGCCCTTCCGGGGTAACACCCAGGCGGTTTTATCGCTTGACGAGTCCCGACACCGAAGATCAAGTGACCATTAAACGCTCGGCCGGCCCGCTAATGGAAAAGAAGTCTACCGGACTCGAACTGATTATGCAAACCCCTCTGGGATTTAGTAGAACCTGATTAGACGGCGCTTTAAGACTTTAATCCTTTGATTTGTGATTTCTACTTTAACCCTCTGCGAACGAACGTAGACGTTACGAGATGAAATTTTCATATTTCGAAGACTAAGTCGTAAGCAAATGATTTAATTACTCGAATAGTATGTAGTTTCCTATTTTTCTGTTGTTAGCTTCACCTGTTGAGGGTTTTGCATATTTTAGAGAATCTTCGTCAGCAAAGGGTTGATCCAGCAATAGTAGAACCTGATTAGAGGGCGCTTTAAGACTTTAATCCTTTGATTTGTGATTTCTACTTCAACCCTTTGCGGACGAACGTAGACGTTACGAGATGAAATTTTCATATTTCGAAGATTAAGTCGTAATTACTCGAATAGTATGTAGTTTCCTATTTTTCTGTTGTTCAAGTGATTGATATATGATTTTGCTTCACCTGTTGAGGATTTTGAATGTTTCAGAGAATCTTCGTCAGCAAAGGGTTGATCCGTTTCGTTAGATAATTTGCCTTCTTTTGTTTGATGGGAACACCTTTCTTCTTATTGAAAGTTTGTTTTGAGAGTAGTGTATTCATGTTTTTTTAATATCGTTCAATGTTTGATAATTGTATTTAGTAGTTAGGACAACGGAAGTGTATGTTGAAGTGCTAGTGAAATGGAAATGGGTGAATAGGCTTGGTGATGATAATTTATAGTTAATTTCTGTTTTTGAAGAGAGGAAGTCTTTAGTTAAGAATTGATATAATGATTTTAGCTATGTGTTGATATTGAAATTTCCGGTAACAATCTGTCATGGTTCCTTGACATCATAGCGCTGATTAAAAAGAACATTCAAGTGCCGTCGATTTGGCAGCGGAACGTATGAGCCAGGTACAACGTAGCTCTCCAGCTACTGTCGTAAATTACAGCTAATACATCCCGTGAATTGAAACGGGGACGCGTCGGGAAGATAACTCAATCCGGAAACATTCTCTGAACGGTTTCTTACCCGCCTTGCCAAATCGTGTATCGCGATTACACGTCTCTCCGGTTTGGAACGACGCTCTTTGCAAGACGAATGATCGATTTCAATATCCAAGGACAACGAAAGTAGTTAAACATCGCTATTGTTATCATAAAATTAACCCCTTGCCGTACAATGACGAGTGAGACTCGTGATGAAGATTTCTGAATTAATTTAACCAGTTAACTGTGTTTGACGAGTATACACGCCATCGTAAAGCTTGACATGGTACTAATTCTTTCAGCGATGAATTCTTTATTTTTTCAGATAAACATATAATTCTTCGTTTTGCTTTGATCTTTCATTACAATATACTCTACGTGCATTCCTCATGCGTTCGACGAGTACACGCTCCATTTTTCAATTTTATTGCGCGGAGAACCAGAGGTTTTTCCAACTAAATTCCACAGTTAACTGGTTAACAAAAATCAGTGTTGTCCATTACCCACGGATCAAAGCGAACAACTATTTTGCTCTTATCAATGTATTATCTCCAAATGAAATTTCCACCTCAAGTAGAATGGAAAATTTTGTTGTATTTCTTACAAATTGTCGATAGTAGAATATTACAGCTTAGCAACGAAAGTGAATAGTACAAGGGGTTAAAGGAGTTATTAACCCTTAGCACTCGAAAATTTCTCACTTGAAATGCTCGATACTTTCTAACTAGATATAGACGAGACTCTTTCAAATGAATTTATTAAGAAATCACATATGAATTAGGGAACTAAAGCTATTTCCTTTCAATATTTCACGTATCGATGGTATACAAAGGTTAATGGTGAATACCAAGGTTTATAATTTTGTCGCATTTCTTACAAATTGTCTATAGTAAAATATCACAGCTTAGTAACGAAAGTAAACAGTACGCCAAGGGGTTACCAGAAAGAACTTCCCGAAAATATTCTCGAACGACAATAAAAATTCGAAACCCGGCATCGAGTCTCTTCAAGCACCGTGAAGAATTACTCTCCGGCTAATCGCTGAAAAAAGAATTACCGAGCTGTACACGATGAAAAAGCTTTCAACGGAGTTCCGGCAGGTGGAACGTTAATTACGAGTTTACGGGAAAGAATATTAACATCCGCTAAAGAGCAGAGAGAGCGGACTATTTAAGGATTAGGACGCGATACCGGCACGTTAGTGGGGCAATCTACAAAGACGTTCACGTTGAATGTGCGCCGGGTTTTTCAGGTTTCCGCCGGTAATCCGTCGTTTATTTAAGGGTACGGCGTGCCGGGCGCGCGGAAAATCCGATAAGCAAGCTGATTACCCGTAGCGAAACTTCTGAACGTCTCGGTGGCTCCGGTTTATCATACATCTTAGCGTGTGGCCCCTATATTGTAAAGGCGCGGGGTAGAGATTGCTCAATCACGGCCTGACCCCCCGGGGGCAAATTGAAATCCAGTTATCGAGGGCCTGTTGCGAAACTGTTCGAATGAATTTCCCAACATTAATTTCCTGCTCGCTCTGTTTTTTCTTTGTCCGCCGGTAGGATCGAGCCGAGCGCAATCCTATAAAAGGGGAACATTATTGGCATCGAATCAGCCCTAACCAGTTTCGCTCGCGAACAATTTCCTCGGAACTAACGCGGAAAAATTGCTCCGAGCGTCCGATATTGATATTTCATTCGGGATTCGTCGAGGAAATTGGTCAACGATTCGTAATCGCGGGAAGGCAGCGCGCGCGCGCGCGAGTACGGCGGAGCAGCGTCGCGGCAATAAACAAATTTCATCAAAATATCCGCATCCATATTCATGGCCGCGCTGAGAACGTTCGCTCATCTTTTATTCAGCGGGCGGACAATGTAACTGCGCCCTTAATACGGGCACAGATGCCGAACAGACGATTCCTTGATCTTCTTAGCGTGACGTATGACGTCTGCGAGCGATCCATTGTGATTCTCGCGGGTCGCGTTGCGTGGAACGCGATATTCTACGAATGATCATTGGAATACTCGCGTTTAGCTGGATAGAAACCGCGAGGGGATATCGTCGCGGACGAAGGGAGCTCGTTGAAAAATTTAAACAACGAACTAGCAAAGCGTTCGCGCTGCGGAAACATTTTACCGAGTTTTTTTCGAGCATTTGCATGGCCGGGAAGTTGAGCGAACTTTGTTAACGGCGCGTCGCTGTTTAAGACACGCCGAAAACGCCGCCCTTGTTTTCTGTACGGAGAATAAATAAATAATTTCCGAAACACCGACTCGCGACACTCGGCGAAGTAATAGAAAAGCGGTTAGGTTAATGAATTTAAACAATCTTTAAAGAGATTTGCATTACAGAGTCATTTGCCCCGGTGGAAGGACAATCTTCGGGCAAACTCGGAGTTTAACTAATGCATGAATAAAGAATCTTCATTATGGAATATCCTTTCTGCGTGTTCTCGAAACTTTGCTTCGCTGAAGCACGAAAACTTCGTCGGCGCTGCGTCGCTATCAAACGACACGCGAGAAGCAACCTTCCGCCTCTGTAAGAAGATTAAAACACGCTTCCCGGAGCGGTAACTATCAGACTGTGCGAAATAAATAAGAATTGTCGAAAGAATCGATTCGTTTCACCGATTTCAGCAATCGACGACGACGATTTCCACGCGGGACCGATTATTCTCAATGTTTTCGTGCTCGCCGGCAAACAGGAAGTTACAGAAACTCCGTTAGCACCGCGGGCACCGTGACTCTGACAGTTTTAGCGTCTTCCCGGTGAACGGCGGCCATTAATGACGTCCGTAAATGATCGAGGCCGTGGTCTGCCGATTCAGCTTTAGCGTTTGGCAGTAATTGAAATAAATGACGTGGGCGCCCTGCTGAACGCCATAATGAACTTGCCCCGTTACGGGGGTTGACAGATGTCACAGCGACCTGCTGCCCGCTCGCCTCGCTCGCTCGCCTTCGTTAGCCGACCGACCTTCGAAAAGCTTTAATCTTGCTCCGAGGTCGGACCTCCGATATCCGATCTCGCCGACCCGGGAAAGCCTCGATATTTCATACGGCCCGGGTCACTGTTCATTACAAGCTGGATCACGGACCGCGGTATTGTTTATTTGCACGGTGCGAGCAACTCTAGGCTACCGTGAACCGTTAGCACGAAATTCGAGTATTCGTCTGGGAACGGTAATTCCCGGGATAAATACTATTAGCTTAGAACAAGTATCCAAAACGTAACTGTTTACAACGCTCTCGAAAGCTTCGTAGTTGCCGCGCACTTCAATTCGAACGCGGCCAACGGGAATAACGAGATCCGCGCAACGGATCTTCGTGATATCGTATCGTCGAATAATTCAGGATTTTATTTCACGATTTCTGGGTGAGTTCTTTGATAACGAAGGAAGGAGTTGTTTTATGTTAATTATTGGATAGGTGTATGTATCTTTGCACTGTGTGTATCTGGAAATCGATCGTCCTTTTCTTGCAGGGAGATTATTAACCCTTTGCGGTGCGAAGTGCTCTTGGTTTCTCACTTTGAGGTTTACGTCGACGTTAATTCATTCAATTGCAGCTTAATACGACGCTCTATTTGTTTATTCAAGAATATTTGAGAGTCATTGAAATGTTACCTTTAAATGGTACGATTGTGATACTACAAATAAATATAGAAGAAATGGTTAAAACAGGTAGAGATAGCAATAAAATAGAATGTCTGACTCGTCATAGGACTGCTATGGGTTAATGATAAATTAATGGGACGGAAGTAATGAATTCGATATTTCATTATTAACGCGTTGACCTCGGTGAACACCGATTTACCTTGAAAACGATTAGAATAGGGAAACTGATGTATCAAAATGTTTAGTTACATAGGTAGCTAAATAATAATCTAACTGAAGACGATACGAAATCGTTGCTAATTGATTCTAATAGAATTTACAATTGTTATGACGCGACAAGTAACGTCAGGCGAGACGCTGTGAATTCTAGTGACAGTGAACGCGTCAACTGACCGGGTTCCCGATGACGGATTTATTTCCGTCCCTCCGGAAGCAAGATTGATGCGTGACGACGTTATTATTGGCCCGCGACGAGCATGAATTTCCCGCGGAGCGATATTGCCGCGTAATCAGGCACTAGTTTACGCGCACACTTACGAGTAGCGCCGCGTGTCAGCCACATAATTCCGGTACATAACATAATCGATGCAGCACTAATAGGTTCAAGAGTTAAGTGAGATCGAGTGCATGAAACTAGTCGGGACCCCTCCTCCCTTTGACCAAATTCACGTGACGCTGGTTACGGCGTTGATTTCAATTAAAACTTTGACTTTGACGTCCCGGGCTTGACGTGGCATAGTTCCAAAGATTGCCCTTACTGATTCAATTTTCGGCGCATTACACGTCCGCTGTGTGCGCTCGCTGTGCAAACAACGAGCACATTTCGTAACCCGCTCCCTACCGGCTCCCGTGAAATAAGATCTCTTTCGATAAGGCTCGATTAGAGATAATCGCTCTCGCGGAGGCGATAGGCTCCTTCGTTTAGAGTTGATTTAGAAGGTAGAGCTCGTAGAGATATCTAGTTCAAATGCGAGGGTTGTAATTGTGTTCTACAGGACGTTTGGGACGATTCTGTCAGGAATTTATTGCAAATTATTTTGACTGTACTAATACCTATAGCAACTGTTAATAGTTTATGTCTGTATAATGAAGATATCTATAATTAACACTAGATTCACTGACATTTACTGTACAGTTTGTTCTATTGTTAGAAAAATCCGTTCATTTAGGTCTTGGAAATTAGAGGTTTAAGAGTAAACAATTAGAACACATGTTCGTATACCTTAATAATAATCGACCCAAACATTTACCAAATAATGCTCATAAAATTCAATACAAGTCAAATTGACAAATCTAGTGTTTGTCTTCTCTAGAGAATATAGTAATTAGTAATACAATAATATATCAGTAATAACACCTAACAGACAGTAATTTTAACCGGTTAACTGTGTTTGACGAGTATACACGTCATCGTAAAGCTACACGCTACTAATTCTTTCAGCGATGAATTCTTTATTTCCTCACATAAACATCTAATCCTTTTTTGTTTCGCTTTGATCTTTCATTAAAATATATTCTACATGCATTCCTCATGCGTTCGACGAATTCGTTGCTCCATTTTTATTTTATTGCACGCAAAAAGAGAGGTTTTTCCTAAATTCCACAGTTAACTGATTAATACGAAGAGAAACCTTATAGATAGACGAGGCGAGAGGTTAAATAATAATGTTCACGTTCAAAACTGACGATACTTAACGCGAGTGTCTTCCAGCTTCCAGCGAAGCGTCTGGCAACGCAAGAGGCACGGTAAATTCCGGAAATTTCATAGAGCCTGTACGGGGGTCGCGTCATTAGGCTCCCTCGCGCGATAATCGCTTGTGTATCGTTTAACGTCGTTGCGGTTTCCAACTGGGAACGCTCCGCCGAGCAACGGCTAGGTGCGTGCTTCACGGGATTACGCGTCGCCTGCCACTTGCGGACGGTGAATTCAATTATATACATTGAATTCGGCGCTCCCGGCCGCGCGAACGGTCGCAGAACGCGCGCGCCGATACCGGAACAGCCGCTCGTTTACACGTCGATCCGCGCAGACCGTCTGAACGATAATAATGCCGTTGCTCTGTGCAGACGCGCGGAGGAAACAATCTCTCGGATGGAAACGAATCCGGGGGAGCGTGAGGATAAATAATGCGCGGCGTGTTCGCCGGCCGGAGTCGTAAAAATTGCAGCTGCGGCTCTTTCCACGGTGAAATAGATACTTGGAATATTAGCGAATTCATGGTGTAATTTGCATAGCGGCGCAACGATGTTTGCGATTTATCGGAGCAGTTTAAGTAGAGGCGATATTTGCGGGAGTTTGAAACTAACTGGTTATTACACGTCCGAAGAATAGAAATATTCATCATTTCGTTGTGGGAAATCGATGAACTGGATGCTTTTGCTAGACGAATTGTGAAAGGTACTCTCGTGAGAAGTAATTCGGTTTAGTTAACGCTAGATTTACTGACGTTTATCACTCTTAGACTACTTGTTCATATAGATGGAAATTAGTCTATCGAGAGCGGAGAATATATGAATAATTGAAGATTTTCTGGTGAAGATTTTCAACATGATTCAAGAAATATATATATCATTCAGTTCATTCGAATGCAAAGTAAATATTATTCCTCTGTAATTAACTATTATACTTAAAAGATAATATAAGCGCAACATATGCTTAGAATTTTTCTATTTTTCAAATAAATTATTAACGACAAAGTGGCCGTATCGATCAGAGTTGTAAAAGAGATCATAGGCCAAGGGGTTGAATCGTTACGAAATGATGCTTAACCCTTTGCGGTCCGAAGTGCTCTTGGTTTCTCACTTCGTGATTCACGTCGACGTTAGTTCATTCAATTGCAGCTTAATATGACGCTCTATTTATTTATTAAAGAATATTTGGGAGTCATTGAAGCGTTACCTTTAAATGGTACAATTGTAATACTACAAATAAATATAGGAAAAACTGTTAAAAGAGGTAGAGGTTGCAATTGTCTGACTCGACGTAAGACTGCTAAGGGTTAAAATATTCGATTTCCAACAAATTCATTAGTCTAGTATCAATCCAACACGAAACATTGAAGGAATATTACACGCACGGTAATTGCGACAATTGAAGCAGCGAGACGCAGCTGTTCGCGAGCAACTGTACACCGTGAACCTCCGGGCGCAGTAACTCCGACGCGAACACGTGAAAACGTGCCCTTGTTCCGCAGAGGATGTAGACGTTAGGATTTTCATTGGAATCTGACGACGCCTGCGGGAGCTTACTGCCGCGGGATTACCAGAGACAGTTGGAAATCCGATCAAAACAAATGGACTGCGAAAATGCTCCTTCTCTCTCTCTCTCCCGCTCTCCGTCTCTCCGTTCCTCTTCTCTCCCCGCTCCGCGCGAGAATCAGTCGTTTGGCTGTTACAAACCGATCCGGATGGCCCCCGGTCGCGCAGACTTTCCCGCAGGAGAAGAGGATCGCGCCGCGACGCGGACGACCGATAAGACGAATCGCTGATCGCGAAGTAATGAGCGGCCGTGATTTCTCGCCGCCCCTATCTGCTAGCCTCGTTCTCACGTACGCCGGCTGGAGACGGTTAACAAACAGGGGCGCGAGAGAGCTCGTCTCGAGGGTAGTTTTGGACAGTGTAGAACCTCGATTGCCACCGGGGCGGAGGGAATGGAGCCATTATCACGTAACAAACGGATTCTAGTTTGAAGTGTTCCGCGTCGAATTTAAGACGGACGTGAGCGACGCTTCAGCGACGGTTCTCGCGATGAAATAACCGAGACGGAGAATAAATACGGTCTTGTTCCGTTTCTACTCGATAACTTAAAAATTACGAGTGATACAAATGTTTCGGATGAAAGCTGTAGATATAGAGCTAAACATGTTGCGATACATCGAACTAGCGATGTATCGAACCAACCCTTAGGATCTGAAGGTGATTGAAGTAAACCGGTCGCTAAGGAGTCGGTCAGAGTAGACGAAGACGAGCTAGTCTTCGAGCGAACGTGAACAAGAACCTATCAAACTATATTGTGCAACATTTGTATATAATTGTAAATAGAACTGTATAAAGAACGTTGTAAATAATTATGTCGCGAGCGAGCACCCCTAAACCCATCCAGCGCAACACTATAATTACATCTTTCTCACATTACGAAGATATTCTAAAGTCTTCCGACGAAAGCTCGTCAAACCAGTTGGAAAACGATCATCCGTTACATACTGCAGGCCGTTAAAAAAAAACTCCAAACAAAACCGCGCCGTTTCCGCGCGCAAAACGGACAACAATGCCGGCGCAATAAATCTCCTTATTCGTCGGCGAAATTATTCGCGGATGCGGCCCGCGGGAATCGACTTCCTGCTCCGTTCCCGGCCGGGAGCGCGATGAAATCGCGTGTAAAAATCGGCTGGCCTGCTTACACGATCGGTGTCCGCGTCCGTCCGTCCGTTCGTTGATCGTTCGTCGAAACCGGACGGGGTTGGCGAGAAAAAGCCGCGCGGAGGCGAGAGGTCGGGGGGTGGGAGGGAAAACAGAACGACGAGACGAAATAGGAAAACGGGTGGGGCGAGGGGGCGGGGTGGATGGAAAAAAAAATAGGGAAAACGGTCGTTGTTTCCGCGCGGAGGAGAGGATATCCAGTCGTTTATCGTCCGGTTCGACGGCGCGGCGATCGAATTCATTCCCCCTGGCTGAATACATTGCAAATATAATGGATACCGGATTATAGGGTTTTTGTTTCGCGGACGGGGCAGGGCGGAGGGCGGCCGGCGGGCACGGGGTGAACGGCAGATGCGGGATTATTGTTTCATAACGGCCGCCGCGGATTTCTACGGCCTTTGTTTCCCGCGTTGATGTGATTCGCCGAAAATTGAGGTCACTCTTGAGCCTATCGGCCGCGCGATATATCCCGTAATACCGGGCGCGAGCGTCGGGAGGCGTCGGCGATCGCGATGCTCGCGCCCCGCCGATTAAATCGGCCCCGATCCAGGCCGAGCGTTATCGCGGCTCGAATGAGGAGGCATTAAAATATCTTCGGGTGTTAATTAATTTGAAAATTCATCGGAAGAACGGTCCGGAAATTGGAACGCCGCGCGAGGGTGTTACCGGTCGGCTTCGTTTTCGTTTAGCGTTTGGACTCCCGATCTTCGGGGATGATGGTTTCGAATTAATGTATTTAGAATTGTTTGGCTCTTGGTTTCTGTGGGATTTGAAATTTGTTGGTTATGTTGGAATGTAGATGGGATTTTTGCGGTGGAACTTATGGTGTTGGTGTGAGATATGGAAGATGTGAAATGAAATGGGAAATAGAGAACGGAAGAGTAATTAATTATATCGAAATAAAATGAAGAAATGTAGACACCGCCACTTGCGACAGATTCCCCGGATTACTGGGAGCAATTTTTTTGATTACCGCTGGCCCGTGGCGCAGCGAAGTGAATGTAGAATTGATCCGAAGGGATGGAAAGGGATATCGCGTTACTCCGACGGAGAGGCGATATGCATCGGGTTGCACAGACAGCGAGCATTCCGCTTTACGTGGCTCGGGTAATCCACGATTGTGACATACAGGGTGTCCCAGACGCACGCAGATTCGTTTGAAGCGAGCTTAAGTCGAACAAAACCCTCCCTAACGAACAAAACGATGCTAAAAACATTCGACCACTCTCCAACCCCTTCCATTCCTAACGCAAGAACCCAAACGCAACAATTGCCTCGCAAATTACACGCCAACACTGAACAAAAACATAAACAAACCCTAACCACTGAATTACCATAAAACACGCATACAAACTACATCTTTCCGACACAGCGATTCATCCCATAAAGTATAAGATACCAAAATACCGCTATTTTTCCGAAGACCAGTCACTTCCCATAACTCTAGGGAACTCGCCAGCCGAGCCATCCGGCGCACCTGGCAGGTATTCCCATGCGTCCCGCCTTATCGCGGCACGGGGAGACAGACGCAATCGTCAATCAGAGCCGACCGGATCGATAACGCTATCAGGAGCGAGGCCGGTCGGAAAAGCTGCGGCAGCGAGGAGGTCGATGGAAATAAAAGGCAGAAGGGCCGGTCGTTACGGAAATATCATGGCTTCTCCCGTGAGTGACTCCGGCCAGGTTGCCCCACCACCACTAGAGGCAGCGACACATGCGGATGCCGTAGAAAAACGTGACCGGCACGTGGCGCCGGATAATAATAACGTTACGATACTCCATTTCAGACGTTCGATGGTCCCCTCAAAAGCCTCTCTCTCTCTCTCTCTCTCTTTCTCTCTCTGTTTCTGTGTCTCTGTCCGTCTCCCTGTCTGTTCGATACGCTCGCGCGCGCGCGTACACGCTTCCTTTCCCTCTCTCGTGTAGCACATTGGAACACCAACTGTCTCCTCGTGGTCTCCTGATCGAAGCGTCCCTTTCGATCGTTTGAAGGGCTGGAACGTGGCGTCGTGCTGTCCCACCCCCGACGCTCGAGCGGCGAGGGTGCTCGATTCGAGGGGGCGAACCTATCCCGCGAGAATCGGGATTGTCTGAATTCTAGCGCCGGGAGCGACTCTCTTCGGGCTGGCTCCTCCGCGAGGATTTCGTATGAGATTTCTATTGTTCTCCGGGGTGCGAGGACATTCATTTGAAATTGTGTGCAGATATTATGGTCGACCACGGACGCTCTTGGTGGTTTTGTTTGTACACTTTTTATTTAATCGTTCGCTGCGGAAGGTAAACATTGTAAGCAATTATTTGCTGTGTTGCTTTATCATTGCTGTGTGTAATGCAGTTGATACTGATGGCTGGTTGAGGATGACTTTGTTCGAGATGGACTCGAGGTTGACCCTTTGGCTACGATGGGATTTTTCGTTAACGTATTTCTTAGGAAATATGTTGGAACCATGGAAACGTTGAATTGAGCTAAATTAGTCTAATCTGAAATAATTACTTCTATATAGTATATGACTATTACCTTTGATCTAAGCGAGTTTTGCTGCAATTATTGTCAATAACATTTTATTGACAACAGTACACAGAAACCAAATATTTCAAGGCCTTCAGAAGCCAAGAGTAGCCAAAGGTTAAGGGTGGCTCACCCTGCGAAATCTTCCAATATCAAGTCTCTTTTATCAAATAGAAATTAACAATATCAAGTGAAACTTATCAATTGAAATTTATCAGTATCAAGTCTATTTTATAAAATAGAAATTCTCGTGTAACAATTCTTTCTTCTACCGAATAATGAACGTGGAAACAATGCAGTTGCACAACCGATCGTCAGGGGCGAAACAATTCTTTCTCGCTCGCCGTCAAATTGGGATGATTAAAACGGTGACGGGACGACTCGCTTGGAATTCAATATCACGCGGAGAGCATTAATTCCGCGTTAATTAAAATCTTGTTCGTGGAATGTTTGTCTTGCCCGATTGTAACCCGTCGCCGTAAACACGAGGACTTCGGGCCTCGGGAATATTACCGTTGCACCCTCTGTCACGTCTGTTGACGCAGGTCCTGGGATTCAAGGATACCTACGTGTGGCTTAAGGAGCAAGGTTCCGGGCACGAGAAGAGGGCAGGCTTGCGTTCCCCGAAAGCGCTCAACTCGACTACCAAGGTAAATCATTCGACAGCAGAAAAAGTTCTTGCGACTTTCTGGTTTTCAATGGATTGACATCGAAAATCAATCAGTGTATCACTAGTTTAATGAACGAAACTGATAATAACAGCAAGCTATATCTACACCATTGACAAAAAGTAAAATTCTTTTACACGATCGTTCTGTGTTTGAACTTTGAACATTTTTCGGTACCTAATACGATCCTTGACGCCAGAAACAGTTCTTGCGGCTTTCTGGTTTTCAATGGATTGACATCGAAAATCAATCAGTGTATCACTAGTTTAATGAACGAAACTGATAATAACAGCAAGCTATATCTACACCATTGACAAAAAGTAAAATTCTTTTACACGATCGTTCTGTGTTTGAACTTTGAACATTTTTCGATACCTAATACGATCCTTGACGCCAGAAACAGTTCTTGCGGCTTTCTGGTTTTCAATGGATTGACGTCGAATTTCAATCAGTATATCACTAGTTTAATGAATAAAATTGACATTAACAGCAAGTTACATCTACACTATTGACATAAAATAAACTTCTTTTATGCTTTCTCTGTGTTTGAACTTCGAACTTTTTTCGGTACCTAATATGATCCTCTGTCCACGGACGAGGCGCGTTTTCCTTTATCCTCTGACGTGCCTCTCTCTGTCGGAAAAGATCATCTGGGCGGATCAACAAAGGACAATCGAGCGACAGAAACGCGGCTACGTGCCCCTAGCCAACCTGGAATCCGAGAGACCTCTGATAAGGGAGAAGAGGCTCGAGATAGATCGCTTGAACGACGTGGAAGAGGATCAAAGTTTCCAGGAATATTTCGCCTACGATCCTGATGACTCTAGGTTGATGTTCAACGACGAACTGTGGAACCAAGAATGGTACCTGGTAATCAAATTTCCGATCACAGTCGTAAATGTCGAAATGGAGAGTTTATAACGTAGAGACACGGTTGTAGAAAGAGGAATCAATGGGGTAGTGGATCAATATTCACTGGAGTTGATGGTAAAAGGATCGAGTGTCGGTTCTGCTTTATCCTGATAAGATAAGGCTGCTTTATCTACTGTTGCAGCAAGACACAAGGTCGAACAAAGCTTTGCCGAAGCTCGACTTGAACGTGCTACCCCTCTATCGACTGGGGGTAACTGGTCGCGGCGTCAGGATCGCCGTTTTGGATGACGGTTTGGAGTACACTCACGATGATCTTCGGAACAACTACGTGAGTCGAGGAAGTTTCACTCTAGCTACCCCTTTCGAATCATAGATGTCGGGGATGGTATTCGAGGGATGCTATAAATCAACCCCTTAGATTCCATGGAAATATCCAATCAATACTCTCGATGTTTTGTTTGAAATTGATTCAGGATCCAGAGATTAGCTATGACGTGAACGAAGGCGACGACGATCCACTACCTCGATACGAAGTATCAGGTAACGATAAAAACCTGCTTAATTTATTCTTCAATCTACATAACGTTGCATAATATTCTACCGTGCATTGTGACATGTATATTTATGACTAATTAAAGAATGCAGGGGTGAGCTGCAGCTTAGACGCATGAATATTCAGCAGGGAAATTTACTGCACGTTCGGTTATATTATTTATGAATTTCTCTCACTTGTAATTAAGCGTAATGAATTTAAGGAACAGCTCGTATGCATAGTTGCTTCGCGATAGATTCGACCGAAATCAATTTTCAGGGATGAATGGCCACGGGACAAGGTGCGCTGGGGAAATAGCGATGGAGGCCAACAACCGGAAGTGCGGCGTAGGCGTCGCGTTCGAAGCCTCCGTCGGTGGGATCAAGCTCCTCGACGGTTTGGTGAACGATCGCGTGGAGGGAGAGGCTCTCGGGTACAAACCGGAAGCTGTGGACATTTACACAGCCTCTTGGGGGCCTGCGGATGACGGGAGGAGTCTCGAGGCGCCTGGGAGACTCGCCTCAGAAGCTCTCAAACGTGGAATTTCCATCGTGAGTACTATACCTCAACAGTAAAAGATACAACTGCACCAATTCAGAAATTTAACCCCTTGCGTATTTACCTTCGCCATTATGTTCATGTACCATTTTACTATCGACAATTTGGAAGAAAGTGGAAATACTTCGAGTGGAAATTTTATTTGAAGATAATACAATGATAATAGCAAACAGTTGCTTTGATCCGTGGATAATGAATAACATTGATTCTTGTTAACACATTGCGTACCGATAACGAGAAATCTCGTTTTTCTATAAAGACACTTAGTTATGCAACTTCGCTAATTACCACAGCATTGAAGAAAGTATAAAATTTAATTCGAATTGATTATCTATTTAAAATATATTACATAACAATATATCTGAATTGTTCTATGTATAGTGATATAAGTTGACCTCAGTGAAAATTGCCATCCGCACAGTTCAGTTTTCCGAAAATTAGCCGGTACGCAATGTGTTAACACTAGGTTTACGGAACGCGTCAAATTGACGCATATTGGATTTCAGAAATATTATTTCGTAAATGTTTACCGACTTTGATTGATGCGATCACACTGACATGTACCCCAATTACTATCAAATCTCCAGTTTCCACAATCTAAATAAACGAGCATCAATTCTTTTAGGAATAATAGAATAAAGTGTACAATAAATGCCCGTAAACCTAGTGTTAAAGAAATCTTCATCACGAGTCTCACTTCTCATTGTACGGCAAGGGGTTAAAAATCGTTTACAATTGAAACCCTAATTTCCAGTCAAACTGAACGCACAAGTTTCTCATTCATTATTCGTGACGCTGCTATTCCTCTAAAAGTACACGTACCGTCTCACGTATCTCTCAACTTTCCAACTAATAAATCGCATGATCGGTAAGCAGGATAATTTCCATTGAAAACGTGAACCGAAGTGAATTACGTTAGCCAGATAATTTCCGGCGAGATTCTGCGTAAGCCGATGTCACCGCAAACGGTTCCGCGATGTTGGCTTAAAATCCCGAGCGTTTACCGTGAAAGATTAAATATGGATGAAGAATAAATCGCGCGCGAGAGGTCGAGGAGCAGCCTCTCCGCATATTAATAACGGCGGGTGCATATTTATCGTGGCCCGATGCGCTCCTTGTCACGCTGAACGCATCCGCGGGAAACATCCGGTGGAAAGTTGATGTTTACAAACACAGACCCGCGGTACGATTATGTTATCGATTGTGCACGCTCGCCATTGTGCAGGGGAGGGGCGGCCGGGGCAGCGTTTACGTGTGGGCTTCCGGAAACGGGGGCTCGAAATCGGACGACTGCGGATGCGACGGATACGTAGGGAGCATTTACACGATCGCCGTTGGCTCCGCGAGCCAGACCGGCAGGTTCCCCTGGTACGGGGAAAGTTGCGCAGCGACGATGGCCACGACGTACAGCAGCGGAGCGTACCACGATCAAATGATAGTGAGTAGAACTAACGGAATTGAAGGTAACATCGAAAATTGGAAAACAGTTTGAAATATTTCAGAATCTTCACCCTTTGCACTCGAAAGCTTTTCAATGGAAATATTCAACACTTTCTGACGAGATGTAGGTCATTCTGTTTAAAACTAATTTAACGATGATTCATAGATAGATTGAGCAACAGAGCTGTTTTATTTAATATTTCACGTAGCATTGCGAACTTTAATTTGAAATATTAAATATTCGACTTGTGTTGTGTCGAATCATGTGACTGAGTCACCTCTCGAGTGCAAAGGGTTAAAGGCACCGGTGATCGACCTCAGTTGACCGTTTTTCAGGGAAACGTGGAGAATAAGGTTTTTGAAAGATGATCTTTTAATGGTGGATATGCTGAAGCATCTAGTACGAAACACTTTTACCTAAATTAAATTGTTTGTCAGGAGAATTAATAATTCGTTTCGTTGGCTGTATTGTAATTTCCTTAAGTGGAACAGCAATTTCTCTAATTATTTTGAAAAGTTCGCTTTGATATATAATGTACGAAGTTGAAACAGAATTTTCACACATAGAGTTTCTATATTTGATGAAGGAAGTTTATTATTATTCATCTAGAAAATATTTCTTAACTGGTCTACTGGTGCTTTACCTTGAATAATCTGCGAGAAATGATCGAGTGTAGCAGAAAGTTATTTGGTTGATTACTGTTATCAATATAATCACTGTAGCAATTGAAATATCATTCAATCTATTGTAAGACAAGAAAGTACTCTCAGTAGATACAATGAAATACAATGAAATCTCCACAAGAAATAATCGATTGAGTGTAGCAGAAACTTAGTAATTTGGTTGATTACTGTTATCAATATAATCACTACAGCAATTGAAATATCATTCAATCTATTGTAAGACAAGAACTATCAGTAGATACTATGAAACGTTGATTCACGTTCCAAACACTAACGGAAGTACAATGAAATCTCAAGACAATTTCAGCAAATGCTTTCGACGCTGCACACGGTAGATACACGATCGTTGAGTTGTAACCAGCGACAATATCGAATTAAAACATCACTTAAGAAGCTACATCGCGCGGGGGATTCCGGCAGACCGCGATCAAACTTCCACATTAGAGAATAAAGCGGTGGGACGGGCGAACAGGACGCGGAATAATTTAACCGATTCCGTTTCCGTGTTTCCAGGCGACAACAGACCTGCGGAACACTTGCACGACGAGGCACACCGGGACCTCGGCGTCCGCTCCATTAGCCGCGGGAATACTCGCGCTGGCTCTTCAAGTAAAGTACGAAGTTCCCCGACTGATTTGTCGAATCCTCTGTCTAGAAACTTTTTCCTCAACGTACATTCAACGGGGTCCCGTACAATCGGAAACTCCGTGGACTCATCCGGCCGGTTCCGACGAATCTGTCCGGCATTAAGGTTCATTACGTAGCTTTTTCTCGGGAAACTCGGGGCCATTTTGTACGGCGGCGAAAAAAGATCGTAAGGAACGAGATCCAGGATCTCCCCGGTCGCCGGCCGGAGTTCCTGTATTCCGTTCTTCGTTCCGAGCACGCCGCTGCCGGAAATACACGGGAAACGCGTTAAGCATAAATCCGAGCTGCACGGAAATCAGCATGGAGATCGTTCGAAAAAGTTATCGCTCCGTTGCCGGTGTTAGAAGAATATTTCAGCGCGATACTCCTACGGTAGATTGCGAAACTTGGTAGGCAACCCCATTACGTCGAAGTTGTTTTAAGTTATTAACGGATGCGTGGCTCGGGCTCGCCGAGTTCTGCTTACGGTCTCGCGCGGTGTTCAGATATGATTACGAGATGTATCTAAAGTGGATCCTGGTAATGAAACGGGGCAAATATTTCCTTCGCGGCTGAGCAGCCGGATTAATCTCGTTGTTGTTCTTAAAGCAAGGATCTGTCGTGGCGGGACGTGCAGCATCTCGTCGTTTGGACCTCCGAGTACAGCCCGCTCAGGTGAGTCTATCGGTCCGATGATCGTTTAACCAATATAATACTCAATATCTTCTGATTAGACACAGACGACGTTTTCTTAGATTGAATTAAGAAATCTCACGCGCATCGAGGAAGAGAACTATCTTCTTTCAATATTTTGTACATTGATGCATTATACAATGTTTAATATTAAATATCAAAGTTTACGGTTTTGCTGTGTCAAATTATTTGGTGACTTAGAGGCGCCTTTGGAGTGCAAAGGGTTAACGCTTAGTTTGACTCGACATTCTATTTTATTGCAGCCTCTACCTGTTTCAACAATTTTTTCTATGTTTATCTGTAGCATCACAATTGTACCATTTAAAGGTAACGTTTCAATGACTCCTGAATATTCTTGAATATATAAATAGAGCGTCATATTAAGCTGTAATTGAATGAACCAACGTCGACGTGAATATCACATTAGACAGTGTTGGCATATTAGACGGAGTGTAGCATCAAATACGTGGCTCGTCGAGTGGTTTGGTAATTAGATAACATTGCCATGTAGTTGAGAATTAATTCACTTATCGATCATTTCAATATTTTTATCAATTTTGAGAATTCAGTCGCCAAATGGGAAAGAGTGGAAACCGCGTCGGTGAACGTGTTAAACTTGCGCGAAAGAATCTGGAGCGTCTTGTAAAAGCTTTCCATTATACAAAGTATCCCAGTGATAGCGCGATGGGACTGTCATTCGAACACGGCACGATAAGAGCCTTGATTTATGGACCTCGAACTCGATTAAAGTGATGCGAATTGTTTGGTTGATTTGCAATCGAATGAAATTGGAACAGTTCCCGTATGATCTCGCATGCTTGAAATCGCTTCTAACGGGATCAGTTCGGATGGAACTTTTAAATGCAAGTAAAATTTCCACCGTTGAATTCGTTTATAGCGACGTTGCGTATAAAATTCTGGAAATTATTCATTGCGAGCACGAATATGTTATCATTTTCAAGTGAAACTCGCGGAAAACCGTATTAAAGTTGGTTAACGTTCGAACGGTTATTATTCCGGAATTAGTTAACATTTTTTAATAATCTTTCCGTTGTTACCCGCGGGGAAGTTAACTCTTTAAAATGCATTTCGTTTTACCGCGAGACGAACTTCCGCTCCAGATATATCGTCGCTGAAAGAGGATCGTAATTTTTAATGCCTCGCTGTCTCTGCCTCGTTCGCTTCGTTCAATGAGATTACTGGCTACGGACACGTGCGAGCCGATTCAGCAGCTTTTTACTATTTACTATTGCCATTACTATTAGCGTACGCACTACCAAGAATTCGAGCAAGTCAATGAGACCTCCCGCCAGCCACATGCTGCGGAAAATCCATACTTCAAACTCCCATATCTCGGGAACCGTTTGAGATAGCGGCGCGATTCAAAATTCATCGCAAAGTGCACGCTTCCCCTATCTCGGGGCTCCTTCTGGTTTAAAATGGAACGCTCCTGCGACTTGAAACTTTTAGTCCACGTTGATACCATGAAGCAGTGATACGTTCATCGATGGATTCCCATTAACGACGTGTTTCCTAAAACGAACACGAGAATATTCATGTAAACTATACATTACAACGTTCAAGACACAAGATTTATAATATACAAATCTGAATGTAAAAATTAAGAATTAATAAATCATACCGGAAGTACGATTAACTCCTTGTTCAATGACGAGCGAGACTCGTGATGAAGATTTCTAAACTAATTTAACAAGAATCAATGTTCATTACCCACGGATCAAAGCGAACAAGTATTTTGCTATTATCGATGTATTATCTTCAAATTAAATTTTCACCTAAAGTAGAATGGAAAATTTTGTTATATTTCTTACAAATCGTCGATAGTAGAATATTACAGCTTAGTAACGAAAACAAATAGTACAAGGGGTTAAAGGAGTTATTAACCCTTAGCACTCGAAAATTTCTCACTTGAAATGCTCGATACTTTCTAACTAGATATAGACGAGATTCTTTCAAATGAATTTATTAAAAAATCACATATGAATTAGGGAACTAAAGCTATTTCCTTTCAATATTTCACGTATTGATGCAGTATACAAAGCTTAATGGTGAATACCAAGGTTTATAATTTTGTCATATTTCTTACAAATTGTCGATAGTAGAATATTACAGCTTAGTAACGAAAGTAAATAGTACAAGGGGTTAATATAGAAATCATCTTGAAACTAGTGTAATG
The DNA here is from genome assembly GCF_051020985.1 of Nomia melanderi. Classification (NCBI taxonomy): domain Eukaryota; kingdom Metazoa; phylum Arthropoda; class Insecta; order Hymenoptera; family Halictidae; genus Nomia; species Nomia melanderi. The sequence goes on from NC_134999.1 coordinate 37,009,661, forward strand.
TTAGTGTTCATCTTCAATATATACTTTTCACTGAATTCGAGCTTGGACGTTTGGATTTTCCTTTCGAAATATTAGCAACGTATACGACTCCCTGTTTTTCAAATTTCTACAGCTCAATTTAATATTCCTACGTGTACCAAAGTATTCAAATACTTCTCACGCGATTCTAATCATGGGACGCGTCACGTGTTGTCGATATTCAATGGGGGAGGCATCAGTATGGTGGTATAAAGGCGTCCAGTCGTACAATGACCCACTCGATCAAAAGGATCCCATCATACTGTACCGACAAATTGTTTTCTCTGGGAAAGCCTGTCCACCCATTCATCTTGGAGCTTTCCTCGCAAGGAAGGACACGCGAGTCGATCGCATTCTTCTCGCCGAGCGCCGCGGATCGAGCTGAATTAAACCCTCGTGACATTCTTATTCGGTCCGTGGCCGGAAGGGAATGTAGGTCGTGTCGTTTCAACGGCAGGGCAGTAATTGAGCTGAAGCAAACAGGAAGCGAGGATCTTTCTCTGGTAAAAATAATACCTAGTCTTGCTCTCTCAGGTCCAGTCGTAATCCAGGCTCGCAAAGTGCTTTTACCACGTAAAGAATCAGTCCCCCCCCCCCCCCTTTATATTCTCCTTTACTTCGTTCACTAAAGTCCGTTGTTTAAAGACGACGTCTATAGAAATATTTGTTTCGGATAAACTCAATTATTGCAAGAGATCGCGAGCAATCAGATTATAAGTTAAAAGTGCAATCTCTTTCCTTAACTTTTAATTCAGTCCCTGAAACTGGTTTCCTTATCGTCGCATCTGTTAACACTTAGCAATTTTTATAGTATTCCTAGCGAAAATTAGAAATGCTATAACATTTCTTAGATCTTTTATTTTCCTTAGCAGAAAATTTGGATGTGTGGAAACTCGAATAATTTTAGGCTAGTCTGTTTAAGATTCATTAAAATATTTAATATTAGAACTGGTGCAATATTGGAGCCTACAGAGTTCAAAGGGTTAATAGATTAAACAAACTATACATAGTATCTATAAAAATACTGATTTCCCAAATGAATTCCATTCTGTCGGGAAGCTTCGATGAATAGTTAACCCTTTGCACTCGGATGTTTCTTACTAGAAATATTTAACATTTCTTTATGAGGAGAAGACGATTTTCCTTGAAAAATTATTATTATTATTATTATTATTATTAAAGAATTATTATTATTATTATTATTAAAGAATTATTATTATTATTATTAATTATGAGACTAATTCGAAGAGAAATCACCAGTACATTGAGGAACAAAGCTGTTTTATTCCAATGTTTCGCGTATCGAGGCATTACACAAAGTTTAACATTAACCCTTTGCACTCCAGAAGTTTTTCACCGGAAATATTCAATATTTTCTAATGAGATACAGATGTCATTTTCTTCGATTGAATTAAGAAATCTCACATGCACTGAGGAAGAGAACCATTTTCTTTCAATATTTCGTACATTGATGCATTATACAAAGTTTAATATTAAATATGAAAGTTTACAGTTTTGCTGTGTCAAATCATTTGGTGACTTAGAGGCGCCTCTGGAGCGCAAAGGGTTAAATATCACATTTTATAGTTTTACTGTATCAAATCAAGTGGTGACTGAGAGTCGCCTCTCGAGTGCAGAGGGTTAAAACAGCGGAGCATTGAAAATCCTTTTCCTGAATAAGGGAAGATAGGAACCGGGAATTCCGCTGGAACGAAGTTGAACAAAAAACCCCGCAGCAAGATTGACACAAGCAATCGGATTTATTAAAAACCCTCGGCCCTATTCACGGCGTCAAGATACGCGTGACGGTCCGAACTCGCTAACCCGATTGCGCGATTGTGTCCAGCACTCGATCAAATCCGACGAACAATGCTTTTATCCTGCGCCGATATCGGCTCGACGAAGTTCCTCGCCGAGGCGCCGGTCGGCTAAAGTATTTTATTGCCGGCGATTCGGTTTCCGGCTCGAAACACGTATAAAACGCGGAACGTCCCCGAAATCGGGGACGAACGCGAAATTAACCGTGCGCGACGATTCGAGGCGATAGCTTCTCGCGGAAAAAGAGGATCAGCCCGCGAACTCGTCGGGACTGTTCCAATTTACGCGAGTCGTTCCCCTACTCGCGCGAACTGCTTAATCGCGTCAACTTTCAGGGAGAATCCTGGCTGGTTCCGGAACTCCGCCGGCTTCTGGTTCAACTCGCGCTTCGGCTTCGGACTGATGAACGCGTTCGCGCTGGTCGCCGCGAGTTCCAACTGGACCACCGTCCCGGAGAAGAGCATTTGCGAAGTGGTCGCCGACGAAATGTGAGTGGACGAACGGCGATACAGACATACAGCTATGAAAGTATTCGAGACGATCGATCCCTGTAACGAGTCGCTCGCGAGTTTCTGTCCATTCGTTTCTTCCGGATTCATCCGCGTTTCACGGTTATCTAATGTACACGATTTTCTCCGGCGTTGCATTTAGACAGTTCCTGAATATATAAACTCTAACGATCTTATCTCTCGGAGTAAACACTTATCGCTCGCTTTATGTGACCAGTAAAGCGCAAAGTGCAGGAACAATGAAATAAGTTAGCGGGAGTACTAAGAAACTTGCGTCGTTAATATCCATACTGCGCGATGTTGCAAATGGAAACGAGTGGCGAGAAAGAAGAGATTAATTTTTTGATACTTTGTACTGATGAACAGTCTGCGAAATGAATAGGAAAGAAACGGCAGCGTTCAGTGCGACGATAAAGATACACTCTAGATCTGGTTTTAAATCGCGTGCAAAACGTTTCGTCCGTTCACACGAATTTCCGTACGAGCGAAGAATTTATCAAGCCTCTAAAACGCGATATAGATAGGCGTCCCGTGCAATCGATAATATTGACACAGGTCGGTCTATCCGAACACACCGCACGCGAGCACCGCGCAAGTAGGATTTACCTCTCACGGTCCATTTAGATTACTACGGTCGAATACCGTGATACCGTGCGGCACTTTAAACATCGAATATTTAGCCGTGTTACCGCGCCCGCCAAACCGAAATTCTCTTTCATAAATTCTTCAGACACCTAACGCGTTCAAATAATTAACCCGTTCGACCATGCTCGGGATTAATCGAACTTGAATCTACTCGAACGAACAGGAAAGAGTATATACGAAAATTCTTTTAATATTCCGCGTCTTTTCAATTATTCCGTATATCAGTATTATCAGTGGGTCCATTTTTAAGCTACAGAGAGAATAAAGAACACGATTTCCACAGTGGCTGTAGCTGTTTTTCAATTCTCCGCGCATCCGTATTGAAATAAACGTCGCTCGAATTCTTTTCGAAGTACAACATTCGAATGTTTAACGTGCCACGAGCGAAACTAGCTGGGAAATATAAAAATACTCCAATAATGCACCGCTGCAAGCTACGTTCTCCAGTTTTCAAGAGAGCGAAAACGGAAATTCGAAATTCAGGAAGCTCTTATCCTGCTTCGATCGTTTTAACGACCCATCCATGAATTTTTTGAAAGACTGGTTACGATCGTCGAAGTACCTAGGAGGAACATAATTCCAGGGAAATTAGAAAAGTTCCGCGCGTTTCGAATGATACACTGCTCCGAGCTCCCATTTCCGAGAACAAGTAGAACGAAGGGAACAATTTGCGCGGATCGACGCTGAGAACGCTTCCAGCGTCTTGCGATCAAAGAGTCGTCGTCGTCGTCGTCGTCGTCGTCGTCAGCCCTCGAGTTGTCCTTGTCCCTTCAAAAAGCGCAGCGAAGCTCGCCGCTGAATTCAGCGTAGCGAGGCGGAGCCACTTCACTCATTCGTTACCGCGCCGCGAGGAGGACAGTCGAAAAAGTGGAACGTCTCAAGGATATTCCGTACGAATGCTCGCGTGTCGGTTAACACATTCGTCGCTGGCTTATCTGGCTCGGTGTGCGTCCGCCACCCAGATCTTTTACTTGAACACTGACTGATGAGTACTAGTAGTAGAATATTTAAAGCAGTACAACAGTCAGCATTGATTTTCTTTCAATTCTTCAATCTTGCACAACGTATGAATCTTATCGAATTTTGTAGAAAATTCAGGAATTCAATATTATATTTTAGAATGTAGAATATTTAATGTAGTACAACATTGAGCATTGATTTTCTCAGTTTGATTAAAGTTATCGAATGGACGCGTATCGATGTACTTCAGAACGAATGCAAACGAAAGCTCAATCTTGCACAACGTATGAATCTTACCGAATTTTGTCGAAAATTCAGAAATCCAATATTATATTTTAGAATATAGAATATTTAAAGTAGTACAACATTGAGCATTGATTTTCTCAGTTTGATTCTTAAGTTATCGAATAGACGAGCGGTATATCGATGTCCTTCAAAACGAATGCAAAAAAAAGCTCAATCTTGCACAACGTATGAATCTTATCGAATTTTATATCAAAAATTCAGAAATCCAATATTATATTTTAGAAGAATGTAACATTATTTCTGTGAATTTCTATAAAACATACTCTCTATTTGAAATCAACACTAAACCGAGCAGTTAAATTGACTTCTGAAATTCCTCTATAGAAACTCCCATAGTACATCTATCGAGACTTCAATTAATTTAAAATCTAGTTCACGTATCGTTAAATCAATTTCTTTAATAATTTCTCAGAGAAACATCTGCTGTCTTTTTACCAACCGTAAAGAGAAGAAATCAGAAATGGGTCACATCGAGTAACTTCGGTCACCTGGTAGCTTCGATATTAAAATGACTTCTAACAAAATTCGATAAGATTTCTACGCTGTTGAAGATGAAGTGCGACCGAAGGTCCGCGCAGAGTTAAGCCATCTTCCGCCACTCAGAAATGCATTTTCCCTTCTACCGAATCCGAGACCTCGATCCTCGAGCGACGGACGTTCGAAGGCAACAGTCGCGTAACAATGGACAAACGTCACGCCGGTACGTATCGGGTTGCCTAGGTATTTCAGGAAATTTCAAGTAGCACCATCGACAAGATTACCGTGCGCACGGACCGGAAATACACGATTCACAGTCGGCCGTTCGGTTTAGAATCGACGAGAGGCTGGCTTACGGGGACTCGAGGAGGCTGCGATTCGAGGCCGGGGACGAGTGTCGATCGTCGCCGAACGGAATAACGTTTTTGGAACACGCGGAGATCGAGGTCAGCCTCGAGTACAGTCTTCGCGGCGCACTCCAGATGCACCTCACCGCGCCCTCAGGTATGCACTTTTCATCCGCGCGCGCGACTTTCGACTTTCGGCTCTTTGATGTCGTTCCGTTCCCTGTAAACGGACGAGAGGCAGATGAAAGGGGAAGACGACGCGTTAATTAACAGCCGGCCGGAAAGAAACGTTGGTATCGAAATTCCGAGCCGTGGAGATGTCGGCCCTTGTCCTGATTCTGTCAATCGGGATTCCGATTCTATTCCCCGTGATCCTGATTTACGAAGCATCGAAAGCTGGAACGCTGGAAATGGATGCATCAGTGATCCGCGGTTGTGATTTTGGATTAGAGCTAATGAACGTGGATTCTCTGATTAGGTAAATCTTGCGATTCACGGATAAACTGGAAGATTGTATCAATGAGAATATTTCTGTTGAAAGATTAGAAACTTTCTATACAAGATGAAATAGTATTCGAATTTATATTCTGATTTAGTAAGGATCTTGCGATTCACGGATAAACTGGAAGAATGTATCAATGAGAATATTTATGTTGAAAGATTAGGAACATTGGATACAAGATGAAATAGTATTCGAATTTATACTCTGATTAGGTAAATCTTGCGATTCACGGATAAACTGGAAGATTGTATCAATGAGAATATTTATGTTGAAAGATTAGAAACATAGGATACAAGATGAAATAGTATTCGAATTTATACTCTGATTAGGTAGAGGATCTTGCGATTCGCAGATAAACTAGAAGATTGTATCAATGAGAATAGTTCTGTTGAAAGATTAGAAACTTTCTATACAAGATGAAATAGTATTCGAATTTATTCGATTCATTTTAGCTCGCAGATTTCTGGCGCTACAAGTGCATCAGTTTATACTGTCAGCTTCCTGCAGTACTAAGAATAGAATCCTTCATTTTCCACTTCCCGCTTTTATCATGTTCACGGTGTGTCGTCGAAACGCAATAAACGAGATTCTACCCCGTAACAATCGAAGTGCCGAGCGTTTCTCGCGCGATCCGCTAAAGGAGATCGCCACGCGAGCTTGTAAAACAGCCGTGAGGATTCATTTGATATCCGCTGCAAATATCACTCCCATCCACGCATTTATCGCTTGGAACGCGCTTTATAGGCGTGGATCGCCCTGGAAATAACATTTTTACGGTGCAGACAGGTGCGTCCGAGTAACGGCGAGAAGTCCTATTAGCCTAGCACCTGACATGAAGGTCTACCTTCGTGGATTAAGATTAAGCTTAATCAGCTGAGGCCGTTTACTCAGTTTCCAAAACTCTAACAGATTTTGCGCGAAAAAACTCTCAAAAAATCTAGCTCATGCAACCACTGTCATTAAGAAATCAACGCCAATGTCCGGATTGGTTACATTGCATTGTCCATTGACCTATGGCACCTGTTTGACTTCTTACAAATAAATAAGCAATGTTGCTAGATCAAGGTGTCTCGTCCACACCCTTGGTTAGCTCGGGCACTCTGGGATCGCCACTTCCCATACCACCATGGTTAGGTGGCCCCTGGAGGATGCGTCGGAGGAACGCCATCTTAACCACTTGCGCTGACAACGAATTGAGAAGCTCGACAGGATCTCGCGCGAAGAATTTTGCGCAAGTGTACACACAAATGTCGTTTACCAATAATTTTTGTGCGAAGTGGTAGATTTCAGAGCAATCTGGAATATGTAATCCAATAAGACTATCGACGTGTGCAATATGTCGTTGGTAATTTTCAGACAAAAACATCACGACGCGCGTAACACGTCTTTCCAGCGCAAGTGGTTAACATCGATTTCGCGAACGGTCCGCTTGTTCTGTAGATTTATGCGTTCTACGATGAGTTAGCTTCCCGGACAGCCATTTCGAGGAACGTCAAAGCTGTATTCTTACAATGCACTCGTAAAATGTCTTTCCAGTTCTCGGACAGTTCACGGAACAGGTGATTAATTCTTAATTGCCTGCAATTCTACTTCATTTGATACTTCAAAGGTTCCTTCATTACAAACTGGTCGAGATAGCGATAAATTACTTCCAAAATTGAAATTATTACCGTTCGAAAATATATTTAAAACGTTATCATTAGGAAACACGTCAAAAAACTACGAAGCATTATCATTCGAAAATATAAGTTGCAACGTTCAGAACATTAAACTTCACTTCTAAATTCCAAAGATTCCAGCTCTAGTTGGTAAAACCAGTTACCGCTGAGGAAAATCAAGGGAAACGACTCGCGACCCGTGCGTTGCACCACGGAAAATTGCGACTTCGCTCCTCCGATGCAGTTCGCAGGTGCACTTAACCGTGCTCTTGACTTCCACTTGTCTATCGATTAGTCGATTTCCTCCGGCTGCCGCCGGGACAAGGTTGGATCGACGAGGTAGAACGTCGGCCGTGTAAAAACGGAGAGATCGCGAGCTGGATCCGAGCGTAACGGTTTCAATCGGGGCTAATTTGGGCCGACGAATCAGAGATCCTCGCAACGTCGGCGCCGGCGGCTCGTGCATTGTGCAGCTACGCGCGATTCCGTGCACGCCCACGGTTACCTGTTATATTAATAAACGATGTTGCGTGCGTCGATGCGAGCGGGGAATACTCGAAAAACCCCGCGTTTCGATGGTACACTGTGTTTCAGGTCGGACGGGAACGGGGCCGAGCAATCTTCCGTCCTTTGTTAACGGCAGCGAACGGCGGCCGGCTGGAATTGGTCAATTATGGTTCGACGAGCGCCTAAAATTTTAATGATTTTAATTCGATTCCGCGCGAACCGGGAAACCCGGGAAATAAATTGATGTAATTTGCTTGGGAAAAGGGCGGACGGAGAGTTCGCCGGGAGAACGGAACTCTGGGAATTATTCGTTTCGAGTGGTCGCAACTTCGAAACGAATGTAGCAGAGATGATTTGCAATATTTTTAAATTGATGTCTATAAAGATCACCAGAGAGATTACGTTGACTGCCATGGGGTCACCGGTGACCCCCAAATCGAATTACTATAGTTCACTCAATGAAACGATTATATGAAAACATTTATATATTGTAAATAATGCTACATAATACAGTGACCCCTGACCGAATCTAAATACTATAGTTCACTCAATGAAACAATGATTATATGAAAACATTTCTATATTATAAATAATGTTACATAATACAGTGACATTCAGCTAGATGAACGTGGAATAGTAATAATATTATATTATATATTAATATTACATTTCTTCCATTCGGCATATTTTCCTCTGCGAAATCGTGCGACGTTCGACGTGTTAACGAGCATATGAAGCAATAATTGAGACAAGAAATAATGATACAGTCATACTTCCTTTGAAGAATTGTTTCGTCGGAATTTATAGGATCCTATTAAAATAATATAAATTTCCAGCGGTCGAAGGACCGCGCCATTTTTCACGACCCTTTCACGATCGAGCCACCGCGTGATCGCTTATTTATTCAATAAAGTAGCACGGACCAGGCATTATTCATTTTCGGCTCGCCCAATGTTCAAGGGACACGTGTGCAGCTGCTAAAGCCCCGGAAGTTGGACAACTCGTCCGCCGGTTTCGAGAAGTGGAGATTTATGTCCGTGGCATCTTGGGGCGAGGATCCTCGCGGCAGCTGGCTGTTGGACATAGTCGATGAGGTGATTAATATCAATTAAGACTGATCCACATTTCGGAGTAACATATCTAACAGTGATACATATCTTGATAATAAATACAATTTTAGAATCATCCTTTCAAGTCAGTTTAACACGATAACTTCTGACTTTGAATAACTTACAAGGAATATAAAAATATTTAACACAAACTACCGAGTTCAATTGACTTTCTGAAATTCCTCTATGGAAACTCGAAGTGTATCTATTAACCCTTTGAACTCTGTAGCTCCAATATTGCAACAGTTATAATATTAAATATTTTAATGAATCTTAAAGAAACTACCCTAAAATTATTAGATTCCACACATCCGAATTTTGTACTAAGAAAAATAAAAAATCGCAGAAATATAAAAATATAAAACTATAAAAATTAGTTGCTGTTGCTGATAGATTACAAAACAACCTGGAGTGCTAAGGGTTGAGATTAATTGATCTACGATTCAGTTTGCGTATTGCTAAATCAGTTCCTTTAATAACTTCAGAGAACATCCGTTATTTTTGTGATCATTGCAGAAAGAAATCAGAGATGGATTATTTTGATCGATTTGGTAGTTCTAGAGTTACTACATCGTATTGCTAAATCAGTTAATAACTGTTCAGAGAACACCCGTTATTTTTGTGATCATTACAGAAAGAAGAAGTCGGAGATGAATTATTTTATTTGGTGGTTCTAGAGTTAATACAAGAGAAATATTATAAGTAGTTACCAAACATAGAAAGCAATAGAACATCTGTTATTTTTGTGATCATTTCAGAAAGAAATCAGAGATAGATTATTTCGATCGGTTTGATAGTTCTAGAGTTAATACATCGTATTGCTAAATCAGTTGATAACTGTTCAGAGAACACCCGTTATTTTTGTGATCATTGCAGAAAGAAAAAGTCAGAAATGGATTATTTTATTTGGTAATTCTAGAGTTAATACAAAAGAAATATTATAAGTAGTTACCAAGCACAGTAAGCAATAGAATATCTGACGAACAATACCTTGACAGATTGGACCGAAGGAAAATAACGGCACAATAGGATCAGCCGTATTGGTTCTACACGGTACAAGCACGATGCCCGAGTATCGCAAAAACGGGCCGAGAGTATACAATCGCGAGTACAATCGGCTCCGAGACACGGTAAGTAAATTCCGCCGCTAAAGAAGCGAATTAAGCCTCCTGATAAGAAGGGAAGTACCCATTCGTGTCGAGAGGAGGAGTATTTCTCTCCGCTGTATTCTTTCCAGAAGGAATTCCTCGACGTGGATCGGCCAACGAATTTCATGTTCAGCAGGAAGCACGAGAGCCTCGACTACCAACCTCCAGATGGCAACGATTTATATGACGAACGTTGGCTCGGAGAACTCGCGACGGATGAAAATTAAAGATCCCGTAACCGAGCAAATTGTAGCTAAATTAGTTCCGAAACTATCGGAATGATACACGGCATCCGGCACTCGGAAAAGTATCGCTGCGTTCGCGAGAGCGTCAGCTGATCAATCCACCGACACGTTCGCGTTTCACTCGGACCTGGCATCGCGTTTGTATAATATATTAATATAATCCTTCAGCCGTGAAATTCTGTTGCCAGTAGAATGAAATTAACGGACCGCGAGCGTTTATTCATGAAACGCGTCCAGTTTATTAATAAAAAGTTACCTCGAACGTTCCATGGTTTGTTATCCGTTAACCCTTTGCACTCGAAAGTGTTTCACTGGAAATATTCGATATTCTTCGATGAGACAGACGATGTTCTTTAAAACTAATTAATGAGGAAACTCTCAGTTACCACTTGATTTGATTTGCAAAATTATAAAGTCTTGAAAGTTATTTTATTTCAATATTCCATGTATTGATGCATCATACAAAGCTTAATATTACATATAAGACTTTATAATTTTGCAAATCAAATCAAGCGGTAACTGAGAGTTTCCTCATTAATTAGTTTTAAAGAACATCGTCTGTATCTTTTTAATTTATATATATTTCAATATTTCATATATCGATGCATCGTACAAACCTTAATATTATATATATAAGACTATAATTTTGCAAATCAAAGTGGTGACTGAGAGTCACTCGAGTGCAAAGGGTTAATTTGTGTTTCTACTGTGTTCGATGAAAGGTTTATCCGGTGTTTCTGTAATAATGGAGAGATATTATAATTATTTCAGTAAAAACTGCCATGTTTGCACGGCGTCGCTTTATCTCCAACACCTGTTCGCCGTTTCGGTTGAACGCGACACCATCGCCGCGTGTTTTTCGGCCATAAACGACGAAGCGTCGCGTCGTTATGGCTTAAGTAACATTCTACCGTCTCCCTGGTCCCCTTAAGACGAGTTACGAGTTCGCAACACGCCGCGGACAACCCCGAAATTCGAGAAAGCGTGCCCGAGCAGTCGGTGGTCCACGGCGAATTAAGTCTAAAGTAATCCGAGATCCTTGAGCAAATTTCCTGTGTTTGCCGAGGAGAGGCCGCGGTGCTTCGGTCACTTAAGACGATTGCCGTTTTCCTTGCGGCGGATTTGTTGGCTCGCCTCTGCCAGTGATCGTTTGCGGTGATCTACCCGCCCGGGAGAGCTATTAGAAGCTTTTATACTTTTTACTCGCTGCATTCCTCGCGAACGGTCTGCACGCGATTCGAGGGCGAATTGTTCGGTGCCGAGTGTTTGCTACGAAGTTTCAGTCACTTGTTTTAGAGTAATTGTTTTTTAGTTTGAGAGGATCTTGGAAGGGATTAATTATAGAAGAAAGTGATTAGAAAATTGTAGTTTCAAAACTACTATAGAAAAGTGTAGTTTCCTTGGAAATTTCGATGCCTCGTCCTTTCAGAACGATTTTCTGAATGTTTCAAAGGATATTGTAGCTTTGTTTCTGGGTCGACATGGAATTCTCAAATATTTGTTTAGGATTGCCAATAGCTTGGAATTCCAGAGTAACTCTCGTTCCGAAGCTGCGAGGAAATATTAAGAACAGCTACTTTGTCGGAGTGTGAATTTTAAGAAGGATTCTCATGAAAATCTGACGTCAACGCCGGCTTCGTGTAATATGATTATTTCATTAAGGCACGAGGGCGGCGGGAATGTTTTCCCGAGATTTCCTTGAAGAAAGAATATTATTATTCTCTATTCCGGCGGCCGGGAACTCAGTTGAAAACGGCATTAAATGTGTACATAATGGGACACGCCTTAAATAGAACGTGACCGGCGTCAAGTATTTCTCTTTTTACCGAGAAGTCTAATTAAGGTTCCTTAAAATTCCACTGACTGAACGCTTAAGTTCTCAGCGGCCGCGGAAATACCAAATCCTCGTGTCCGATTTACCGGAAATATTCATGTGTGCGTGTGTGAACGGAGTTAGCCCTTCATTAATTCATCGTAGACGATCTGAACGGATTCCATCGACGGCTACCGCGTAATTATAAAATTTAACGACTCCGCGAAAGACGGCCTGTCTTGGAAAAGAATAAAGTAATTACGACGGGAAATAATTCGCTAATTACGCTTACCTTGTTTCCTCTTTCACCGATAAAAAAATTCACTGAAAATACCGACTCGTTCCGGTGTATTTTCGTGAAACGAAATATCAACTGGTGGAAATTTTACCGTGTTTTTTTAGCGTATTGATTTAATGTTAAAACACGTTCCGAAAATACCCGGAAACTGATAAATAAAATTTCGTTGGTACGATTTGTTTTCCAGGAAACTGAGGTAGAATTCGAAAGAAATACAAATGCTATCGAATCGGACTTGATTAACGTGCCAGTTCATTACTTGCCGTTTCCGCTAATTGCAACCACGAACGCTCGTGTATTACGTCGGTCTTGGAATTCAATTTTCTCGGACGGGGAGTTCTGTGTATAAATATGTTACTACATATTCAGAATTATTTATGCAATTCCAGTGAAACTTTGTAGCTTCCAGTCGCGGGACATTTTGGGGAAGACAATTGTAAATGTAGAAGCATTATTAGGAATTCTGCTGCAGTTTCCATTTCCTTTTATGTAAAAATCATTCGTTTTTTAACCAAGACATGAAAGGCTTCGTAACTGAACATGGAATTTTTTCGACATAACGACCATGATAATTTGGAGAATGTCGTCTAGAAACAGAATTATTCCAGAATTTAAATATACATTTGCATACAAATTATCCCGCGGAAAGACGCGTCATTTTCGGAACACGCGAGTTATAAGGGACTCCATAAATGTGATCTACGGAAAAAATCGCCGGAAATTCCCAATGTATCTCCACGAATACATTGAAATTTCCCTCTGGTTCCCGAGTTACGAGGTTTCCCGCGAAAGGAAGCCGAATTTTTGAACAGCGACGATAATAAGCGGGCCAGAAACGTGATCCAGGGAACAGTTATTGGAACAGGGCGATAAATCGCAGAGTTTAAGGCGAAAAAATGCAACTAGGGGAATATCCCGCGGTAATGCATAGCCGGCACACGTTCCCCGTAAAATACGACGGAAGCTATTAGCATGGCTCGTCCGCTCCGCGGGTTGCTCGTGGAAGGCGAGTCTAAGTGAGATTCCCGCGGAAATCGCGCGTGTTTGCCGAAATCTCGCGTGATGAACCCTCGGAGAATTACCGGAGACATTCTCGGCCGCCCTTCGCATTATATTCGAACAATATAAGAGCCGGCGTACAATGGGAGCGGCGTTGAACGAAATATTTACGAGATTTATTTTCCAATTTCGCCGACGTGCGGGTGGACACAAAGCGTCGCGTTTCGTACCCAGAAATTCAATTCCCCGGTCCCGGCCAAACAATGGCTGCCATGATAATGCAAACACACGGTGCCGGCGCGCCACGATTTGCTCTCCGATCGACCGGCGAACTTCGTATAGGCGAACCATCGGCGCGACGGAAGACGGAATTCCCGCGATCCGGAAATCGAAGCGCGGATCGAGACGATAGCCTCGCGGCGGTTTTAATTAAAAACTAGAATTAATCCGGTCGCGACTGCGAAACGTTTCCCCGGTTATTAAAGACCGTTGGCTTTATCGATTGACAGGCTTCAATGAAACTGGCGTGAACTAATTGCGTCGACGGCCCGGGACGGCAACGGTTTCAGGAATCGGATTAACAATTGATATCGGTTATCTCCGGCTCGCCGAAGTGTCCATGTATTTCTTGCGAATCTCTCGATAACGAAGTTCCGGTTGTTACGTCGATCGCCGATGTTTCAGCGCGCGGAATATGGAAATGGTCGGTGACACGCGGTTTCCCGGTGTTGCGGCGCGGCTGATGATAGAACGAATTGTTTCGACGGTCTCTTTGAAATTAATGGGAATCGCGATGTAAAGATCGGAGACGTTTGACGGGATTTAATGGGGTAGGGTAATTGGAATTAATGTGGCGCCGTAACGAGATTTCGGCGGAAGATACGCTCGAAAGTAACTCCGGACTTAAAGCAATCTCTTGATAACGTCTATCGATGGGGTTACCGACTGGAAGTTTCCTCGTTCGTAAATTATTCACGGCGAGACGCAATCTAATACAGATTCCGCGAGAGAAAGCTGCGGTAATCCCCGACTTTTCGAGAATTTTAAGAAGAAGAAGCTGCCGATCGATGTATAAATGATCGCGCCCACCCCGATTGAGAGCATCGAGCCGAAAGTTCACCTCCCGGATAGAGCACTCGGTTTAAAGTAGCCTTTCTATATTCAGCTGAACCCCGGTGAATCATATATGAAAGTGTTCACCCTGTTCGGAAGGGACAAACGTTTTGGAAAATACCTCGGCAACGTTTGAACTTCGCAACAGGAAAATCCAGCGATCGTTTTACGGGCGAATCTCGACATTTCGAGACGAAATTTTCATATTTGGAAACCTAAATCATAAACAAATGATTTAATTACTGAAACAGCAAGAGATCAGCGAGTTTCCTTTTCATCAATGAATTAAGCAGTTGATATATAATCGAGCTTCATCTGTTGAAGATTTCTAATATTACAAAGAATCTTCATCTCAAAGGGTGAAGACGATACAAAATTTCCTAAATCACTATCTGAATCTCAGGACACTTCGTCCTCGACGAGTGACTCGGAGAGATAGGTTGACAGTCAGCTTCACAAGCAATACGCTCGGTAGAGTTCCAGCAAATAGTCGCGAGTGTACTCTAGAGTTCCCAGAAGCGGAATTATTTTAATATAAACACGAACGGCACCGTTCGCGCAATATCCCGGGGCGCAAACAAAAGGATAGACCGTTCCGGCAAACACACGGAGCAGCCGCGCGCTCCGTGTGTCCGTTAAATGGCCGGTTCGATCGGCGAAGTTGCGCTCGGGCCGAATGCCGCGAATAAGGGCAACGCCGAGGGAAACGAAGGAAGAGCGCAAGGGACCACGAATTTTGACCGTTCGCGAGCGCCTATCATAGTCATCGAATTCACCACGTAGCTGCGCTACCGTCGACCTAATAATGGGGTGAGTCGGGGGCGAAACGGGGATGATTCGGGCAGTAGCATGCCGCCCTTCGTGCCGTGAACGTCGTGGAACGCGATCGGAACGAGAACGGGACGTCCACCGTGACATACCATCGACTGAAAGCTTCGTTCGCCCCTTACTGACCCCTAAACGAGAGCAAGAGGAATCGAAGAAAGAGAACCGTCCGTCGAGCCACCTCGTTAAAACCGAACAAAGGTAAGCGAAAAAAATATTCTCTCGCTTCCAACCGCTGACGAAAACCACGGCGAGCGTTGACACGGAAACGTGGTCGGAATATATCAAGGATAAGGTGTTAATTGCGCGACGGGGTCGCTTTTAAGGGTAATTAGACAGTGGTAAAGGGCGTGACAATGCGGCGCGCCGTGCAGTAGCCGCAATTTCGTTGAAGATTCATTCGGGCCGAGTGCTTTTCTTCCGCGTCCGAATAATTAACCACCCTCGCGTTTCAACCCCTGGTTCTCAAGGAAACGCCGTGTTCCTCCGCGATGGGCGGGAACATCTTTTTCCACCGTTCGAATTTCCACGCGACACCGCCGCGCGCGGCCGCCCCCGATCCTCCGCGAACGGATCACGCTGCTCATGTTTTTCCCCGTGTTCCCGAGGAGCCTCGTTAATTGAACAGCCCCCGGCGGTCGGCCAGAAAAACCCGCCGGAGTTTTTGCGAACGGGACGGGGAATTATTCAGGCAGCTTCCTTCGGACAGTTCCACGCTGGACGTTCCGTTTCCGCCCCGTTGAAATAATAAGAAAGTCTCGCTCTTGTTTACATTCGCGTTCCGCCGTTTTACGGATCGAGAAGCGCGGCGCGGCCGGCTTAATGAACCTCTTTTCAAATTATTCCGCCGGGCTTCGCTCCTTTGAATCTTCAATATTAGATACTTTCGTTTAATTCGTCGGCTAAAGAGCCGCAGCTCTCCGCGCTCCGAGCTTCGTCTTATTGTTGCTACGCGGGATCGCGTCTGTTTCCGAGGATCTCCATCGTCAGTCGCTTCCCCTCGGTTTCCATGTTTAAAACTCCCGTTACTTCTCGCCGGGGCAAGGATCGTGCGCAACAAACGTTCCTGCCGTTTTATTCATAATTAAACGCGAACGTTCGCGGCCGAGAGATTACCTGGTTAACACGTACGCCGCGGAAAATGAAATCTGGCAACGAGCCACGGTACACGGGTGTTTTAAGTAACGCGGGTTCTCGCGTGCCGGACGAGCTATCCGGCCAACAGATCGATTACACTCGAGGAAAGGAAAAAAATCATTAAATCCGGGGGGAGTGATTATCGCGTGACCCCGGGTGTCGGGCTCGCTTCTCCCGAGGACGCCGGTTAAACGTCGTGCATCGTTCTCCAGCGGGACCGCGCGGCCCTACGGCTGACTTATTGATGGAACCGCCGGCAGCTGATAAATGACTCGGTTAATTTTCCTGCCGCTTCGCTCGCTTTTTTCCCTCCTCTGTGCCCTAACGAGCGGCGGGTGTCAGGTGTTCCGGGGAACGAGGAACAACGAAAAAAAGAGGGAAAGAAAGAGGGGAAAAAGAGGCGACAGCGGAGAACAGTTCGGAAGAGCGACCGGTTTTGCGCGTGTGTCGCGCGCGGTCTAGCACGCGCATCAATGGCCATTCAATGCCAGACCCAAATCCCGAATTCCGTGATATCTGGGTTAATAGCCACCGCTCGAACAAGTGGCCCGGACTTATCGCACTCATTATTAATCGCCAGAAGCCCCGTGACATCGCTCCCCTTTTTCTTGGCGAGGGAGGATCTAATCTAAAGCGGCTCTTACCGGAAACTCGCGAGGCTGGAATTAATCAAACGAATTAATTTGCCGGGGAATTCAATTTGCAAAGCTGCGAGCAGATCGTCGAGGTGTACGAATCGTTGCTGGCTCTTATTGGATCCTCTACTTATTCTGGATGAAGGAAGATACTTCTTTAATAATGTTCTAATGGGAAACGTAGAATGTCCGACAAAGGGATGGGAGATTCCTATCGTATCGATGGAATCTATCTATCGCAGTCCGTTCATGGGGCACCACATCAAAGTAACCATACCGAAGTACAACGGTGAACTTCAATATTGCAAATCCTACGCTGAAACTGCAATCTCAGCTGAAAAATTGCAAATTCTCGCATGAACGTACCATGTACCGCATTGAAGGTGCACAACACAATTTTCACGAAAGAAAACCCCTGCATGAAGTAGCGGCGAAATACGAGGCGGCTGTCACCGCGGGGACGCGTTAATTCCAGCGTCGCGCGAAACTGTGCCGCACCTTCGAGTCGCGGTCCCCGCGAATATGTATGTGGAAGTAGCAGTCGCTCGCTGGAAACTGTTCCCAAGGCGCACGGTTCGATCGCACCCCCGCTTATTGGAAGTTTCAATCGATAATCGAAGTGGAGACATTTTTGTGCCCGCGATATATGACTGCGCAAATATCAGGGAGCTCGCCGGATGCGCTCGTATAGGTGCGCGCAGCTGCACGCGTCCTCGAGGAGATCCTGCTGAAATCATCGCGTTCGCTCCGAGGCACTGGCTGCGACGTATAAAAGACCGCGCAAAGGCTGGTAATTAATTGCGTATAGACGCCGGAAATGATCAGGCATCTCCCGATGCACGGAACTGTGACTGGCGGAGTGGCGTTCGAGCATAATGGCGCCGGCACCGATACAAGCTGAAAGCATTACCGCACACGAGACGGTTCCCCGATCTAAACACGCGAGTAACCACCTCCCCGCGAGAGTATCGAGGATCCCGCGGGAGCCAGAATATTTTTCGTACTCCCATCGCGCGGCACGCTCCGATGGAGAGGCAATAATCCCTGATAAAACGCCAGCTCCTGGAAGAATAATGCACCGGATCCATTACCGGCTACGTCGAATCGAATCCTAACTTGATCCCGCTTTAATTAAGAGCGCCAATGAATGCTTCCGCCGTTCGGCGGGGTATTCGTGGAGTTGTAGAACAATTTTTGAAGATTCATATCTCGTTTCCGATACGTTGCAGTTGAATTATTGGCAATCGAAGGTATTTGTGGGGTAGATATTAACCCTTTGCTCTCCGAAGTTTTTCACTAGAAATATTTCAACATTTTCTGATGAGATGAAGATATCTTGTGAAACCAACTCGAGGAGGAATTCACGTGAATTGGCGGACGAAGCTATTTTACGTCAATATTTCTCAGATTGATGCATTGTATGAAGTATAATATTAAATATGAAACTTTATAGCTTCACTGTAGGAGATCAAGTGGTAACTGAGAGTTAATAGTGAAGCAGAGGGTTAATAGTGAGCAAGTATACGTAATAGTAATGTGGTCGTTACGCGACGGATAAAATATAGATGAGAAATACAGAATTGACGAAGAATTGATTACAGAGTATGCATAGAATACAGTTTTTCAGAAACAGAAATCAATTTCGTTCCCACGGTGGAAATACAAGCAGCAGGAATTTACATATCATATTCTGCTCGTGAAGAGCGGCGAAGCTTTATTTTTCCTTTCGCGATTTCCTCGTGCTTATTATTTTCCAGAGAAATGCGAACCGGTGATTTAGCGAACACGCCGCGGCGCGTCCGTGTACGTGTGTGTTTTTAAACGAATTTCCGCGGAAAACGCGACGGCGGAATGAAAGATCCATTATGATCGCCGTCGGAACGAATTTCTGGGCGCCCGGCAACAAAGCGTACACGCTCCTTTATTTCGACGCTTTCGGGCCGAAACCGACGGTGACGTCAACCGGATATATTTTTCACTTGGGCGCAATTGTCGCCGGATGACGGGTACGTTGTCGTCCGCCTCGGAGGATAAGAATGAATCGGCGGTTCATCGGGGTGACACGGGTCACCGTTTATTTTCAGCACGCACGGTCTCTCCGCGCGAGACCAGCGCGACCCCGACGGCTTGTTTTTCCCAACGTCAAAGGTGCACAACCGCGATCGCAATCTCTCTCTCTATCTCTCTCTCGGAATACATAATTATTCAACGCCGGGGAGCCAACCCTTCGTAATACAGGGTGTTCCGTAATCAAAAACACAATCAGGAAGCAAAAAATTCCAGGGATTACACGCACGCAGAATGAGTTTTCCCTGTACAAAGCTCATTTTCCATAGAACGAAACTTCAACGTCAGATTCTTAGAATTGAATCGCCAATGCTTCGCTTCTTTAACACTAGAACTACCGAGCATGATACGATTGAAATCTAATCGCTATAAATATCGTAGTATTCAAGTGAAACTATTTTCAAAATCATTCTGAATATTCAATGCTTCGAAGATACCAATAATTGCGAAACAAAAACTGAAACCGGTCATTTTGACGGTAGTTCTAGTGTTAAGAAATATTTTCTATAAAGAATCAAGGATTATTCCATTCGTTAAGTATAAAGTTTGTTTATAGTACAAAGGAGGATACTTAATTCAGTTGAACCTCCGCTAACCTGTATTTTTCTCGCTGTCTCGCGAGACAAGCTTTCAAAGTCGGGTGTCTCGAGAAAGAGACGTCCCGTGAAAAAAATTCTGTACAGAG
Source organism: Nomia melanderi (assembly GCF_051020985.1). Taxonomy (NCBI): domain Eukaryota; kingdom Metazoa; phylum Arthropoda; class Insecta; order Hymenoptera; family Halictidae; genus Nomia; species Nomia melanderi. Next base: position 37,029,482 of record NC_134999.1, read on the forward strand.
AAACAAAGGAGGCCGGGAAAGGAGAGAGCAGAGAGAAGAGCAATAAGACGATACGGAGACTCGCGAGAGCTCATCGCTACCTATCAAGATCAACCGGGGAATTCTTTATAACAGGAATATGGCGGAACGCGGATGGCGAAACGAGCGCGAGGCGGAAGGGTGGCCTGCATCCTGCGGCGTCGTTGCATTCTGTTTATTTTTAGCCTGCCCCGGAAATACTGTAGCGTGCGTGCACGGGTCGAACGAACGACAGACCGCACCGCGCCGCGCCGCGCCGCGCAGCGCCGCGCAGCGCCGCGTTGAAAAACGTAACGTTTATCGGAAACAAAAACGACGAAGAATAAATTCTTTCCACGGCGGAACAACACACGGTGCCGCGTCGATGACTTTTGCCGTGCCCCGCGTTTCCATTCTCGCGCGAGGGTGAAACACGACCGCGGCACGGTCATCTGGGTGGACAAGCGATTATCGCTGACGCGGTACAATGATCCGACGACAGCTTTATTTTTATCACAAAAGCCGACGGGCGAGGGATTGCCTCGCGAGTGTCCCTTCGACGAGGCGACCGTTCTTTATTCTCTACTTGGTTCTCCGCCATTTTGGCTCTGCCGGAACACTCGAGCGAGAAGATGATTCGTTTAACTTCGTTCTGAATAATTAATTTCGAGAGGAGAAATAACTGGGATCTAACTTTGAAGGTAGCTAAAAGGTTGCTTCTGGAAGTGATACTTCGGGGATGTTTGGGTTACTGAAGGTTGAAATGGTTATTATTGATGAAAGTTAGTGGTGGGTTCAGATTTTTAGAATATGTTAGGTTTTGGGTTACTGAAGTTTGAAATGATAGTTATTATTGATGAAAGTTAGCAGTAGGTTCAAATTTTTTAGAATATGTTAGGTTTTGGGTTACTGAAGGTTGAAATGATAGTTATTATTGATGAAAGTTAGCGGAAGGTTTAAATTTTTTAGAATATGTTAGGTTTTGGGTTACTGGAGGTTGAAATGATAGTTATTATTGATGAAAGTTAGCGGAAGGTTTAAATTTTTTAGAATATGTTAGGTTTTGGGTTACTGGAGGTTGAAATGATAGTTATTATTGATGAAAGTTAGTGGTATGTTTAAATTTTTAAGAATATGTTAGGTTTTCTTTATAGATTTAAGAGTTAGGTAGAATTTTCGTAGAAAATACCACGTTTCTCAGGTTTTGCGTGCTGAATCGTATAGAAAATGAAAAATTGTACTAGATAGGTGCCACGGTGTCCTGCCATGTGTCCGTGAGGCGAGTGCCGTCGATCGTCACCAACATACAGAAGGAAACGCAAACAAGGGACGGTTACCACTAATTACTCGACTTCTCTCCGCGGACCCGCGCGGCGGACGCTCGCCGCGTTATTTACACAGCTCCATTGATCCGTTGGAATAACGGACGAGGCTCTTGAAGTTTCCCGGGTATGTTTTTCCGAATTCGATATTTCCGTGTCGCCCGATGGGAATGGGAAACGAAGTTCCAAGGGGAGGAATCGATCGTGAGTTCGACAGGGAATGATGAATCGCGGAGACTGCCTTCGATTAAAGGCCCGAAGGTGTAACGAGCGCGCGTCGCGAGCGAATTCGGACTAATGGGTCGTCCACGAATCGACGGAATTAATTGGCGAGTGTCAACGGTACGGCTGAACGATCCACGCACGGGACAAACGATTGCGCGAGCACCCTCCACGCCTCGGGTCAATTAAACCTGCCACTTAACGTGCACGGGAAAATTAATTTCGAGGACGAGCGGGGAACGACGCGAGCCCGGTGACGCGTGAAGTAGAAACAGACGTGACCGGGCGGACAGCGAAGGAAATTCAGGGCAATCGGGAGAAGCTATTGAATCCACGATTTCGGTGAGTTTATCCGGGAGTTTATAACTGAACCGCTTTCGTTCGAAACGTCATGCGACGTCTTGAAAGAAATCATTGAATCGAAGGAAAGGAAAGTAATTATTTCCAGAGTTTTTCTGTAGCTGTTTGATATTTTCACAGGAAATACGAGTACGTTTTCCAATCACTTTCCGAATGAGATTTCATATTTCGATCTTGGAAATTGATATCGAAAACGAGATGAAAGCACGACGAAGCGAGGCGCGCCGAAATTAATATTAATTGAAACGAGTTGCGGCCTCGATACGCAGCGAGATTGTTTCCTTTCTGTTCGCGTTGCAAATTAGCCGGCGCGTTTATCTCTTCCCTTTGATCTCGAACCTTTCGATAAGGCTAATTCGACATTATCTTGCCGCGACACGCGCAGCGGCGGAATCCTTAATGAGCTGGATCAGCGGAGACGTCGAAAAACGCGCGAACGCGGACGGATTAATCTGTCGATACGGAACGCCGGCGACGTTCCGTTTCGGTTATTTGTAGGTCGATCGAAGGCTGGACGGGGGCTCGCTCCCATTCACGTCCGACGTGTAAGAATAATCGCGTGTCCGGTGCAATCGAAACGGAGCCGTTCGGCAACTTATCACGGTGTTTACGGGCGTAAGCTCCTGTCCGCCCGAACGCTGCGCGAGCAACGCTTGCGGCGGCCGCACGCCTTTCAACGCGTAACGAGCTGCACTTGAATCCACGCGAGCTTAGTCAATTATTCTTGGTGCTTTTCAACGAAGCGGCCGAATGAACGTTAGAAAATTGTTGTACTCCACTGGGAAGCGTTGCGTAAAGGATCGTCAGCTCGTAGCGAAACGTCTTAACACTAAAACCGAGCACTTCAATTGACGTTTTAAATTTTCGCTATGGAAACTCCGAGAGTGCATCTGTTCAGACTTTAATTAATTTACATTTCAACTTGCATAGTGCTAAATGAATTTCTTTAATAATCAGAGACATTTGTTACCTTTCTAATAATTGCAAAAAGGCATCAGGTAGTTTTAGTGTTAATCTACTTGGACCTTAAAATATTCTACAGCGAATTAGAGCGTCTTATAAGATTACTTCTACGGAAAAGATGAATAGAAGGAAAACTGACCTCGTCTGACTACAACGGAGCATTCTAATTGAAATCAATGCAATTATGCAGAGTGGAAGTATTGTTACCCCCGTGCAGAGAAACACCAGAACTCCAATTAAATAACGAGCGGCATAGCGAGCAATTACGACACCTACAAATTACCACTGCAACTTTCGTCCGCGTCTGATTAAAACGGGACATTCTACTTATAGTTTACACGCTCGTTACATCTGGAAACATTACCGCGATCAAATGATGGGAAACGCGGACTTTAATTAACTCGTAAACGGCGCAACCGGTAATAGCATCGCGTCGAAATTTCCCCGGTAATGCGCGCGTACGCGCCGCCGTCTGACTGTAACTGCATCATTCCGCCTCGATTCTACATCACAATTACAGACATATAATACCGGCAATCAAACTGAATCTCGACAATGCCAACTGTAAATGTAATCTATGGCCGCAATGGGAGCAACGTCAAAAGCCGACGTTCAGACGGCGGAATTCCGTTCAGCCGTCGTTCGAACGACGATCGTCTTGGTTTCAGGATTTCACGGAACGATTATGATTATACCCTTTACGGGCCGCACTAAGTAACGTTAACGAGCGGACCCCGAGATTCCGGGGGCTGCGCGGTTCAATTGCGCCGCGCTGTCGTTTCCCTCGCCGGGGGAAGAAGTTTCTCATCGCGGCTCGATCGTTCCGAGCCACTCGCGCGAGGAAAAAACTTCGCGGAAAACGATAATGAGGGTCCATTCCGAGCCCGCCTGACTTCCGCGAATTTTCCGCGGCGTCGGCCGCCGGCGGACCTTAATTTTCCCGCCGCGCTCCGCTGGAATCGCAAACGCTCCCAATTCAATCGAATCGTAACAGTGTCGAATTGGCTGGAGAGTCTCGTCGCATTTTCAAACTAGGTTCAACCACTCAACCCTTTGCGCTCCGAAGTTTTTCACTAGAAATATTTCAACATTTTCCGACGAGACGAAGATGATATTTTGTAGAACCAACTCGACGAGACATTCACGTGAATTGACGGACAAAGCTAGTTTACGTCAATATTTCTCTGATGCGTTGTATGAAGTATAATATTAAATATAACTTTATAGCTTCACTGTAGGGAATCAAGTGGTGAGAGTCACCTCCCGAGTGCGAAACGCGTCAAATTGACGCATATTGGATTTTAGAAGTATTATTTTGTAAATGTTTACGATTTTGATTGATGCGATCACACTGACGTGTGCCCCAATTAGCTACTATCAAATCTCACAATAAATGCCCGTAAACCTAGCGTTAACTGTAGGCTACGTGACATTCGGTTAATGAATATCGAAATCGTCTTGAATGAAAAGCGTTGATAATTAAACAAAAACGATCAACAATGATGGTAATATTGGGAAACAAGTGTTTTCGATGCTTTCATTCGCATGCTCGCGTTTCCAGGAACGAGTTTCCCGATTGAATTCTACGGTTAAAGGGTTAAACGAGAATTTACGTCGAATGAAATTTCGCTGAACCGTGTATTCGATTCGGAAACATTCTATTGTGTTTTAGTTCCCTTATTCCCAAGATTGACTCGTCCATTATGATGTAAATCATATTGTACATTGAATAGCCGAACGACAAGGCCATTCCGCGGTAAAGCCCTCGCAAAGGTTGTTCAGAAACTGGCGAGAATTCACGCGGAAACCGTCGACGGAATTTTTCGGCCTCGCCGGCTTCCACTTGTTAAACGTCCCAGCGATTCCGTCGATCCGTTTGGTCGCCGGTGCGTTCACAAACGACAATGTCCTACGGTATTTTTTTTTAATTGTCTAACGGAACGCCGCCGGAAAGTTCGCGGAAATGGAAAAAAAAGGCGTGTTGTCCCCTTTCAGCAGCATGTTTCCGTCCGCTTTGAAAAATAATCCGATAGCCTCCTGCGAGGCCGGCAAACGAATGAAAACCGTGTTCAACCGCGAGGAATGTTTCATATTTATACATTTTCAAAGGGCCTGTTTGCCTTTGCCTCGGTGACGGACGATACTCCCACTGGCTTTCGTTTCGTTTGCTCGTTCAGAGAAAAAAAAGGGAAAAACACGAACGGAGACGAGTATTATATTTTCGTGAAACTCCCCGATTCGAGGAGAAATGTTGCAACGTTGTCCGATAGGAGGCATCGCTTCGAGGTCTCGTTTAAATAATGCCTCTGAAGCGGGAGTGCGGCATCCGCTCGGAACGGAACATTCTTTCCCTCGTTTCTGGCCTGCCTGACGCAGCAGGATTTATGTTCCTCGGAGGTTTAACGAGTCCTGCACGTCTTGGCGTGTTACGAGCGTTCCTTCTGGATCATATGTTTCAATTTTCAGCTATTGCCCGGATAAATAAGATCCACGGGGCGAGTCTGCATTCTATGGTTTCAGGGAGGACACTCAATTAACTTATTAGGTCTCGCAACGTGTCTCGTTTCAGGGCAGTCTATCCTTGAACGAATAGAAGGTTTAGAAGATTCAGTTTTATTCATTTGATTTTATCGTTCGTGAGAATTAAATCTTCCTTCATTTAAGAATCATTTATCAGCTCTTTATGATTGCTTATTTACTTGATGTATAGAGGAGTTCAATTTCCTATCCTTGAACGAATAGCAGGTTCAGAAGATTCAGTTTTATTCATTTGATTTTATCGTTCGTGAGAATTAAATCTTCCTTCATTTAAGAATCATTTATCAGCTCTTTATGATTGCTTATTCACTTGATGTATACAAACGTTCAATTTCCTAAACTGATTATTTTGGATGATGAATATTCATCGTTTGTATACTTTTAACTTCTGGCTTATACCTGAAAGTTCTCGAAGTAAATTCTACAGTGTAACATTAATCGACTTATCGCCCGTATTATTCCAGGCCGCGCAATCAACAAATCACCGCTTAACACCATAGTAGCCGTCCCCTTTTTATCGTCACGAACGAGGCTCTCTAATTCCAAAACAAACGTTCCGCGCATCGTCGAAAATCCACTGTTTGAATTCCAAAGTGTATCGCAGGATTCACTTCTGAAAACACCGTTTGACCGATCGCACCCGTCCGATGTCCACGTAGCTCGTAATTCACAAGCCATAGCCCGTGACTTTTTTACGTAATATCGGCGCGATTCGAGCGTGGTCACGGAATGAAGCGTATTTACAGTGAAGCGCTGTAATTGACATTTGATGTGTCTTTTCACTTCACTCCTTTGCTTCACTCAATTAGGAATTATTATCAACCCTTTGCACTCGGAAGTATTTCGTTCGAAATACTTAACATTTTCTAACTAGACACAGACGACATTCTTTCAAATTAACTCAAAGAAGAATTGCAAGTGAACTGAGAAACAAAGCTTGTTATCCCAATATTTCACACACCGATGCATTATGTACAGTTGAATATTGAATATCTAATTTTATAATTTTGCTAAGTGAAATCAAGTGGTGACTGAGAGTCACCTCTCGAGTGCAAAGGTTTAAATTATCTTTTGTACTTCCAATACTATCACCGCGAAAAACGTGACGTAAAACTCTTAGCTTCAACCCTTTGCACTCGAGAGGTGACTTTCACCACATGATTTCATACAGTAAAATTATAAAATTTGATATTCAATATTAGTAAAACTAAATACTATCAATATTCAAATTTTTTAGTTTTATTAGTAAAACTAAATAATATCAATATTAATAAAACTAGATAGTAAAACTATAAAATTTGATATTTAATATTATACTCCGTATAATGCATCAATCTGAGAAATATTGAAATAAAATAGCTTTGTTTCTCAATATACGTGTGATTTTTCGTTTATCTCGTCAGAAAATACTCAAATATCTTCAGTGAATAATCTCCCGAGTGAAAAGGGTCAATTATTTGATCAGGAACGATAAAAGTCGATGCATCGGAACATGTTCGAACGAACGTACAGCGTTGAACGGCGACAGCGTGCACGGCCGACCGCAAGTATGCGTTATGATTATTTGATTCGCGCGCCGCGAGTCACCCAGCGGCCGCGTCCCGGTTTCCGATTCGAGCGAAGCCTCGTGGGTATTGTTAATTGTGCCCAGGTAATTTTCAAGCGGAACACGAATCGCGCGGATTATGCATCGCCGGCGTCCCGGCGGCCGCAAAGCGCGCCGGATTATCGGGGCCGCTTCGGTTCGGACCCGTTCAAAAACCCGAGAGCTAGCCGGACACCGGCGCGCGGTCCCTGTAAAACAGGCGGGTATTAATAAATGATAAATAATACAACGGCGCGGGCCGCTTTAATAATTCCCGCGATTAAATTCGGGCGCAATGATACTGATACGTAGTTCCACTCGCGGGTTTACGCATGAATAATTCGTACTCGTGAAATGGATTAAAAAGTTCCGGGTGGAAACGACTGCGAAATGAAGGTATACTGGAGAGACTCGGAACGGACGTGCGCTTTTAAATGTTTCACTGATGTCGCACTTCAATTCGGACGTAACTATCTGCATAGAATCAAAAGTGAGCGGCTTGACGATCATTTTGCAATCGGCGATACAGCGGAAGCGATTGTTTTGTTTTAATTAGATGATTCTTGGGGAACTCGATCAAGATTTCACTTTCAGCATGAAATTATAGTTTTGTTTTTGTGATACTGAAAATATAGATTTTTGCTGTCATTTGAGGTGCAGGGTTAACGCATCATTGTCACGAGAATCTTATACATTGTCACTTATTCCTTCGAAGCGAAAATAAATAGAAGTAATTTCTATTAATATTCTGACTCGATATTAAACATTCAATTATAATTGTGTTGGTTGAACGTGTTTTCAAGGGAACTATTAAAAATCGTGCTTTAATTGTTCAAAGCATTTTTATGAGTACGCTAACGACATCCAGTTTAAAATTTAGTTACGTCGCCGCTTGAAATTATTAGTCGGCATTCCGCGGAATCGTGCGCCGCGTATCGAGGTCAACGAGGCACTCGATTTAGGGCGGCAAGTTAACCAACCGCGGCACCCCGCGGTGAACGATTCAATTTTCAGGTAAATAGACGCGGAAACATGCGGACCAGGCGGATGTAAGACGGGAAAAATGGTGGACAAAGGGGAACTGGAGAAGACACCGTCGCCCGTCAACATCACCGAGGCGATCGAGGGCGAGGTGTTGACTCGGAAGACAGCTAGAAGTGAGTTGCATCGAGAACAATAGCCGATAAACTGTAGTTTCCATCGGATTCTACAGAAAACGTCGGCCGCCGAGAAATCCAAGATAAGATTCTCTTCGGTTAAAGAAAACGAAGTGTAGCTTCTTTTCACTGAAACTTTCGAAATTTCCGAACGATTCTCGACTCGTTGAATCTTTGTTAATTCTAGAATGTATAGTTTCTTTAACATTCGCAAAATTATCGACGTAACGGGCAATCGAAAACAATCTCGAGCAAAGAAATTCCCGAGAGCTAGTCCGGCGTCGCGGACTCCGTTTCTAACACTCGTCGCGTCGAAAAGGGAAATACCTGTCAAAGATCCAGACAGAGGCATCCGACACCGTAGCGCGCGAACTTCCACAAAGGGAAATTCTGCCGGCGGCGGAAGAGGGAAATCAGCGCGTCGCGCTGGTCCGAGAGGGAACACGAAAATCCCGCCGCGCGGATATCCCGGCGGAGCGAATTTTTCGAAAAATACCATTCGCGTAAAGTGTATTACGGTCCGGCGCGCGAAGATGCACAGGCTCCCCCGTCTGTTTCCATATTTTTCCATCCGCGGACGGAGAAATCCGGGGAAATAAAATCCACTTTCGACCAGCCGGTTCCAGCGGCGGACGAGAAATTACTGGTTTCATGGTTGACGCGCTTTTTCTCTTTGACAGTACTCAAGAACGATCTGTTGCTGCACGAGGCTGTGATAAAAAACGAGGCGGACATGGTTCGCAAGGTGCTCAAAGAGACCGTCGACGTCGATTCCAGGAACAACGTAAGTTCGAAGGGGAGGGGGACGAGGATGGGAAAAGCGATGAAAAATAACCTCCGAACCGATGAACCTTCCGCGGCGACCACAATCGAGCAAGCTCGGCGGAAATAATCGCGGCGACGGCGGCCGGAAATGTCGACGGAGTGTCGCGGCACAATGCGACCTGTCTTTGCGCCGGGAGACCGGAAGCGAGCTTCGGCCGGAAAATAAAATCTTTCACTTGACGCCGCTTCGTTAGCGGTAACGTCATGCGAAACGTGTTACGCGCTCGGGAGCCCGCGATAACGCGCCGCGGTCACGGCGTGGCGGTCGCCATGAAAATAACGGGACGTTTGTCCGGCTAAAAACCGGACCGTTTCACTGAATGCACTGTAACCGCTGCTAAATCGTTCGGCATTGTGGCTTTTACTGGACCTTTGTCAGAGCGAAAGCGAAACGGTAACGTCCGTTCGACGCGTAGAACCTCGCTCGCGTCGTTTACCGCAGGATACTTTAAAGAACGCTTCCCTGGGCTGATAAAACAGGGGATGTTCTACTTAGAATTTCATCGACGTTGATAAAACTAGAATGCATCGCTGCTGGTGTAGCTGTCGTATAAAAGAGAGAATATTCTATGCGCAGCGTTATCTGGAACGGTGCGTTTTAATGTTATGTAACTCTTGTCTGATCCTGCGTGGTGTATTCTACTTGCAGTATAACCGGGGTTATAACGATTTCGTGGTTTAGCTGTCGTGGGATGGTAGAGTTGCTTTCTAATGATGGTTTCGCCAGTGTATCACGATTATTTCGTTTAAGTACAATGCTTGGTGTCAGGTCAGGGTATTCCATTTAAATGTCTCATTACGGTCGAGGAGGATCTAATGCCTTGAACCTTCCTCAGTGTCTGAGCGAAACAAGGATATTCCATTTACAAGCCCACAACAGCTGTTTAACGACCTTATAATTCCTTATGAAACTCGTCGCCTGACTAAATACGAGGCATACTACTCGCAGAATTAACAGCCGTTGAAACTTTATAATCTTTCGGGATTCCCCACCGTCTAAGATTCGGATATTCTACTCAGAGCGTTATATCGCAAACAGCAAAATTACACAAGTCTAACCCTGGTAGTCCTAACGTCTCGCCTGATAAAACTCAGACTGCTCTACTGAAACTCAGAATTAACAGCTGTTGAAACTTTATAATCTTTCAGGATTTCCCACCGTCTAAGATTTGCATATTCTACTCAGAGCGTTATATCGCAAACAGCAATATTACACAAGTCTAACCCTGGTAATCCTAACGTCTCGTCTGATAAAAGTCAGACTGCTCCACTGAAACTCCCACGACGCGTAAGGATGATCTAACGCCTTCCTTAATTTTGCTATTCGTCTGACCGAGACTAGGACATTCCACTCACGAAGTCGCAGCTGTTAAACGGCCGCAGACTTTTCCCTGGAACTCTTTGTCGGACTAAATACAGAATATTCCACTTAGGATCTCGCCGGAGTTGCTGAAAACTTTAAGATCTCTTAGAGGGTTGCCGTCTCGTCCGGCCGAAACATGAATATTCCACTGGAACGGTTAGCGCCGCCTCCTAAACCATAATTCTTCGACGCCGCTGAGCCGCGTCCGATTACAAACGGAATAATTCACTTGGAATTTCATCGGCCGCCGCTGAAGCGCCGCGATTCTTCACCGCCGACCGAAAGTATGCTAATGAAGGCGTTCGGGATTCCTTGCACGACCGCCGCGCTGTAATATCAAGCTCAGTGGCCGTCTATGGACAAAACTCCTAAATTCGACTATTCATACAACGAAAATCAAAGGTTACCAACATGCCGCTAACTAGTCATTGCTATGCAAAATGATTTTCACTTCGAAAATCAAAATTCTACGCGGATAAACTCGGTTTCTCTATTTATATAACGTTGAAATCGAAATGAGAAATATCCTTTATCATTGAAAAAACTTCATATCCCCACAAAATGATTTTCAGTTCGAAAATCAAAATTACGCGAATAAACTCGGTTTCTCTATTTATATAACGTTGAAATTGAAATGAGAAATATCCATTATTGAAAAAACTTCATATCCCCAGAATGTACAAAAAACAACCACCATATGTTTAGCTCTATACCTTACAACTTTGTCTGAAGGATTTTCTTGTATCGCACAATCTTTAACCCTTTGCGGTCCGAAGTGCTCTTGGTTTCTCACTTTGAGGTTCACGTCGACGTTAGTTCATTCAATTGCAAGCTTAACCCTCTATGGGTCGAATTTGTACCACATATGAATAAGAATTAACAATGTATTCAATAGTTTCAATAATTCCATCAAACGAATATATTTTATAAGTTTCAAGTTACAATGACGTTAAACTTTCACGCCTGAGCGTATAAAAGTTTAAGTCAACTGGTTACTTAATTTTATTCACCACTTTCAGTGCAAAATGTGATATGTAACTTCAAAGTTACAGGGGCCTATAGAGGGTTAATGTGACGCTGTATTTATTTATTCAAGAATACTTGAGAGTCATTGAAACGTTACCTCTAAATGGTACAATTGTAATGCTACAAATAAATATAGAAAAAATCGTTAAAACAGGTAGAGGTTGCAATAAAATAGAATGTCGAGTCTGACTCGATATATGACTGCTAAGGGTTAAGTTATCGAGTCAAGAAAACGACCTTCAGAATGTATTGTACGGCACGCGAACCGAAAAGCGAAATTTGCGGCGAGCCTGCGAGCTTGCGGCGCCATAAACTTACCACGGTCATAAATGAGCGGCCGTTGTTTTACGCGAAGCGAGGTTCCCTCGTAAATGTGAATGATTTGCTCAGTATGGCCGGGCGCCGATCCACTGGGCCGCTTCCAGGGGGAACACGGAGATCATCGAAATGTTGATACAAGCGAAATGTGACATCGAGGCCAGAGACAAGGTAATACTTCCATGATTTGTTTTCAATAGAACCAACCGCCCGGAAAACCGTTCGACCAGGAAACAACGGGGGATAATTTATTAGTCGTAACTGCGCCCACGCGATGCAACACAGTCGTTCGAAAATATTTGATCGTTCGCAGGGCAAACGGTGACCTTTACTTCCGCGCAGGATGCTCGAGCTTTTATCGCGGTATTATGGACCATTAAATGAAAGCTGAGTGAAAATATTTCTAGATAATATCGTCTTTTGTATGCTGTTGTTAAACAGCGTTTGACCGGAGGTTTCGATAGAGTAATTTAGTATTAGAAAGTAGTAGAGTCCATAGTATATCGTCTTTTCTTACTCAAGTTTCCTTCTTTACTTGCGTTTACTGATTTTCATGCTCAAGCAGCTATTCTGACGTTTTATCGCGAGTTCACCGTGAAACCACTTCACCGTAATTTGTCAAATAGAATGCAATTATTCCTGCGAACACTCATCCGTTGCGCAAGAATGTAATATTAAGACAACTCCCACGAATTAGGCACGTTTTAATTAAATTCTGCCCGAATATTTGAAGTTCGGTATGCGGCCGCTGCACATGGCGGCCTGGTACGGCCACCGAGACGCTGTGAAGATGTTGATCAACGCCGGAGCGAATGTGTCTGCTGTCAACAAGGTATTCCACTAATTGCGTCAGCAAATATTCACATCTTTCCCCCGAATCTCCGTATGTCGCGCACGATTGCCTGCCGCGCGGCTGAAAGCAGGAATCGCATTCAGGCTTTCTTATCCTTGCGAGAATCTCGAGAGCAGACGTTGCAGCGGGAATAAAAATCGAAGTCTATCGCGGGACAAACGCGCGGAATCATAAACCCGAGTCACGGAGTCTTCGCGGGATTCCGCGTTGCAATAGAAACGAACCTCAAACGCGGCCTCGTCAAGAAAGGACTTCCCCGTCGGCGGAATTACAGACGAAATTTCTAATTCCCTCGCTAACAGCCTCGAGAATCCTCCGAACCGGCGTTGAACAATTTTTCAACGTTCTCCTCGCTGACGAGGGAGATCCTTTCATTAAAAATTAATCCTCGTTCGTCCCTCGTTTAATCAACTTAATTCTTGCTCCGACGAAGCGCCTTGATATCAAATTCGCGCGATGGCGACTGAACGAATATAGCGAAATGATACGTAGCTGAACTAAAAGTTTCATCGACGAAAATATTTCAATATTCCTCGTTCGCGTTTCCATTAAAATCTCGAGCGAACGCAAGGGAAGAAAGGCATCGGAGAAATTCACTTTTAACAACAGTAAGGACGAAACTAATTTCCCTTCGATCAAGAAGGAATCCTAAAGCGAGTCTGTCTGCCGCAGAAACAATACACCCTTTTAATGTGCGCCGCCCGGGGCAGCAACGTCGACGTCGTGGAGTACCTCGCGGAGACCGTGGAATCGCTGAACGGCAGCGCAACCGATTGCACCGGTGCAACTGCACTTCATCACGCGGCCAGCGCCGGTCATCCGACTGTGATAACTGCGCTCTCCAACATATCCAGAATCGAGCTGAACGCCATCGACAAGGTAAGAGAGAACGCGAGTTCTCCTCTCGAGGAACCTTTCGTCTCCAACCCCCTAACGATCGAAGATTAATTCCTACTCGAATTTCCCCGTGTAAAATTACCGTTCCGCCGTGACAAATTAAAGGCCTCGCTCGACGGAACAATTCAGCAACAAAAATTGCAGCGGGGAAATTACTCAGCGACCGTTTATCCCGTGCAACGTTTTAAACGAGCACTAAGCTCACTTACGGATTCCGAGAGGCATCTCGCGATAATGTCGCAGGCGCGCGTTTCAAAGGATTTACAATTTCCACGGGAGAAAAGGGAAGAGTTCCGTCGTATAAATTTCACCAAATTGCATACACGTATCGCGCGCGCTACCTTTTTTCCGCTCCTCGTCCCCGTTTTTTTTCGCCAGCCGGACGAAAGCTTTTGCTCCCTTTATTCACGGAGGAGCCGCCCCATCGGGCCAAGCATTGATCTACGATCCAGGATCAACTTCCACGTCCATGACGCGGACACGGCGAGCCTGTGGAGCCGCTGTCCAAAGCATGAATACCTGGATCGAAGCGACACGCGCGCACACACGGCCGCGTGTATCACTCGATAGCTTAAGGTGGAACGGTTGATTGGACCCGTGCACACGAAACTGTGAAACTCAATAGCTTCAAAGAGCCACGAGCAGGGTCTTCGGAACGAGAAAGTACCCGCCGGTAATATCTATGGCCTCGGAAACTCTTCCTTTCAAATATTTGCCAGCTTCTTGCGGGATTAATGGGACATGCAGGTTGCACATGGCTGGATATTTTAATTTCCGGTTGAATAAAGGGGATTTTGGGGGAAATCTTGGGGAAGCTTCTGCGAGATTGTAAAATGTAATTATATTAAAATACATAGAACAATGGAGGCTTTATTCTATAGAAAACTTCTCTATATCAGATTTCATTTCGAACGTCCTAACAGATTTTTAATAAGTTCTCGATTGGAAGCTCCCTAATTCTCGTTCACGAATAATCACAGCAATCGAATAAACGCAATGCCAACTTAATGTACAGTCCCCGGTAAAATCAAATATTATCTTCCCCATTGAATGTCCTTCCTCCGGTAAGACGAGACTCAAAGCAATCCTCGCGGGGGTTTAAAACCATCCGAAACCGTATTTCTACCCTGCGCGTCATCTCCGTGTGATCTTGCTTTTCCTTGTAATCAAAGACTTTTCCAGCGTAGACCGGGAAGTAATTCCGCGTTAGCATTAAAGGGCGATACCGAGGAGCGGCGAGGTCCGTGCACATTAATCTGTTTCGAATTGCCGCGAACGTGCAAACACACACGCGCGCATGCAGCCGGCGAGGAACTTGAATTTATGCGGAAACTGGTCCACCGCTCGCCCCCTTCCCGTTTCAGATACCTTGGAAACTGGGTCTCTGGTATTAGCTATATTGCCTTCTTATCGCGAAGACAAGTGAAATCCCCGAAGGAGTGTGCGCGGCCCGTAGCCGCACGAATCTAACTGCAGTCCTCCCGGGGAATTTTATGGAAGCCGAGCCGCCGCTGCCGGCTTTCTTTCCCCACACGGACACGGAATATTCGCGCCCCGTCGATTTATCGTAATCCCACTAACCCACATATACACGGCCGGCTATTCTTTTTTTCCTCCCCCTCTATTTCCGCGAGCAAACGAAAAGCTCCGAGGCTAAAAGCAGCGACGCTATTGAGTATCGGCAGATGCGCCGCCGGCACGGGAGTCCATAAATATTTACGACGGTTTTTCTAGAAAGGACAGACACCGATACACTGTGCCTGCGCGCAAGAAAACATGGCAGCCGTCGAGATCCTCATAGGATTAAACGCGAACGTGGACGCGCAGGATTGCGAGGGGAACACGCCGCTTCACGTCGCCACGAGAACGAGACACACCGCCATAGCGCAGTTGTTGTTGAGAGCTGGATGTAACACCGAATTGGTTGATCAAGTAATTTAGAATTATTCTGTGTTGAGGGTTGGAACTTAGGTGGTAGAAGTAAACAGGATTGAAGAAATTTAGAAGTGGAAAGTAAAATCTTTATAGGCATAGCAGTTATGAATAATCTCAAGGTTTCTGTTGAAATCGATCAAGTGAGAAGTAGTTATTGTCGAGAGCTAGATGTAACGCCGAATTGATTGATCAAGTAGTTCAGAACTTTTGTATGTTGAGAATTGGAGTTTGTTTAGATGATAGAAGTAAAGAGAATAGGATTGATGAAATTTAGAAATAGGAAAGTAAAATCTTTATAGGCACAGCAGTTATGAATAGTCTCAAGGTTTCTGTTGAAATCGATCAAGTGAGAAGTAATTATTGTCGAGAGCTAGATGTAACGCCGAATTGATTGATCAAGTAGTTTAGAATTTTTGTATGTTGAGAATTGGAGTTAGGTGATAGAAGTAAAGAAACTGGGAATGAAGAAATTCAGAAATAAAGGAAGACAGAAATAGGAAGATAAGACCTTCATAGGTACAACAGTTATGAACAGTCTCGAAGCTTCTATTAACCCTTTGCACTCGAAAGTTTTTCACTAGAAATATTCAATATTCTTCGATGAGACAGACGATGTCCTTTGAATAATTAACGAGGAAACATAAATAAATTAAGAAGGAAAGTTATTTCATTTCAATATTCCATACATCGATGCATCATACAAAGCTTAATATTATACATAAGCCTTTATAATTTTGCAAATCAAATCAAATGGTGACTGAGAGTCACCTCTCGAGTGCAAATGGTTAAAATCAATCGCTGAATGAAGAGTAGCTCGGAAAGAAACACTCAAGGATATTCTTACGCCTACCACGCAATCTTCTAAATAAGACAGCGGATTATTTATGACTGAGGTTGACAAGACGGAATGAATTCTGTATTTGCCAGATGGGTTTCACCCCGCTGCACGTCGCCGCCAGCCAGGGCTGCAAAGGGATATTAGACTCGATGATTCAACACGGCGCGGCTCTGAACAAACAGTGCAAGGTACTCGCTGAGGCTGGCGCCCGTCCACGTAAGTAGTATCAAATAACAAGCCTTTGTTAATCCAATTGCAGTACGGGAACACGCCGCTGCACTTGGCCTGCCAGAACAACGAGGTGGAGACGGTCGAGATACTGATCAACAAAGGGGTGGACCTGAACTGTTTGAACACGGTGCGTAGATACCGGTAAATCGTTAACGAAAAAACGGCTGAAACGGCTGATGGAATCCAGTTCGCTGTTCCAGAGGCTGCAATCGCCCATCCACATCGCCGCCGAGATGGGTCACACGGACATTTGCGAGCTGTTGCTTGCAGCAGGTGCGAATATCGAGCAAAGAGAACAGGTGAACACTGATCACACGCCTACTCTCCTCCCATCCTCGACGGAAATTTTACGGTAGAGATTGTCCCTGTCATTTCCATCATGGCTCATTCATAACAGAATCACATACTTCCTTCGTTAACGTCGGTTCTCCTTTCGACTCGAAGTTAGATCGTCGCTAGAGTATTTTTTGCTCGAACTGGGAACTGCGTATTAAGAAGCTTGATTCAATCCACGCGAATTGTAGGAATCAGTACTACTATTAGCCCCTAGCACTTAATATTCCTAGCGAAAATGAGAAATGCTAACATTTCTTCGATCTTTTATTTCCCTTAGTACAAAATTCGGATGTGTGGAAAATCGAATAATTTTACGGTAGTTTAAGATTCATTAAAATATTTAATATTTTAACTGGTGCGATATTGGAGCCTACAGAGTTCAAAGGGTTGAAATTGCTAAACGATGAAACTTGCGAGAAGACTAAAGCTAGATGGTTGATGTCCTCTAAGAGTACAGTATTCAATGAAATTCAATTTAGATAAATATCGATCTTTATAAGATATAATATCGTTATTTATTATCACCGAGAACTATATTAAGTGACGATAAATATACATTGCCAAGGAGATCGAAAGCACATGGATCCCATGTCTCCTAGAATCACGGGGGCCAAACAAAGGTGTCAAAGGACACCGTCCCGACTTGATTAAACGCAATCAAAGTAGGCGTCTCTTTGTCCCGAATATGTTAACCGTGGTTTAACACGGCCCTGACGAGCTAACACGGCCGGCAAAGCTCCGCGGAAAGTTTGCACTTATGGGCGTGCCGTGAACGTCGCCGAAATTCGTCGAATCGGCGCGACCATCGGCGCGAAACTCGCTAATAAAGTTAAAGGAAAGTTCTCTGGATGTTCGCAGAGCGGCAGGACGCCGCTGTACATCGCGGCGAGAGGCAGTTTCACGGCCATCGTCGACATGATCATTAAAACCGCCCGGCTAGACTATCCCGCACCGGTAGGTAGCCTCAAATGGCCGCTAATGGATCATTAATCCTGACAAGACTCTGCGAAATTATCCGCGTGCAGTCTGACGCGTTTCAGAAGCCACAAATTTCATGCTACCGTGATCCAAGAACGATTCCCGTATTTTAATCTTAACAATTCAAATGGCGACGAACGATTCTTTGAAAATTGATTTGCGAATATTTTTATAGAAATAATTTCTTTAAAAATTGATTTAGAAACGGTACATTTCCGATCCCTGAATTCGAGATTCTTATGAAATATGGAAATGTAGGTGGAAAATTCGTGAATCGAAAAATAAGGAATAATTCAGAAAATCGGTAGAATGCTTCCAATGTGTGAAGCAGAAGCGAGACTTTGTCTTTTAGGAAGCCTCGACGTCGGACAAGGAAATCCGAGACCTGACGCCGGCTAGAAGAAGATGGCGCGAGGGATCAAGGGGAGGAAGCATTTCCAGCAACAACTGCGGTCTTCCCGAGCACATCCGGTCCGTTTTATGGAAGTTGGCGTACAAGCACCTGGGTCCCGAAGACTGGAAGAAGCTGGCGCTCCACTGGGCCTTCACGCAGGAACAGATCCTAGCGATCGAGCACCAGTACACTGGTAAACAATTCCAGTCTAATGTCTAAGGGGTTGCTAAGGTCTTGAGGAATCTTCCAAAACAATGAATTAATCTTGATGTTATCGAGGTGCAAAGATTAAATCCTGTAATCCGAGTAATTGCGAGAAAGATCCGACGAAAGAGGAATGTCTGACGAATCGTCGATCGATTAAGGATTTTGCACCTCGATGATCCGTACCTGAACCGAGGGCAGTCTTATGAAAAGGACGATAAAGCTCCCCTTATAGGTCCTGCGAGCTACAAGGAGCACGGCTTTCGGATGCTGATGATCTGGGCGTCGGGGCTCAACCCTGAGATCCAGATCGCGAAGGAACTCTGCGAGGCTTTGATCGCGGTGGACAAGAAAGCTGCTGCTGGTATGTAATCACTTATCGAATCGTGAACACTGGACTGCAGATTTTACGTGCATTTAGTTTTGATAAGCGAAACATTCGAAATTCTTCGACGTGCAGACTCGTAGCTCTGTTTATTTCTTGGGAATTCGGGAATAGAATCAACGTCGGACGAATTGGATTTGTATTTTTGTAAACGAATCTTTCGGAATGTTTGGTTATGAGAGCATTCGCGATTTTGTATTCAATGAAATGACGAGAGAGAAAGTAATCCGGGGAAACTGTGGTTGCAGAATCCGTTCGTAAGCATTTGGATCAAGAGAAAGACGGCAAAACGAAGTCGAACAGGCAACGATGTCATAGATGTTCCATTACTTAAGCGCGTCGGCCGTACAGTTCCCGGCGAGTCGCGAAACCGAACGATCGTCACGTCGTCGACGACTTACGATCGCGTTGTCACATATCTGTATAGTTGCCGATCTTTTTTACAGTACGATTCCGTATAAAACACGCAGTTCATAGTGAAACCTAGTGTACAGTTGTAAAAGGAAAGGAAGGGAAGAGGAAATCAACGAAACGAGTTGTACGAATCAACGAAAATGCTTTCCGAATCGTGTAAACTTAACTTTACAGTCTGGTGATTTTACGTAGATACGAAGCAAGATGGAAGGAAATAAAAAGAAGCAACGTCTGTAAATATTTTCGTGAAGTGCAATCGCTCTGGCGGGTCCCGAAGCGTTGCGCTTCTTCGTGTTATCCGAACGATGAACGCGCGCGCGACAGAACGTGAACCGTCCTACGTCGTTTTATTCTTTCGAATTGATCGTGTAACTTCGACGATGTCGATTCTGCTCCGCCGAAAAGCGGCCGTAAAACACGTAGAATATGTACCTTGGGGCGAGCGGCGAGCTCGCCGGGCTTTCGATGTGATAAAACGAGTCTACCGTAGATTTATTTGGTATTGTACGGGATAATTGCGCAATTCCAGAAAGACAATCTCTACATATCCAGGAAATGTGTACGATTAAATAAAGCTGTAACAGAAATAACCATTGATTTTTCAAGCATGCAAACATTCCAACGGAACACACAGATCGGACGTGAATTACATTTCTATTACACTGCCCGAAGCAATCATGAAATCGCTACTGTTAATGACTCCGCATATTACGCTAATCAAGGGAAAAGCGAACAGTACCTACGCGATTCGGTAATTCATCGATAAAACCTGTAGCGATGCATAATTACAATTTGCAAATTAACTGCAGAAATCAATTCCTGATTGAACAAATCAGGTATGTCAAGATCGCGATTGTAATTATTTCCAGAGATCGTTAAACTTTAAATTTCAACTTACACAGTTGAAACTAATTTTTAAAACGATTTAATAAATTACCTTCTAATTGTTTCGAGCAATGTACACTACTGTTACTACATCTACGATATTAGCGAATAAAATAATTAATCCACTTACCTCTGCATGGTACGGATCTTCGTTCGACGCCAATTGGGGTGGCAGCAAGGGATGATCGGAATGGGTGTTCAGGATGTAAAGATTCGGGGATGAGTAGAGAATCCTAAACGGCGTGTTCTATTAAAATGTGAATGTTTATTAATCCATACGGAATATTGTTTTGCCTCTATACTATAAAATAATGCATTTCTTGCTGCTTCCACCCTCGCCAAGTGTATACGTACGTATGTAATATATAAACAAAACATTATGAAACATAATCGATTGAACCGTAAACATACTCGAGTTCGATAAACGATGGTCGGTCAGCGGCGATGGTAGAAACGAGTGCCCGGAGTGCCGTCAACGGCAGTTCCATCATCATCGTGAGAATTCAATTGTACAAACCGTGTGTACCGTCGTGAACAAGGGGACGATCATTCGCGGCGTTAACTCTTAACCCTTAAAAACGAAATACAATTAAACACTATCGGCGAATCAAAATCAATCATTATCATCAATACAACGAATATTTCTATCATATATAAATATACACACACATATATATATATGTATATATGTATATATGTATATATATATATATTTAGAGATTTAGTATATAAATATATCACTGTCTCGCGTAATCGGTCGGTTCAACGTTCCCATTAAAAACAGTTCAATATCGTTTCCGACTTCTTGGACTTTTATATTTTTCGGTTTACACTCGGAACGCCTGAAAAGAAAGCTACCATACTCTCTTGCCTCTCACTCTCTCTCTCACCCTTTCTCTCTATTATATATATATTTCTCTTTCTTTTTCACTCTCTCTCTCTCTTTCTCGTGATTCGATCGCAAGTACGTGCGCCAACGACGAGTAGTGCAGCTGCATATCACGTGTGCTTTTTGGAACACTGATACACATCAGGGGAAAACGATCGCATGTGCACTCGGAAGGAACAGACGGGACACGACACGCGTTTCATCGTGAACGTACCGCGATTCGTTGCCATTCGGCCGCGTAGCTAATTGATGGCAATTTACCAGAGATTGTTCATCATACTTAGACATCGCCTAGGTCCATTTTGATCCGGTGTTTCAGAGACTTCGCTCAAAACGTCGGTTCCTTAGGGGTAACTTAATTACCTATACGTTACTTAACAGTAAAGTAACTGTTGCTTACTTAAATTAACTGTAGGAATTCAGGGTCGAGTGAAAGTAACTCTAGAGAAACTGAGAAACGAGGACACGAATGCACCTAAGCGTAGTCTATGAAGTTATCGAAAAATCTTTTATTTTCCGGTAGTTGTACAGAGAGATTTACGATGATCCACACTGAATCTTCTTACTCGGCAGTTGTTCTGTATAAAAATTTATTTGAATCTGAATATCACTTCTTAACGCTAGACACCGATGTACAATAATAATGCGTCGATCGTGATTAACTCGATCTGGGGTAATGAATCGCGTAACGTTAATCGAAATATCAGTGAACACCTCCGAAGAACCATCCAACGAATTCCCAAAAACAAATCGCAAACGTATCGAGTACAATCCACTGAAGTGTCCGACATCCAGTTTTCCATAAAATACAATACGAATCGAGCCCGGCACGGGCGTACAGCAATCTGGCGTATAAATTAAAAACGATCGTCGTTGATTGTGCTCGCGTTTCGTAAAATCGTAAAATCGTCAGCGATCGTTTCACTATTGGATCCCAATTATGAAACCGCGCGCTTTCTATCCGGCATCGACGGTATCGTGTCCCGAGCGGTTCGAGCCGAGGTTCACGCTCGCAAGAACGAACTTTCACACGCGTTTTTTAATCAATGGCTACAATCGCGAGAAAGCATCCGTAGGAAAAAGCTCCCGAAAGCGGGTCTGTGAACGCGGACAGAGCGGTACGCAACAGGCACGGTGTATCAATTAAATACAGAGCGGTAAAACTCGCGAAGAGAAAACAAAAAGGAAATATACGCACTGTGTGTATAGTTAAAGTAGTAAAGAATAAAGAGGAAACGGAGAACAGCAGGGAGAGACGAACGAAAAAAAAATTTCATATATATATACATGTATATATATATATATATATAAATACGTGTACTATCGTGTATATCGTGTGTTCCTATGTGTATCTGTACGTGTGCATGTGTCTGTATGATTGAACCAAGGACGAAGGACCAGCTGATCATTTAAATAACTGAGGAATTCCCTTTTGAAAGAAATCGCGGACCGTTAAGCGGCGACCGCGGACTAACTCGCGCTTCCCTTTCGCCTTTTACCTCAAGTCCACAAGCCTCGCGTCATCCAGTTAGAAAAATGAACGGGACGTCTAGGAAATAAACTTCCTACGGCAGAAATTGAAAAAAACAAAGGATTAGGTTCTTTCATCGTTGTGAGAACTGTTTGTCGTTGGTCGCGACTACTGAACGAATTCGACAGAGAACTAAAAAAAAAAAGGCGGGATGATAAAAGCGGGTGTCAAGGGGTGGTGGTTTCTGATGATAGAATGTTCGCGGGCGATCGGTATCCGCGAGCGTAAGCTTGTAACGGGGTTCTGCATCGTCGGTCGAGGATCGACGTTGATCCGCTTGTCGTCCCTTTAAAGCGCTCGTCGCAAACCGGTTGTAAGGCGCGGAGAAAACAAAGTCTCGAGGAAAAACGAGTGACAGACAGAGCAAAGGGTCGATCGTGAAAAGAGAAGTGCTCGGTGTCGATGCGTAATCGCTGGCGTCGAAGACTCGAGCTCGTGTCTCCGTCGAGTCCGTGAACCCTTAAGATCTAAGTCGGCGGCCGCAATATTCGTCTCTTGATGCGTTGATCACTTGTCCGAAATTATCGAGAGTCTCGCTGAAAGCTGTATCCCGTCGCCGAAAGTTCGCCAAGTTGCCGCGACACGGGGATCTGTGCGACGACATCGGAACGCTCTGAAGGGAACTAGTTTCCGAGTCGGCCGACACGGCCAGTTCCATTAGTTTCTCGCCTAAGACCTCTGCAGGGTGACCCGGTAGCCGCGGCGCGACCCCGAGGAACTTTCTGCGAAAAATTCATCGAAGTTGCAGCACGAGGATCGTACATTGGAAGCTTCGTTCTCGAAGGACGCGAAAATAATCGCGAGGATCGAACGTAAAGTAAAATTCTAGATTCTAGAGTGATTGAATAAAATAATCTTCATTCCCAGTGGGGTGCGCTCGATAACGAAGCTTCGAATATGAGAGTTTCAATGCGCAACGTCGACGTGTCTTTTCTCTTAAAGAAACTTCCGTTTCGTGGAGTCGCGGCGAGACTACCGAGACACCCGGCGCAGAGCGTCGTTCCGAGCGCAAGTTGCCAGTGAACGCTGGAGGATTCTCGCGGTAGCGTCGCTTCGATGTTCCAAAGTTGGCGTTTCCCTCGCTCGTGAAAAAATTGGTCCACTGTATCGATGCGTCGGCTAGCCGCCGTCCTCCTCCGGGCGAGCGATCCGACCTGGCAGGTCGCGGAGAAGATTCCATCCGTCCGCGGAACGCTCGTCTCCCCCGATACTCTGGCCGCGAGTTGCAGAATCGAGGACGCAGGGGAACGAGGCGAAACCGCGAGGCGACGGCTCGCGTTGTCGCTCGAACGACCGGGACTACGTCTACGTTCGATCGGCGGAGAAGCTCCCGAGGAACGTCCCTCGGGACGATCTGCGCGCGCGGGTCGGTCGGGTGAAACGCGAACGGCGAAACACGGTTTCGAGTCCCTTTTTCTGAAGGTACCGGATTCTGTCTGTTGCGAAACGCGTGCAAGTATCGGCGCACGGAGAATGAGGGGAAGAAGAAGAAGAAGAAGAAGTAGAAGAAGTAGAAGTAGAAGAAGAAGAAGAAGAAGAAGAATGAGCGAGACATCTCGCTCTTAAACGCCGGGTATACTCGATATTTGTCTTAAATCCATTCTAGCGACGGTAGGGATGGTAATTGTTGGAGCTGGATGAGGATCCCGTGTAACCCCTTTGGGGACCACCGCCGCTGTAGCTGTTGTTGGTTCCTGGGGCAGCAGGAACGCTCTCTAGTCTCGAGGATCCGTATACGGTGCCTGTTAGAATCGCATAAAAGTAACGTAGTACTGTGTGCCAGGACGCGAGCCCCCCGTGGTCGCAGTCAGGGAGAGAGTGACGTTAGAGAGCAGCGCCGCGAGTTGATCGCGGCCGGCGAGAATCGGCTCTGTGTCGTGATCGGAGGAAACTACCGATACTGTCGATTCTGCTTTGTGAATTGCACGTTGACTATATGTTAGGTCATTCTTTAGAGCATTCTTCTCTTTAACTGCAACGCGAAGATTCTGCCTTTGATGTATTTTTGTTTGTAAGGAAAGATCCATGGTATTTGCTGTTTGAAAATGCAGTGGTTAAAGAACTCCAGAGGTAGAACTCGACGGTTCTATCGAACGTATTTCTCGAAGGAAAATTGTTGTTAAGTATATGAAATTTCGAATAACCTTCGATCTTTGAAATGCACGAATGTGATCGATAGTATCGATATTGGTCCGATCACTAGGGACACAGTGATCGAAGAGACTCACCGTTGAATTTGAAAACAGCTGATTAAACATTGACTATTAGTTAATTGATCAGCAACCTCTTCGATCACCGACTCGTCGGAACATCGATTCGTTTGCTGAGAGTTGAAAGACAACGCTGCGATGTGAGAGAGTATTTCAGGAGGTCCTGGAAGGATCAAAGAGGATCCGGCCGGATCCGAGAGATTGATTGGATCCGACTGTCAGGGAAACGGTAACGCAGGTGTGATG
The DNA here is from genome assembly GCF_051020985.1 of Nomia melanderi. NCBI lineage: Eukaryota > Metazoa > Arthropoda > Insecta > Hymenoptera > Halictidae > Nomia > Nomia melanderi. The sequence goes on from NC_134999.1 coordinate 37,054,384, forward strand.
ATTATCGTTCTATCTTAACAGTTCTAAGAGTACATGTATAAGATCTTGTGGAATAGAATTAAAAAAGAAAAAAAAAGAGCAAGCGATATACTTATATATATATTCGAAAAAAAAATATATATCGTCGGTGTATCAGAATCGTTCTCTAGTTGTTCTAGTTTCTCCTTTCTCTAAGATCGACGCGCGATATGCATCTAACGGGAACAGAAAGCGACGGAAAAAACCGATGCGACAGGAGATAAAACGTGTCTTAAAGAACAAACGAAAAAAATGAGAGAAAATGGTCTCGTGACGTGCAAGTTGGAGGAGCTTACATTACGTCCTTAATAATTACGTGCTTATCGATAAATGACCGGCGACTTAAGTATTATATAAATAAAGAACAAGCAGTTTCGAACTACGTCGATCCTTGTTTTTTCTCTTCTCTCTCTCTTCCTCTCGCTCTCACTCGCTCCCTCTTTTACAATCTTCAGTACAAAAATTTCCGTCACTTACATCAGGACCTTAATAATTACTATAAAAACGTGTCTACCGATAAATACACGAGCACCGAGGGCGAACTTTGAGGCTAGCCGAGAAACTTTCGAAAGGATCGAGGACTCCGCGAGGTCCCAGCTGCGACGCGGATCATCGCCGCGCGATCTAATGGAATCCCGAGCAGAGGTCCGAAACGCGTCCGCGCGCGAGTCTAAAAGGAAAACCTCAAACGACCGATATCTCTCCCGTCGTTCCGTCATTAACTTCTCTTCTAAATTCACTCGGATGTTAACTTCGCGGTGGACTTATCTCTTAAGTAATTCTAAAGACTACGCTAATTATACCATGATTCCGTCTCCACAATAATGCTACACGTAGACAGATTAAAAAAAAAAAATTACGTAATAACAGAAGAAGAGGAAAAGAATATGTTATATAGCTTAGCAGCTACGAAATTATATATTTAACGTTCGAAAAAGATCGAATCAGTAAGATTTAATGTTCTATATGTAGATTAATGATCGTTCCCGTACAGCTAAATTGGCGGCCTTAATTAATCTTAATTTTTAAAAGGACGCTTGCTTACACGCCGTCACTTGCACGTAACTTATCTAAATCCTTAATGAATAATCGATTCCTTATGGACTAGGGGGTTGGGGCGCGTCGAGGAACGACGTCCACCAAGAAAAATGAATTTTTTTTTTCTCTCTCTCTCTCTTCCTCTCTCTCTCTCTCTCTCTCTCTCGCTCTCTCCTCGTGCGGTCGTGTTCAATATCGGACCCCGTTGCATTTCTAAGGACACCATTTTGCTTCCCTGTGTCATCCTTCGGCATAGCGTCTCGCTTATATTTACACGTCCTCTCTCTATTCACGTGTTCTATAGGAAGGCTAGGTCTTGGTTTCTGTGTCTTTGGTGCCGGCACGGTTGTTCTTTAGCGCCTGTAAGGGTGGTAATTAGTGTGCTGGGTCAGGGAGAACCGTTGGGGACCAGGGGCTGCGTCTCCATTCGGGATAAAGGTCGGGCTGCCGGTTTCGGCGTTCTTGAACTTTGGAATTGGGATTGGGATCGTTTCTGGGGAACAAAGGAAGAAAGGAGATTACAGCCTGTCCGACGAAGCGAGACAACAAACGTAAATAAAAAGCCGCCGACATGCTAACCGAGGTGTGACTTTGAGATAACAGTGTGTACGCGTCATCGCTGGCCTTATCTCGCGAATATGTTTCGTTTATATCCAGCGTCTCGTCTCGTCGGACAGATAACAAGGTGGTGAAGGACCTCCCAGGACACGCCCATCGACAGGCGTGCGAAAGAAACGCGGAGAGGGTTGACAGAGGGATAATTCGCGCGGCGAACTTATTCTAAAGTAAATAGTTGAGGCCTTAAAGTTTTAATGCTACTGGGAATTGAATTTTGGGAGTGCTCAGTTTGCTAGTGCGTTTAGATCGAACGTTAGGGGTGTACAACCCGTAATTATCGAATCCAAGAATCAAAGAAAAATAAATGTTTGAAAGTGCGGCTGAAGTATTGGATATGAATTGGTATCGGAGAAACACTTATAAGCTATCGATATATATATATATTGTTTAAGAATTTGTCAGACATGGGAACTCCTTCGGGACTCCGAACGTCGAGTAGTAAAATGAATTTAATACTCTTGAAATGAATTTTAAGAAACCATCGAATTTATTGGCACGAGATGATATGGAGGGTAAGCGTAACGACAAAGCTATTTAATAGTGACATGCATCCACTGTGTCCACTCCCAAACGAAAACTTTGGAACTATTTTGAATTCTGTATATTATTATCATTAATATTCTTCCACTAGATTATTATCTTTCATAATTTCCTGTACCGTAGTTAACAACAAATTGCCTTATCTACCTGGTCTCATGCTCAGCTTACTTACCATGATTACATAAAATATTCTACTAGAACTTACGCTAGCCACTTATTAATTTCTAACAAGAATATGAAAAATATGAAGAAATAGGAAAAATTATATATATTTATATATATATATATATAATTATATATCATCATCATCATTTATAATCGTTATTATTAATATTATTAATATAATATCTTAAGTATCAATTAATCAATTAATCCACTAGAAACACCGTTAAGTATATTAATATATATTATATATATTTTATATATATATGCGTGTGTGTTTTTTTTTACGTGTATGTATGTCCTCCAGTGTAAAGTGTATGCGAAAAGTGTCGTTACGAACCGTGTACTTTGATGAGTAATAATAGTAATAATAATAATGACAATAATTAATCGTAATTAATTAATAATAATTAATAATAGTAGTAGTAGTAATATTATAATAGTAGCATCAGTAGTAATACAGTAGCGATAATAGTAGTACTGTTTCTGTTTCTCCACGTATCGTTGGGAGTGAGGGGAGCGGGTAGGAGTCCAAGGATAGTTTACTATCCGTAAACCGTGTCTCCACTCTTTGAAACAAAACAATAAAAAAAAAAAAGAGAAACAAAAAGGACAATACGACAGAACGAAAAATCTCCACGATTCGAGAAAACCTACCCCCAAAATCGAATCGCTTTCCGGTTATCCCTCCTCTCGAGCCTTCGTTCGCTTTAACTCTCGTCCCCTTCTATTTTCCCGTTCGCCAACCCCCAAAAACCGCGAAAAAAAAATTATCGGAACGAACCTCGAACGACGGAGCTCGTTCCATTTCACGTCAACGAAAATACTCTCGTCTCGCGAACTCTCTCTCTATTTCTCCCTTTCGCCCGCCCGTCCGCCCTGTTTCTCGCGTCCTCCTCTTTCCTTCCACCCTATTTCCCTCCCTCTAGCGGTCCCGCCCGCTGACTCCATCCGAATTTCGCCGAACGAACGGCGGCGAGAGACTCGTTTCCTTCCAACCCCGGCCGCCGACATTGTTCCCCGGCGAATCGCAGAAACCGGCCGAGGAACACGGTCGCCCGGGTTTCATGTCCTCTCGTTTCCACCATCCATTCGTTCGTTCGAATCGCTCCTCCGTTAAACGTCAGATATACACCGACCGACTTGGTAACGTACGCTTCCTCACCCCCATCTCCTAGCAAACAATTCGCAGCTACTAACATCTACAAAGGCTTCTCTCTTCCCTCCCTTTCTGTTTCGTCGCTTTTTTTTTAAGAAAACCGCGAATCGATAATCGGTCTCGATCGTATCAGCGATCGATCGATCGTTCCACCCACCCAACTGTATTCGCCCGATCACCGGCCCACTCGTCTTCTCTTTCTCTCTCTCTCTCTCTCTCTCTCTCTCGCTCTCTTTCGTTCGCTCTCTCTCTCTCTCTCTCTCAGGATAAACTAATGTCGCTAAAATTAGATAACGATCGTTAGCTCGCTAGTTAAACTACTCGTCGGGCTTCTGTCCCTTTCTCCCTTCCCGTTGTATGTATTCTGTTTGTGTACGCGTGTGGATGTGTCTCGGTTGCGGTTTCCTTGTCAACGTAAGCTACAAGTGTGCAAGCCAATTTCGCTGGGGATAATTGACGATCCTTCGATTGAATGAAAACGATCCTTCTATGACGAATGCTACGAGGAAATGAATCTGGTTCGAGCGTTGAACTTTGGATCCGTTCGATCCTTCGTAGCTCGAGAAATGAGTGAGATTTTTTGAAAGTATTTAGGTAATTTTATTTTGTTTCTAAGTAGGTGATATCTTCAAATTAGTGGAAGGAAAATATAGGTTGTCCGAGGAATTGTTTCTCTGTGAAGCTTGAAATCACGGTTGATCATTGTTTGAATGAATCGATGAAGATTCGACGTTGGTTATGGGGGAAAGGGGGTTGTTTCTCGTGTGAATGTGTGTATGAGTCGATCTGGAGATATTGCGCCGGCACTTTCTTCATCACATCTTGTATATTTTTTTTCGCGTTAAGCACTAACGGTTTAGCTATGATTCGTTTAACTGCGAGTACTCCCTATCCACTATACACACGTAATGCGGCTTAATAAAGTTTTACATTTGTCTTCGATACTTATTAAAGAGATTTGGCAAACCTTAAACCTGGTACGACGCGCCGATACCGCGCGCCGCTTGTACACCACGTACGAACTATGTTCCATTTGCTATTAAACTACATGTGTCTTCCATTGTTCGTCAACGTCACCGTGCGTCCCTGTCGTTTACGCGTCGAGAATTTCTCCGTTTTCATCATTTCTCTCTTCTACACGCCCTCCGCGCCCGTTTACGCCGATCCTCGCGCGCGAACACGTCTTTCACACCTTGGACAATCAGGTTGCGAACTAAGTCCCTAAGATCAGAACAAGTATAATTGCATGAATGCAATTCTAGATGAAATGTCATTGAAATGAAACAGTAAGAAATATTTTACTCTAAATCGTGCTTAGTTGAAAATAAGATAAGAAAATAACAATCCTGTTCAACTATAATTCAGAAGATTAAATTTATAGAATTCTCCAATCGTTTGTCAATGAAATTCATTCGGATTGAGATAGATATCGATAAGGTTGAAACGAAGTGTGAAGACTTAGTTTACAACTTGATACGTTCAACAACGTTCTCCTTCTGCAGACATTGTTTCTTGACTCACAGCGAACTTTCGACCAATCATTCTCCTATCACACAATACCTAACACACCACCACTTTCACCTTCCTCGGCTTTCACCACGTTCAATCGGTAACACGTGCTCGATCAACTCACTCGCCTCGTCACGCGCGTATCCTTTTTGTCCTTCTTTCATCGATAAACCGGCATTTGAAACGGTTCCAATCTCTCCCTGTCTATCTCTCGCTTTCCCGAATATACACCTGGCATTCCGACTTTCACAACCGATCTCTTTCGCACTTTCTCTCCTCACACGTATTCTCTCTGTCTCTAACGAAATTAATTAAAATTACAACGACTAATCAACGACTTAGATACGACTTTTGTCACGTCACTTAAGAGTTACGGAATAATTATGATTCTCACGAGAACACAATGGTTGGCATTTTGTTTTGTTTTGTTTGTTTGTTTATCGTTTAAAAAACATCTCATCCGTTTCATCATCGTTTTTTTTTTATCCCCCCTATTTATGTTAATACGTCCCTACGTAACGGTCTTAACGTCGAGTTTTATACGCTTTAATTAATTAATTAGATAATTAATCGATACCTTAATTATTGATCCTACAATGTGTCCCCTCGCGGCCCGGGAACCACGATCCTTATATTGGTACGATCGGGGGGGGAGGAGAAAATTCTACATAATATTGAGGTGAGTTTGTTTTCGTCGTTTAATATCTTTTGCTTAACTCTCTCGCCCTATCTCTCTTTCTTACTCTTTCAGCGTATAAGGTACTCTGAGGATAATCGTTAATTTATAATACATTTGTACACAACTTATCCCTTAATCAATAATTATCTCGATTTACCTACAAACGTCGTCCGGGTTTTACTTTTTCGCCTCAAACATCTCATTCATCCCTTTCTCACGTATTCGCATCAATCATTCTCACACTTTCTCGCTTTCTCTCTTTCTCTCACCCTCTCTCGTCACCGTTCTCACCCCGTTCCCCATTTACGATTACTAATCGCGCGACGAACGACGATCGCGCGGTTTTAAGACACAGTCAAAGAGCCAGCCGTTTCGTCGAAACGCCGTGTTCGAAAGCAGCGAAGTTCGGAAAAGATAAAAGCAAGGGAAAGATACGTCGGAAATTGACAGCAGACCTTCGAAGAGAAACTAATAGAAAACGAAGTCGATGGGACGAGTATCCTCGTTTCGCGTGACGACAAAATGAATGCTCCCCTTCGTCCCCTTAAACACAGATTTAAAATGAACCCCTGCGCTATCGTGACCCATTCCCATCGTACCGAATAAAAATCCCTAATTCGATTCGATCGATCCTCTCTTTCCGTCGATTCCCTGGTAGCAGCACTTTCGGTGTACTTTCGAGTATTTTTATTGATTCATATATCACCCCCGAGAACTCGCCCCGTTGAAATCTATTTCGTAGACAGTAGCTTATCTTATCTCGTTTTATTTATTTAGTCCAAGTCCCTCTCGAACTCCTCTCGTCTTAACCGGCTACGCGATTCGTTCTATCCATTAGGCGGAGGCAACAAAGTTTCCCCATATTTTTCTATGTTTTTTTGAAGTTCCCCTTATCCCCGTGCCTGGTATCCCCGTTTTATGCTCAAGTAAAACTAGACCGTTTCTCGTTTCAAACGTTAGGACATAGCCGTTTCAACCGTTTATCTCGTTAATAAAGACGAGAGTCGACGATAACCTTAATAAAACGGCGTGCGTTCGTTTCTCTAATCAGCCCCGAGGAGTGTTCTCTGCGACGCAGGGGCGGCTCGGGGCGCAATCGACGCGCCCCGGCGCGAGTGCGATAATTCTCCTGTTAAATTGTTTCCTACGCTGTTTTTATTTTCCTTATTAATCTATCTACCCGTCCAGTCCTCTCCCGCGTCCGTTTACGTTTAGCTGCAACCCCGTGTATTGCTTTTATACCCGCATCCGCTCCAACCCTCTACATTCAACATTCGATCCGTCATTTTCCCTTTTCTCCTTCTCGCAAGCTTTCTCTCTCTCACCGCTTTCATCCGTTCACATTTTCTCTCCAGCCTCGTCACTCTCGCACGGTTTTTCCCCTCTCTTTCTTCCCTTTCGTCTTCATCCCTGTCGGTCGATTCTAATTAAACGCTAAACGCGTCAATCCCTTATAAACTTAAGCTACCGCTTGCTAACGCGTAGCCCGCGTGTATATCTGTAGATATAGAGATTTATCATCGAGATGAATAGTAAAGCCGTTTCAATCCGTGACCGTTAATTAATCGATTAATTAATTACAATAGAAAATAATCGTAACAACAACAGTAGAGTTCCTCGTTTAAAGTAGCGGTACTAGTCGTAAATAGTTAATAAATAGTTTCGATAACTCGTTACCAGTTATTTTGACACTTTTCACTTTAATCTTTAATAACTCTCTCTCTCTCTCTATTTCTCTCGCTCTCTTTCGTTCAAGTTCCTCTCTTTCTCTCTCTTGCACCCCCTTAATATCCTTCCACGTTATTTGTTCCTTTTCGTCGCGTGGCGGTTTATTTTTTTACTTTTATCTTTTTTAAATAACACTAAGCCTAAAAGTGACACGGCAATATCTCCAGATCGACGGCATCTTGTACGCAGGAGAAAAAGCAGAGGCGTTTCCGAAAAACGCGATCTAAGGTACTGTGATTCAACTTTGTTTCTAATTCTGCGCGCGGACCCTCGACGGCCGCGTCCGATCGATTAAGTTTGATATCCTGCGCGGAAAAGGGCCCTTTCTCCTTCCTTTCTCTCTCTCTCTCTCTCTTTCTCTCTCTCTCGTTCTCTCTTTCTTGCTCTCTCTCTCTTTCGCTCTATCTCGTTCTAATCTCTCCTTCCTCTCTTTCCTGCGTTATCTGCGCTCGATCTCGATCTCTCGTTTTCAAGTGACTTTTTTTTCCATTTTCCTTAGAAGGGCAGTGGTCGTTGGACGTATTTTACTCGCGCGGAACGTACGCATAACAATTAACGTAAGCTAAGAGTACCGTTTTATAAATTACGAAATTAGAGCTTACTGTAGGATCGATTTACAAACATATATTACTGTACAATTTGTTTCGTCGGTTTGCTTATCAACTGCATTTTTTTCACGTATTTATCTCGGTTTCTCCTTTAATTATTATTAGTATTTTTACTTTTCCTCGACTTCCCCTTAATCTGTTTTCGTCGCATCGTCGTCCGAGAACAGAGTCAGTCTTATTAGGACCGTTTCAAGGGACTCGACGCAACCTTGGAATGAGCAAAGTGAAATTCGATCTCAGACTTATTTTCTTCTTAGTTCATCATATTTTTTTTTCTTGTTCTAAGTTTGTTTGTTTGCTTGTTTGCCTGTTCGCGAACGACCCGAGACGTTCGCGATCCCTTAATTCAGTCGTGGCTCGGGATAATCGCGTCCGGAACTAATTTAAATTAATCACGCCTTAGGAAATTAAAATTAAGGAATCTTAAACACGGATCTACGGTCATCGAAAATTCGTTCCAACCACCAGCCGACCCTGATATATTATTATATATTTATATAGATATTTAGATTTATATAATTCTCGTCGATATCACGCGAGCTCTATTTCTCTCCTCGCGATCTGTTTTTCATTTTCTACGTACGTATATGATAGATGCACATCGAAACATTAAATATTACACGTTAAAGTACAAACAGTTATCTATAGTAGAGATTAGGTGCATGCGCATACAGGACTCGTCGGTTTTATACGGGATGCTCCGATTTCACTGATCGCAATTTCGAGGGGAACTGCCGATCGAAAGCAAGGGAAAGTCTATACGAATGTAGACATCGTTCTGTCTTTCGACTTGCAAACTTTTACCTCCAATATATTCCATAATGTTCAAACTGATTTCATTCGGTAAGAAAATGCAATTTTTAAAAAAACACGGTATAGGTGGAAAAGATCAATGGTTGAAAATGGAATACAGTGCATACATTGTTCGGAACATTTCCGAAAGTGCAACGAAACAAATCATTCTTATATACACTGACGACTCGATAAAGATATACAAAACAGTCAGTATAAAACATATACTGCAGAATGAAATCGTTAGACAAAGAACATTCTTTACTGTCATTCAACCATTGTTGAAACAAACGGAAAATCACGAAAATCAAAAGACAGATGCAATCTGTATTCGTCAGAACATTTTCACAGCTCCGACGAGTAATTCATCCCCAAAACCATGACCATTAATAACGGAACACCACATTACGTCGCGTTTCCCGAATCTTCTCCATCATCGTGTATGCCAAAATTTATTCGAACAGTGTACAGTTAAATATATATATATATATTTACTTCTCTAATAAGAATAAAGTGATTCCTAATTGAGTTCTCCAAGCGAATGCTTGCGTACAAATCTCGAATACTCTATTCACCCTTTGTTCGCGACCTATTAAGTGTCTATGATTTAAGTGAACAAACGTAGTAGAATAGGGGTTGGAGGAGAAACGAAAAAAAAAGAAGGAAAACGAAGAGGGGAATCGAATCGATCGTCCTATCAGTCGTCACATTTGCGTCTCGAGCACTCGAGACACGATCGAGGGTACTTAATAGAAAGTCGCGCGAGGGTCGCGTTCGTCGTGGCTGATTGAAAAATGCAAGGGGTGAAACTTATCCGTATATAGTGTACGTACGTGTGTATGTGTGTGTATGTGGTATGCGAATGGAAAGATTTACGGTTGCGCGCGCTGCCCCTGAAGAACGGTCAACCTCATCATTTAATTCGGCAATTAACCATTACTTTAAATCCCTTAATTAATTAATATCCGTTAATAACGATCTAATAAGTTTTGTTAATCTCTCTCCCTCCCGCTTTCCCCACTGTGATTCTGGACGTACCGTCTAATATATTTTAACCAGTTAAGATTCTATACAAAGAGTAAAAGTATCGTTTTAAGGCTCGTTTATGGTTCTTTCTTATCCGAATCCCGCTACCCCCGTCCGGCATCCATCTTTTCTCATCCCCCGTGTACATTTCACATCTCCCTAACACGGCACCCCCTCCTACTTATAAACACCCTTGTACTCTTCCGCCGCGTACCCGGTAATCTCTACGACGTCATTACGATTTACAATTAACTAGGTTTACTTAATTGAAGAACGTTTCGTTTCGGGTCCCGGATTATGCTTATGCGACTGACTTACTTAAGAGAACGGTTCTAAGAATACGGCGAGAGACTTTTTGTTCGTTCAACTAGAGAGGATCCGTCTTGAATCAGCTTAAATCTTCGTCTTTTCTTCTCTTTATCGTCGCGCGGACACGTCCGTGTATGTATGTATGTAAAAATTAGCCATCTAAAAAACGTGCGGGGCCGAAGATGGGAGGGGGGCAAGAGGGAAGTTTTGTTTCGTTTCGATTTCTCGCCTTAATCCATTAAAATCTCAGTCTGAATAACACGCCCGTCGCGGCCTTTAACCCTTGATCCCGCTCTCTCCTGGAGCGCGTCCGCGTTTCTCTAATCCCGTTCATCTTGGTTACGATTAGCGATCAAGATTCTCGTCGAGAGGAAATCCGAACGCGATCCGAGGAACGGACGTCAAGCGTTAACGAGCATCGACCGACTGAAAAAACGTTCGATCGTACAAAAACGTCTAGGCTATGAGCTTCTTTTGATTTGTCGAGTGACGTACGGTCGCGATTGTTATCGCCCTGCCCGGGAAGTTCGACTGGCCGGCTCTAAACCAACGGAAACCGATGAACACATTCGACTATACATTACATTCTAAAGTGTTAACGTTAACGCGTTATTTGATTTTCACTGGCAGTTTCGCTGTTCTTTCGAGTGGGAGATTATTGAATGGTGGAGAACGCGGCTTATCGAGATGAGAAATGAGAACCACCGTCTACAAAGGATAATAGAAATAATATATATCATTAATCGTAGAGACACTAAGAATATCGAGAGAACTTCTGTAAGATATAATTACGATAAAGTACAAGGCTTTCTTCGCTTAAACGATCACTAAGAAATATCCGTATGACTAGACTGTGAATAAGAATCATTAAAAGAGAATTCGAACTAGTTCGTTGAACCCATAATGTAAATAAAATAAGAATTGTGCTTTAGCGTTTACTCCTTAAAGTTTACTTACGGAAAAATTTACTTATGTTCCCCGCGACCCGATCGAACTTCCTCGGGGCAGTGCACAACGAAAAGGGGCTGCGTCTGGTTGACGGTTAATGCGAACGCGTCCCTCGTCTACCTCTCTCTCTCTTCCCGTCGGTGCTTAACTATATATTGCGTGAAAACTCGTAAACGTTTATCCCTTACCGGTTAAATCTTTATCGTTAAGAGGAATAACACCGTAATTAGTTTGTATGTAACACGTGGATAGAACGTAACACGCGCGTCCTGTTTCATTACCTTCGTCTTCTCTCTTTTCCTTGTTTCTTTTATAGTACACAATATTATACCACCACCCCGCCTGGGAAAAAGTAGAATATATCGTCGAACGCACGACGGATGATCGATATACCAGCTAACGAGCGAAAAGGACTTATTTATCACGAAAGGGCCGACGTGTTTAGGAACTCGAGGAACAAAGGAGAAGCAGCTGTCGCCTCGCCGAGAGCCACGGTGTAGTAATCATTACAATTAATCGTTTAAATTACGATGAGGTATATTATTCGAGAAATGCTTACGAACGATCGGTTCTTTATCGACTCCTTATCTCTGCCGTTTTATTTTTCTCTTTATTTTACGGTATTTAAAAAACATACGTTGGCGTGTCACGTGTGTGTCGCGCGTCCCACACACCCCCTCGGTCGCGTTCCCTTCGTTTGTCGTTTTCCTTTTTGTTCTTTTTACAATTCTAAAGTGTATCCTAAGTGGTTGGCTGTAATTGTATTCGAAGAAGGTAATCGACCGAAGAAATTGCTAGCAGCATTCTCTTCCTTTCTCTCTCTCTCCCTCTCTCTCTCTCTCTCTCGCGTTTCTCAATGTTTCCCTCTTTCCAGTTGTTTTCCGGTGCCCGAGAACAAAGGAACTCGTCGGTTCTGTCTGCTAACAACTCGGACTCGTCAACGCTCGGATTTTACGACTATTCCTTATCCGTCGAAACTTATCGCGGGCGTGTAAACAACGTAAAACGGCACTGGCCCCGAGCGAACGCGACGATCGCGCGAGTCCACGCGGCTGCAAATGTGACGACATCATCGTGTACTTGCGTCGATTCACGCTACCGTTCCGTAAACCGTCAGGAAACTTTCGTTACGTTCCAGGGGAAATGTTAATCCTTTCGTGTTCGTGTCCGATAGAGTTGAAATGTGTGTTAACACGGCTGAGACGACCTTACTGAAATTGAAAAGTATAAGCAGGAGAATGTACGATTACTTGGTAAAATGTCATTAATTTTAACGTCGCTTTCGGCCGCCGATAAGAGAGCAGTTAAAAATACACGTTAGAACCTACAAAATTTCTGGAACAGATCGTTAAGATCGAGGAACGACGAAGATTGATCGATGTACTACCTTAATCAACCCCTTGCCTTGTAACCGTCGACTCAGGCCCGCTTCGAAGACTTTCAATCGAATTTAATAAATATCCCTCACTTTGTATAAATACTATTTCGCGCTTATGAATACTGAACCCTTTACTAGTAAACGTACGCTTACGATAAATGTATAAATCCCTTGCCCGCTAGGAAATGATTAACAATAACAATTCCGAGTCCGTTCGCGAAAATGGATCGTAAGATAAGGGGTTAATTAAACGGCTGAAGTTTTGATTATATCAATGACGTAATAAAGTGAAGAACTTTCGTGAGTTCGCTTCGATATTATTCTACTCCGGGTGACGCAAGAGTCCGATGATTTATGAACGGTAGCGTATATACATATATATATCTCTCTCTCTCTGTGTATTCTCGTCGACGGACACACCGCTACCGAAACGTATCGCCAATCTCAGCTTTAACGCGCGAAGTTTCGGCGTACGAATGGCGAGAAGCAAGAGGAAAATGGAAAGTAATCCATAATGAACAACAATTCGAAGAGGGCAGCGATAAGTGGTAATAAATTGCGGCAATAAATCATCGTGTACAACACGTGAAGGAAGGAGGGGGAGGAGGGTGGGATAAAAAGTAGAGCGGTAGCGTTAGGCGATACCAACAGCATAATCAAACGAGAGTAACAGTGATAGTAATAAAAATAGAAGCAGCTCGAAAGATTCACGCCGATGTAGCGTTTGCCCAAAATTCCGCGTACGCCCCAGTTCGGATGTCTCTCGTCGACGATAAACTTTTGTTTAATCAGAACGAAATCTCCGCGCATGTATACGTACACATATACTATTAATTCCTATATCAGGTCGAATGATCCAACGAACAATCGAAATTTATACACGTTAGATTAGGTTCAGTCTCCAAGGAACGGCGTTATTTGATTAACTAAAGGCTAGAAACTATCGCTAATAGTCGAAATGGGATCGATTGAACGTAACCCGAATTGAAAGTTACATCGCCTATACATTCACCCCCGGATAATAGGATCGCGCTAACGTTTCCCTAATCGATGGAACCTAATTGATTCAATCCGCCCCCGTCCGCAACCGCCCTGACGAATTTATTCCCATTCTTTCCCCCTTTCAACCCCTTTCCACGTGCCCTTAACTAACGTCGCCTATTTATTTCCTCGTTAACCCCTTGCCCCGTAATCGCCCTCGCAACGGCGTCGTTTGGAGTTTGTTTATCGCGAGCGATTCGTTCAAAGGAAAACCTATTTCGCGTTGATCGCCGTTGCGCCTGCGAGATCTTTCCAGAGGGAACATTTGATTCACGATTCGATGGAAATGAAATAAGCTTCGAAGTTCGATGATCACGGTGCTCAATTCCCGTAGGCAAGGGGTTAATCAACCCCCGTTTCTCACCGACGGTTCTCTTTCCAATGATATTTCGTTTCATTCCCTATCGATCCCGATTTTCGTGTCCCCGTGCTGTGCAAGCCACTTGTCTCGCGTCCCACTCAACACAGAGACCAAGAAAGAACAAAAACAAAAAAAAAATAGAAAACAATGGTGGTGTATGCATGGAGAAGTGTATATATGTGGTATACATATACGTATATATGTCGACGTGCGCGTGCACGCCTGTCCGTGCACGCAAAACGTACAATTTTCTCTCTTGTCGTCTTCGAAAAAATTCCAAAAAAAAAAAAAGAAAAATAATAACGTACGCCCCTATATCGATATATTTTCTCCTTCTGCTTTCAATTCTTTCTTCTTTTTTTTTAAAGGTATACATTTACACGAGCAGACATACGAGTGCGTGTACATACATATATGTTGCAATGAATAATATAGATACATGATAGAATAGCATGTAAACATGTGTTCTCTCTCAACATCTCCTATCTCTGTGTGTAATAATAATAATTAATAATAATAATTAATAATAATAATAGTAATAATAATATTAATCATAATAATAATAATCATAATAATCGTAATCATAATCATCGTTCATTAAATCGTTACTATCATTTAACGCGCATATTATAATGTTCATCGCGACAAAAAAAATCCTCTCTCTCTCTCTCTCTCTCTCACTCTCTCTCTCGTGCGCGCGCTTTCTCTCTCTCTCTCGCTCTCTCGTTCTCTCTCTCTTTCTCTCTCTCTCTCTTTCTGTAAATAGTTTCTGTGTGTATATCGCTCTGAATTTTTTTTTTCTCTTGATTACTCCTACGCGTTTAATCGTTTCCCAATTTTCTGTTCAATTTCGGTTTTTTTTTGTTATTTCCTAACCTTGGTAGATATATACATACATATATACATATATATATGTATATGTATATTTATATGTATATATACATATATATATCGTATATCTCCACGTTAAATTCTTTCTCTCTCTATCTCTCGCTCTCTCTCTTGCTCTCTCTTGCGCTCACTCTCGTTCGCTCCCTCTTTCTCTCTCTCTCTCTTTCTCTCGGCTCCGCAACTCTTTTTTATTTCGACTGTTTTTCCTTAAGGAGTAAAAACCTTAAGAGCAGAGACAATGCGCTTTGGCCTGGTACACGTTTTACTGCTACTGTGCTGACAGCGGGGTGTACGACTTTGTCCGTCCCGAACCTCGAACAGTTCCATCGAAACGTCGCCTCACTACGGATTGATAAAGCCTTCAGATAGTTTATTAGAAATCTACGTGTCACGTCTCTCTCTCACGATACGTCACCGACTGGGGACAGCGATCGGACACATCCCCAGAAGTAAATCATTTTTCTCTTTTTCTTTCTCACTCTCTCTCTTTCTCTCTCTCTCTCTCGCTCTCTCGTGTATTATAAAGTCGTCGGAAAGTCGGACACCCCCCTCGGTACAGAGAGTCGTATTCATGTGTTTTCTTATAACTTTGAAAAATCCTTTTCCTTCTTCTACGATTCTCACTTACTGGGGCACTGGGAATGAGACGGACAGAAAGCGTGCGAGCGTAAAGACTCCTTAAATGTATCCCTTAATTGTCTGAGGTAAAACACGATGAACAATGGATACGTTCTCATTTCAATTCTCATATTCGTTATTATCGACGTGTTATTTTCGAAGTCGCATCGGCCCTTGCCGATCACCGCCTCTTCTTATTTCTCTCTCTCTCTCTCTCCCTCTCCCTCTCCCTCTCCCTCTCACTCTCTCTCTCTCTCTCTCTCTCTCTCTCTCTCTCTCTCTCTCTCTCTCTCTCTCTCTCTCTCTCTCTCTCTCTCTCTCTCACTCACTCACTCACTCACTCACTCTCTCTCTCTCTCTCTCTCTCTCTCCCTATTCGCCACGCTAGTTACTTTCGCTTCATCCTCTGTACAGTCGATCGGTTGAAAATGAAGAAAAAATATAAAAAAAGAAACGACGGGCCGATGCGACCGAATCTTACTAACGCAATTATTACTTCTATTCGAAAAACATGTCCCTCTGACGTTTTCCATTTGTTTTAGTCTCGGTTAATCTTTGCTCCTCGTTTCAACTATATTCGTCCCGCTATATCAATAATTCTAATCGTTCGGCTCGGTCGGTAGGGGGGCACGATCTTACCAATATATAATGCTAAACGTTACAAGTATACAGGTCATGTTATTACAGTTAACAATTTTCTCATTTTTATTATCGTTTACAATTCGTCGACGTAGTTTCTCATTATTTCCTTTCTCCCTCTCTCTCCCTCTCTCTATCTCTCAGCTTCCCTTCCCGTTACGTTTCCGTTTTCTTTTTTAAACTTTATTTAATATACCATTACAATTCGACGCTAGAATAATATCGATTTAAAATGCGTAGATCGATCCGTCGGGCTATCCCGGGTCTACTCGTTTCATCCGTTTCTTTTTCTGCTCCGCCCGATATCCGCGAGACAAAAGCATTCCCAAACTGTAGGAATTTTTCTATTCGCTGAACGCGCGAGAAAATCCGTTTCCCATTCTCGGATCTTTCCCGTTTCACGGTGTTCGGTCGTTTTTCCACGGTCGTGCTACGAGATCGACGTGCAAGGAGGTTCGTTCTTAGACACCTGCACCGTGCGAATCGATCGGTTCCCTATACTTTCCGTCTTCTTTGTCGTTAAGTATATCTTTCGTATATTTCTCCGCTTGATTCTCCGATCGTTAATACTCGATCTAATGCACACACGGATCGGAAATCTGAATTTCACCCTCCCGAGAGAACCATTTCATTCATCATTCACCCCATCCCCATTTAATATCCGAAGCTGTTGATGTGTTTGTGAAGTTTATGTGTGAAACATGTCTGTCAATGATGTCGATATCCCTTCACGCGTCCTACTTAATCCGGCTGCACACACCCCTCTAGCCCTTTTGTACTCGTAACTATAGCAGGGCACTTCACGTGAACATACATTTAGAATTTGTTTCTCTTCCCTTAAGTAAAGTTCATCGAATTCCTATAGTCTCCGTTCGCTCTTATTATATGCTTCTCGTTTATTAACCATTTTTTTAGCTTTTACTTCCGCTCGCTAAGACAACGCGATCACTTTGCCCGTTGCGATTAGAATTTAATTCCTTAACTGTTTCTACGTAAACGTAATTTAGAATATTCTCGGGGTCTTTATGTTTGTGTGTGTACGTGTGTATATAAGATGCGAATGTAACTGTGTGTTCGTGTTCGCGTTCCGAACTCGAAATCTTGTTCTGTACTCGACAATTTTGGAAATCGCCTATGCTCGCCGCGAACGTGTTGAGATTGTTCCAAGTGTTTCCGTTTTGTGCCCGACGACTGTGAACGAGTGACTTTTTCCTTTGATTCTCATAGTTTTGTTTGTTAGTTCTGTGACAGACAACGCGTGAAGAATTGCGAGGGGTTTGAAAAAGGGGGGGATGGTCGATCGAACGAATACGCAAACGAAATCGATGGCAAAGGATTGGCTCGGGCAGTGATCAATTTTGCTCATCGCCGATCACGCGATTTTTGTGCTTCAACGAATGTACATGTGTGTGTATCTGTGTGTGTGTGTGTATGTGTCTGTCGCTCGTTCGAGAAAAGTGTCGAAGAAAACAAATGATCTATGTCCAAACGTTATTCCATACACCTTGGAAAAATGCCCACACGCGATTCCTGTTCGGTTTCTGACTTACGGAGCTTCCACTCCTCGGTTCTACAACAAACAAAAAGAAAAAGAAGGAAGAATTTCGAATGCTTCTAAAATGTGTTCCAGATCGAGACGGTGGCGATAGAGCGTGTGCTAACAAAGAAATGCATTTTTTAACGAATAACGGTCGTTGTGGTTACGAAACTAATTACGCGATACAATATACCCATTAAGAATTACGATCAAACTCTTTCGTCGATGACAAAAAGGAGAACACAAACAAGAAAAAAAGGTAGAAGTAGAAAAAAAAAGAACGGGTCTCTCTCTTTCTCTCACTCTCTCTCTCTCTCTCTCTCTTTCTCTCTCTCTCTCTCGTTTATAGATTACAATATGAACAGTTAAGTATTTAAGTATAATTACTTTAATTATTATGACCAGTCTTCAATGAGCGGGACGACGCCAAGTACGCGTTTAACGTTAAAAAACAACGCCCCCGGAATTATAATTACATATTTAATAGTTTTTGTCCATCGCCTCTATTTTCCGTTAAACATATCGATTTACCACGCGCGAACCGTGTACGCGTGAAACCGTATACGATTCAGAAATAGAGAAAAAACACGAAATGACGAATGTCGCTATCGTTAATTTACATTAAATTATTAATTATACATCTTCGAGGAATTTACTCAGCCTATTTAAAAAAAAAGGGGAGAAGAAAATAGAAGTCGAAGAAACGACGAAAGGAACAGTGAAGGGAAAGAAAAAAAAAGACGAACAGCAACAATGATACAAGGAAATAGAATCATGAAATGCACGAAGAAAATTGGGGGGGGGATACGCGGTGAATTCGATCCTACCATTATACACGTGTATGGAAAAAGAGGATTACAAATCGCTAAACGTATCGTAAAAAGTGTAAAAAGTTATCTCTATCCTGTTCGATTCGTTAATTAACATTACATATACCGTGTGTCTACGCGTATGTCTCTGTACGTGTGTGTGTCTCTGTGTGTGTGTATTCTTTTTTTTTATCTCGTTTTCTGTTCATTCTCCCCCGTTGCAGGTGGTGTCTTACAGTTATTAATTAACGAAAAAGTAAATCTACGAGCTGTCTGCGGTTTTCAATACTTAAATCTTAAATGTATAGAATTATAGTGAGTCAGTCCTATATATCGATCAAGAATAAATTATTGTTAAAAAGGATGCCGGCCCGGCGGCCGCCGGACACCACTGTAAAAAGGATCGGCCCCGTTGGCCGTCGGTGCCGCGGTTGCGTCTTTTCTCCGCAGAAAAGAAGAGAAACGAAACGGTTAATCGACCTACAAGTATATAATAAATACAAACGACTCTTCGAGAACCAGTTAATGAAATAGAGTATGCGAACACAAGGCAGGGGGAACTTAAACGAATTGGAAAAAAGGAGGGGTGGGGTCAAAGGCGAAGAAGATGGGGTAAGAAAATGATGATGAAAAGGGGAATGTAGGGGGGTGCGAGGAAAAGTAGAAAGAAGAAACGAAAAGCAGGTAGAAAAGAGGAAACAAAGACAGTAACAACCCTGAGAGCAAGTCGATGACTCCGCGAGTGATCGCGAACCACGACAGGTAGTAACAACGGTTAGAATCAAAATGATCATTTCCCTATCTGCCTACGTATTTACGTTTAATTAGATGCGTTATCTCTGTATTGAAAAATACTAATAATATTGCGTTAAATATAAATATATTATCTGTTACAATTAGTTTAATCGTCAATTATTTCGAATAGTCCCGCTAGTTCCCGCTTTCCTGTCACCATTATCATCATCATCATCGTCATAATCATAATCATCAACATCATCATCATCATCATTTTGTGTGTCCTTGTTTGTGATGTGTGTTCTCATATCAAATCCCATTGCTACCACTCTCTCGCTCGTAATCCCTCCGATACGATACCTCGAACCGTACCCTAAAATATACGTATATACACAGTGCGGCAAAAGGCAGCGATTTTAAACTTTGCTATCGTCACTTTAAATCAGTGTTTCCATTTTTTTTTTCTCACTTTCACTCGTTTCCCGTCTCTCCCGTTTATCCGTCTCGACTCGTCACGCCACGCTTAGAGTAAATTTAAATTCATCTCTCTGAGACTCGTTAATTATAATACAAAATTAATTTATTACCTCGCTCACAAGATTCCAACAAACGTTAATTAATTATGGTTAAACGCGATCTATAAATGAAAAATGTATCGATATATCATCACTTTCTCCCGGCACGCTTCTCACCGTTTACACTTAAAAACGTTTTAAATTTATTTACTCGTACGCTTTAACTTTATTTAAAAATCGATAATATAGTAGGTAAGGAATACAATTAGTTACGTTAGTAATAATTATAATCATAATCGATATTCACTAGTGATTTCTGTTTATGCTCATTCATTATATTACTTTATAAAATAAGTTCTGAAAAAACAGCCGTAGAGATAAAAACTTTTCTCCCTTTCTCTCCCTCTCTATCGCTCTCTCGTTTTCTCTATTTTAATTTGCTGCTCGCTCTCCCACTCTGTCTCTCCCTCTCTCGCGCACCCTTTCTCTCCCACTCTCTCCCACTCTCTCTCTCTCTCTTTATATATCGCCTCTCAGTGTAGGTATTTAAATAACATATCATTTAGAACAACCACAAAGTCACCGCTACATTATTTCTCGTTAATTCTATTTAGCATCTTATTAAAATTCACTATTTATTCATTCAGTTGTTCAATATAACTTGTGGCCTGTGTAAATCAGCTGTGTGTCCGTGTACGTGTATGCGTGTGTATTCTTTTTTTCAATCTCTACATAATTATTTGCGTGTGTTTATATTGTTGTATGTACGATGCGCGTCTACGTGACCGTATGAATGTAAGAACGTGTTCAAGAGTTGGCGGATTACGCGTTTTCGTTTTTCTCCTGTCGTCCGCGCGTGCGTGCAGTGTCTAATTACCATATAACAATTATCGTAGAAAAAATGTTCTCGAACGGTTTGATTGAGCTCCCTAACTCGTCTCTCTCTCTCTCTCCTTGTCTTCAGGTTTAGTCGAATGAACGTGTGTGTGTGCTTTTTTTATTGCGTTGATCCCAGAAGTTTCCACGAGTCGCGTTTGTTAATGCTTTCTCTTCGTCCCCCGGTGACTAATCGTTATTCCCGTGTATTCTGCGTGTTTATGCGTGTTATACATTTCCGTGTGTGTTTACGTGTACGTTCTACAACGCTATCGGCGATACTGTTAACAAGAAAAACTTCAACAAGAAAATCCTATACCGAATCGGGAAACGCGAAATGTTAAATCGATGAATGGTATATACAGGAGTAAGTACAGTATATACGTGTTACGAATGTGTATTATGCTCGTATATTTACGTGTGTCGGTGTGTAACGTGTTTTTTTTTTTTGGTGTGTAGAATTGATTGGACAGCGATGATCAAATGGCGAAACTCGGTCGCTTCTCGTTTTCTTTGCTTCCGTGTTACGTTATTTTCGACGGCAACAACCGACCAAAAGAAAGGAAACATATACATATACATATGTGTACATATGCGTGTGTATATGTATATGCGCATTAAGAGAAAGGAAAAATATCGTATGTATGTATGTATATCGTTTTAAAGAACATATGAACGAAAGAAAAAGAAAAATACAGAGGAAAACAAGAGAAAAAAGAGTAATGCAGAATGAACGCGACTTTGCAATTCGACACAGAGAAGGAAAAGAAAAAAACAAATAAGAAAGAACAGAAAGAACGTTTGTCGCTATGAGTAGACACACTAATCGTATTGAGATCATAACGAGGAAGCTTACACAAATTGCTGGTTCCGTTTTATTATTTGTTAACCCTACTAATTACCTTGTGACCTTGTAAAAAATTTAAAAATTACATTAGAGCGTAATACTTGCGATTCCTTATTGACAAAAGTAAGACACAACGCGACCCGCTCAGTAATAAACGTGAGCATATTTATATTTGAGAGCATTCGTTCCGAAATATTTCCTTGTTTAGAACTATGGTAAATCCTACAGAGTAAATACAATTAAGTCATATATTTAATCAGGTAGACTTTTCAGATCGACGCCCCCCGCCGAGGAAAAGCGCACACAAAGTTTACATAAATATAATTTAACCCCTCCCTCCGTCGTTAAATACCGTGATCTCATCTCTAATCATCTAAAATTTAAAAAACACTTATAAGCATCATCGTACAATATTTCGTTAATAATTATCGTAGACGGTAATAATAGGTGTGTCTTCGTGTGTGTATAATAATAGTTAAGTGCAATCGTAGTGGTTGCAGTAGGAGCAGTCGCAACAGTAAATAGTGGTAAATAGCTGTAAATAGTTCTTCTTTTTCCTTTTTTTCCCTTTATATAATGGTAATAGTATAATAGTAATAATTATATCGTAGAAGTAATTAATAATAGTAACAATAATCGTAGCCTTAAACATGCCTAATAATTAACTATTATAAATCCGAGGTAAAAAATAAACTAGTTTTCACATTATTTGATGCAATACAAGCCGTGCAGAAACCCGTCTGACGGTCAAGAAGTTCTTATGATACAATTCGTTTACGTACTTTTTCTTTCTTTTCCTTTGATCGTTAAAAAAGAAAAAAGAACAAAAATATTCATCGTCGTACAATTATTTCGCGTTCGAGTACCCGTTTTCTCGTCCCCTTCCGATCGGGATTCGCGTCGGAAGCGGAAAAGGATCTGGACAACGAACGTAACTGATCCAAGTCAAAAGCGAACACAAAACTAAACACGAAAGAAAAAAAATTCGGAATAGACAATAAAAACGTCTGCGAAGAGACTACTACGCTGATATGACGTGGAAGAAAAGAAATATATATATATATAGAGTACAAAGGTAAATGAAGATGCTTAAGGAAAAACTGCACCCTGCTGTCAAAGAGTCGTATATAGATTATACATACATCATATTAAAAAGATCTATTTGTATTTTACACTATCTATGTAGTTTTATGTAATATAAGTCAGCCTGGGTGTCTGTGTGTCTATCAGTGTGAACACCGCTTACTTAATTATCTCGTTAATTACTCGTTTCTTTATATTCACTTCATCGTTACGTCTCATTTAGTTTCATTTCCATTTTCGATTTTATTTCATTTCATTTCATTTCATTTCCTTTCCTTTCCCTTACTTCTTTTTTATCTCTAAAATGTCCGTCATCTTGTTCCTCGGTTACCCAGCCTTACAACTATTCTGATTCATATCATTTCTTTTAATAAATACGAGATCGTGGAGGGACGGGTGTCTCGAATGTAGCCGGCCAAATCTCGCTGGCCGTTCCCACTGGAGACCGTATAATAATAATAGAGTTCGTTTTATAGTTTCGTTATTCTTAAGTTTCGAATTACCGAAGAAGGGTGTTCACTAACTGTAATTATCAATAAAAACAACAAAAAAAAAAGAGTAAAGAGGTGAACGAGCATCGAGAATTTGTGCCATCCACTTTGAGAAGAGATTTTCTCAAAAAAGAAAAAAAAAGGGAAAAAAACTTAGATACCTCATTCACCCCCCCGCGTTCGTAAATGCTGTTTTATAAGTAATCAATGATTTCCCAGCATTCCGTTTCGTTCTTTACACTCGCTTCTTACTGCTTCTCGTTCCGTTTCTCACTTTCTTTCGTTGAAATATCTCACTTGATTTCAACTCGATCTATTAGTTTACTCTTAAAATACTTCTATTATGTCTCCGCTTCCTACCCTCTATCCCAGTGCCATACAGAAAAAAAAGAATGAAGGAGTTCGCTTGCACCATGGGTGTGTTTGTTTTGTTTTGCTTTTTTTTTTTATCGATCATCGATTATTATCATCTACGTGTTATCTGCTTTTTTGTATACCGTATTTCGTTACTTGTTGTTTTTATTTTTTTCATTTATCGTATCCGTTCCATTTTTTTTTCTCGTCGTTTTTGCTTTTTACCTCTTCCTCTCGAATTGTATGAGCACGATCATTGTCGGTATGTGGTGTATGTTATGTATGTTTCAAAAAACTGCATTTCCATCTTTCGGTTCTCGAAGCCCGACAAAAGATCATGGGCCGTTCTCGCGAGCGATCAATGAAACCAATGCGTCCCGAGGCACAACCTAACCACCCTCTCCTCTCCCGTGACGCTTCCGTGTTCATTTTTTTCGTTATATTTATTTATTTATTTTTTTTGTTTTCGTTCTTTCTTACAAACTCGGGCCGTTCGTCTGTTCGTTCGTTTAATATGTGTTTTTTTTTGCCGTTTCTTTTATTTACTTTTTTTTTATATGTATATACTTTTTGGGCTCGACATCGTTCAATCCCGAGAAAAAAGAGATATGTTTTCCAGAAACAATGATCGGATCTATCGAACTGCGAAAATACGACCGCTCGCGAACGACAATGCTGTCTCGGCTGGGACATTCTTTGCGCGAAGAACGGATCGTCTCCGTCGATGCGCAAACTGCCACCCACCGGAGGCGACCGACGGACAAAATTCAACGGGGGTACACATACTCTTTTTAATGCCAACGTGATCCTGCAAAAACGAACACCAAAAGCGTATTATTAAAAAAAGAAAACAATGTTACAAAAAGAACCACCCTCTGGGAACGCTATATTATCCACCGTACGGGAATATAATCGACCACACGAATTTCATCGGAGGAAAATCGAGCCTCGCGTCTTTGGATTCGTTTTATCCATGAAAACTACAAAGAATGTCCCAGGACCCCGAGTCCGCAGAATGCACGATCGAATGCAGACTTGTGTGTTTTTTTTACGTTTTACTCTGATGTGTTTTGTTTTCTTTTTTTTATTTATATATATATATATGTATATATACATATATATACACACATATATCTATATATATTTATACATATATATATATATATATATATACATTTATATATATATATGTACTTATATATATATTTATATATTATAAATGTATATATATATGTATAAATATACGTATATATGTATATATATCTATATACATACATAAATATATATATATACACATATATATATATTTATATTTGTATATATCTATATATATATTCATATATATACATATATGTATATATCCATTTCGTTCCGTTTGTCTGTTTTTTGTTTTGCGTTTTTTTTCCCTGAATTTATACGTAATGTAAAGAAATAACCCACGAGCAAGGCCAAGCCATTCAGCGCATCTCTCCATCACGGGTCAATTAAAATGGTCATGAGGTTTGCCACTCTTTGAAATCAAAGCCTGGCTGGGGTTTAGGGGCGCTGGCGGCATACCCACCTTGGTTGCTTTCTCCTCCCTGATATGAACGCTGTGGATAACTGGTGTCAGCGTAATTACCGTATGCGGAGTACCCAGTGTAATCCGGTGTCTTGGCTGAACTGCTACTGGATCCGGGCGCACCTGAGCCGGTGGTCTGTCGCGAATACATGTCACCTGGAACATTGATTTTCAACGTGGCATTATCCCGCCGCCGCCGCCGCCGCCGCATCGCGTCGTCTCATTTATTCAGAAGCCTGGAAACTGTTCGACCGGACCCCGAGACACATTTTCGATGCGTCTGCCAGAGACAAAAATACACAGAGAGAGATCGTTCCAGAAGAGAAATGAGAAAAAAATAAACAAATAAAAAAAAAACGAGAAAAAAAAGAGAGAGAGAGACAGAGAGAGAGAGAAAGGAATTACGCGCGTTCGGGTGTGAGACAAGCGTCGGAATCGAACGGCCAGACCTATCCAAAATGTATCTCGGATGACATCTATCTTGTCCGTCGAATATGTTAGTGTCCGGAAATAGCGTGGTTGTGTTCGTATAAAACACTGAGACCAGTATAACACGCGTGCCTCGTCGGACCCAGTGACACGGTTCCCCGAGCAAGCAATGCTCTCGATATTCGTTGATATTCGTCGATACTCGTTGATCTCCGCGGTCGCGAGACTTCACGTGTCACGTAATTGAGTTCGTGCGAAACCGTGGAAACGATCTGGCCGCACGGAAGTGTAATACTGATCTCAGGATTCCAGCCACGAATCGATGTCTATTGTTACTTTCGGAAGCGATATTAGAAAACGTACCGGGATCGGATCGAATCGTGAGAACGGGGCCTCGATAAGAGAATAGACATGAATCCGTTGGCCGGACTCTGCTGGTAGGCAGTACAGGAAATGAAAGGAGTGAGAGTAGGATCGTTCCATCATACTTTTGCTTTGCGAATCCGTTGATCTTTAAGTAAAAGAGAAACGAAAACGACAGGAATTTTTTTTAGATCGTTCCAGATTTCTGGCTGTGAAATATATATATATGTTAACGGGGCGTGTTTGAAAAAAGGAAAATAAATAACTGGTTTCAAGTACCTACTCTAATGTGAATCTAATAAACGCCGATAAAACCAATCGTTCGTTTCTAGGAGGTACTATATATATATATATATATATATATATATATTTGAGAAAATAAACAAAGATACATAAATAAACGACCAACGTAAGTAGAAAGAAAATACTTGTATTGGTTCACACGGGACAAACAAGAGTAAACGGCAATATACAAAAAAGTTCAAACAGTGAAATGATGAATGAGGATAGTGCGATTATCTGGATGATCACTACTGTTGCCGGCTAACAATTAGAAGCGTAAAACAGTATGACAAAAGCGTAGCTCTAAAATACACTACAGCTAGTTATAATATCGTAATTGCTATGTATCTATTCAAACAGCAAGTCTCACTTTAATTTCCAGTACGAATATCTGTCTCGCACGGTCACACATGCCTTCGGCGCGAAAGCGGACGGACTAACATACAAATGGTAGAGGAGGATTCATGGAATCGGTGAAGGATATCCTCGCAAGAGGAATCAAACATTTATTCGTAATAAAAGAAATTGATTAATAAATAATTAAATAAGTAATTAAATAAATAAATAAATAAATAAATAAAAGAATAAATAACTAAATTTCGCTTTTAGTTACAAATATAATAAAAATGCTTTCGTGTTCTTCCGACCCCAATGCATACAAGCTCTCGCCATTATTCTGCAGGCCCGAAAGCCGATCGCGTTAGTATTTGTTAACAGGCAGCGACATAAACACAATTACATTCCCAAGGGGATCTAAAACTTAATGGTACAATAATCTCGCAGATAGGAGAACATGAACAGCGCGTATTAAGAACGGAAACAAAATATATGAATAAATGTAAAAGATCGAAAGCAAGATTAATTTCTGTTAAACGAATCGTACACAATCATGCGTAACATTATCTCTTTTAATCAAATCAAAAAGAAAAAAAAAGAACAAAAAAAAAGTTGAAATCATAAAACAAAAAATGTCATTTACCTTTTCGACAAAGTAAAACAAAAAATCAGTTAAAAAAATAAAACGATTCTAACACTTCGACGAATTTGTAAGACTCAACGTGTTAAATTAAACAGACAGAAATAGAAGAGGAAACAATAGGCAGCTTTGACTAGTGTCGAGTAGCTGATGCTGGAGCTGTACGATGCGAAAGGGTGGAAAGAGGAAAGACGTTGATTGACTGAGCTTGAAGACTCACCCTGCGGGCCAGAGGGGTTCGAGTTGGAGTTGGGCTGCGAGGAGTTGGGCTGAGGGGGCTGAGGTGGTGGCTGGGTCCCTGGAGGTGGCCCATTCTGTGCCATGTTCCACGAGTTCCAGGAAGCCCCGGGCCCGCCCCCCGCAGCCCCGCCAGTACCCGCCGTGGGCCCGTAGCCCCCTGAAGCGGCCGCCGCCGGCCCACCTGCGATCATCAACCACACAAAACACGTGTCACCGACCACCGACGTCTTCTTAATGCAGTTTTCTCGGGATACGTTCACTCTGCTGACACACACTATCCTCTTGCAGGACACAGGACACTCGAAAAAGGGTTGTTTCTCAACAGAGGTTAAACTCGCGAATCCACAAGTGAAACATATACAAATTTCATGTCGATCTTCGATGGAGAATTTCGAAACGTTCCGCCAGTCTGCTGTTTCTCAGACTGGTTGTTGATTAATTTTTGTTAATTACTTGCATTGAAGACTATTAAATTCAGTCGAGGTACTGTGATACTCGATGTTCTAAGATCACGAAGCTAGGGGAGTTAGCTCTTACAAAGTGCTCTATGGTTGCGGTTAATTTCGAACTGAATTATTTTATGAACATCGATCGTTAGGGCCGTGTCAAATTCGAAACTTTGCGTATCGTTTACAAAGAGAGTCTCAGCGACTCGGTAATTCGAAAGTCTCCGGCAATAGGGTAGCAAAGCGAACGTACCCGAACTTGGTCAACCACTTCAGTGCCAAGCATGCACCGATAAGCGGTGTTTAATGGGATCATGAGATTTCAAAGAAAATGCTCAAAATACCACAGGCAGGATCACCAATACTGCCGATGACCAATAATAATCGCTGTAAAAAAGATGCGAACTTTTAAGCAACAGACTCCAAAAGCGTTTTCGATCGCTAACGGTGAGAACTTACCTCTATGATCTCTTCCCCTCTGAAAATGTGAAAATCGTACATAATGGAATGACAATAATCTTTCTTTCTTTCTTTTTTTCCGTTTCTTTCATCCCCTAGGATAATGAAGGCAGAGTCAACGAACAACTAAAGCTTGCTCGCTCGTTGCAGTCTTGGCACTTGGGTTAATATTGCTTATGAAATGTTCTATGTGCTTTCCGCGCACCGACTTCGTTACATTAGTGTATTGCTATTTTTTTTTCGTAACGCGATGATGATGTTTACGCTTGATTCTCCGTCACGAGAATCAAGCACAAACTTGTACGAGATAAGATTACGAGGTCGAATGTTTCGGAAGTGTCCATTAAATCGATCCGAATCCGCGTAGCGTAGTAATTACATTTTTACTTGGATGCGTAATGATCGAGCTACATTTCACGGAAATGATGAGTCGACAGATGATTACGGTTATAAAAGGGAGTTACTCGCGAATGTTGTATTGAAACGTAATTTTGCAACAACGGTGTACACGCGATATTTAAGGAAAAAATACATGTGTATTATATATGTATACATATATATCTATACTAATGAGTCTGAACCGTTTAATTTAGATGCTCATTCGGTGTTTATAATGTCCTACTGTATTCTCTTTCCATAATATAACCTCCAGGGGGCATCGAAATAAAGATAATTAATCTTCCGTCATTAGGCATTTGTTTTCTCGTGTTCTTATCATTCTCTTTCTTCTCCTAACATCTCCAAGGAGGACGGAGGGGGAGAGGACAGGATCGAAAGTTATTTGTTAATCTTTACAACTATAACCTTAACGTGTTGTCCTTAAATAAACCAACGAAAGAAAAAAATAGTAACGCGCACGCACAGCGCGAAATAAAGTGATCCGAAGTTTTGAAAACGTGACGAATTATCATCTTCGATCGAGACAACACTGTACAATCATCGTAGATTATTTCGCGCGGAAAATGAAGTTGTATGTCCGTCGTTCTCGACGGTTGCGTGTCGCGCGCATCGATTCGTAAATTGCGCTTCGTCGAATGAAGTTTATTTTTAATTGGAATCAAGTTTCAATGGAAAATTCGGTTTCAAGAAAATAGTTGAGTAATAGTTAAATGGCAGCGTTATGGGGGAAAAACTTACCGTAACCGCTGTAACCTTGAGGTGTTCCTGCAGGTTGGACATTGTAACTGCTACCCCATTGGTGATGAGGTGGTGGTGGTATCTGCTGTTGCTGAGGAGGTCCAGGAGGCGCGCCCCAGCCCTGAGAATTGTATTGGGTGGTGTAACCAGCAGCGTAACCACCCGTCTGAGGGCTAGTACCCCAGCTCTGATACTGCTGCATCATGTTTCCAGGCGGTCCCATTGGACCTCCCATCATAGGTCCACCCATCTGCCCATTGGGCCCACCCATGGGTCCCATATTCCCAGCCATTCCCATCGGCGGACCGCCAGGCTGCGGCGGGCCCCATTGTCCCTGATGGCTGTCGTTCATTTTGCTAGAAGAATCACGCGGCTCGGCACGCTTGATCTCAACCTGGAAGCAGAACGAACGAACGAACGTTGTAGGAATTCCGTCATCTCTGCCCGTAGATTCTCGTGACCGTAGAATAGAATTAATCGAGAGGTCACCGATTCTTCGAATAGAATTAAATGTAATCCCATTGTTGCCTTAATCAATTTTCATTACAATGATCGAAGCTTTCGAGAAACTCGCCAAGTCTTACATAAATTCTAAGATATATATAAATATATATATACTCTAATCTTGTTTTTCAAAATCGTTCGAGTGGCGCATCTTACACGAATTTTTCTGGTATTCTCTATTTTTTGTACTTTTGTGCTTTGCCTCTTTTCTTTACGATTTTTAACCGATATACTTACATAATAGTAAACTAAGCGTACATGTTTGTTTAGCGTTAACATAGTATGAAAAAATAGTGTAAAATAAAATAAGTACTATAACTAATATTAATGTATTATTTAAGACTATGTAGAGGTGGTGTAACATTATAATTATATAGTAACAATCGTACTTATTATTATTTTACATTACATTATTCTAGGAATATATGTATATATGTATATATTTATATATAAATATATGCTAGTGTGTAGGTAGCTATACCTGTTTTCCATTCAAGTTGACGAAATGCTCGGCGACACATCGGTCCACGGCATCTTCATCCTCGAAGCTGAGGAAGCCAAATCCTGCCGTCCAAACGTGATAGTATATCAAAAATTGCCCCATATATTTACACAACAAATACACCTTCTCTCTTTTTTGTTCATGTATATGCATATATTATATACCTGTTCTAAATCTTTATAAGAAATTACAAGTTGCTTATACAATTTCGTTTCAATTTGTCCGTTATATCTAATTACTTTTGCTATGTTAATGATAACAATGGCTGGACTTAATTTGGATTATATTTGAGTATATAAAATAATATTACAATTTTAATATCGATTAAACACATGCATCTTCTAGAACTTTTTTTTATGATACTTATCATTACTATCCATCTTATGTGCACATAAAGCTTAATGTACTTAATCTAAAAAATTTATGATGGCTGATTTGAAGAAGCTTTTCGATTAGGTATTCTATTTTCTCCTAATTTCGGAGACCGAAAGAAACGGCGGAAAGTAAAACGAAAGTCACGAGAGATTCACATTGGATTATATTTGTTTCAAGAACGTTTCGTAAATAACGAGTTCAGAAAATATTTTCCGAGTCATGGCATTGAGAGATTAATGTACAAAGCAATCCACACTGTTAAAAAAATAAATAAATATGATGCGTAAAAGAAAATTCATTTGGGCTAATGGAACACACCAACTTCTTGAATGCAGCCACCAAAAATGAATAAATATTTAAAGAAGAAAGAAAGATATAAACGTGTTCTCTCGTATTTACTAAAATGTTTAACCACAAGGACACCAATGTTAAGGCAAAAATTATTCTATACTAAAAAGCCATAGAAATTAATGATACCCTAATTTATTTAGTTATAAATTTTATACTAGATATTTAAGATTAATCCTTTATATAACATATGCCGGTTAATGATAAATATAAGTAATTGATCTTATTATTCAATGGATAAGATAATAGGTGGATAATATTTAATAAAAAATAAGATGTACAACGTATCTTACTAATAGCTTAACTTCAAAACTTATGTTATGTACATTTAACTTATGTACTTAATAACCTATTCTTAATAAAACTTAGCCAAAATCACAGTATGTATAAATACATTTAATGTAATTTAATGTAACATAAATTATCTTAACTTCTTTTAAAGGTAAGACAAGGCGAATTATTAAGAGTAGCAAAATAGGATAAAAACACTACATAAATAACTATGTATAATGCATATAAAGTTTCAGTTTATGGATAGGAGCTTAAAGTATTTCATAAGTGTATATCAAAAATAAACAATATTAATTAAGAAGAGTATGAATCAGGATGTATTAATTATAATTATTGAAGGAAGCAAGAGCAGGGTCATTTAAAAAAAAAAAGGGTAATCAAGCAGGGGAAGTTCAATGACCATTTATTATTGACTGGCTTAAGCATAGAACTGTGTTTAACTTTTAAGTAATTAATTACTAGTCCTATATATTTATATTTAATTTTTATATTAAGAATTAGATAAACTTCTGAGATTGTACTATAAATGGGTGTGCTGCATTCAAGTCAGAATTTTTGATTTTTTTTTTTTAAATCCTGTATTAAGTACCTTCAGTGGAGTTACATACACCACTTATTTTTTACTGTACATTTATTTGTTTAATAATATCAAAATACATTAAATATGTAAAAAAAAAATTTATTTCAAGAATTCTGACTATAATCCTGGTCACGCAATAAATAATATAACAAGAATAGTCTACTTTCCATATTAATGGTGCATTGTCTTTCATAGCTTCCACAATAATTAAGAAACAAAACACGCGATTGCTATGTATGCATATTTTTCACAGACGTAAGTATATAATTTGGTTAATATGGAAACTACATCAAACAATGCTAATAAATAAATAAATAATGATAACTGTTGCAATGTACTCACCTCTGGATTTCTTTTTCTCCTGGTCATACATTATGACAACTTCCATGACCTTTCCAAAGCGAGTAAAGAAGGATCTCAGATCAGTCTCCGTCACGTTACTTGGTAAGCCACCAAGAAAAACTTTTGGGAAGCCTCCGCTACGCTTTGGCTTTTGTTGAGTGCGTGGATTACACGGTTTCGGGTCAATCTGTAATACAATTGCAATACCAACAAATATGTTAATCGATCTCATTTAATTAAAAAAATTCCTTTTTCCCCTTCGAAGGTTGATACTTACAGTGCGCCCATCAAGTTGATGCGGTCCATTCTGAAGAACCAAAGGAACATTGGCCGGATCACTGAATGTTACAAATCCGAAGCCACGACTGCGACCAGATTCACTATTTTTCATAACAACACAGTCAATTACTTCGCCATAACGGCCAAAGTAACGTTGAAGATTTTCCTGTGTTGTCTCCCAGGACAAACCACCAACAAACAACTTTCTGTAACAGCAAAGAAGAAACAATACCGTTTACCACAAGTAAGTGACATGTGATTACATAATTAGTATTAATCTCAAGACAAGCATCTCAAAATTTAAGTAAATTCAATATAAATCTACATAAGTCCCTTCAATAATAATAATAATAATAATAATAGTAATAATAATAATACCGCTGATAATTAGGAAAATTTATAAAAAGTATCCTAATGGAATAATTAATGAAAACTTCATTACAAAAGTATCATGTACCAGAAATAATATCAAGACAGCACGAAAATCAATAAATGTAAGAGTTTACATGACATTAAACATCAAAGAAAACAGCTATTCCTAAAAACATTGTTCTTTATTTATATATAAAAATAAAAAAAAATTACTAAATCGATATTCACCGAACGGCGAAATATCCATCGGAATTCGTGAATTAACCGACTGACACTAAATTAATAACGAGCCTAATCTATGGTTCACAGGAGTATTTAATAACTCCCATAAAAGTTTCCATAGAATAGACTATAGGAGGCCGCTCGCATTATATTCGCAGTTGGTCGAACGTGTGCAAGAAAAAGCACAGCGGCAAGAGAGCACGAAAACGCTGTTCAGGATATAGAGCATAAAAATAGGGAATCTAGAACTGAAGGATGTAACGAGAGAGGCGGCGATGCAGCGGTGTACTTTCACGCTGTAATAATGCGCGTAGAATCCGGCGTTGAATCGAATTCCCCGACGTTAATGTACCATTTAACGGGGAAACGTATGGTTTTACCTAAACGGGAACGATATAAGCCGGATCGGAGGAGCCGGGTGATAGAGAGTAACACTGCGCGGAGTGCCGGCATCGGTGAATTATTTTCCCCCCTCGCGTGAAAAACTACAACATCGAAACCGCTCGTTGGCCCGGGGGGGAAGAAAGGTTGGCCTCGCGTATAGAGAAAATCATACAGGCCGAACGCGAGTGCCCGATGACGTTCTACGCCGCTGTTACGGACGATTTATCGGTAGTTTTATCCGTGCAACGACGGGCAAAACGCAGAGATGCGGGGAGATTGCAATACGCAAATGGAGATCCCACGCAATAAAACCCGACGGCCGTGTACGCGTCTCGATCGAAATATCTCCGCGCAGAAAAAGCGGCCGTGCGCCCGTGATTTCTGTACTCACCCCTTTTCGTCGTCGTCCATTTCGGTCTTCACTCTCATAATATTTCACTTAAAACTACGAGAATGTTGTTAGTATAAGGGCGCGAATGGGAATATGGCACGATGCTTAGCGCGGACGAGGGTAATGGCTCCCCACAATGAACGCGACGTCGAGAACAGAATGTAAACGTAACGAAGCGAATCGCGTCACTTCCGCCGACCGCCTAGTCAAATCAGCAACCGTCGACCGTCGCGCCTCAGGTGCGGAATTAGGAAAGTACCGGCGCCCTCTACGGCCACGAGATATTCGCGAGTTAGCGCCCTGTTGTTTAGGGAACATTACTTAAATTATAAATCTTTCCTTTATTTTCGAATTAACGATACATATTCGATGAAATTGAAATTCATGTTCGAATCGACGGAGCGGTGAACTGTAGTGGAAACTTATAATTCTCTAGCTGGGAATTTTCATGTTTCGTTGGGAAATCTTTCGTTGAGACAGCCCTGGGAATAGCATTACCTATTTCCATTGAGCCTATTCTTTAAATGAACCGTCGACGGAGTGGTTGACAATAATTTTTTACTTGTTTCATGGAGAAATAAATAGTAATTGTACGAGAAATAAAATATTAGTTGAACGCAGTAGTGCATATGGGTTCAACGATCTGTCGTCACATAGCTGGTTCCCGCCATTTTGTCGTCCGACCGGCGGCAATATTTGAATCGCGCACAGTCTCGCCACGCTGTTAGATCATCGCCGTTTCGATGATAAAGACACAGAGCTAGCGGCAATGAAAAACATGGCGTGCTTATCGCCAATTTTGATATCCTATTAAGGAAATGGTCATTTTCTTCTCGCGCGAAACGCAATCTTCCAGCCGTTGCATAATGCATAAGAACCACCGTATTGTGCAACGCATTAGTCTCTCTACCGGTAATAATTTCATAAGGCACTCATGCAGAACGATGCGAGCATTAAGACCACGTAATTTGATACGTTGTTGCTGAAAAATTCAATTAACATCGTTTTTCTCAATTAAAAAACGGACACCGGGCCCAGGCAGCGCGAACGTCGCGCAAAATATTACTCGCGAATCACACGCGCACTAATAAATATATCGGCTAACGAGACAAGACGAAACTATGAGATAAACAATTAATAATTCCCAATGCTCGAATATTCCTCGCATATTTTTCGCTCCTTTGCATTCAAGACATCTACACCACGCAAAGGTCGACACTCTTATCTGATAAAGCTGCGATAATACGACACCGGTACAGTCGAATACTTATCGAAAACGTTCCCCGAGAATTTCTCGAAATACGTTACGCCACATCCTTTCCGAATATGTATCAGTATTTAGAGCTGAAAGTAATTAATAGATACAGCCTTTACGCGCTGAATTGTAAAACGATCATTCTCCGACTCATTGCGGCCGTTTCCATGCTCCAAATAAAACAGGATCCTCCTTGAATCTAAGAAAAAACCAATTATTCTTTGTTGTATAATTATCGCTCGACCCTAAACCTAACAAATACTGAACGCTGAACGCACAAACAAGGAGGGACTGTTTCTAATCAGTTTTCCATGTGTGTAGGCGGTTCTTCTCGGTATCTTTGTTCCGCCACGTGTTGTCAGGGATCGCTAACTTCTCAGGAAGCCGTAAACCCGACACGTTCGCGTAGAATCGTAACAAAGATGTCCCAAACCGAAGCTATCACATGTGTAGGATTCCTGGGATCGGCTGGCCCGTCGTCCCCGTCTTTCCGACCGCTGGATTTCCGACGAGCAGCTAAAAATAAAATTATTTAAGCGGATCCGCTAGGAGCGCGCCGCCTCGCGCTCTTTGACTCGTCCGTCCGTTCGTTCAGATTAATCGATTCCATCGCGAATTACCGTGGTACACCGGTCATAAAAGATTCAGCACGATCGGCTGATTATTTCCCCGCGGGAATAATCTCGGGCCGGGGTTCAACGATCCGTGGATCGGTACGCGATGCGTTTTGAAACACACCTACGTCGCCGGTCCGCGTCTTAATCCAATCGTTCCGGTCGAACAAGGATCGAGCGTGGCGAACGAGGGATAATATGAAATTCACGAAGCGTAAAGGTAGTTCAATTCACTTCTATTTCGACGGAAGTTCCTGCTTTACGAACGCGCCAGCCTATAGTGTGTCAGCTTCGGGTGTTCTTACCAGCCCGACCAGCGTTCAGCGATGCTCCAGCCGCGCTTCGAAGCGCACGCGATCGCCCCGTAGGTGTGCTTTCTTGCACGCTTATTGCACGCGACGTCTTGCACAATACACTAACGAGATGTACACGCGTACACACATCTCGCGCCTTCTCCGCGCTTTTGCTCGGGTAAACACGTGTGCGCCGATATCACGCGACAAACACGCTGGAGAGAAACGTGCGCCGATGCGACAACGAAATCGCGAACGATCAGCTGGATTTGAGCAGCTCTCGAAACCGCAACGACATCCGTTGCAATTGCTTAGAGAGGATGATACCGAGAACCCGTTCTAGGACAATGTCCTTAGCTTATTCACGATTACCTCTTGATACAACGAAATTGATCCAAGCAGAATCTAGAGCAATGGCTATCTTGAACAAAGTTTATTGGCCGAAGATACAGCTGCGTCGTTTTTCGTTAAGAAATTAGAAGCTGAGAATATTCGGCACCATCGGGAATAGAAGATAGATCTTCCGGTGCTCTGTACGTGGCTGGTGAACTATAAAGGTTACGTCTTTGCATAATATACAACCGGGATCCGCGGTGAATGAATTTTAAAGGAGATATCGGAATACAGGCACCGGGTTAAACGCAGCTGCTTATTCTTCGTCGCGTCTCATCTCCAAAGATACTCGACGTTCCTACAGATAAGAATATTTTTAGAGGGTCACGAGTTCTAAACTTAGACGTGCATGTTCGACCGCGGGTCCGGCTCCAAAATTTAGGTAATCGGGTCTATATCGATAATCCATAGTCCAATAAAAATAGATGCGTCGCGGCCGTGGACCGACCGCCAAAACTCTCCGATCTGCAACTCGCTGACGCATTATCAAATAATAATCGTTTCAACGTTCGTTTGTTGTTCCACCGACTCGCAAAATAATCTAATAACCATCTGTCTAAAACCGCGTAGAACTCCATTCCCGTGATTTCTTCTACAGCTGTGTAAACCGTAGAAAAAGGGAGATCAACCTCCGCCGTAAGCCTACGATTCCATTAAAAACTGAATACCATCAACGGAGTAATTTCGATGCTTATTACCTTTTCCACGGTACAACTGGAAGGGTTAAAAGGCTAAGAAGAAAGACGTTTCTGAGATACCAGCGGTTCTTCCGCAGCTTTTCATCTGGAGTCCATGAACGTGCGCACGTGCATCTGGAAATCTCGAGGAATTCGTGGCGCGGCGACCACCGCATGGACACGGAGCCAGAAAAGGGTCGAGATCGTAGGTTGCCGAAGGTTGCCGAGGTCAGGAGCGCGTCTCCCGGCAGCCCTGCGTGCCCGTTGATCACCGCTATAACCGAACGAAAAGTATCATCGTCCCCGTCGAAAAGCATTAGTATACACCGGCGAGTCGATCAGGCAGCCTGGATAGCTGACTGCTTGGCCGACTGCTTGCCCGGCTGGCTGACTGCTAGCCGGCTCGGTCTCTTCTCGTTCAGTCGCCGTCCCGACATCCTGCTCGCAACACGTCCCGCGGCCGGTGCTGTCGCGGCCTGAACCTTTCCACGTTTTCTCTCGTCGTCCGCTGATCCACGGTTTCTGTCATGCCGCGGGACCCACGGCTGGGCCGTGCAGCGGCTCGTTTCGGCGCCAGTTAGGCCCACGTGCAGCTCCGAAAGAACCGGCCGAACCGAATCCGGGAAGCGAAATCGGCGCGACAGTGACGTTCATCCTCACCGGATCACCTTGGCCAATTGAACCGGTCCGTCGCGCTAAACAATCGAAGCTTGTGCGAACAGTGAGATAATCTTGCTCGCGGGTGGACCGAGGACATCGGCGGGATCGTAGGTGGCATCCGTGATCCATGCGAGAAACCGCCGAACATGTTACGAGCCGCAAGTAAGTGTTTCCGCGTACGCGAATCGGGAAAGGAGGCGGTCCGCGCAA
Source organism: Nomia melanderi (assembly GCF_051020985.1). Lineage (NCBI taxonomy): Eukaryota > Metazoa > Arthropoda > Insecta > Hymenoptera > Halictidae > Nomia > Nomia melanderi. The sequence continues at coordinate 37,092,278 of NC_134999.1, forward strand.
AGGACGATCGTTTTGTGTACCGATCCTTTGCATAACGAGGAACCGTTCAGCCGTGAGGATCGTTCCGTGGAACCCTGAGCCTCCGATTATTAACCGTGGCTGAAAGAGTCGATGACTCGCCGAGACTTCTACCGGTTGATTGAACAACGCGGCTGTCTTCGAGTCCGGTCACGACCACGGCGAATCTGCCCCGTAACACCGGCTATGATCCTGCCTTAGACCCTGCCTAGATGTCTGTGGGAACAATTAGCGGGGACCTCGTTCCTCGTAACAGCTTCTAATGGCCGGGTCTGCCGGTCGGGTCAGTCTTTCGAGAATGCGACCGTTGCGGCCGCTAACGCGGGCCGATTCGTCGTTAAACGAGATCGGGAACAGATATTACTCAACCAATTGACTTGGGACTTAATCGACAACTCGTGGGAACCTTGTGATATCGATGATCATGGTCTTCTATAGAACACTCTGTCTTCCCTTAAGATCACCAGTGGAGTACGCTCACTTTTGGTCGAACGTTTCGGTCTCACGTGAAAGACGTCGCTCCAGATTGAACGGTTGTACGCACAGTTTTCGGTGTTATCGTTGTCGACGGTGTTCCGAGAGTTCCGTTCGTCGGACGGTTTCGATTCGAGGAAAATTTATCCCCGAAAGTCCGATGAGTTGGCGGACTAGATTCCCGGTACGGAATAAGTCATCGACGCCAACCCGTCCCAGTCTTCGGCGTAATGAACTAGGCGGTGTAGACCGCAGGCAGGAACTAGAGGCGATCTGGAGCTGACTTTCGGCTGAAACCGGTTCTCCTGCCGTCTTTCGTGCGCACGTCCTCCGTACACGGCACGTCACAACGCATCGTATCCTTTAACGGGACGAACACCGGGATTTCGTGAATTCGGGGCGTGTAATCGCAATTGTCAACACCCGTCGGCCGATCGATATCGATTCACGGAACGCATGTAACGGTATCGCGCCGCGGGTTTCTTCAAATAATCGATTTTGCGCCTTATTCCTGTACACGACCGAACGAAACTGAAATTCACCCGACTGCCGCGGATTATCTCGGTAATGAATTACTATTTCCGAGTAATCTTTTTCACCGTACCGATAAGATTACACGCTGTGTGCCAACATTGAATTCGCAAACCGAAATGGAACTGTCTGTACACCAGGCTAAGATAAATCGCATTAACGGAGGATATTAACGGAATCATCGTGCTCGCTGCGTGCGTAATCCAGGAATGATTGTGAGAACGGAAGCGTGCGCGGGGATAACGGCTGGAGACAATCAACGATGACCATCAGCGGCCTTGCATTCAGCGAATAATTAATTTACAGTTAAGAAAGCATTTACCCCTTAATTATCGCTATTAACTTTTACCGGTACGTCAGGCTCATTCCTTGAATAATTTCAGATGAACTTCGTGCAGAATGTTAATTGGATTCGTGCGCGATCGTCGTTACGTTCGTCGTTATTTACTATAGAATTCAGTACTTTTCGAGAGATATAATATCTACACTGTCTTATCTCTATATACGGTGTTGTACAAAAAGAAATATGAATAGGATTATTATTACGTCAATGAAAGTAACGATTAAATACCGGATTCTTATCTTGTTTTCGGGCATAAGCGATAAGCAGTTCGTCCCTATCCTACGCGGGAACGTTTATTTCCTTCTGAAAAAATATATCACTTTTTTATCGCTGATTTTCTGCAACGAAGAACACGTCACGCAGACCTGGATTCAATAACAGCCCGCATTCGGATATGTATATCAGCGAGCCTGGAACCGGTTTCGCCAAGGGACAATTCTTTGTCTACGCCGATTTAGGGAATAAATTTCGGCCGACCAGTTAGCAGACTTCCCGAAGGGTTCTTTTGTCGCATTATCGTCAGACAGATAGGATCGCCGCACGGTTTCACTGAAATTCCTGTGAGATTTTTCTCGCGTGGCCAGAACTGTGAAGGGAAGGAAATACTCCGGCTATTTCCGTTAACGGAGGAGAAAACCTTCCGTTCAGAATTTGAGATATCGCTCGAGAGGTAACGCGTAGACTTCATTCACTTGCGAGGATCATCGACGAATTGACACCCACGGAATTTTGATGAGACTATGCGCGTAGATTGCGAACTGAATAATATTCCAAGCATATTTTCGTATTTTCTAGAGTGTTTCTTGAAATTTTTCAAATTTCCGAAGGCGTCTATCCAGACATAGCTCATACAACATTTCTTTCTATCACAGTTTCTAATCTACTTAACGTAGTTCCTTCAATTAGACTTTTGAGTCTGTCCTCATCCCTCGAATACGATTGTATATCGCTAGAATAGTGTAGAAAGTTCTCTGTTTCCCGTTTGTGCGCGAAATTCCAGTCAGTCGAATACTGTCCTTGTTAGCGGCACGGGGAATACACATTCCTCCATATAAAGGTAACAGAACCGCACAGTTAATTCACCGAGAACGTTTCCTAACGGCGTCGGTTTCTTGCTTATGGACACACCATTGTACCCGCCGATCCTGGGAGTTTCTAGAGCTGCTTTACGCCTTTACCGTTTTCTTATCACTGCTCGGATGACGGAGCATAAAATAAAAACCCATTGACTCGACGAAATAAATCACCGCGTGGGTTCGCACACTGCTCGGATTGTCCCAATTGAATCGCTTTTATCGTCGGATCCGACCGTTTCGATCATCCATCGACCATCGATGAATCGGCATAATTGTCTTGATGGACAATACGCAGACTGCACCGGGACGTCGAACGAATACGAATGCACGATACACAATACGGACCGACGTGTACGGACTGTTACAAAAGAAATATTTAACGAACTGCAGTTCAAAATGGAAGGAAAAGAAAATCGGCACTGAATACCAATCGCCGATACACGAGTGTCCACTTGTCTCTTAGCACGTGCGCGACCTCGATCCTTCGAGGAGCCACTTGTACATATTGATCGTATCAATTTTTGCCCGCGAATCATCGATCGCGCGGTCCGCCCGTTATCAAGCAGTTTCCTCTGTGTTGCTTTCAGATTAACATGGACGCTCGATTCGTCGGCTGTTCGAGAACTCGCGGATCGTTTCCGATGGGAACCGCCGGGACGCGGACGCTGGGATCGCCGTAAGGATTCGACGTGAGTTCGCGGAGATTAAATTATTTCTTACGTCATACGCAAATGTAATCCGCCGTTGACAAACGCTGGCAGTATCGTTCAATTTGCGCGCGTTTGCTTGGCCTCCGGACACTAACGTAAAAGTAAGTGACTGGTTCAACAAAGGTGTCCTTTGTAGTCGTGCCGGGGACGCTGAAAAACACACAGTCAAAGTTTGTTCTTTAAACGACAAACAACCGTGGACCAAGGTCCACTGGATGCTGGAGAGGAACGGCTTCGGAACGTTTGGAACGGTAACTCGGTCAAAACTGTGTACCCTTCCCTCCGTTTCGACTATCAAAACGAAAGTGACGAAACAGCGCATTTCCAAATAAAACACTACCAAGGCAAACATTCCTGTTTGCCGCTCTATTATTTTTACTGGCCAGTGGCATCTCGTGTGTCAAGTTTGAGAATTACTAAAGCGACCATTAGTTATATTACCGAGTGACTTAATCAGCGATGCGCAATTGTATTATAGCATAGCCAACTGAGGCGTCATTCGCGTTGCAATAAACAATGTTCAATTGACAGGTCTGAGCAGACATCGTGCTCGGCGGGAATAGGAGCAATGGGATCACCGGTCGAATTCCGGGCAATCGTGCTAATTAACAAATTCAAATCATTAAAGAAGCCGGCTGCGAGCACTAGAAAGATGACGATGAACCCAGCCGGTGGTCCAGGGACCCCGGAAGAGTACCAATGGAAGAGGTGACGTATCACCCAGTGATGCGTAAACGACGTGGATTGGCCAGCGCCGTTCTGGGCCTGATAATGGGCCTTCTCCTAGGTATCCTGATTCAAAGCTTCCGATTGCTGTCCTCGAATCAACAGCCAAGATCCAACGCGTATTACTCCTCGATGCCGGGAGCACGTGTCCTGCTGAGGCCGTCGTCGACCAGTAACATTCCCAGGCTGAACGACGACGAGCAGATAAACAGTTCGTCGACGAGCCTGGTCTTCGTGGGTGTCATGACAGCTTCTAAGTACCTAGACACCAGGGCGAAAGCCGTGTACGAGACCTGGGGTAAGGAGCTTCCAGGTAAAATCGCTTTCTTCTCGTCGGAAAGTTCCACTGTGCCAACGAACTGTCCCGAGCTGCCGTTGGTCGCTCTGCCGCGCGTTGACGACACCTATCCGCCGCAGAAGAAATCGTTCATGATGCTCCAGTACATGTGGAACAATTACGGCGACCGTTTCGAGTGGTTCCTCAGGGCCGACGACGACGTTTACGTGAGGACCGACCGTTTGGAGAAACTCCTCAGGTCCGTCAACTCCAAAAGAGCCATGTACATCGGCCAGGCGGGCAGAGGGAACTCCGAGGAATTCGGCCTGCTGTCCTTGGAGTACGACGAGAACTTCTGCATGGGTGGACCGGGTGTAATCCTCTCGAGGGAGACCTTGAGGAGGATCGTGCCGCACATCAAGTACTGCCTGAGACATTTGTACACCGCGCACGAGGACGTCGAGCTGGGAAGGTGCGTGCAGAGGTACGCCGGCATCCCGTGCACCTGGAGCTACGAGGTAATACGTATTTTAATCAGTCCGTTCGTTGTTCTCCATTATCGCGAGGCTTGTTTCGCCGATCCTCTATCCGCGAACGCGTCCGTACATTGTCCAGCTGCTTCGCGTGTCTCGGCTGCCGTTCACATAACATTAAATCTATTTTCGCTCGTCCTCCTTTCTTCTCTTTCTCTCCCGCGCCCCGTGCTTCGGCCGATCGCCTCGCACACAGCCTGTCGTGAACCAACGCCGGCACGTGTAATTTGTTGATCGACACAGCCTCACGGTTCATTAGAACGCCGGGCTATCCCACAGAACACGTAACACGTACACGCGGATAATAATCCCTTCTAAACGTGCGAGTTACCTGATGAACGCGCCAGGCGAATCTGCGCCCTTGGCTAACGGTTACTCGAAGTTTCCCTGTTACCAGCGATCGAATCGTTTCCTTCGCGGAGTTTTCCGCTTGGCTTGGATTCTCCCATTCTTTCGGGATATTCTTCGGTTGATATTCAATCCTTGAACTTTGGAAGATGGATTCATTGCGAGGAGTCATCGTGAGTCAAGTTTGAGGAATGACTCATGAAAGTTAGATCTTTATATTTGAGTATTATATAATGTCGTGCTAATGTAGAGCAGATAATACGTTTTTATCGAGCCGTTGAACCGCCGAGAACCTTGACAATATATTTTTTGAGATCTCAGATAGCTACGCCTCTTCGACAGAATGATTATCTGATTTTCGCGTGACATTTAATTAGTGTAATGTTTAATATTCATCGTGTGGACACTTTTACGTTAATTTAGGGCTTGAAAGAGATAGATTCATTGTTAGGGTGTGTTTGAACAACAAGTCTCCGAGAACCGTGACGATTTTGGTTTCCATGACGAGGGTTGAAAGCTGATTCCCAGTGGCATGTTGGCAGCGACGGAACACGGCCCGCACGATACGTATTACAGGTTTAAATACATAAGCTACGCATCTGCATCATATACAGGGTACGCTATCATTGGGTTAACTCGGAAGGTACAATGCACAGATGAGGATGTTAGTCGTTAAGTACAAGCGAATAGTACCCTGCTAACCCAGTGGCCAGATCGAGTCATTCTCCTCCATCTTGACACTCGGTGTTCCGTCGTTGCCGCTTAAGTAACAATTTGCAGCACGAAGTGCTTGAATCTACGGCAGACCTCCTTGGAATAATTTAATCGAACTGCACGCCGGTGTGCGGCTCTATGTTGCGGGACGTGTTCCGCGGCGCGTTATTATGTCACACTGTGTCGCCGGCAGCATTCCCCGAAACACGATCCAATCAAAACGACTGTTGTGGATTGAGGAAATCCTAATAAAACCGGCCGGAAGGGGAAAAAAAGCCAAAGAAAAGTCCCGTAATTAACCGCCAAGAGCAACGCGCGCTGGCAGCCGAACGAATCGAATCGTCGCTGTCGTGACGATCTAATTCGTTGAACGGAGAGGACCGCGAGTATGATTTTAACGCTTTTCAAATGTCAGACGATCGTCAAAGTTCGCGTAGAAGTGTCTTGCATCGCTCGGGTCCCATTGAAACCGCTCGTTTGAAAGGTAAAACGCACGGATGAGGATGTTACTCGTTAGATACGAACAAATCGTACCCTGCTAACCTACTGACAGTCCGTTCATTCCCGTCTTGACACTCGACGTAAGGTCGAAACACTTAATAGCCGCTCGCACGACGTGCACTGCGGCTGGCGAAGTGTTTGTTGCTGAGTTTTCACGCGTCGAAGGTATGGCTCGATTTAATCGATCGACGCGACCGCGCGTCGTCGTTCATTCCGCGATTCCTCTTATCGAGCCGGCGGCTCGCCTCTCCTCGATAATTTTCACACGATCGCCTCGGTATATGGAACGCGTACGGTCGCGGCGAGTTTTCGATTACAAGACGTGTAAATTGCAGAAGGAAACCGCCGAGGGAAATGGTCTCGGTGCGAGCGGATCAGTGGAGACGCAAGGCTGGAATAATTCAGTGTAACTGGAGACCACCACACCCAGTCTCACGGCTCGATCAACACCCGTTCCGCGGGGGTCGATGTTTCACCAAGACTCGTGTGTACGCGTTTCTGATAATAATAATTATCGGCGGCACACGCCGGCAGGAAGTTCATACTTTAACCTTAACTCCGGTTCTGTTTGCGTCAATTGGCATCTGTCAAGGCTCGGCTGTGTATATTCGTTCGGGACGAATTAATTCGACGACTCGAAATAGTTCCGCGGCTAAAAATATCTATGGAAATCATCCACGAAACGATGAGTTCGAATTTCACGGATTCAAAGAAGGAAAGAATCGAGCGGGGAAACATAAAATCATTCGATACGGATGTTCCCTTGATCTTAATTGCGTTTCGCGGCGGCACAGTGTACATGTGGGATGCTTTCTCTGTTGCAGATGCAGTCCATTCTATACCACAACAGCAGCGGCGCGCAGGCGTTCACCGGAAACCTGAAGAAAAAAGAAGTCCACCGAGCTATTACTTTGCATCCTGTCAAAAGCCCGCCGCACATGTACAGGCTGCACAATTACATGAGGGTTGGTAGGCAATCGCGTAACATTACCTGCAATCATTTCTGCAGATGGTGCAATAGGTGCTATTTCCGTTCCAGGCTCTTCGGATACAAGATCTGCAACAGGAGAGGCTGAACCTGCACAGGGACATATACGCGATGGCGAAGCAGCTGGATATCGGCGTCGAGAATTTAAAGGGTTTCGAGATTGCCGACGGCGTGCCGCTGTTTCCGGTTGATCCTCACTCGTCGGAGTATCCGGGGGACACGGAAATACTGGGTAAATGTCACTCTCGTGCTCTGGAGAAATCGACCGCTGAATTCCCTCAGCACGGTGACGCGGTTCTTGTAATTAGTCTGAGGAACTTTATGCGAATTCACGGTTTTAATCAAACGAACGTGGAAATAATTGAATCGAAAGCGAAGTGAGGCTACACTACACTTGATTAAACTTTGGCTGTCACGTATTATAAATGTAGAAACGTAATCTACTTATAATTGCCTGAGAAATGTAAGGAAGAAGGAAATGAAATTATTTGCCTGTAATGATGGAAACCTATGAAAAGTAATTCGGCTGTCTATACATCATAGACGTCGCCGATTTGATTGATTAATAAGTCACTGCATATTCATGGTAACTTTAGATCTTCGCCATTTGAAGCAGCATTCTTAGCGTTGAATCATTCCAACTTTCAAGGGCTCGTTTGATCTCATTCTCACGGAGCGATCTCGAATCGCGCAGACGTCGCCGCGTCCGTTTCAAGAACGATCGTGTTTCCGTGGATGTGCGTTATTAATAGAGCCACTTAAAATGATTAAACTCGTGCGAATTGATCGACCGAAACGAGGTACGGGACGATTCGTTTCAGCCTATCAGCGGTGACGATCGGAATTTCGATTGTGATTCGACTCATTTCCATTTTCTGCAGTTAGACTGTGATCGCTCTTGACGGGTAATAGCATGATCGGCGGATAAAGTGATCCTCAGTGTTACGTCCGTCGCGGCGCGGTCAAGGATTGGAATTCTTCGAGCAGAATCGTCTTTCGTTCATTCGAAGATCCATTCATTCGGTGATCCGAACGCGAATACGTTCGAAAATCCGACGAATTCAATGAAATTCTTCAATTATCCACCGTGGCCGTCATTATCGCGAACGACGTTCTCTCGGCGAGAAAGAAACAACGTGCGCCGTAACGAAGCATTACCTCCGGCGTCTGTTTGAAAAGATTCCACTGTGAAATTGAAGACGGATGGGACACTGAAAATAACTTTAATTGTCGCAGGTGTTCCAGCGGGGCTGCAATCGTTCAAACCGACGACCAGCGACGATGTAATTCCCTGGGATTTCCTCTCAAGGTCAGAGTACAGTTTAGCGGACTCGAATCCGAGGCGGAGGATTCACAGCGATATAAAAGAAGGCCTGGAGGATATCACGCGTGAAGTAATGGCCTCCATAAACGCCTTTTCGCGACAGCGCGGCCGAGTCGTTGAGGAAAGGTCAGCCCTGTACGGTTACAGACGGGTGGATTCCTACGGCGCCGACACGATTCTCGATCTTCTGCTGGTATACCGGAAGTACAGGGGCAGAAAGGTTACGCTGCCAGTTAGAAGACACGTTTATCTGCATCAGCACTTCACCGGTACCTTTTAAGTTCTTCTATCTCTTAAATTCCATCTAGCTATCTCCCAACGAAAAGAACCGCCGGCGAAACGCGGGAGCGAACCGCGACGTACGTTGGAAGCTATATATTTTTCTCCGCTCTTTTTCCAGGACTGGAAATACGGGAAACAGTGAACGGGGAAGAGGTGAACGAGGCTCGAAGATACCCGGAGAACGACAAATCGCTGCAAAACATATTCCGCGGCGGTTTTCTGAACTTGAATTTCAACTCCGAGGAGGAGGATCCGGTCAGGAGCAAGACTATTTATTTCGTTCTACCTCTGGCCGGCAGGCACGAGGTTTTCCAAAGGTTCCTACAAAACTACGAAGAGATCTGCCTCACCAGCGACGAGAGGACGGCCCTGCTGGTCGTCCTCTATCGCCACAAAACCGAGGACTCCTACAACAGAACGATAGATCTGATCGAGCAGTTCAAGTACAAGTATCGTAGCGCCAGTATCGACATACTACCGGCGTCCGGCACGTTCTCCAGAGCGGTGGCCCTCGACCTAGGCGCGTCGAAGCTGAATCACGACGATCTGATGTTCTTCGTCGACGTCGACATCGTGTTCACCGCGTCCGCGCTCCATCGGATTCGAGCGAACACTCTTCTCAACAGGCAGATCTATTTCCCGGTGGTATTCAGTCAGTTCGATCCGAAGGTCGTGCACGCGGATGGGAAGAGGCACGAGACGTTCGCCATCGATGAGATCTCCGGTTACTGGCGGCAGTTCGGCTTCGGGATCGTCTCGTTGTACAAACAGGACTATAGAACTGTCGGTGGTTTCGACTTGTCTATTCAAGGATGGGGGAAGGAGGACGTGGACTTCTTTGAGAAGGTCGTCAAGTCCAATCTCAGGATCTTCAGGGCAGCTGACAAGGGTCTGGTGCACGTGTACCACGACGTGGAGTGCAGCAAGGATCTCTCCGACGTGCAGCTGTCCATGTGCATGGGGACCAAAGCCGACACGTACGCTGGAATGGAAACGCTGGCCGGAATGATCTACGGCAATCCGGAGATCCTGCGGTTCGCCAAAGCTAAAAGAGCGAATTTAACGAGTTCTGCCGGTTGAGGATAGAGTCTGTTAACGGCGGGCACCGCCTCGGTTGTTAAGGAAGGAATCACAGTTGCAATTACGCAACGCCGAAACGTTTCGTAACTAGAACATTTTGTACATACGCGATACGATTAATGATAGTTCTTTGGTTTACGAGTACCGGATGTTTCATACCGACATGAATTCACCAAAGCCATCGCCGTTCTACGTTTAAGTCCGCCATTACGCTGGTAATGGAAGCTTGCTGTATCGGTAAAACAGAACGCAAACCCGAGATTTAATTTAATTACTATCGTAGTGTGTGTCCCGTTGAAATGTAACGCGTGAATGTGAACGTTTGCGCCCGAGGCGTTAAACGAAGTTGATTTAAAGATTCCGGCATTATTCACCGTAGGAATGCGGCGCACCTCTTTCTGACTACTCCTAACGCCGAATGCATTCTCTTCTGACAATGGGAAGTGCATTATTATTTTTTATAAATTGTAGATATATACATACATATATATATATATATATATATATACGTGTCCGTTTCTCTAGCGACATCTCGGATCGTAAAAATGGTACAAAAGTTACTAGAGTTCTCGTGGGACAGGTGAACCGTGAATGATTGATCCGAGACAGTTCCTGAGATGCCAATACTCCTAAGAACGTTCTGCTGAATCAGTTGTGTAAGTACATGTGATATTATCGTGCCTTGTATAGACGTTTATTTGTGAATTTTACGTACTGCCTATTTTATCGTACCCATTTTTACCGTGCGCGCGACCAGTTGCGGGAAGCGGCCGCTTGAGACCCGTCAACTTGCATAATCGTTTATGCAATTCTCGCTCGCCGAGATGCTTCGACATTTCATCGAATTCCAAATAAAATTTCCCTATTGAATAATCGTGTTGCGTCAATTGCTGCATCTGAAAACAATCGGCATACCCTATAAATCTTCGCTGATTCCATCGGACCGCCATCTTTTCGGTGGGATCTTTCGCGCGCCCACTCTATTCTTCCTAAATCCTGTCAAGTGCATCAGCGCGTATTTAATTCATTATATTTTTGACTGAATTCTAAAGAAGATACTAGAATAAACTTTACAATTTCGTCGAAAATACTATTCAGTCTATTATGAGCACTCTGTAAATCCACTCGATCACTGGAGCAGATGTTTACCGCAGTAGAAAGTGCGTCCAACTTATAAGGATCCGCTCAAGGTCCCTTTAAGGATCGTGTCGAAACCTACCAATTAATCGAAGATCGCAATTAACCGGTATCTTGTGAATCTTTCCTGAACATCGTTTCGCGCAGGAAAAGAACGAGCCGACTTTCCTTCTAGGAAAATCCCCAGCGTCGAGTTGAGCTATTTACGAGCCCCACGCAGATTAATCGCAATCAACAGTGAAGAGAAGAATAATCATAGCTTCCCTATTCTCATTTTTCGCTCTCTCGAATCCGCGATGATTCCAACTTTCCGAGCTTTAATCGAAACGGTCCCGCAGAAACGCGAAAGGCGTGAATGTTCACGCTTCCTAGCAACTACGCGGCCCGTAGGAAGTCACAATTTATCGCTCAAGCTCAAGGTCGATGCTTATCGTTCGCCATAAACGCTTCGGACGTCGACCAAGCTAGTTCACTCGTATTTCATCGCGATTCGCCGCCGTGGTCGGCCGGTAACGGACAATTTGTCGGGGTGTATCGTTCGGGCGACGAAAAGACAAATCCAGGAACGATAAAAATGAGATCATGGTTCGTCCTGTTATCGTTGGTAGTCCTCTTCATAGGCGGCCAGACGGAGGCGAAGATCCTGGAAGAGTGCGAGGCGGTGAGGCAGCTCCAGCGAGCGAGGATTTCCAGGAGTCTGATCAGCAACTGGATCTGTCTGATGGAGAATGAGAGCGGTCTGAACACTAGACTGGTCACCGGACCGAAAACAGCGTCCAGCTACAGCTACGGCGTGTTCCAAATCAACAGCGCGAAATGGTGTACCAGAGGACGCGCCGGCGGCATCTGCAACAAACGCTGCGAGGACTTCGCGGATGACGATATCCAGGACGACATCGCGTGCGCCAAATTGATCTACGATCGCGAGGGGTTCAAGGCTTGGGACGGCTGGCTGAAGAAGTGCAAGAACAAGCCGTTGCCGAATATCAGCGGCTGCTTCCAATAAATATCGACGTAATCCGGTTGGCTCAAGGACGCTGTTGAATATTTCGATAATGGCATGCAATTATGTACTCGGTTTATGAATCGGGTTCTGGGAACGCGTTTCACTTTCGTGTCCCGTCCGTGCTCTCTTTATGCAACCGTATCGGAATTTGTAACATACTTTAAGGCAATTACTGTAAAACCGGGGGAACAGGAGAATCCGAGTGCCCGAGGGTTAAAGGGAAACGCGGCGTGTTGATGCGCCGGTAATACCCATGATATTCATATACGAGAAGATCCTATTTTTATATACCTATGTTTACATATACTCGAAAGAAATATAATTCTTTTTCCATGACGCAAGCGTACGTCTCACTTATTCCTTGTATCTCTCTTATCATCTTCCGGGCGAATAATTATACATTTCAGTTCCCTCGAGACACGTAGACGTATTTTGGAAACGATTTCTATCGCCCGCGGGATACATTTTTCAATATATCATTGTGTAATTCATTTGCATACGTCTCTTTGGTCCAGCGGTTTTATCCTCGTCTCAGCAGCCCGGCATTTCTCTCCGCTGTTATGCATCCCGCAAGATAATAAATAATCACCGCATCTTCGCAAACACAACAGGCGTGTCGGGGAAGCAGGACCAAAGAATCCAAGTGGTCGTGTTAGTTGCCGCATATGAAATGATAATTTGCCGTCAAGCTCAAGGTTATCGCGTCGACGTGCTACCTCTCCGTCGTCGCGCAACTCGACGGCACATTTAATCGCGAGCGACCGTCGCGTTTGCATCGGACAGTTTTACGCGGAGACGTAGCGCGACAACAGCTAACAATTGCGAAGGAAATGAGGCTCGCAACGAAGTTGCTGCTGGTCGTGTCTGCCGTGGCAGCACTGTCGTGGTGCGGCCATGTGGACGCTAGGATCCTGACGGACTGCGAGGCGATGCATGAAATGCAACGGGCCGGAATCTCCAGGACCTTCATCAGCAACTGGATCTGTTTGATGCAGAGCGAGAGCGGGATGAACACGCAGCTGGTCACCGGCCCGAAGAGAGCCTCCAGCTACAGCTATGGCATCTTCCAGATCCCTAGCGGCAAATGGTGCACCAGGGGACGCGTGGGAGGTCTCTGCAACAAACGCTGCGAGGACTTCGCGGACGACGACATTCGCGACGATATCGTTTGCGCGAAAATGATCATGGAAGCGGAGGGGTTCAAAACCTGGAACGGCTGGGTGAAGAAGTGCAAGAACAAACTGCCGAACAATCTGCCGAACATCTCGAAGTGCAGACGGCGATGATCGAGATCGCCGATCGGTCCCGAGCGTTTCCGACGTCGACGAGTATGGAGGAACTCATAGGTGATGGTCTTTCCTGCTGAATACTTTACACGTTTATAGATCGTCGGGGAATCACCGTTGGTAATTAACGACGCCTGACCATTGGCTTTGCTAATGCCACGTGTGATTTATGTATGGACGCTCGCGAGGAAGAATGACTCGAAGAATGGCTGATCGTGCGTCTGCGAGCTCGAGGGTCACAGCAGTGTCATGTGTGGTTAATAGAAATATGTAAACGCACCGACGTTTGTCGTGTCTTAAGCCTTTATCGATCGGATTTTTATTTAGGCGTACACGTGATCGTCCGACGGTCGCAAATTGGCAATAAGTTTATTCAAATTCTACGATTACTCAGCGTTACACGACACTTTTTGCGACGATCGGTGACTTGCCGAATACCTGCGAGATCAAGGATCAGGCGTTTGCGTTGTTGGATCGATAAGAATAATAAAGACGTGAGAATTTATTGATCTTTATCGTTTCTGTATTCTCGGTGGAGCTGAGGTTTCGTAAGGAAATCAGTAAGAATATGTAAACATTCAACGGAGCCCTAAAATTGCCGGGGATTTTAATGGAATGCCTCTCTTAATTTACATGGAACTGTTTCCGATAAGCGTCTTATCGGATATTTGCTCGCGCGGAGTGAAATATTACTTTGTCAGGTGTTTTTTCAAACCGCAACGATATCGGATAAAGTTGTGTCACTATCCATAGACTCGATGTCAAGCGTATCAACTGGAATTATATAACGCGGCGTGCGCAACTGTAACACTCGCGCGGAGCGCTGGTATACAGCAATCAAAGAGTCCAGATCCACGTTGTTGCATGCAGACACTTCACGGACAGCACAATATTTACCGTTCGCAGCTATGGGTCACTGCATGTTAAGCCGCTGAATATGCAGCAGCTGCAATATCCATTCATGAATGCAGACGACAACACGTTCGGTCTTCCTTCTACCGGAACCGTCTGACTAATTGCGTAAAAGGCTGCTGGCTGTTTCCTAAGAGCCTCATAGTACCTGTTGAACTGCATTCGATCATTTCGAAGGGAGACCATTCCACGGCTGGATCGTGGAATGTGCGTCCGATTTCCTTTACGACGCTAACTTACTGCTGTTCAATAGGGTTACGTGTAATTAATCATAATTACAAACCACGCAGTGGGAGGCTCCTCTTGACCCTGTGCTGCACTGCTAGACATCGAGTCATCTACCAACAATACCTAGCGTTTAGCTCCTAGATAGTTAAGAAAGGTAAATCTTTAGCTAATATCTTGTACAGTAATTTTAGCAGTCAAACCTAGTTGTTGCTACTTGTCTATTTTACTTCGTCTATGCGTTACTTTAATTTACTCGCTCGAACTACCAAAGAAATACAGTTCCAAAGGACGATAGTACTAACTGAATACAGTGTAGCTTTATGCAACACAGAAATGCTCAAATGTAACCCCGTTCTCATCTCTTCTAATGTAACTCCTCAAGTACAAGAATACAAATCAACCAGATTTAGGCCATCAACGGGCGATCCATCGTGGCGACCGGTCCCGCGTCGGCCGACTTGGCAAGTAAAATCGGTCGAAATAAAATGGTTTAGAAATTCAGCTATTAGAATTACAAAAGCACGCGTGATCGGGCTGCGCAAACTCTTTCCTGATTTCATTCCCGGCCGAAGTATCACGTCGCCTCGCGGTTTTCGGTGAATTCGGTCACATCGCGAGGACAAAATCACGTTGCGCGTGTACCGGCGAGCGGCGCATCGCGAGCGGAATGTGGTCGTAATTAAATTTTGACTTCGAGCCGGTCGACGCCCGTTACTATCCAGAGCGGCGGCCGTAAAAAACGGCTGTTGCGTAAATGCCGCTCGCCGAAATGTCAAGTACACACCGTTATCGAGGCAGGGAGGCGAAGCGGGCCCGTTCCGACGTGTTTCCCCGCGATAAAAATAAAAAACGGCGTCGCGAGACAACGTTCTCCTCGATGATCATCGGCCCGCCTCCTCTTTCCGCGTTTCTCTTTTTCTCCTTAAAATCGATCGTCGCCTTTACATGATACGCTTAGGAGAGGCGGTCGGCGCGTTAACGATTACGCAACGCGTCCGTCGGACTCCCTCGCTCGAAAAATCTTCGCTTCCCGTTATCTGTTGCAGACTGAATTTTCCTTATAGATAAGCGCGCGCTGCGAATATAGCGGCGAGCTGACAAACAGGAAAGCCGTCGCAGAGAAATCGTACAGATTTATGCGCATGCGAAAGCGCGAAAATGCTCGTTATCGCGCGGATATTCTTGGCAAATGGAAAAGCGGCGTGATTAAGCACTTTGTATACCGAATATTAAACGACAATTGTCTGATGCTCTCGGTACATTAAACGTTTTATTGAATAATGTTCGGAGAGTGTGTTATTCCACATCGAAACTGATAATACCCATAAGGAAACAGAAATTTTCCTTCCTGTTGTCAACGGATCACACTCTATGTTCAATGTTCGTGTCTGCAATGAATGAGAAGCACACCTCAGGTAAGCAGCGTGTTACACGAATAAAGCGACACGTGACTCATGACAGCACAATGGAGACAACGAACAATTGCTACCATTACAGTACGTACTCATTATTATAAACACGACGAAGCAGAACCTAAATCTCGTTTACAAAGTATAATCTCCGAGGATAACATTCAGATTCGAAACGCTGCATGGAATCCCGAATTTCTCTGGAATATCATTAAACGCATCGATATTATCGCTTCAGTGTCGAGCCGTGTTCCATAATTATCGAGCCTTAACTTCCATAAGCGTACGAAGTAGCTGTTAACACTTTGACTGCCATGTCACCCAAATAATAGCAGTTTTTACAGAAGCTGAAACATCAACGTTGCTGATAACACTAAAGCAATCTTCACGAAGAACCTCGACTCTTTTATTTCTTTATTAAGACAACTGTTTCGACTGCAATGAAGATCTGTTGATTGTTTATTCGAGTCGAAGTTAACCCTTTGAACTCTGTAGGCTCCAATATTGCACCAGTTGAAATATTAAACATGTGAATCTTAAAGAAACTACCCTAAAATTACTCGATCTTCCACACATCCAATTCTTGTACTAACAAGGAAGATAAAAGATCAAAGAAATGTTACAGCATTTTTAATTTCGCCAGGAATACTATAAAAATTAGTTGCAGTTGCTGATAGATTACAAAACAATCTGCTAAGGGTTAAATGGTTGATGAAGGAAGACAGTAAAAAGCGTTGTAGGCTCCAATATTGCACCAGTTAAAATATTAAACATTTGAATCTTAAAGAAACTACCCTAAAATTATTCAATCTTCCACACATCCAAATCTTGTACTAACAAGGAAGATAAAAGATCGAAGAAACGTTACAGCATTTCTAATTTCGCCAGGAATACTATAAAAATTAGTTGCAGTTGCTGATAGATTACAAAACAATCTGCTAAGGGTTAAACGGTTGATGAAGGAAGACAATAAAAAGCGCGAGCGTGGGAAACGGAATCGGTTCCCCGTCGAGCCGTTCGTTCGGTCGCCGGAGAAATCCGCCGGTTTCTCGCGGGGGACACCCGTTAGAATTTCAATCAGGGTGATGCGTCGATCTCTAAGCCTGCCTTTCCAGGCGAGCATCGCCGGTTACTGACAGGAGGAGGCGTGCTTCGGCTGATGCGCGCGGACGGGGATGCACGTAGGTGCACGTAAGCGCGATTTTACCGCTGGAGGTGAGGTGTGCATGCACCTTTCACTAGCGGAAGTGAACAACTGAGACAAACGCGTGAGAGCGACCCGGGTCATCGTCGCTTCTTCCATGGAACTATATGCTTATCGGAGGGCAATCTGCCAGCTTAGGTGATGGTGATCGATCACGCGGACAATTCAGCTACATGATCGTCCATAATTATCAGGCCTTTTCATTACGGTTCGCTGGCAACGTCGCCGACAATCGAGGAAGTCCTTTAAAACGTTGTCGCCTCTGAATTATACTCTCCGGATCGATCCCCCGTGTCCCCGGGGACCGTAATTCATTCGCGATGAATAAATCCTTCGGCTTCCGAGAAGGTTACACGAAGCTCAATCCCTGCGGGCCGAAAAGCTTGTCCGATCTCCTCGCCT
This sequence comes from Nomia melanderi, assembly GCF_051020985.1. NCBI lineage: Eukaryota > Metazoa > Arthropoda > Insecta > Hymenoptera > Halictidae > Nomia > Nomia melanderi. The sequence goes on from NC_134999.1 coordinate 37,109,787, forward strand.
TATGCGGCGAACGCTGTGAAAGACGTTACGTAACGGGGGGACACTGCTTTGGAAAGTGTCAATGATCGCGAATGGCGTCGCTGATAATTATTGACGATTCGATTCATTAGTCTTTCCCCCTGAGAGAGCGACGAGGAGGCGGCGCGGGATTCCGCAACGGGTAACCGTGAGAAGGAATAATCTGGAGGCGGTAAATCATACACGATTCGTTCGAGAACGATAAACGCCGCAGACTCGCTTCGTATGAATTAGCGTTGAATAACGGTGCCGCTTCCATTAACATTAATGCCGGTTTTTTATCGACATTTCCTTGTAACTGGAAAACACCGGGAAGATTGCAGGAAAAGAGGCTTGGAAATGATAGGTGGGAAGTATCTCTTCGAAGGATTCCTTTCTTCGCTCGATAACGAAATCTACTTAATGCGTTCTCAATAATTAAGACGTATTATTTTCTAGTTACGCGTACACGGGTCTTCTTGGCTTCATTAAACAGTTTCATTTATACGAAGGATATCACTCGCGAAGCAAACAGTGCTCCAGGACTCACGATCCATGTCCAATTAGAAACCTCGTCCTAGACGTCCCCAATTACCCCGAGGATCTCGCTGGAATTGATTAACCAGAGGGTCTCGTGTTTCCGTGAACCGAGCGATTCCCGATGCATCGCACGGAACGGAGTAGGTAAGGTCGGGAGCGTGGGTTCTCAGGATGCAGCGTGCATCGCAGCAGCGCAGGAAGACGGAAGCGTCCCGCGGATCGATCTCGAGAGGTGAACGAGCCGCGGGTAACGGTGAACCCGGCGGACAAGAAGAGCGTGCCGGTGAAACTCGGGCGACCTCTGCAAAGGTCGCCGCATCACGAAGAAAGTGGATCCGATAAGTAGCAACTGGGCAAAACTATCGTGGATAATTGCGATCCGCCTGGCGAGCTCTTTCGCCGCGTTCGAGGCTGATTTCTACGGCTCCGCCCTTCGAGACGATCACGGGAACACCGTCAATTAGCATTCGTCTCCCCTAATCTAACGGATCATCCGGTGAAATCATTTCTTCCAATACGCAGAACACTTCTCTATGAAACTCGCTGGAAGACGACGGTCCTGCGCGGTAATTAATTATTAATTAGTCCGGTGATAATCGCGATTGCGCAACCGGTTTACGTAAAAGACGAGGACGGGGAATCGCCGATCCCGCGTCGGATTACTGGGATCGGGGTAAAAGTGGAGCGACGCGGCGAAGAAAAGAAAGACGAGGAGAGGATTTTAATGGACGCAACGCGGTGCCAAATAAGCGTTTTGAGCCGGAAAGGAAAGCGGGGAGATTAAAACGGTGCCAAGCTGATTAGAAAGAAGCGAAAGGAGCGCGGCTACCGCCGAACCGCTGGCATCGTGAATCTTTGATTCTACGTTTTTTGTTCAGCCGTACATACTTTCGACATACTTTTTCTGAAAAAAAAAAAACGTGCACCGAACGATACGATCTTATTCTACATTTGTAACTTCCTTTGTCGAGTCGTTCTCTTTCGTTTTTCGACGGAGCGATGTGTCTAGTCGAAAGATGATCGTAGAATGCGGATAACAGTCGATCGACGTGTCACGTCCCCGCGTTAAGTTGGTCAATTGCAAAGCAAACAGGGGCCTAATTATTCTAACTCGCCTGCCGTCGGGCTCGGTCGGGGGCTAAACACTTTCGTTGACATTTTCTAAATTCTCTCCACGCCGTTTCTTCGGCTTCGATCCACGGGATAGCCAAGGTAATTGCACGGTTACGTGATGAAGTAGTTTTGCGCGGCTACGATCGCTCGCCGATTCAACGAGGAAGACTCTCCGCGGAACGGGCACGAAGAAAGCGAAGTCGTGGCCGAAGTAACGCTTACCCGACTAGCCTCGTTGCCCGGACGGATTAACCCTGCTGCATTCTTCGGGTTCGTTTGACCCACTCACTTTCTCGGCTTTTTATCGCCTCATCTGTCTCTCCTTTCTTCGAAATCATCGCGTCTTCGTTTCATCCACGGTAACTCGAAGCTGAGACTAATTTTTCTTATTTAATCACCTGATCCAGAGCTACATCAAGTCCCAATCAATCTGTCAGTTACAAGGAAACGCTTCGAAATAGAAGGCTTCATCGAAGTAGTCTGAAACTGGGAGAAATCGGCGAACCGCGCGATTATCGGGAATATCGCGAACAACTTGTGATTAGTCCATAAGATCGAATTCTTTCTGATAATGTTCGAAGCGCATAGGCAGATTAAAGAGCGCAGCAGAGGTAAACGTTAAGAAAAAAAGACGAAATTCAGCGGACGATCGACCGGAGCCGTCGCAGTTCACCGCAGGAAGCGTTCGAAAAATAAATAGGCTCGCTCGCTCGCTTTATACCGCGAGCCGTCGCTCGTCCGGTTGGTATAAACCAACCGGAAGCGTTTCTCCAGTTTTCACATACCACAGTGATAATTACGTACATGGGAAGATGTTCATGGCGCTCTTCTAGGATGTCTGGCTATAATACCTGTCTCCTTCGCTGGTTCGCGCACCGTCTACCGGGTACTACGGTTTTTTCAGCTCGGTGAACGCGTGCGACGTCCACGGTTCAACGGGGATTACTCGGCACCCCGTACGACATCTTTGGCCGAGGTGAATTCACAGTGAAAGTGCACGTCGGGATATATTAATAGAAATTTCCCGGGGACTCCTTAATTCCCTTAATGCGTTCCCTTAATGCGCTGGAACCGCAGCGGGATTCAAAACACGAAACTAACAATCGCAGCTTCGCGTACTTTCCATTTCTCGGAGGAGTACGGAGGCGTAATTATCAATTAGATATTATACAAAGTGATTTAGAAAGTACAGGGTTACGTGATTTAAAAAGTGTGGCGTGGATGTCGTCATTACTGGGATCGCAATTAGCGAGGGAAGAACGAGCCGACTCGTCGTTAGGTATCGGCTGTTAGCGTCCGTTTCAATTTGTCAGATATTTATTTAATGATTTTTTCTAATTAATCGTCTCGCGATGTCTTTATTACCGTCGGGGTGTATAATATTCAATTTTATTGCGGTGATATAATCGCAGATCGGTTTTTTCTCGCTTCAGGGAGCTTTAACGGCAGCAGCGTAAACGTGGATGGAAAAGTTACGGTTTTATCGTTAGAATGCCTGCCGCGGATTGACCTTTCGTAGCGTAGGTACCGCAACAGGGGACAAGTAGGTTTCGTTCTTATTATTTCGATAAACATCGCAGGATGTAATAGTCGAGATACGTCAACGGTAGTTCTCATTAAGGCTGTTGCGAGCTTGCCAGCGTTCTGCTCTCACAGTGATACTACCTGGTTGTACCAATTTCTCGACGATGAGATCATTTTATACAACCAAGTCAGCAGTACTGATTGCTGTATAAATCGATTCCCTCTGCAGACGTTGCTGCGCCTCTTACTCCTGAAATTCCCACAATTCGATGTTAAAAAGAACAATGAAGCATAGAAGAATGCTTTTGTTCCACAGAATTATTTTCTAAAAGGAGAAATCAATCTCTGAACTTCTGGTGAACTTTAGACTAACACAAAGTAACTGTCACCGTGTTCCTTCTTTATATCTACGAATGTGTACGCAATGTGTAATTAACCTAGATCCAAGAGCTTTCGAAAATTGAACATTAAACTTTCGATTGAATATTTCAAAACGTTGTCCATTCGACGAAGAGAGATCCAATGAGAACCGCGTTCGCAAGCTTCCAAGATCGGCCGCGACCCCTAATACTTCATCTCAGAGAAAGATGCTACCTCGAGTCCTTGATCCAGGACACCGCACTCCTGTCACTAGGCTACGACCCTGCAAGCAGAATCATAGATGCAACTCCGGAAGGATTGGCAAGAGAAAATCAGCACAAGGACTCCTCCGCGAATTATCATGCAAAAACTGCATCAGATTATCCGGCGCTTTATCTAATGACTACATTACACAGCGTAACCGTAAAGTAATTGGAACCCATACACTTAATTGCTTCCTTGAATGTACAGCAACGACGAGTGGAACATTGAACAACACAAGAAGCTAAAGCAATAATTGCCCAAACACATTTCACGTTGATACACAATAAATGCTCGAACCGACTTAAAGTAAATCTGTGATGGAGGCAAGAGCCTCGAGAAGGGAGGCATCCTCCGTTACGCAAGAGTCCAGCTAAACGCAGCTGCTCCCTTTCTCGTAAGCAATTTTGCGCAATTCTGTTACCGGTACATCGCTAACGAGTGGTTCTTCTGGGCTCTCCTTTAACGGAATTCCAAATAGATAAGGAAAGAATAAATCGTACATAACAGTGAAAGTAATATATCTTCCTATCACCACCGATGAGATACGGACGGACATATGTACAAATTTCACGTATATCCCGCGCACGGTGTTGCCGCGGTTTGTGAATATTCATGAATTTTATATAGCGGTCGCCATAAATTTGCAAACTATCCGACGAATCGGCCACCGGGCGCCGAGATCCGCAGAACCGCTTATTATTCAGCGTCGCACGGCAAACATTTACGCCGATCACACATCCTCATTAGCATGGTAATATGTCAAGCGTCCCGCATTGTTTGCAGAAGTTTATGGACATTTTGCTGCGGCGGACGGGTTAAGTCGGGTAACAGTCGCGCACCCGTTACCGACGATTCCGTAATGTTCCGTCGAATCCCGACGCTTCCGCGGCGACTCGCCGCGCACCGCGGGGCAAACACCGAATTTTCTAAACGGTCGCACGAAATTATTTTTCCTTTCACCTTTCACTTCGAATTCGCAGCCTTTCACCCGCCGCGGATCATGCCGGACTTCGTTTACACGTTTAGAACATCTTTTTGTCTCGCGACTCGAGACGCGTCCTACGCGAAGTTCGCGTGCCTCCTGCGGTCTCCCGCAACGCGCCGCGCATTTATGCCGGATACATCCGCGTAAAACCTTTGCCTCGAGGAATTTCGACGTAACTTATCCGCCGGTCTGCCCCATAAACTGTTTAACGCCGCGAATGCTCGGTCACGCCGAATCGTTTAAGATTCTAGCAATGCCGATGGCGCGGATAACGGGGTTCAACACTTTCTTTCCCGCCGATGACGCGGGATTTCTGCCGAAAACAGGGACAACTTGGTGGATCCCTGCGACTCTCGTCTGCGCCAGCTTCCTATACACCTTAATTACTCAGGCAAACGAGTGATCAAGCTGTTGTGTAAAATTCTTAATTACCCGGGCGACGCTTTTATCTTGTATCTGCGAGGAAAGTTGGAATGAGCGATGCGCTCCTTAACGAAGCAAAAGTGTCTATCCAAAAGCGTTTCCGGTACTACAGGCGCGTAGCTGTTCTAATGCGTGCCCGGATGATGTTGAAGAAACTTTAAGACGCAGAAGTTGAATTTCGATTGTGAAATTCAATCTTCGAGCTCCTTTTCAGCGATGCTACGTAGAAACCCTATAATTCGAACATGAAGCTTCTTGCATTTAGTATACGAAAAATTAATAATAAAATATTCCAAGTGTATAAATTAGTAGCAAATGATTCTAGATGTATAGATAATGACAGATTCTAAATATATAAATTAGTAACAATAGATTTTAAATGCATAGCTTTTAATGCTTAAATTACTCGCTTCCAAGGGCTCGATTATAAAATTAATAAAATATTCCAAATGTATAAATTAGTAGCAAAAGATTCTAGATGTATAGATAATGACAGATTCTAAATATATAAATTAGTAACAACAGATTTTAAATACATCGTTTTTAATGCTTAAATTACTCGCTTCCAAGGGTTCGATTATCGCTAGGTTTACGAAACGCGTCAATTTGACGCAGATTGAATTTTATAAACATTATTAGGTGAATGTTTTAATCGGTTTTCGTTGATCCAGTGACACGAATATGAATACTGATTGTCTATTTCTACATCTACAATTTCCAAAATCTAAATGAACGAATATCAACTTCCCCAGGAACAATAGAATAAACTGTACAATAAATGCCCGTAAAGCTAGTGTTATAAGTATTGATCTCGATCGAAACATTTCTCCGAGCTGCAGCAGAAGGAACGCGAAAAGCAGCGTCGAAGAGGAAGAAGACGGTCCGAGAGAAGCTGAAGGGAAAGTCAAGCCCCAGGCCCACGGATTCCCCTTCTTCCACGCGACCCTGCAGCATTAATATCCGAGAAACTCGGATGCAGTACATGTCGAGACGTGACTCGAGGGCTCGGGAATATTACGAGTGATTGGGATCGACAGGCCCCGCGGAATCATTCATGCGATCAAAGAAATCGAAACTCTTGCTCCGGCCTAGAACGACGCTACCGTCCGATCAATCTTTAATCCGATCCCACGTGACCGTTTCTCGAGGTATTCAGCGACGAAGTAAGCCGTCGTGTTCCTTTTTCATTTCAATTTTGTAAAAGCGAGGAAAGAATGCCGATGCCACGGAGAAACGGCGACATTTGAATGTCCCGTTCGGCGAGCCGATGATTCCCCGTTCATCCGCTCCGCGATTTCAGGAATCCCCGAGTGTTACGAGAGCTTGCGGTTCACTGTATATGGTCACGGTTTTAAATCGTTGCAAGACGCTGCGCACGACGCGGGAACCTTGCGTCGATTCGACGAGCAATTTCGTGAGGAGCAAGGCGTTACGCCCAGCCTCCTGCTTTCTCCTGTTCAATGGACGGGAATTTATTTATTGTCGTCGATGATAAATTGCTACGCCAGAACAGCGTCCCAATATCATTATGAATTCCAGACATTTGATAGCCACCGGACTCTCGTAAATACCTCTATTCTTTTCCTCGAGTTTTCTAATCGTGACTTCGGCCCCGAAAAGTACCAATTTATCTACGGAACGCAAGGGAAACACGGAGATTCCTCTTTCGGAGTTACCTGATTTATTGTCAATATCATAAAGAGAAAACAGCCGTTACAAAATATTTATATTCTTTCTTTCCCGCCGTGTTCATACGACGAAACGCAAGGATTCACGAGCTAGCAGTTAATGAAAAGAATCATATATTCACTCCGAGGGCTGTCTCCGCCCCGAGAACTTCGAAGGTACCGAAAGAAAATCACTTTCACCGGTCGAATAGATGAAAGAAGTGCACAGTACAGATGTCACATATAATGATTTACGTTCTCCAGGGAAAGATAATCTTCGTTTTTCCCAGAGGAGGCAGCGGCACGTATTTCGCAACACTGGAGCGTCTGCGGGTCTCGATATCCTTGCGATCGGACCAAGAGCATTATGAAAATCATTTTCCAATAACCCGTTTCCCTCGAACTTGGCTCGTCGTTTGCGAAAAGCCCGCAATCGCGTGGCGCACTGAAATCCGCCGGGGCCGCGTCCGCGCGAGTAGAAGCACCGGAACGACGACTGGCCGGGCGGACGGGGGCAACGCGCGAATCCGCCCGGAAATGGGGCAAACCCGGCGAACAGAGGCAAGGGAAGAGGCGAGGGATGACAGCAACATTGAACGGTAGCCGCGGCGGGAAGTGGGTCGAGAGTTCATGAGCCGGATAATTAAATTCTACACCGAAGAAAGCGTTTTCCCTCTCGTTTCGCGGTAGCATCGCCCATCGCGGACCAAACCTGGACAGCGTCCGGTGTATTCTCTGATATTTCACGCGGTGTGCGCGAGCAGCACGGACCGTCTGTGTGCGAAGGAAACGAGCACGGACACCGTAGACGACGATGATTACTCTCGAAACGAGAGGAAGCTCTCCCGCCAGGATGATACAACGCCGACCGCGTACTTTTCTTCCTGATACTCTCCCCCTGGAGAGGCGAGGGCCGACGATCTACCGGGTGGCACTCGATCGTCAGCGTTCCTGCGACAATTTTTTTGTTTCACCCGGTTGCGCAAGCGGGTTACGTAAAACGGGCACAAAGGAACACGGGAAACTTCGGCGCGGGTGTTCGCGAGCGAGGTAGATCGCTACAGATATCCACGCGGCGTGGGTGATGAGTTTAGTAAAATTTCCAGAGAAATGCTCGCTGATGCTCTTCGCAAATATTGGGAGAAGCTTCTCGCCGGTGGGATTAGTATTATCTTTATTGCAAGAGAGTCGGATATTCAAGATGTACGTTTTATCACCGCGGGTTACTTCTCCCATTTATGCGATCGATGCACCTGCGCTCGCGAGGATGCACGGGGAAATATTGAAACGTCTAGCCGGAGTATTGGCAGACACGTTTTCCCACTAAAGCGGCAGATAAACCCGCGCCGGTAAAAACCGCGAGCGGCTTATCTCGTTTTTAGCGTCGTGCCGGCAAATTGCTGCGAAGTGGGTTAAACGTACGAGCACGGCTGAAAAACTGGCCCGCGTACCCGTGGTCTACTTCTAATGTTGCATGTATGGCGACACGTGTATTTCGTGGGGGCACCGGTGGAATTTCAACGACGGATATTCCAATAGCATCTCGCCGCGCGTAATCGCCGAACGGCGTACGAATCGATCGAAGCAGAAGCTTCTCGCTTGCGAAACCTCTCTGTCGAATTCTTAGAACCCCATGGACACCGGAGATCAGAGGCAACCCACTTACGAATTCCTCGCGACGGGGGACACCCGAGTAATCCGTCATTAAAGAATCGAAGAGAAAAAGAAATCACGCATGAAACGCGTCCCAAGTGGGCATTGCGCCACGCAATTACATTCCTGGGCCAAGATCGGGCCCGAAGCGCAGAACGCTCCGGGTCAAAGACGATTGACGAAATCGTCTGAGGATTCGAGTACTGGCCAGAAGGAGTCCGAGGTCTAGGACGAAAGTTGGGACCGGCGGCGAGAGACGGCACGTTTCGCAACCGGCCCGGCGATTTTGGTCACACGGCAGGGGGAGAGGGTAAGAGGATCGCTCGGAAGGAGGACCATCCGTTCAGGCGTCCGCCGGAGAAAGAGAGAACCCGGCACAATTGAAAGGATAGGGTAGGATCTTGGCGAGGAGCGCTGGCGGGCGGAGGGGGAGGAGAGAATCGTCTCACAGCTGAATTACTCTCACTCGAGAGGCCCCCGTCTCTTCTTCGTGGGGGCCCCAAGTATCCCCCTGCTTCTCGTGGGGGTATAAAGGACCCTGGTCTACCTTCCACAGAGTCACAGAACCAAGCGGCATCGCAGAAGCCGACATGAATCCTCTGATCGCGGTAAGCACGCTGAATTCATCTAATAACCCTACAGAGAACATTTGAAAAAGAGAGAGTATGGGTGTGTGTGTGTGTGTGTGTCTGTGTGTGAGTGAGTGAGTGTTGGAAGATAGTAATTCGGTGGACAAGTGTAAGAAGTATCGAGTGGATTGTTTCCGCAGGACTATCAGTTGATTGTACACAGATCCGTCGAGAGTGTCTCTTAACCGATTTTCTAAACGGAAGTTCTGCTTGAATTTCATTTTCTCCTTTGCTTTTTGGACTTCCCGTCGAAGGAAACGCGAACCGCTTTCCCTTACTACCGTGGCTTCTCTTTAACTTCGACTACGCCTCAATGAACTTGCTTCAGTTTTTCCGTTTGCTGCGGGTACGTTCAACGTCTCGATCAACGGGGTTGGTTCCCACGAGTAAACTCGCCGACCGGAAGTTCTTAGTACAGCTTTCCATTCGATTTTCCTTGAATCTATCAATCGTTTGCTCTAATACCTTCATAATTCCGTGTATTATCAGAACAATATCATTTGCCGCGATGAAGATAAACTTCACTGTTCCCATTAGCTCTAACTTTAAATCGTTAAACCTTCAACCCCGTGAAAGGTATATGAAACGAACCGAAAAGAAGCACCTACTCAACTATCAATATCTCTGTTGCAGTGTATGATCGTCGGCCTGGCAGGGTTCGCCCTGGCCGAACCGCCAGTCTCATCAGGCTACAGCTATAGCAGGCCAAGCGGCGGCGGCGGCGGCGGCGGTGGCTACTCGCTTGGCGGTGGCGGTGGTGGCGGCGGTTACACAGCCGTTTCCACCGGCTACCAGACCAACGAGGGTGCCTCCGTCGACGGAGCGTTGCTCGAGCAGATCCGTCAGATCCTGCTGAAGGAGGAGCTGCAAGCTCAGCAGACCGGTGGATTCGGCGGCGGCGGATACGCGCCTAGCTCCAGTTACGGCGCCCCGTCATCCCAGTACGGCGTGCCCAGCTCCACGTACGGTGTGCCCGGTTACCAGACCCGCGTGGTGGGCATCGATCTCGAAGGAATCAGACAAGCCATCCAGGTGGCCCAGTTCAACCAAATCACTCATGGGCCCGGTGGCTACCCCAGCGGACCTAGCAGTACCTACGGGGCACCAAGGCCCAGCGGTAGCTACGGTGCACCGTTCTAAAGCGGTCGTCTGACAACAAAGATTGGATGCAGGGAGAGCGAGAGAGGGAGCGAACGAGACAGCGAGAAAGCGAATGAGAATGAGTGGAGACACCCAGTCGACCGCCGCGACTATCTTTCGAGCTCACCGTGATCAACCGAAAGCATCACGATCGATCCGTGAACGGAAGACAGAAGAAGCTGGACACTTACCGCAGAAACTTCCCAGTGAAACGTTTCCCTAAAAAAACACAACCCGCTCGGAAGATCGTCGCGCGGAGGGCAGATCGTTAAGGAACAACTCCATCAGCTCAGGTCGAACTTTCGAAGCAGCGATTCAACGGGGAGAGAAGTCCCCAGCCAGATCGAAGGCCGTCGTTCCGACGTATCGAAGTTCGAGGAACGAAGTAGACGAAGAAGTCAAGGTGCACGCACGGGATAAGATCGGAATCGACGGATTCCCAGGATCCTGTCTCGTTGAAATCCAATCGTCGTCGCTTCAACGGGACATGATCCTCTTTGGAGTCTATGGGGTTGCGTGCGGAATAATCGGGACTCCGGGCCGCTAACTCGTTGAGGATTAAAAGGGTCGTCGCTTCAACGGGTCAGGGCTCCGGAGTGAACTTGAACGTCGGCGCGGCAGGCCAAGCTTTAACGATCCCGAGGCGTCGACGAGGTGTCGCACCGGATGTCCGTCGTGAAATCAATTTCGTCGCCGCGGTCGTGGCCGCGAAGGATCGATACCCTTAAGTGATAAAGCAATACTTAAGTCGCGCGATATACGGGGTGCCGAGGTTAGAACGGCACCCCCGCCCCCCGGAAGTAGATTATTAAGGAAGAAATTGTAAAAGAGAAGAAGAGCCAGTTGAGCCGAAGCCCGAAGTCGAAGCCGAAGCCGTGGTCGGCGCGGATACACGCGCCGCTTTTGTAAATACAATCACACGTACACACTCGCGACTTTCCGCATGGCGTCCGCCGCGCGGTTTCCATTGTACCCGTTACTCGAGGAGGAACTTGAACTAACTTCGCCGGACCTGGCCGACATCGTAACCCGGAGGAGAACGAAACAATGCAAAAACACCGGAGTAAGCAACATCCCGAGCCGCGTCGGCAGGTCGCCGATCAACGGAGACACACACGTACACACACGTACAGAGATACACACTATTTTTTTATATGTTTGAACGCTACTCCTTAACCACGCAATCTTTTTTATACTTGTATAAAGGCTTTTTTGTAGAAAAAAATAAAAAAAAACGTCGCCACCGTTGAACCGATCGACTAGTTCTATCATCATTCCATACCCGAAGACGCGTCTAAGCGACTTCCGCTTCGATTCGCCCGCTTCCTCGTCCTTACTCTGTCTTTCTCCTTTGGTCTTCCCGTCCAACGGAGCGTACTGAATCTAGAGGCACCAATCGCGTGACCCCGGCAACGTCCGCGGTTCATCCCACTGACATTTTTACGTCTCGTATTACTTCCTCCTTGCAGCGAGGAACCGACGACGCTTTTTTTCCTCCGTTTCTCAATCGTCGAGCCACCTTTCTCCTTTCACCGCGTCGATCGGCTGGGAGCGTTAGCAGGCCCCGGGGGCCCACGATCATCTCCGCTGGACGTGACGCAAAGCCTCGCGAGCAGTGCGTTTAGCGGACGCTTGCAAAAGGAGACCACTGGTCAGAGATTCGAAAGTGGCCGGGCAGAGGCCAGGAATTCGAGGGAGAAAAAGCGAGAGAGAAGATCCCCACCTTTGATCATCGGGATCCTGCGAACCGTGTGATCTCTCGGCGAGAAGCGAAAAAGCATTCCCGGGAAATTCTGATGCACGGCCGAGCATCGATCCGTTGCGCAACACCTCGCGCCGTATTAATCGTTTTCTCGGTCATCCGGTTTATCGGGCGGTTTTGAAAGCCGGCCGTGCCGACGCGCCTGGCGCGAAGCGTTTAACGGTCGGTTAACGAATCGCGATACGGGGCGTTAAATCGCTCGGGCGTATTTAGATTTCGTTGCTTACGCAATTCCTCGTGTAACGGAACGATTAAGATCCTCCGCCGAGAATTCCCTTTATCAGGGATGTCGCGGGGGATGACGATTCCGGTTAATCGTCGTTATCTCGGAGGGCTAATGATCTGATAATCAGGAACCAAGCAGTCAGTTCGACGATGACTGCAGATACAGCTGGAAATTCGATTACGGGGAACAGAGATTTGAAGGAGCAATTAGAAAATGGGTAATGAGCGCCTGAATTAGGTAACCGGCGAAGACAATGCGAGGGTGGCGCAATTCGGACTCGCAGTGACGGAGATTGAGCGTAGCACCTACGGCTCGGCTAAATTAAATCATTACCGCGAGTGTTCTCCTGTGTTCAACAATTTCACTGCTGCCGGTTGAGCAAGGAAATTGCTTTCGAGGGAAAGAATTTAGGATGTGCGGATCGTACGTGCAATTTGTCAGCATTGATCGCACGTCCCGCTGGAAAAAAAAGCGATATCCTCTATCCGCTTTAATTAAAATTAACTTTATCCGCTTTTTTCTCAAAGAGCCTGCCGGTCTAAATATATTCCAGACGCTCTGTCCTCTTTCGTCTCGCGCTCTGTAGAAGGACAACACCTGCGAATAACAGCTGGCGCGAGCCTAATACAGGGTTCCAGCGGCCAGGTCTTGAATAATTGAATTCGGGAAAGTGTTGGTTCTCGGAACACCAAGGAAATCGGTCTATCAACGATTCACCCATTCTAAAAGACTTATGTATGTACGACGTCCAGCGGGGAAAGTGCTGCGACTTCTCGGCTCGGCCCAGGGATGGCGGGGCCGAGAAAGGGGAAAGGAGAGAAGAAGAGGAACTGTGGGACTCTCCGTGGAATTTTGTAAGAGCCGTGCATAATCCATAAACGCGCTTGGCCTGTCAGCCTGAAGCCGTGCGAAAGGAGAAAAACGGGCGAGCACGGCACAGTGGGATCCGTGCTCCAATTCCGCGGAATGAAATCTATCGAAGTTGAACCCGTGCAGATAATCTACACAAAGTAATCTTTCCAAGTTTCAGCGCAATCTCAGTTTGCCGTACACTTTCCAAATTCTGAATTACATCGGAAAAATTAGTTAATGCTTCCTCAGATTATCATCATCGATTCAATCGATTTAATCTTCTGATTAAACTATATACTTCCTAAAGCTAATAGTGAAACATCAGTACAATACAATTATATTAATAAACATATACTTCCTGAGTCATTCATAGAGGTAATAAATACAATCAAAAATTTTATGCCGCATCCACAGAGAAGCTCGGGCAATGATTAAACGATTATTGAATATATTCACAATTTCCTGCGCGGAATTGACGGCAATTAAGCGGATCCGTTGGAAAGAAGGCAAAAGGGTACTGATGCCTCTACGAGCGGCCGTTTCCCCTTACGCTGAAAAAGATGTATAACCGACATTTTTCCACGCGGCGCACGCAATCGGAAGAGGCATCAGCCGGTGTGCACGGCGAAGTCGTTGTCGTGTGAAAGGAGAGAAAAACGCGGGCACGGTGACGCACAATGCGATCCGCTCGGCCAATTATGGGAAGAGGATTTGTCGAGCGAACCAGCCGGCTCGTAAAACCTGCTCGTTCAACAATGGCCCCCGTTGGCTCCTCCTGGCAGCTCCATACTTTCGCTAATCCCGTTTCCGCGGCCGCAAGCTTCTGACCGGAATAACGCGCGTTGCCTAACGCGTTCGCCTTCGTTAACATGGACGGATGTGTTTTTAAAGGACTGTTGTTTAGGCGAGTATAATTATGGGACCAGCCGGCAATTACCCCGGCGTCAATTAGATCAGCGTCTTCCGCGAACGGTAATCAAGAGATAGCGCCACGCCGTGGCACCGCCACGTGATTACGCTGTCATCCTTTCACACTTTTCGGAAAGGAGAAGGATTCACAGATAATCGGGGGAAAGAAGGAGGCCACCGATCGCCGAAGAAAGTTCCTCTGATGTCCTTCCTCGCTATCTCTTTCTCTAATTATATCTTCAGTGCCTCTAATAATCACTTCTACAACGTGCGCCGGTATTTCGAGTTATTCAACGGACACACTATCGCTCGCCACGTTGCAACACTCGCCGATTCTTTTGTAATTGTTGAAAGTCTCGATTGGAACTGTTCGACGTTGTATTTTCTTATCAGTGGACTGCATATATTTATGTAAAATACATATTTCTCGTTGCAGTGCACTGTAAATGAAAATTTACTTCGACGGTTAATGTTTCTGATGTATTAAGACTACAGGGAACGCAGCGTTGATATTTATTGCGGTTCATGTTTTACTGTTTCTTTGCATTCGGGTCGATTATGAATGCAATCGTATTCCGAATGTTACGCAACGCATCTGTTGTTTGAAGAATTAGAATGATATTCCGCTCGGTGTTATTTAAACTAATTGCGGCTGGGATGAAATTGGTGACGAGAAAAATGAGTAAGAGGAGGAGACTCCCGGCGAGGGTAACTTATGTAACACGATAAGAGTTGCGTGAAACAGTTCGGGGAATGCAGGTCGCAGTTGCAGCTGAGGCAATGGGCAAAAAACCGTGTAATTTTAAGGGGGTCGTGCGTGGCCAGAAACTGTATGAATCGGACGAGCCGATTGCACAACCTGGGATCTGCCCGTCTCGGTGTCTGCGGTGAAGGAGATCGGCTCGGGAATGACCGCACCGTTATGATACTCCTATTTCCGTTCGGATTCACGGTAACGAGCTAATCCGCCGCTAATGCGTCGTAGATTAATCGCGATCATGAATGTGGAGCTATTGGTTTAACCGTAGTACATTCGTTTTACAGGTTCAAGCGCCGTAAGTAAACGTAGAAGGAATTTTTTATCAAACCGTGACCGTGCAAATTAAATTCTCGTATAGAAAATTGATTGAGGTAATATAAAAACCGTTTCTTACTTCCTTTATTTCAAGGTATGCTCGCAGATAATAAAGTAGGATCAGTTTTAGAGGGAAAGTCAACCTTGTACAAAGACCCTGAGCGTTAAGAGTAATCGAACATTGTAATGGAAGTATCGTTGAAATGCGACGAGAGTTATGGCTTCTGTTTAGAAAACAATTAATTTGGAAAGGAAAATACCGTGCAGAATGTAGATGCATCGCGGTTTGGCACGTCCATCGATTGCACGGAGATGCTTCTACCCCGGGAAAGCGAGGAAGGGGAGAAAGTTACGGCAAAATCATCGGCTTCCCGTCTGAGCACCATTACCTCCTCCCTAAACACACAAAGAGGAAGAGAAGTTACAGGCTACACCTTCCAGCCGATGCCGATGATAATTTACGGTCTGGCTGCCGATTGATTTATGATTCAGCGTCCATTCAGCAGAACAATTGGGCGCTTAAGAATTACATAGTTCAAACGGAAGATGAATGGGCACGTGGGTCTAATAGGTCTCGACGTATTCAAACGATTAAATGTTAATCAAGGATTGTTCTTAATGGAAAATACTAGTAAATAGCTTGGCACTGTTAAAGAAAACAAGAGAATTTGCGATGTTGGTCAATTACGGAAATGGTTCGTGATGTGAAACTCTGTTGGGTGGCTAGAGTAAACGGAAAATTAAGAGAAATAAGGATATAAAAGGGATTTCCTTATAAAGTTAGAAAATGATTGAAAAATTATAGGAAGATATTATTAGAAATTGATCCCTATTCTTTAATAAATGGAATACTTCCGATTTTCTTGTAAAGGTACAAATAATTGAATTTAATAATGCTGTTTATATACATTATGAGTTTTGGCTTCTCACAGCACCCAGTTTTTTTTATTTACATCAATAATCATCCCAATACCAGTTTCATGACCATCACTATAATATTTAGTAATATTAATGGAACTGAAACAAAGAAAAATAGATTGTATGTATAAATGTTGAAGAATATAATGGTAAGCATTATAATCATTATAGAAAATATTTAAACTTACCCCTTGCCACTGTTCTTATAGATCTAACTAAGTTTAGCATTTGTGCTTTTACTGTAGGTCTCTCACCAAATCCTTGAACATTCTGCCATGATGCCCAACCAACTAAAAAATTTAAAAGTTTTATTAAATGTGCAACATTTTATTCTAACATAAAGAAAACAACAAGTAATGGTACTTTGGCATGAAGCCAACACAACAAAATTCTATAACCTATGGCCGCTGTCAGCGGAATATTATCATTCAACTTTTTATGTAAATCGATAGCAAATCTAATGAGAATATTTAAGAAAATCACCTTTAGCGAGAAACCTCTCTTCATTTAAAACGCAAACGGCGTTTAAACAGAGCAAAGTTGCCTCAAAAAGTGTCCACAAGGTAAACGCCATGTTTACGGTATTGAAGTGAGCGTCATTTAAGTTGGTACACTGTGCCACGTACCCTACGTATAGTCTTTTCATGCTGCAGTGCCTAAAAGAAATTCCCTAGAACCTAACCCAAGTTACAGTGAGACTTCTATCAATAATAATAGTGTATATGAGGTTCAGTTAGGTTTTGAGCAATAATACACAGAATGATGACTATTATACAGTATTTACATACTTCTTCTAATGCTTAGTTAAATTTTACGTATTATGATTGTGCAATGTAGTGTATTTTGTAGTTATTAATTATGATATGATATTAATAAACTAGTTAATGCCCATTCTATCCATTTGATTTGTATACTGGTAAATAAAAAAGCTAAAATGGAAACAACAACTGCGGAGCCTATGGAAGAAAGTCCTGAGAAGATTCATGCCAGTCCTCCAGTGCAAGTAGTAAGAGTACCAGTGAAGCATGCAAATCTTGGAATAAGGAGTCACGCCATGTAAGAAGTAATAATAAGATATACGTTTCTTAAAACTACATTAACAGTACTATGTGTTTTAGGGACATGAGTACCATGGTAGAACTTACTTCCTTCAGTACCTTGGGTAAAATACAACCCTTTTTGGTAACAATAACTACTACAGCAGCTTTGTTAGTAGATTTACATTGCCATTTAACAGACAAGGAAGTCTGTGGCTATCTAGGAGGACATTGGGATATTAATTCACACAGTAATTATACACAAAACATTGAGTAAACAATATATATTTACCAAAACTAGAATGCAGTCCTTCCTTAATTATAGATTTATCAATCACAACTGCCTTTCCATGTCGATATTCTGGCAAAGATAAATCAGCTGCAGCTGCAGTTGAGTCTGAAATTGCAAGAGCTATGGAATGGAAGCGGGTTACATTAGTTGGATGGTATCATTCTCATCCTAGGTCCCATGCTTCTCCTTCACTGAGAGATGTTGATTCTCAGTTAGATTATCAGATTAAAATGAAGGGACCTAGTGATAATGGATATACTCCATGTGTGGGATTAATATGCTGTAAGTATACACATGTGTTGTGTTCTAAGAACTTAAATGGATTACAAACTGATATTTTTGTTATAGCTCCTTACAATACTGATGGGAATTGCTATGAGTCAAACTTCAATGTATTTTGGTCTTTACCACCTCCTGAAAATCGGCCTCATGAATATCCAAGACCAATGCTATTAAGCTACACTTTATCTCAAGAGCACTTTCTTTCTCAAGACACATTAGAAGAAATTGTAAGTGCAGAATTATATAGTGTTATTATCACCCAGAATAACATGCTATAATATTACATGTTATTACAGAGAAGATGTATAGAGTATTATAGAAGTGAAGGAGGAATTGACTTTACTGCCAATTTTAATAACAATACCACTTATCTCGAACGTTTAAGAGTAAGTTCACAATGAATGAAGTACAATAAAAATGTTCGAAACCGATCCTCTAACCTATATTTATGTTAACAGTGTTCGCTCGCGTCCAAGTTACCGGGACGAAATAGATCGAACGGTTCCTACTGGGACGTTATTAGAGAGATGATTTGCCCCGGTTCTGAAGATGGAACTTCGTCAGAATTTCTTGCGATGAAATTTCCATTGGTACCAGTTTCAGAACCTCTTGTTCCTTCGGTACCACCGGGAGTTGGACTTACACCGAACAACGCAGCTGTCTTCCTCACTCCTGTGAATTTTAAGCCCGATAGTGCCATTATTACGTCCACATCGAAGCCTTTTGTAATGCAGCCATCCACGTCTAGAGATAGTATTAAAAAGGACAGCATTTTAGGTACTGATACAGCGTCAATCACGCAGATAAAAGATGGCAATACGGCAGCGTCTAAACAACACATATCACCCACGGAAGTGATGCCCAGCTTTCAGTCCGGGGAATTGACAGTCTCCGTAAAAAATACGAAATGTGACTACGATTATCCACCGTCCGATTTTTCAAAGTTGCCCAATCCACTCGGGGCAGATAACGGTGTCAATAAATCGCGTTTGTCCGCGGCATCCGATTTCCCTTTGGCCGACATAACGCAACAGATCTCGAAGTTCTCAGACCTATCGAAACTAGCAAATTTTTCTACCGCTGACCTAGCGAAACTCTCCGGATTTTCTATCGCAGATTTTACTAGAACATCGTCACCATCGCCATCCACTTATATGCGTAACATTGCGAATTTGTTCGGTCCACTCGGGAAAATTTCGCCTGCAAGAGACATCGACGGGAGCGAGCGTAAGGCTAACGATTTCGCAATGGTGGACCCCATACCGTCGCCATTTAAGACGACTACTGGTTCATCGGAATCTTGTAGAAACTTTCCGGAAGATTACTCAACGGATCGAAAGAAAATGGAGTTGCAGAATGATAGTTCTAAGTTGAATAGATCGAATGAATATCAAGGAACAGAAGATTTGTCGATCTCAAGCGTTAAATCCGATTTTGGCGGAATGTTAGACATGACAACGTTGCACAAGAAACAACAGTCTAGCGACATTGGCGATTCGTTAAATCTTTGTAAGGATCGTCAATGAATCCATGACACTAATCAGTATTTTGCAATTGTGATTATTTCTGTACGCCTATATGTTATATTGTATGCCTGAAATTAACTGTCTGTATGTATAAGTGTGTTCTACGTAATTTGTACACTTACGTTTATCTGTCGTGCAAGATTCATACTCGCATTAAGTTATTTTTTGTAACTTTGAAGGAATTCAAATTGATAAATTTCACATACACACTGTACTTAATAAAGAAACATTTTTTAATACCTGCCTTCACCTGTTTCCAAGAATATCAGTATTAATTGATACCAACATCTTCTCAGCGCTTAGAACGAAATAATAGCTTTCTATCTTTGTAAGTATATAGTGATAAGTATAGTTGTGTTTGAGTTGCATCATTTTTCCTCATAGTTGCAAAGTTGTGTGTCTCTCTGAGTATCTGAATTGGCAGTGATAGATTAATTAATCTGTGTCAATAAATATTAAACTAATTTTATTTTTCATTATCAAAAAACGAAAGAAACTACGATATTTGTGTAGGAATTTTCAAACGTATAAATGATCGTTTCAAACAAAGTCAGAATTTATCATGGTTAGGTTAGTTGAGCTTAACATGCCGAGTACCGAATTCTATAAATGATTTGAATGTGTTTCTGTTTCTGTAAGAATTAACATGTTTCGACCGGCGAGAAATCTTTTATCAACATTTAATCGCGTTAAAGAATGTCGCGCATTGCATACCAGTTTTCAAAATTTAACAGAAGTCACAGACTTTGAATGTAAGTATAAAATACAGAAGTTACAGGTAATGATTCAATGATTTTTGTATCTAAATACCTAATTTTATTACAGCCGTTATTACCGATGAATACAAAAGAGGACCTGCCGAAGGGAGGTCCCTTTATTTGGATGCCCAAGCAACTACACCATTGGTACTTATACCCTAATAAAATGCCTTATTAGGTATTAGTATCATAATTTAATAGTTTTTATAATTTACTCATAGGATCCACGAGTGTTAGATAAAATGATGCCTTATTTAACATCTCATTATGGGAATCCTCATTCCAGAACACATATGTATGGATGGGAAACAGAAGCAGCAGTAGAAGTTGCTCGCGATGTTAGTTTCATGATTAATTTTTGTATGTTAATTAGTAGATACTATCATATTAACTAATCTAATATTTTATCTGTAATAGCAAGTAGCTAATTTAATTGGTGCTGATAAAAAAGAAATAATATTTACATCTGGTGCAACAGAATGTAACAATATAGCTGTAAAGGGTGTAGCAAAGTTCTACAAGGCAAAAAAGAATCATATTGTGACAACACAGACAGTATGTTTACTACATTTAAATAATAACTTAAAAATTGTCTGTGAATATGATTTTTCTATATGATTGCACTATCATACAATTTTATTCCTACAGGAGCACAAATGCGTATTAGATTCCTGTAGAGCTTTGCAAGCAGAAGGTTTTAAAGTGACTTATCTTCCAGTAAAACCGAATGGTCTCATTGATCTAAATGAACTAGAAGAGACAATTACACCTGATACTTCTCTTGTCTCTATAATGATGGTAAATAATGAAATTGGTGTAAAACAACCAATTGCAGAGATTGGTGCTATTTGTAGGTAAAGCAAAACATGTTATAGTTCAATACTTTCAAATCATGAAACACCCCCCTGTATCCATTGGTTTAATTTTTCCAGGAAAAAGAAAGTATTTTTCCATACAGATGCAGCTCAAGCTATTGGAAAAATTCCAATTGATGTCAATGCTATGAATATTGATTTAATGTCAATCAGTGGTCATAAGATCTATGGCCCTAAAGGTAATGCTAAACATCAAAGAGTGTTTTCAGGTAGTTAATCTTTATTTCGTGCAATTATATTTGGGATGTTAAGGAATTGGAGCTTTGTATGTGAGAAGAAGACCAAGAGTTCGCGTTGAAGCACTTCAAAGTGGTGGTGGCCAAGAAAGAGGTATGAGGAGTGGTACTGTTCCAGCACCCTTGGTAGTAGGCCTTGGTGCAGCTTGTGAATTGGCACAGTCAGAAATGGAGGTAAGTTTAATTAAAATCATTACACATTGAATCATATGCTAGATTCAAAATTTTGTATATTTTCAGTATGATCACAAATATATCACAATGCTCTCAAATCGTTTAATTAAAAATATACTGTCAAATTTACCACATGTTATACGTAATGGGGACGAAGTTGCTTGGTATCCTGGATGTGTTAATTTATCCTTTGCATATGTAGAGGGTGAATCTTTATTAATGGCATTAAAAGATGTTGCCTTGAGTAGTGGTTCCGCTTGTACTAGCGCTAGTTTGGAGCCTAGTTACGTATTGAGAGCAATCGGAGCATCCGAAGATCTGGCACATTCCAGTATTAGGCAAGTTACACTAGCCGCGTAATATTAATTAATGTTTACATAATGTTCTAGCATTTATTTTATTCGTTGATATAGATTCGGTATCGGTCGCTTCACGACGATCGAAGAGGTTGACTTCACTGCGGAGAATACGATCCGCCATGTTAAAAGGCTTCGGGAAATGAGGTACGTTTGGCTAAGTTACAATATGAGTATTTATTCAAAGCAGGATTATCTTATTTTATTTATGTATATTTGGCCGTGAATGAAAAATGCACGATAGTCACATTAAACGGAGGGAACAGATTCAATTTCGGACGTTTGCTATGATTCAGCATCGAGTATTAATATTAAGCGTTGTACTTAAGTAGTAATGCTTATCTGAATTGCTTTTCTTGCAGTCCATTATGGGAAATGGTTCAAGAGGGAATTGATTTGAAAACAATTAAATGGTCTCAGCACTAGTGGCTTTTGTTCACATTATCTCGATTATCAGTTTATGTAGATAATGTGGATTAAGTGTATAATGATACCGATCGTAAGTCACGAATAGATCGCGACTATTTAAGTAAATTACTTTTCGCTGTGTAATAAATTTTTATTTAAAATCCATTACTTATGAAAAGTCTAGAATTCTTCATAAATGTATATAAATTCCATATTAGTACTTCCTCTCTTTCCTCACCTTATAATTCATGATACTTTCCCTCATAGAAAAGTCATCCTTAAGAATTACTTGATACAAAAAGGATATCCTTACTCACACCTTATTGCTGTGTGTTAAGTTTGTCACAATATAAAAACATTGTTGTCAAATATCTTTCAATACCCATTGCTTAACATAAGCAAGACGGATCAGCAGCTTCATCCATGTATGAAATTTTAAATCTGTCTTTATCCAAATCATGCAATTCCATACGTGATCTATTAGCTTCAACTAAGTGTTGAGCTATGTCTTCAAACATTTCATGTATTCCTTCTCCAGTTTTACATGATGTCTTATATATACCAGATATTAAGTTGTGACATTGTTCACTATAATAAATGATATATTATTAGTGCACTGTAGAATTGTCGGTACCTGTTAATCAAATTTTTATTAAATTTACCAGAATTGATCCACTTCTGCATCTGTAACCTGTGGTGCAACACTTTCCAAATCACTTTTATTTCCACAAAGAAATATCTTTGCATTCTCAGCATATGTTACAATATCTAACAAGTGTTGAGACAAAAGGTGGAATGATGTAGAGTTATCTAATGCAAACACTAAAATTGCAGCTTCCGCAAATTTATAGTAACTTGATGTTACAGATGCAACTCTTTCCATACCACCAGTATCCCATAATTGCAACTATAATATTAAACAATACAAAGAAAATTTATAAACAATTAACCATGTAGTTGATATAATTAAAGATGAACCATATAACAATCTTCTACAAATCATTTATATATACATGTATGGTAAGTAAAGAGAATATTACTTAAAAAATTGCAGCATACATGCATATATATGTACATGTATACACACATATGATACGTTACCCGTATTCGTCTGTCTTCAACGACGTACTCTTTGTCAATATTATCGAGGCCCAGCGTAGATTTTCGATCACTACTCGCTACAAAAGTATTGTTCGCAAAGCGTCTAAATATAGATGTCTTTCCGACTCCGTATTCCCCGCACAGAATAACTTTCTGCTCGGTTACTTTAACAGTAGCCATGATTGGCTTATATCACTTCGCCGGTTGTAAGGAAATACGGAACCAACATCAGTAACAACAATTCATCGTGCTTATACGCATTATCTACGATGATGCAAGTATTCTATTTAGTAGTCGTTTGATTTTACATGGTCACTAACACAAGCACAATGACAGTCGTGAAATTAGAAATATTACACCAGTAACGGATCATAAAACGCTATTACCATAGAACACCTATTCACATCGACAAGGTGAAGTACTTCTGATTAACTCATATGCAAAGTTTATGAACTACATGAAATATATGCAGTACAATTTCATTATAATGCTAATTAAAATGTACACAAACTTAAACCCGGAAGATGCTTTCTATTATTTGAAACAAATTCTTAATGACAATTCTCATTTAACAAATTGTAAGGTCAGGACAGGTCATTTAAAGTATTTACAATTGTAATCACCTTTTAGACAGTTATAAACCTTATATATCAATATCTATTAGTATAGAATTGTTTTCGACAAAAATGAACAATAGAAATCTGAAAAATACGATTCTATTGACGCTTGTATAGTAGGGATTTAGAAATGGCTCTGGATGGTGGCTCCATCTACGATGTCCAAACTCCGCAGCTCGTAAGTCCGATGTTTGTACTTAGTCCTCAGCTGTTTAGATTTCTCGTTTGACGTTCGTTGTTTCAATGTTGGTGCGTATTGTTAACATCATCACTTCTGAGTCATTTTTGTCGCCGAAGAAATAACGAAATCCCGTCATGGTATTGAACGACGTGGATACATTTTGTCGCGAGCTAGAGAAAGCTGAATTGGAGGTATGCTGTTCGATCTATTCGTATAGGTTATGCCGTCTATCGCGATTATTTCTTTTTGTTTCCTTATGAATAAATTATCTGAAATATAACTATCTAAATATTTCCTTGCAGGCCCCTAGCGGAGTTACCTCAGCACGGACTTATGCTCAATTATTAGCTGTATACCTCTACCAAAACGATTTGTAAGTCTTTACATTATCATCTTTTACATTATTTCCTGTTGCCTTTCACATATACCTCTTAGTAACTAATAGAAGTATAATTAATATACATTTCTGGGCAAATAATACCGTTTTCCCTGCCATTTTCTTGAAGAAATATCCATTTGTGTATATCGCGTCGCCGCCATCTCTAACTTGAAGATCGATGTTTACGAAACTATAATGAAATTCGTTAATATCGCTTATCAGCAACAAATTATTCGTTATTTCATATTTTTATTTAGCCGAAATGTAAGTACAGTACACATTAATTTTTTTAATCGAATTTAAAGCGCACCTAGCGCGTAGTTTCGTGTGCGTCGAAGTAATGGCGCCAGATTTGAAACGGAAATCAATCGTATCCTCTTCTTTTCAATTTGCGTTCGGTCTTATCCGAAAAATCATTGGATTCGCGATGAATTATCGACGTTCTGGACCGCATCGCGCGTACTCGGCAATCGAAATAATTTTCGCCGTGAGATCGTCTTATCTTACGTCAGACCGATGATTTACAGTTAAGTTGCATGCCGGTTTTTATCGCGTTTACGTAGAACGCGTACACCTCGTAATTTATTACAAGCCCCGCCGGTCACGCCATTATATTTATTGCGCGGCGTACGTTTCGCAGTAACTTCATTTACTGTTAATTAACGGCGTCGCTATGCATTCGGCTTTATGGTTCAACGGAATGAAAACGTTACCCGTACGGTCCGCTCTCTTTCCGTTCCCACTTTCCGTTTTCACGGTTCCGCCGGAATGGCCGGCGTGATTTATACCCGTGGATCCCCCGATTCAATTTCACTCCTGCCGATCCTTCGTCGCGTGAACTCCATCCAGCCGACCGCCGAAGATCCCCGAACATCCGCTGATCCGATTGAAAAAATTCAGATGCAACGCGAAGTACCTATGGAAGCGGATACCGGCGGACGTAAAGACCGGAAACTCGGAGCTCAAACAGATATGGGTTGTCGGCCAGTGCATGTGGCAACGGGATTGGTCCGCCGTTCACGCTGCCCTCAACGCGGAGTGGAGCAAAGACGTCTCGGACATAATGGCTGCTTTGAAAGGTACCGTAGTATAAGCAACATCCTCGAAATCACCGAAGAATTATATTTTAATCTGAATGAATACGAGGAGAATGAACGATGAATGAGCTAAAGAATGATTGCTGGAAGCAAGAAGTGAAAGGAGTGTACGATGGAAATAAATAAGGGATGAAAGGATGCTCAGACTCTTATCGTAATATATTAAACGGTTCGAAAGATAAAGTTGGACTTGATAAATGATCGAAATGAAGATGATTCTGAAGAACGTTAATCTCCCTTGTTATTGCCTCCATTGTAATCGAGTCTGTTACTACGAAGACCGCGCGCGCTCAACTCTGTCAAGTTAAGCTCGATGTGTTCACATCGATCGATGAACGTGTACTGTTTCTTTCAGATAACGTACGTGAAAGGGCAGTAAATTTGGTATCGAAGGCGTACTCGTCGTTAGGCCTGAACGTGTTCGCGTCGATGACGGGTTTGCCGCAAGAGGAGGCGCGCAGGGCCGCGATCGAGAAAGGCTGGTCCATCGACGGCACGATGGTGCAGCCGCGCAAGATTGAGACTGAAGAATGTATCCTGGACAACGAGGTCCTGACGGAGGACCAGTTGCGCAAGCTGACGCGGTTCGTGTCGTTCCTGGAGAACTGATGAGGCCCCTGGGTCGGCCATCGACGAAGCAGCAACCGCTACCCATCGCGAGGACCCGATCGGCAGTACTTTAAACTTAGTTTTACCTCGTAATCGTATTATATAAAGGAGGAAGTGTGCCTCAAAGGAAGCACCTGTGTCCCTACCCTAAGTATACCTCGGTCTACCTACGCGTTCTGCCCGTTCGATCGGAAGAATCATTCGATGAAGCAAGCGCGGAGTCAACAACTCGATTAATCAATAATCGGCACGCCGCGTGCGAAAGAAGGCGGACTGGCATTTTCTAGAAAGGGACGCCTTCCACGGGGAGGAAAATCCATCGGCACGATTAACGAGATCCCAACGGCGTGCGTTTCATTCATCAGTGTTCACCACGGCATCAATAACTGCTGGAACGAATTATATTCTATTGTACAAAAAACAGAATAATAACTACGGACGCGATGGCAACCGTCCTCACGCAGACTCGGCAGGTCTTTCTTTACCTAATCAATCAACCATCAATCCAGCGACGGACACATTCGATAAACCGGCCAGACACGATTCTCCCCGTTGCCACTTCTGTTTTCCATCGATATCCGAAAGAAATTAATTATCCCGTCGAAAGCTTCGAGATTTCGAACGACTTGCGCAATCGTGCGACTACGGCACCGATAAAGTCACGGTAGCAAGGGGAAAGGTTGATCTCGAAACGAGTGGCTCCGATCGCGCGTGAAAGCAACCGGGTGTTGTATCGCGCGAGCGCGCGCTGGATGGGACGCCAACGAAAAAATCGCGACGGCGAGGAGATTCTGCCGCGAGCATTGCGTCACGCAAATCGAAACCTCTCGCGGGTCAGAAAAATCGCGGACAGGCTGGTATGCTATCCGGAGTTCGCCGCGGCAGCCTCCGGTTGGCCCCCGCCGACACGCCGCCGGGTAATTCTCTATGAAATCGATTCTGACCGTCCCGCATTGTAAACGCTGAATATGCACAATCGCGGCCCGATTGCGTAACCCAGCTAGATACTCTCAAAGAAATCGTTTCCACCGGTCGGCAGGTAGCCGCGGTGTGTTCACCCACCGTCATTGGTGTCGGTTGCTCTTTTTTGGCTCCACCACACTCTAGAAAGTTGTTGCACCGGTACCGCCGATCCTACACGCTACCCGGGTTTCATATTTTACGTGTACAATCTCTGTCCGCGAATTTCCGTGTAAATCACCGGGGGGGCCACGGCAGAGATCGTTGCGTTTTTCAATTTTCACGAAAACCCTTCGGTTTTCGGTGGATGCGGATGAAAACGTTCCGGTTCGCGGGAAATGGAAGCGAAATCGATTCGCCGGCAGACATTCGGGGGCATTGTTGGGGTTCCCCGGATACGATGATCGATACCGCGGGTTATCGGGCACCGCCGGAATATTCGTCAATGCGCCGTTGCGGAAACGTGGGAATGAATGAAAAGAAAAGCCTTCGGACGTAACTGGAAGGCGTTCCCACGCGTTCCCGCCGCATCGGAGCGCCTATTCGAGCCGGCCCGCTTTGTATCAAGAACGTGCGATCGGCGCAATAATCGGTATCGAAAAAGGCGTACGGTCAGCGGGGGGTTGCAAAGTGGGTAGAACTTTGGCCTAGGATAAAGATGACGATGCCCGGGACCGAGGTACGTGGCTAGAGGCTCGTTGCCGCGGCGTACTCTGTTCGCCGTGGCTTCGAATAATGCAGATTCATCGTCGTTCCAACGAGCGATGATTGCATCGCGATATCGCGCCCGTTTCTTCTTCTCCGACGTTTTTTTCTCCCCTGTCCCTCCTCACGTTTCCCCCCTTGCTCGACCTATCCCCGACAGCACGATCGTCGGGATAGACCGACGAGTACCATCACGAATCTTCCAGGATCTCCTCTTTTCCCAGTTGGATACTGCGCTCCAGGGTCTACCTCATTAGCGGATATCATCCACGTTTATGTAATTTTTCTAAACACCGGAATGAGCAAATCGAACGCAAGAAACAACGATGTTGACGATGAGCTACGAGCGATTTAGCTACCCGATCCCAATGGTTCAACCGCAAAAACGAAGTCACGGGAATGTCGAAGATTGACAGACGCTCGGCTAACAACTGTGTTGAAACTGCAACATAGTTTCGATCATAAAGAAGCCGCTTTCCTTGCGAGACCGATCTGTCCGTCTCTTCGTCGACGTGGAAATTAAGGATGGAAACCCGTTTCCATCGTCGTCTCAGGTGGCTAAAAGTATCTTGGATGCTCGGCAGCTAGGGTACACCGGCGGGTATTACTAAAGAGACGAGTACTAGTTTACAACGCGAGGCGCGAAGGTGAGAGGGAGGGAGGAGAGGGAAGGAGCCGGGTTACCAGTTACCTTAGCTTGACCTCCCCTCGTAAGAGTACGCGCTCGGTGACTCGCGTCTTCTTTCCCGAGAGCGTTAGCTGCGCTGCGGGGCCTGTTGCGGTGACCTTTGCACGTCGCGGAAAACGCCGATGCTCCGGCGTGGAGCGAGCGAGTGGCACGAATCGAACGCGACCGGTCGATTTCGAAAGTCTCGCGCGCCGCGGCGGAAGACGCGCCGGGGCGGGACGCCGGGGACGAGGTGGATGATGATAATGATGAAGAACAACTGGAAGGCCGGGAGGAACACGTTCCCCTTCGTTTAATCGTCCCGGCGTCGCTTGTAACGTCGACGGGCAGCCATCGTCGGAAACAAGGGATGCTAAGCTATCCAGTCATCATCGCTAGGTACACCCCCTGGCGAGGACAAGAGGAAAATACGACGAAGGGGTAGTCACTCGCGTCATATTCGACGCTAAATATTTAACGTGTTTTCCAGCTGTGTCAGGATCGCGTCAGTAATCGTGACGGGCAGGTGTCTCATTAGGAATTTAATGCCGATGAATAGCCGAGAAGAGGACATTTTGGATCCGCTGGTAGCAAACATGGTTCGGACACCGGTGTGTCTTCGGGTCGATGAATTAATGAAAGCGCTTTGGAGGCTGGAATCGAAGAATCACAGTTTCCAGGTAAGCCGGGAGACGAATCGATCATTCCGCCGTGTTATTCGCTTCGTGATTCCATTTACCGAACCCGGCGAAACGAGCGTCACGCTGCTATGACAATGTTTCGCCGCACTGAATCATCCCTGGGGGTTGCGTAACGTTGATCCACCTAGTCCGAGATTACATCTGAACTATGATCCGGTGAATCCTCGATCGTTCCCGATCTGATCCACTTCCTGCTTGTTTCTCTTCCTCCCTCTCGTCTCTGGGAACCACTCGTCTCTATCGAGCTGCAGCAGAATTCTCTTCGACGATGTTAGGCCCATTTGATCCTGTTGCCGACTGTTGCATCGTTGAAAAATAGGATTACCTGTTGTCGAATTAAAAACCGTTCGAACAGGCTGGAACAATGAGCGCGCGGGGCCGCTCTCTGCGGGGGTTGTACCGTTAAGAGAATCACGTCGTGTCTGCGGTCCGAGAGCGGGCCCGAGAGTGGCTCGCGGAAAAGAGAGGGAAAAGGCACAATTGAATGTTGGCGGACCCGTGGGCGGGACGCGGTTCGATTGTTTCTTTATCGCGATCATCCTCGCTCCTTCTTCTCGCCACGGCAATGCCAATCTCACCACCGAACCGCACGATCGTTCGTCTAACTCGCCGCGATTTCTATATCGTCGATCCTGTATCATTGTCCTTGTTGCGTCGCGCGACGCGCGCCCGCCCATCTCCCCCGTACCGTCGCGTCGCGCCGCGGGATCGGTGGGTGCGCTCAGAATGCACCTTCTCCGCGGCATTCCACGCGGAAAGAAAACCGATCGTTACCTTTGCACAATTGCATCTTGCGGAACGTAACGGTGATCGTACCAGCGGGGATCATCGATTTGTCTCGATCCGGACACCCCCGCAAATCTCGCGGATCACTGGCATTTCGCTCGATCCGGCTCTCGTGAGAAGCGAAATTTTGAATACGCCGCGGCGGCCCGCCTCGAACAGGTGTTCCCGGAGTGGCTGGATCGAGAAAGTGAACTCTATCTGGCGATCGATGAAATGGTAAATTGTATCGACGCGTCCGGAGAGTGTCTAGAAATGGCGTACACCGGGAACGAGTCTTTTATCCTGCTCGTTTAATTCATATGTAGCCTGACAGGGAACACAACGCGACACCCTGCTGACCAATCTTGCGGAGTCCGATAATTGGAACGCGTATTCGATGATTATGTAATCATCTCTGAAACTGTACACCGCGAAATTTAATATGTTTTTTCTCTTCTTTCCGTGATGGAATCCTTAGAGATAGTTCGAAACGATAGCAGTTTCAATAAATTAACCGATAAGAATCTTATCTTCACAGATATTGGCAATCTAATAATAATGTAGATAAATGATTGGTTTCGACTGAAGGCATTCAACTGTTGTAGCCGGTTCCTTTGTCTGGGAATATTCGATCGAAGTATTACCAGCCTGAAATCTAATACGCAACAATGCTTTCCCGTGGCCCGCATTCGTCCGTGCTCCCAGCCACCCTTCATCGTAGCGGTCGCGATTACGGTCGATCAGCGATAATCGAATTACCGTGGCTACGAAATATTCTAAATAAGGCGTCCCACTTGTTTTCGAGCACGGCCACGGTTGCATAACCGGGGTTGAACCGGGGGAAAAGCCCGAGAGAAGCCCGGGCCGGCAACGCGAGAGCGAATTTAGCTCGTGTTAGGCATTCATGGCTGCCGAGCGGGGATTGGCCGTGACGCCGGTTCCGTGACAAATACTCGGATAAGATTCCACCGGCACCCCGATTGACACGATAACCCCCGCTCGCGTTTGCAACAATGTTGGATCGTGACTCACTATCGAAGGAAAGCGGAATCCTCGCTACGAGTGACTACAACTTCCCTCGAGCTGAGAAACCAGCGTGATCTTCACGGACGGAACTCTCGCCGCAGGCTTAGAAATGTTGAAGTATCTTCGGAAATCTCGTGTTCGGCTCGGAGGATTTGCATCAAGATCCTGAACATTATTCTAGCCAGACTATCCTTGAGAATTTGAAATGAAGTATAAAGCACGATGCCTGTCGCTCGATCTGAAGTGCTTCCACGTTGAAGAAGTTCATTCGAAGACGCTTCGCTGAGAGTCAACGTTTAGAGAGGAAGTGTTTTCTAATCTATAATTGCATTACATCTCTACATCTTTGCTGAAAAGTTCTATATCCTAGAGTTCAAGTTCTAGGTTCTTACAATGTTCATATGCCATTTGGTAGATCCCAAAATGTTCTATCTACTTTCTAGATCTCATCCCTAACTTAGACCTCCAACTTCCTATAAGTCATTCCAAGCGTGCAGATTTTCGTAGGACATCTCGCGGGTTCCGCAACGTTTCCACTCCCATTACGCTGCGCCCGGCACGTCGGATGGTAGGCGGAGAAAATTTTCTCCGTGGAAACGGTGTTGAATCCGGGTCGAAGCTCAGCTTTTCCGAGGGTTACCGATCGGTGGCCCTGATAGCTGCTCCCTCCCCCCGGGTTCCATCGGTGGCACGCCGCGAGGCGGCCGCATAGCGCAGCGTGCGGCGGCCGCAGACTTCTGGGATTTCGCAAGCGGCACTCTCGCCACTACGGAGATAAAGAGAAATACCTGAGAAGGTGCAGGTGAGGTAAGGCGCAACGAGGCGGCGAGGGGGAGGGGAGGAGGAGGATAGCTTCGCGGCGGACCCAAGCCTCGCGGAAAGAGGAGCGAGCGAGAGGCACCGGGGGAATCTGGCTGGGACGAAGGGAGGCACAGAGGCGGGGGGAGCGTTGAACGGGAGAGAAGGCAGAGAACGGAATATGGGATCACCTAAGGTTAGGGTTCGCGATGCTGCGCCCACGTACCTATTGTCTCTAACTTTCGTGCGCTGCGGGAAAAAGGACGCGAGTTGCCTACGGTGTATCGCGGCGCACCACGTGTATAGTCGACCCCTTCTCGCCCTGGGATGCTCCGATATTCTATTTCCTTGAGTGACGGAGAGGATCCACACGCGACGGAGAAGGATGCGTTTCTGGTACGCTAATCGAAAGTGGAACCTTTAATCCCGGCGAGATTCTTCTGTTTCTTCATCTTCGCTCTCGGTGAATTCCTCGAATGGCGATGACTTTTCAGCAGTCACACTTCCAGCCGAAGTGTATCGGGGATGACTCGAAGGTGGTACGATTGATCGACAAGCTATACGTTTCACTTTTGTCTATACCTTTGACCCCGTGCGTTAGCAGGATTTTATAAGCTTTTTATTACGGTTGCTTCGTTTATCGCACTTATCACGCGCACCGTACGCAGTCGGTTTCGAGTGTCCCAGATATCCGAACGGTTCCGTCCACCGGTATGGATTTAGGTAAGCCGTGTTCCACGCTGGTTACACGTTCCCCGCGAGCACGCAACGAAAGCAAGGCGCGTCTTCGGTACGCAGAACCAGAGCTAGATGATTGCGCAGCGTCGCTCGATTAGCATACTGACACGCGAACACGACGGAATCGGTTTTTGTAATCGCCGGCCCGACAAGATCGACTCGTCCGCCGAGGCCGGTTCACCGATGAAAACGATTACGCGTACAATCGTAGGAAGTATCCTTCGGAACTTTTACATTTTCTGGCCGCGAACGCGCCGCGGCGTCCGGAACCGGCCAAACGCGAGTTATTCGATTGCGAATCGCTTATGCATACTGCGCTCGCCGCGGAATAATTTACAATGTCTTCCCGCGCGCGTTTTTTTCTTCTCGCGAAGCCACGACGCGCCGTACCGCAGGCAGTTCGAGTTTGTAAATTGCTAATAATGAATGATAATTGCGCGCGCGCGAGGAGGGACGCCGTACGCGGCTCGACGAAAGTCGACAGGTGTTGCGGACAGGTATATCCGAGCTTCTCCCGGTTTTTTCTTGCCTGTCCTGCGGATAGATGAATCGAGATAACGCGATTACATCAGACGAAACTGGGAAAACCGACGATATATTTCGAGACGCCGATACTTTCCACTGGAGAAAACAATCGGTCCGGTTGATTAGCTGGACAATCGTCACGGTGCAGCACCGTGTTGCGTTCTTCCTCGATCGACTAATTCGCGGAACGTTCTTTGTTACCTTTCACGAGCGATGTTGTAACGTTAAAGCGTGTAAGGTATACAAGTTATTAATTAGAATGAAATCCTGCGAAAGAGTGCGATTCGTCGAGGAAGGTAAAGGTTCCAGGTGTTTTCAAGTTTCTCGGTCGGTTTGCAACGAAGTTGCGATTTTTTCGGGTTTTTCGAGTGACGTACAAATTTGTCTATGAGCGTGGAGAGATTGTAAATGTATGGAGCGCGAGTAAATCTGGTGACCGAGTCGGTTGCGCCGGGTGGCGGCCACCAACGTTGCGCACGACTCTGCCCGATGGTTCCCACCTACCGTAGCCGCGCGATCGTCGGCTCTAAACGTATCACAGTTCTTTAACAATCGTCCCGAACCACCGTGCTTGTAATTAGACACGATATTCGTGTCAAACGCGAGCTCGAAAGACTTTCACGAAAGGCAGAGCGTCGAGCGTGCGGTGTTTTGCAATCTGGTGCCGGTCATCTGCGCTCCGATCGAACGTCCACGATCGTTTTCAATATAATCAATTTAATTTAACATTATTGGAAAATAAAAGACATACGTACAGTCGAATATGTGAATTTAATCGTACTTTTATCAAACGTTCTCTCGTGTATTCCAAACGGGACTTGCAATGCTTTTGAGCAATTTGCAAATAGGTTCGCAATGCTTCCCAATTCCACTAGAATTCATCGTTTATACATTAATTTAACTTAATTACCCAAAACCAACGACCGAAGATCACTGACATTTATAAATGATAAGATCAGAAAATGTATACAAAAATTTCTTTCAAATTACATGATACTTCCAACGAACGCGAGGAGTAGTAACTTCGGTTAGCTCGAAGATAACGATAAAAAGCCGAAAAAACGAGCATTATCATTGACATCTCGCGCGCGTAGGAGTGTCATCATCTTTAGGAGCGAGTCAGGCCATCGTTGGATCGAGATACGCCTATCATCGAGGGTATTACGTAAATTTAAAGGGCTAGAGGCTTCGAAAGTCCCATCGATGACGCTATTCTGAGAACCGTTAAGTGGCGAACGCTTATACATTGTTCGGGCCGCAGCTTCGATCCGCCCTCCGTTGTTGCGGGCCCCGATATTCTTTAAACGATCTTATTGTTCGGTTTCGCTCGCGTGTTACTTTTACACCGGTGTAAATAAATAGCGGGTTGCATCAGCGGCGGATACGCTCGCGAGCTTTTCGTAGAGAACGCAGGCAACGGGTCACGTGGCGTTTCGCAATTCCCGTTGAATTTCGTCTACCCGTTTCGTACGCCGTTTCCGGGTGTTTCGTGCAACTCGCGCGGAGAACCGTGGATTCGCATCGTGACCGGGTCCCCTTAGTTTATCTACCATCTAATCGGTTAATTAAGCTTTTAACAGGATGGCCATCGCCGCGATAGAAGACAAGAACATCGTTAAGCCGCGAAACCTGTGGATTTTTCTTGGTGCCGCTGTTTTCTGTTTAGTCAAACATCTAGAGCTCGGTGCATCTATCTTATAATATTTATAGGGTTTTAGAATTAAACAATCTACAATAATATATAATCATTCTGAAATATCCTACATTCAATCATCTACTAATCATGTCCACATTAGAGAAAGCACCCTTAAGTTTCCTTAGATTCAACGATTCCCAGGATTTCCCTGGCAATCTCGAAACCTCAACAATCTACAATAATGTCTAATCATTCTGAAATATCCTACATTCAATCATCTTCCTAATCATGTCTAGAGAAACCAACGATCCCCAGGATTTCCCTGACAATCTCGAAACCTCAACAATCTCCAAAAAAGTGATCCCAAGTGAAGCTAATCAACCTTAGATATCTCCTTCGAAATTCTACCATCTACGTTCAAGGTGCAGTCGCTCGCAGGTTAATGACATAATATTCAAACTATCATAACCCACGCTTCGAGCGACTCACGATCCCATCAATCGGAATCTGTCCCCAGTATCATCCTCCATTCATCGCCGGTGGAATGACCCCCGCGCGATGACTTTTCCACAGCCGGTACCCTCACCCCCGTTATCCGAGCCCCACTCTAATCGTTCACGCAGTAATCGTTTGTGTCCCACTTAACTTGGATAGCGTGGGATAGGCCCTTGGGAGATGATAATTACACGTCGCGTTGCGGGTCGACCTACGGGCATGCCGGCACGACCGTATCGTACCGTACGTTACGGCCGTGCACTCTCACCGGTACTCTCTGTCCTCGCCTGCCCTCTCGCTCGTTTCCATCGGCGCGGTCTCCCTCTCGTTCCAGTACCCGGCAGGCAAAGGCGTTCGACACCGTGCGGTACTCCTCTTCTGTATTCGTATTCGCCGTGGACCGTCCGTGTCCTCGCCGCGAGTAGTACCGGTAAGTACCGGGGTCGAACGCGCGCCGCGACCTCCGTATCGCGGTGTCGTCGGCTCCTCGCGCGAGTTAACGTCGCGATTAACGCCGCGCGGCCCTCTTCTTCACGGGAACCTTCTCCATTAGCCGTCACCAGGACACCGAGCTCGGCCAATAAGCGGCCACCCCCTCTAACTCCGGCCGGCCGGCCGATAATCCCGATGGAACATTGTCGCGGTCGCACAATAACTCCCGAGAGATTTGCCCAGGCCATTCGCGTTTTATATCGCATTGACTAACTGTTCCACGGATTTTTACGAGCAAGAAACTACACTCGCGTGGACACAGCGTTCCTAAGCAGTTAAACTCGGATTAAAATCTAATGGCCGGTTCGAATGGGAGTGACCCTAATACGTCGTCGGAAAATCTGTTGGGAATTTCTTGCGGGTCCGCAGGATTTTCCTACGTCAGAGACACATATACTAACATACCTGCCGATCTCCGTTAGAAAAAAGGAAACTATCTTACGTTCACTCCCTTTCTCAAAACATCATGCATCGATCGACCGAGGTACCTTCATCCATTCGTCGCGGAAAATCCTGCCCAGTTAGTCCTTTTCCCACGGCGCGAGCGCTCGAACACTGAAAAGTGTGAGAAACACCGGGAACCATTGGTCGCGTTCCCGTTCGTACCTTCGGTTTCCTCGCGATTCAATTTTATTACCTTCGAACGGACTTGCGAAAGTCAAGCGAGGGGATGAACGTCGAGTGATTCGTCAGGGATTTGGAGACCGATCAGCAACGACGCCGGCGTCGTCGCCGCGGCGGCATCGGTGAATTGGCCATAATATGATAATAGCGCGAGGCACTCCCCACGGCGGGTCCTGTGTGTCTATATACGTTCGCCTTCGTCTTCGAAGTGAAAGGCGGGCGAGTCGCGCGGCCAGCACGCTAGGCTTTATGCCGCGCCAGCCAGCCAGCCAGGCTAAAGCCTATGTCTATGCCTATGCCTGAGCTATGCCCGAGCTATGCCGGCACGGCACGGTTGCCGCAAGGTCCCCGCCGCCCCTCGCCGGGTCAGAGGTCGGCTCACCCACTCCCCTCCTGGCCCTTCACCTCGTGTCCTCCATCCTCTCACCTCTCGCTGCTCTTACCGCTCCGTGATCTATCTCTCTCTCTCTCTCTCCCTCTGGTTGTCTTTTCACTCCTCTCCGCTTGCCGCCCGATTCTTTCTCGCTCTATCTCGTCGGTTTCTCTTTTTCTCATTCCCCAGCATTCGCGCTCTGTCTCCGCTGATTTTTTCCCTTTCTAGGCTTCTCTGTCTCTCTCTGTCTCGGATGCAACCGTTCGTTCCTGTAAAAGACGGGCCAACAGGATCTAGCCGCGCGGACAGACGCGCGATCGGGTCGCTTCAGACACGATTCGATCCGTTCGGATGATCGTCGACGCATCGGGGAGGATCCGAGAAAGCGTGGACGAAGGACTTAGCTGTTGCGTTGTCCGTTTTCGAGCAGAGATTGAAGTCGGAGACTGTTGAACGCTTATGTTGATTGTGTTTCGTATTCAGAGGGTTTCGCTGTTGGAAAAGAAACGAACGATAGGAATTCGAAATTAGATGCTGGTAGATTGCGAACGTTCGAGAATGTGGATTTTTGAAGATTAAATTAAAGACGCTATTAGATGGAAGATAAGTGGCGGGATAAATATTTTTCGTTTCATAATGGAGCGTATTATCCGCCGGTGGGGATCGGTATTAGCCGATATTTATGTTTCTGGAAGCTTTTAGTGATGTTTAGCAGGATATGTTGAACGCGTGTTGCTACTTTGTTAAGGAAATACCGGATTGCCGGTCGGTGCAGCTATTATAAGGATCGCCAGGATTTTTCTAGGCGACCAGTCGCGCAGCTGCGCGGCTCAACGGTGTACGGAGGCTGCGCTCGCAGACGCGTAAGTGCGTCTCTAGCATTCCAAGAGCTTACACGACCGCCTCGAGACGGGTGCATATCGTTACGGGATTCTCGAGGATGCACCCCGGGTACACGTGCTGCGCGAGGAATACCGTGTATGGACAATAACGAATTCTTGCGTCTCGGAGACGATCACGAGTCGCTGCAACGAAATGCGACATCTTTGTGTTACCGGTAATTCACATTCGAAGGAAATGTTGACTGATATTGAGCACGGGACACCTTCCACGAGGTAATCAACAATAAACTAATACCGACTTGGAAGCTTCGAGCAAGGGGTTGAAGACTCAAATCAAAACTGTCTTCAGAAACACGGAGGAATCTAATAAGTATCAATACAATTCCAGTGTAAGGATCTTCGTGCAAATCAGTAACTTAGCATTTCCTCATAATCACTGATTACCGAGTCAACTCGTCATCCCTTCTGAACGAGTTGAAAGGTATCTATCGTCGGTTTCGAAAATCGGCATCGTTTCGAGAAGGGAACCGTAACCCCGTTGAAATGTTCCCGCGAAACCGTGGACGTTCTCATAGACGGATGCACGGATCTATAGATCAAGGAGAGGAGCCCGTGCAGCGGCCGGATAAGATAGATGGCGTCGGTTCGAGTAAATGCGCGTTATAACTGCGGGGAATAAATATTGGAGTAGGTACACGGGCGGTATTACCATACAATACGCATACCGCGTAGAGTGATTTCGCGGGCCACGCAAGGGTGCGACGCTCGGCGTTGTTTGTTGCTCCTAGAGCGGTTTCAGCGGCGCACTCGTGCCCCGGTCCCCCGTTGCAACCGTCGCGCTCTCTCTTTCTCCGTTTAATCGCCATTAATCACCGCGATCTTCCACCCAGTCCCACGCAAGCCAGCCTCGCGAACACGATATCGAAATACCGGAGAATAGGTCTTACCCCGGCACCGAACTTACCGTGAAACGCGAGCTTGTGTTCCGTTTAGGCTCGACACGCCGATGGAAAATGTTCACCGAATGGAAATCGCTGCGGCCTCTTGCGTCACCGTCGGAAAAATTCGCGGATTCTCCGGGCTACCCCCAGAATCACCGAAGAGAATGTAGCTCGTTGGATTAATCGGATAACAAGTTACTCGGATTTGAGAATACTCCGCGGAAATCGTGCTCGCCGATCTAAAAACGAACCCCTCGGATACGAAAGTTGAAGACGTGAATGATAGATAGGTTCGAGAAGTATTTCTACCCCTAGATGGATTGATGTCTTTCTGTCCTTGATTGCAGCCTATATTCTATTTCCCGACCGAACAATCGCGGGCTATATCGTGGAGCATGGTAATCATCTAAACATAGACTAAGCCGACTGGCGAACTATTGAAAATCGAATTTAATTCCCCCGTACGTACGGTCGCATCGGAGTTTCAAGAAAAATTCCGTTTCGATCGGATGCCGACGATTCGATTGCACGACCAGTGAAACGTCCGGGACTATCAACTGAAAGATCCAGTTCAAATTTCTCCGATAGATCGAGCTATAATGGCGGATGGTTTCACTGCGATCGCGATGGAGATCAATTTTTGAAGGATAGTAATGCGCAAGTGTTCATCGGGGAACGAGACACCGCGAAGTCGATCAGTAATGCAGCATTCGGGACCATCAATTAAAAGATGTGCTAATGTTCCGCATAAAACCTAGTTCAAATTTCTCCGACATTTTGAAATGCCATAGCAGACGATTTCGCCATCGACGTGTCGATCTAGATATACTTTTACGGATCAGCGACGCGCTGGCGTCCATTAGGAAAGAAGACACCGCGGAGGTCTATTTCCAGTGAAACACTTGGCACTATCAATTAATCCTTTGCGGACGAAGGTTCATTAATGCATACGAAACCAGATTATACATCGGACACTTAACTGAGAAGAAGGAAAGTATGTACCTTTTGCTATTTGAGTAATTAATCGGTGTGTCCAACTTAGTATCTCGTATATGAAAGATTCATTTCGATAAAATATCGACATTCATCCGCAAAGGGTTAACCCTTAGCAGTTCTATTCTATTTAATTGCAACCTCTACCTGTTTCAACAATTTTTTCTATATTCATTTGTATCACAATTGTACCATTTAAAGGTACCACTTCAATGACTCCCGAATATTCTTGACTAACAAATAGAGCATCAGATTAAGCTGTAATTGAATGAACCAACGTCGACGTGAACCTCAAAGTGAGAAACCGAGAGCACTTCGGACCGCAAAGGGTTAGAGGATGTGTTAAAATCTAGTCGAAATTTCTCCGATGGATGAAGACGCAAGTGGTTTCGCAGTCGGCACGTCGATCCAGATGAATTTTTCCAGGACAGTGTCGCGCGAGCGTTCGTCAGGGAAGAAGACACCGCGGAGGTAGCCGCGACATCCCCGATTCCGGTCGATCCTGGTGTCTGCGGCGTCCTTTCGTTCGCCGCCCGGGGCGATCGTCCTCTCTCTTTCGTTTCTGTGCAGGTGACAGGTGAAACGACCTATACGTGCAGGACAGCGAGGTCGTGCACCGTTCGCCTACCTATAGCGATACCTAATTCCGGAGAAAAGGAGAGAACCGATCGGAGACTCGCGATGAGAATGTTTCAGAAGCGTAGGAGAAACCGTTCCCGGCCAACGGCTGTACGCGGCCGTTGGCGGCCGGGGTTTTAACGGTGAACGGGAGATACGGGGACACCGGTGGGATAGAAAGAAAGAAAGAAAGAAAGAGGGAAAGAGGGAAAGAAGGAGCGAAAGAATGAAAGAAACGAAGAAAAAGAAAAATCTGTCGTTTCGCGTTAACGACACGCTCGCGATCCAACGAATATAATTTATTGATCGTTCCGCGGGGTTTATGCGTTTCCAGTCGCTCTCCGATATGGAAAAGTGTTAAAATCGTGA
Source organism: Nomia melanderi (assembly GCF_051020985.1). NCBI lineage: Eukaryota > Metazoa > Arthropoda > Insecta > Hymenoptera > Halictidae > Nomia > Nomia melanderi. The sequence goes on from NC_134999.1 coordinate 37,150,020, forward strand.
TATAGTGCCGCCACGGGTACGCTATCGACTGTATCTGACGGCGTGCACTACCATTGAAAATGTCGCGAATGAATCAGGGTGAAATGTGACCCCAGTTTTGGTGTCGTGTCGATCATTTTTCTCTTCTTGTTCCGGATATTACAAGATACTTAGATAACGAGAGTGTTTTATATCCAAGATATAACTATATTAATTACGATCGAACGCGTATATCTGGATACCATAGCCATCGTCTAATGCCGAATGTGTCTCTCTATTAGAACATAGAACTACCGAATCGAATTTTCGCCGATCGTTCGATTACGTTTTCTCGTGTAATCGCCGCTTCGATTTCTTCGATCGTACCGCGGGGATTACCTACGAGAAGGTTGCACTATGTTTTACTTTATTTCTCCGATTATGCGCATACACGGGATTCTAACAGATGCAGTTGTAAAACACGGATAAAATGGGAATTCCATTACGGGACGGAACGGCCGTCCGTTTTCCAAGGGTTAACGAATGATCCCCGCCGCGGTGGCCGGGCGTCGCAGCCACGGGCAGATTAACAATCGATGATTCGACCGTCTATGAATTTCCCCCGTTCCGTTCCGTCCCGTCACGTTAGATTCTAATCCGTACGCCGGTAAAGATTATCTTCCGCCGTAATTAGAGAGGCGAAAGTGGCAGGTACGCGGCGCGTCCTCGTAAACGCATAATTACCCGCTTGTCCCTGCGTCGTCGGCACGATCAGAAGTCGCCGCGGCGCACCGGGAATCTCTTTACGATTACTTAATGTAAGTAATTGGCAAACGGAGTAGCGAGTTAATATTACTTAACGTTTAGAGGGATGGCGGCGACGACGGTAGGGAGGAGCGGGGGAGGAAAACGCGCGGCGCCCGGGGGTCTGGTCTCCGAGCGGGGCTGCCTTTGAACTATTTGCGACATGAACATTCGAAACGCCGCGTTTATACCACGTTAAATCGATAAACGTTGACACGCTCTCGTTGCGAAACTGTTGCGACGTGTGCTCCGCACGGGGCTCACCGTGTGTCTAGCCGCGCGCGGGATATTGCGTACCCGGCTCCGTCGAAACGCTGCCATCGGTGCGCGCCATTTAATCGTCTGTTCGTTAGTTGAGGGATCCGATCATTCAGAGTGAAAATAGAAAGAAGATCTAAAGGTCAGGTGAACTTTTGCAGGCACTTGTTACATGCGACCCGAAACGATTTTTCTCTATTCGGCGCGGATCGGACAGGCGGAAAGGTTCGACACCAATGATCTAAACGATACGACTGAAGAGTTAGAAAGGTACGAAGCCGCGATAGGGGATGGGCGAAACGGGCTCTAGATAATTGGGGATCCGTTGCCGATCGGATAAAACGATCGAGGACAATGACAAACCGCGCGCGCGCCACGGCCGCAACTTGGACAGCAGGAAGTAGATACGGGATCTAAAAAAATCCTCATGCCCGTTAACTATTCCCGACCAAGGCCAAGCGAAGCTGTCCGCGACTTCGCGGGGCTCGGCCGAGCCGCGCGTTGCCTGTTGCTCGCTGGTTCAACGGTTAGTTATCCGTCAAACACGATGAAACCCGTGTTACGTGGTTTCGCGAAGTCACCACTGACACGATCGGATCGCATCTCCTCTTTTCCCCCGTGCTGCTCCTCCTGCCTGTTCCCGCGGTGCTCGCCGGCCAACGATATAAAACCTATATATCTGCTATTTCACGCAACCGGTAACAGGCATTCTGCTATTTTCCCCCTTCTGCCCGCGTGTGTTGTTGCTGCGGCGGCGGCGGCGGCGGCGGCGGCGGCGCGGCGCGACCGGTCGCAGAACCTTTTGTTCTCCGCTGGATGATCGAACGCAGGGGCGATAGTCCCGAGCGGATCGTAAATCAGTGAAATTACACAGTGGCGTAACGGAAACTTAAGACCCTCCTTTGGACAAAACTCGCACACAGGGATAAAAGAGAGAGAGAGAGAGAGAGAGAGAGAGACCGCTCGGAACGGTTTTACAGTCACGCGACGCCGGATTTCTTCGACCAGGCTAGGAATCCTTTTCTCGGGTATTTACGAGGGGACTGTTTAGAAACTCCTTGTCTGTTGCGCCTGCCGATTTTTCCACTGTTACTCCGTTCGACCGGAGTTAATTAAGGGGCTGCGTGGAGGAGTGTGGAAACGCCGGCACACGAATACCACCCATGCGGCTGTTAAAACATTTTGCACGAATGATTTCGCGTATTTGTTGATGGTAATTACATAAGCCGACGATATTTTTTCGTTGTATTGCTACACACTTATTATTCCCGGTGTTGGTTTATTATTATTGAGCAAGGTTCCGCAGGTGAAAAGTCTGATTCAATGTGTACACATCGTAGGAGGTACGGTGGCGCGAAGAACCAGTCCGAGCCGCTCACTTTTAGCGAAGTTTTAAGCGCTCGTCCACGGAGTCCGCGCGAGGATGGGTGACTGCTCGATGATATCATAAAAAGTACGGTTTATATTCTTTTCTAGTATCTTGCGGTTGAATTTCCGCTCTTTTCCGTGCTTCAGGTTTTTCTTGTTTGTTGCTACTTTAGTAGAGTAGCAAGTTTTGTAACTTGAGAGTTTGCTGCCCAGTTTTATAATATCAAGTTTCTTATCCAGTTATATCAATATTATCAAAGGTGAAACATGACAGTTGTCTACCCTGTGATTAACCGGTTAATTGGGATTAATGTTTTACAGTTGCTACCATGTAAAGTACACTCGATGAAAAAGCAATGTATCTAAGTATTCCTATCAATCGCAAGAAAAATCCAGGATCGATAATACCATTAAAAACCAGCTACTTTATCAATAACGGAGGAGTCCGCTATCAAGGGCAATTAAAAGAATCGCGTGAGATATATCCCGTCAGATTGGATCACGTTCTCCAACAGTAATAGAGAGGAGGATACTTTGAATCCACGAGTGCCACCCATAAATCCCCCCTCCTGTTGTCAATAACACAGAAGAGACAAAGAGAGAAGACACCGGAGAAATGACCTAGAAACCAATGGATCTTATCATCCGTAACATACGATGACGTTGGAGCAGGTTTCTTCTTCACGCCGGCGAATCCCTTGGAGTCATTGTAGTTTGCTGGTAATAGTACCGCGCGAGATATGGGACTACAGAAAAGTAGCTTGGAGAGTGACGCTTGTCAACAGTTTACCGTTCCTCGGCATGTCCTATCCCCATACACGGTGCCTCGGCCGTATCAGATGTAACACGTGGATATCTCCGAGCAGAAGAAGAAGCGTTGTAGTTCCAAGTGTACACACACTCGCAGCGGGGAACTGATTCGTTGCCGTTGCTTTCGTCCATTCAACTTCCAGGATCGCGAAATCGGATCGGCGATAGCGGTATCCACGAGTCAACGATAAATACCCGATACCGCGCACCGGTAGTAGCGATGCGATATCCTTCTCTCCGGATAGTTTCTCCATGTGCACGGACCATTATTGACCCACCTAAACAAGGAACCAGCAGCAGCAGCAGCAGCAGCAGCAACAGCAGCAGCGGCAGGAACAGCGGCAGGGGCAGCAGACTCTCTCGTCTTGAATTGCATAGTCTCTACCGACGACGTTACCACTGTCCAGGGAGGCATAAACAATCCCAGTTACAAGTACAGGAAGAATCCTGACGGGGGCCCCCGGTTCGTTCGGCGTGTGTTAGAGCGGAGGCGTTGTAGAGTCCCTCCAGGGGCTCTCCTCTCGGTGCACAGAGAGCATGCAAAAGACGACACCGAAAAACTATGGGAGAAAGTACCTGTGTGTCTTCGAAGGCTGAAGGGGGACGACCTTCCCGCAGTTCTCCCCGGCGTATCGTGTCCAACCGGCGTCTTTCTCTTTCCTTCTTCCCCTACCATTTCTGCCTCTCGCCGATTCCTTCCTTTCTCTCCCTCCTCCCCCTGCCCCCTTTTTCCATTGCTCTCCTCGCCCAACAATCGCTGCTCGCCTAGGCAGCGCTCTGGTACACATACACAAACGTTCCCTGCACGCCACACGCACACGGTGTACACAGAAAATCCATGGTAAAAGATAACGAGACGACTCGTTAACGACTTTGCGGAGATCGGGTCGCGAAACGGTGCTCGGCTCTGCTCGGCGGCTCGTATATCGACTCTCCCACAGGGCTATTCCTTTTCCATCTTCCTCGTTCGCGGATCAACCAACTCGGGGGCGGGGATGGAAGCCACGGTACAACCCGTGGACGACCCCGCGTGTGACCCCACGACTCCACGTCGATTCTCTATATGGCGTTATAATCGTGACCGCGCGGCTGCCGACCGGGAAGCTACTCTCCTGGATAGAAAATCCTCGATACTCCCCATTCGACGACGTTGCCCGACTCGCGAGTCGTCTGAGAAGCCGGAGACTCGGGGCACTGCTCGGGTGCACGCCGGGTTAAAAGCTTCGGGTCGAACGTTCGCGGTCGACAGGCTACCGGCGGAGATCGTAATGAACAATTGCTGTCGCGATTTCAATCGGACGTTTCGTCTTCTGCTGTTGCTGGATGCTCTATGCTTGTTGTCTCTGGGATCGCGTTTGCTCTAACGACTGTTGAAGATCCGTTTGTACAGTTGATAACGGATAGAGGTGAGACTAGTTATCAGCCGATGAACCAGAAACTAAGGAAATTGACTGATCTTTAGATCTAGTTTGCAAATCGAATCTCACTGTCGAAGCAGAGTCGGTGGAGTTGAGATCTATTAATCGACATTCTCTTATAACTTCACTGAATTTCTGAATAGCCACGTGAATACAGGAAATTGTACAGAAAAGGTTGTGATTTTGAACAATGACACAGATCCGACAAAATCTGGATAGACCAGTCCCACGTTTGTTCCGCTGACAAACAGAAGATTAAGAGCTACGTGTGTTAATTGCCAGTTTCCTTCTATATATCAATCACCCTTTAATAAATAATTCCAACCGCAGCGTAGTAAATACTTCCATCAGCTGGTGCGCGGAGAAGCCCTGGAAGCATTAATATCAATCAAAGTTGCAATACTTCCCCTTAATTCCCCTTATTACGTTCGTTCGTCTCAGGATTACAATATTTCACGCTCGATTCTCTCGGCAGAACGAATCGTTGCTGGAAATTCGCCCAAGGATCATCTCGTACGCTCTCTCATTAGCATAGCAACGCGGAAACGCACGCACGGCGCTCGCGTACCCATCTCCGCGAGGATTCCGCGTGCGTGTTCGCGAGATCGGATCCGATGATCAACGCTCTCCCAGCGGGTAGACGCCGGCGTCGCAAACGAACAGCTGTCCCCGCGTGTCTCGGGGATGTCGGACGCACTTCAAATTCTTCCGACGATCGGCACGTGCTGGGAACAAAGTGCGCGGATACCTGCGGCGTTTCGCAGTACGCGAATCGGCGCATTCCCATTTCGTTTCGCGGAAACCCACCTCCAGCCGGTCCGCTCTCGCGGATCCGAGACACGAAGCTTCCGAGTAGTCGCGGCTTTCCTCGGTGACCCACATCCAAATGAGGAACCGAGCGTGACGTCATCAAGGATCAACAAGGATCATAACCGCCTAGTAATCGAACGAAGCACTTGACATTTTTCATACGAAAATCACGAGAGTTCATTCACCGAGACTCCAATTCGCATCTTACTTTGCCTATCGCCGAATCAATTTGCTAAATAATTCCGCGGAGAAAGCACACGCGTCTACTGCGTTCTTCTTGAAATGGGTCGTTTTGACCCATCCGGAACTCCTAGTGTTAAATCATCCTCTGAAAAAGGCGGAGAACGAGGGGTCCGCGGAAGGAGCGGAGAGAGAGAGAGATATATAAGAGAAAGAGGGATAGAGGATGATCGAGGGTGTGTATAACAGAGAAAGAGTGAGAGAGGAAGGGAAAGGAGTGGGCGCGGGAGAGACGGACGAATACATTACGTACGGAGGAGAGAGTCGTTTCGAATCGTGTGCCGGGTCGATCGTCCTCCTCCGTGAAGCCGGCCGCTCGCTTTCCCTTTCACACGCGGCGCTAATCGCCTATCGTTCTCTGATCTATTTGGTGGGAGGCGGAGTAAGCGAGAGGGAGGGCAGCGCCGGTGGAAGAGAAACGTTGGCCGTGTGTCGATCGGCGGGAGAGCGACAGACAGACAGGAAGGAGCAGGAGACACAGAGGAAGAGAGGAGAGAAACAGGTAGAAAACCGCGGCGAGCCGGCCCGGCGAAGAAGCCGCCAGCCGAAAACCTCTCTTATCCGCTGTCGCCGGATGCGACTTTCTTCAGCTGCGACGTCCGGTTCCCTGGACACCGGCGAATTACGTAGGCGGGCCACACCGGGGGGAATCATAATAAACACGACGGACGGATGAGTTAATGTCCCACGGTCGGCTACCATACGCGATAACGATTGCTCCTCCGGCGGCGATCGTGGCGTTTTTATCGACGCGCCGCGACCGACTTACGCGCCGGAGAGTTTTATTGATGCACGATCGCGTGCAGGTGGTTGCCGGCCCGTCCTCCGCCGTTTAACCGCGCGGGCACTGATCGATGGTGCCGCCGTTTCACGCGGAGGAACCGGCGCGCGTCGTCGTTCAACCGTTTTCGAGGCACCTTTTACTTTTGATTTAAACAAGCCGTTACTTTTATTCCCCGCCCCCGCTGCGTCCAGCGAGAAGCTTTATCTTATACATTTCGGGCAACGATTCACGGGAACGTCCGCGAATTAATCGCGAGAGATTTCCGTTAGCGGACGCAGCTTTAATAAATTAGTCGCGGCGTTTCAATCGGTTACCTCGTTCCGAGAGGTGATGCAGAGATGATTTTAAACTTGAGATTCTCTCGGGAGAATTCGCTTGAATCGACTTTGATCGAAAACGCGTCTTCGAAGTAACTTAATAGTTGCTCTTTGATCAACGTTAAAGAGCCTCTTTAAGAGTGTCTTTATTTACAGCGTTCCCTCCCTAATCAGCTTAGTAACCGGCGGTTTCTCGCGGATGAAATATTTCGCGGTTGTATTTTTAACGCGTCGAAGTATTGACTGATCGGGCCATATTTATCCGCTGCCGATCGAAATGCGGGGATGCTCCAAATTTGTCTAGCCCACGCGGTCTAGACCACCGATGACATTTAGCGGGGAACACGCGACACGAGGGTATCTGGGGGAGCGTATGGGCGCGACTCCCGATCGTCGGGGATCGAAACGGTGGACAAGCCTGCGGGATGACGCGTGACGTCAACCGGCCGGATTAATTCGAACCGTCGGCGTGAATGGCGGCCGCGAACCGAGTCAATGGGCCTCGCAGACGGACGCTTTCGATTTGGAACGGCTATCGGCCGTTTCTTCTCCTCGTCTCGCTTCCGTTTTCTAAGGAGGATCGAAGGAAACTCGCGGATATCGCTCGGATACCGATTATTGATCCCGTTTCGGTGACCCAGTTCGCGCGACGCGAGCGAAGAGTGTAAATGAAATTTTCGAGAAGCAAATTAGCCTTTTCGGTGGGAACTCGATTTGTGCCGATGCATTCTTCACGAGTTCTAAAATGGAAATGATGTTGGCGTAACGCGGTCTTTTAATCGGGGCCGAGTGTTCAGAATCGATCTTAACAAATCAGATTTCAGAATAGGACGCAAAGTTTCGAAGCCTGTCAGTTACAATTACATCCTCTCCCGATGCCCGTGAATAATGCAGCTCATTTATTTTCTTTAAATAGTGCCACCGGTTTGTAGCCTGTTGGTTGACGATTGTTTCACGGTGTGCTCTCTGTACGGCCTTAACGAACCGATTAACTCCAGGAAGCGTGGTAAAGTACTATCCATCAGCGCGAAATTCCGTTCTCTGCATAATTCAGTGTACCTATTGTTTATATGCCGATATTTTCGTTGAATAATCGAGCAGCGACTAATCAAAGGAAAATTACATTTCACCCGATTCTGTTCCGATCAGATTCGCTTGCGAATTTCGTATCCTTCCCTTAATTCCGTAACATTCGAAGCTTCGCGACTGCGCGATATTATTTAAAGAAAATAAATTATCCGAGACCAGTGTATCACACATTCATCATCCGACTTGATTATTCACGAGCATCGTTTTTCTAATAATCAGATCTTCCGAGATAATTTTTCAAGCTGTTCGTCGCTGGCTTTCCTCGCATTCAGCGAGTACCTACTTTCCATTTGATAGTGGTGTTTCACCACTATTTCGCTCTTACAATTCGAAACTTTCCCTCGCCTCTATCCTCTTCGTCCGCGCATTTGAAAAGCATTTTTATTCCGCAGTGTAACGAATACCGTTATCATCGCCGTTGGTGCGCATATGCGTCAGTCGTCAGCAGTTTTGAACGATGGCGCATATCGCCTGGGTTATGTACACAGCACCAGAGCTATCCGCCAGCCACCGTTTCCGTCTTGCGTTTCCTTGACAGCTCGAGCCAGCGCTGGTTCGCGTATATTATACAATGTTCCACGTGCAGTTCCGTTAAAGACTCGCCGCCCACGCGGTCTGTCGCAGGCGGTGGAACGAAGCGAGGGGAAATGTCGGTGCGCGCTGCGGTGAAAATGAAAGTGCGCCGATCCGCCGCGTTAACGCATTATTGACCGCCGATGCTCGGTCGATGCTGCTTTATTAAGATTTTCATTCATGGCCAAAGAAAGATTGAATTGAACCGCCGGTTATGACGGAGGGAGCCAGCCGAGTAGAAAAATGTTGCGTTAAGAATGATACGCGCGCGAGACGATTTTACCGCCGACTGCCGCGGGACATTATTATTAGAATGCGGATTTTATTCGAGTGCTTGTCATCGCGTTCGATTATTATATATAGCGTGTTACTTGCGCTTAAACATTTCTCAGATATCGAGTTCGTTGGGAATTAGTGCGACCTCGTTTTATCTCACCGTCTGCAACCTTCTTTTTATTGAAATTTACACAATCGAATGATCGAAGTTTGAAGGAAACTAAAAGTATATATGGTACGAGTTTAATTATTTAAACAAATTAGACGTTGGATGCATGTTTTATACAGTCCTCTCAGCGAGGAAATGTGTTAATCAGATCTTTCGTTCGATTCCTATGGATCGATCCCGAAAAGTTGCTATCGAAAGCGTCCTTAGTTCGCTAATCATAATCGTCGATCGCGTTATAGCCACCGATTGCCGCGGGACCGTCGTCAACGCCAGGATCGCGCGAGAACACGCGATCGATCGGCTCGCCGGCCGTGCAATTAAAAATGGCCTGCAATTAACATTAGGTGCTCGGCGCACTATAATATCCCACAATCGCAAACAAAATATCGGCATCATCCTAAACCGTAATTGGAGCGATTACGGTTACGCAAGCCCGGTGCAATTATATTTACATGCACGTCCGTGCGTGTTATGATTAAAGTAATAAGGGGGAGGCGCCGATCGTAACGATCCCACGTTTTCAATCGTCGAACGTGTGACTCGAGGACCGTTTGTCGTTGCCAAATGAATACCCATTAACGAATACTCGCGGAGAATTCAATTAGAAAGTTCCCGTAACCTGCGAGCAGAAAATTGTAAAATTCAGTTTGCAACGGAGCTGCGATAGAAGCGAAAAACGTCGACTACAACGACGATGAAACTCCATTATTTGCTTCTATAATACATCTACCATAGTCGCATCGTTTCAGTCGTTTAAACTTTCACGGCGACGAATCAGTGATACAGTAAATCATTCCGAGGACAATTAAAATACTAACAACCAAAGAAACAATAACTAAGAATTAACAATAAGGTACAACAACCGAAATTCACGATATACCAATTACACCGTGAATCAATTGCCAAAAGAATCTGTCCTCATCATCCTTGCATTAGAAAAACAAAAGGTATTTCTACATTTCCCTGCGATCGTCGGTCAGATCGATCACAGCGTCGCTCCAACGAGACCGATCTCGCTGCGAGGTATTATCGCATGGTGGATCGTAATTACTCGTTCTTAATCGCCACGGTTTCTTCGAATCCGATGATCCACGGCGCGACATAAATAATAATTACACCGCGTGTACGCCGCTCGCGGGCTGAAAAATGCTTCTCGCCCGGATTAACCGCGCGATCGTTGCTCATCTGCCCCTACCAACCCTCTGTCCTCTCTTTTCGCCGATTCCCCTTTCTTCCCCCCCCTCTCTCTCTCTCTCTCTCTTTCTCTTTCTCTCTCTCTCTCTCTCTCTCTCTTTGCTCCGCGGTATCAAAAGGTGAACGGTTCAAACCGTCTATAAATAGTCACGTGAACGTGCGTAAACTCTCGTTGCACGAATATCCGCGGCGACACTCTCCTTTCGTCGTGCAGGCCCGACGTTGCACGGGGCCCGGACCGTTGCGTAATAACGCCTGCAAAACCTCTCACCCTCGCCGGTTCTTCCTGACTGCGGGAGAACCGATGCCCGGCAACCGGTTCCTCCTCCTCCTCCTCCTCCTTCCTCTTTCCAATTCTTTTTTTCCTCGCTCCCTCCCTTCCCTCGGGTTTTTACTGCTCCCCGCCGTCCTACTGCCCGGTCCCGCATCCTTCTTTCCGCGATGGACCTGTTCCCCGCGAAAGGAGCTCTCGAATTCGGACCCGCGGTTTCCTCATTCCTCCGGCTGAGATCCTTGATGGGCTGATTGGGGAAAGAGATAATGGGGAAATGTGATTTACGATCGATGGATTGATGCATCGACCGGCGAGATCTTTTTCCAGCGATGAACCTGTTCTTGCGAAAGGAACTCGAGGACTCGAGTCCTGACTCGGATTTTCTTTGTTCCTCCGCGCCGATGTTTCGCCTGGATGTTATGTGTAACGTGATCGTTGCGGTTCGATATGATTATGGTAATGAACAAAGTGGTTTGGGTTGCGAAGAGACATATCGGTTTTGGGCCCAAGATTTCCTCGTTCCTTCGGCTCGGGTCCTTGATGGGCCGATTGGGAAAAGCGATAGTAGGAAAATGTGATTTACGATCGATGAATCGATGGATCGAGGGATCGAGAAGGTTTATATTCAGCGATGAGCGTGTTCTTGCGACAGAATCTCGGGGACTGGAGTTCCGACTTCGATTTTCTTATTTTTTCGACGGTAATGTTTAATTTAGTTGACGGGCAGAAGAGGAACGAGGGAAACGATGGATTATGTATTCATGTTTAATGGTATTTTCAAGTTTTCCGACGGTAATTCACAATTACCGCGAGGAAGACGCGATACCCAAAAATGACTCACGATTAATAAACCACGTGGTCAACGTCTTGTTTTTTCGCCCATAAACTGCTACGAAATTATGGACCAGCTGAACGCTCTCGGATACGCGTGTATCTGTATTCAAGGTACCGAACGGTTCCTTTCGAATTGCCAAATTCCAGCTCGAATGCAGGTCCCCCTTTGTCCAGTGTCACATGACAGATACATCTTGAGCAACGGTCTAAAAAAAGATGATCAGACCTTCGCGATCGCCTTGAGTGGAATGGCAGAATTTTTTAAACTAGATTCCTCTAGTTGGGCCGTGAATCCCTCATAATTATAATCTACCTCCTCACAGCAAAAATGGCAAACCTCTACATCGACACTCTTAACGTATAGCGAGTCGAATTCACTGGAAATTCCGGGTAGTCGAGTTCACTTCTCAGAAATTTTTTATCTAAACGAGTACAACAGTACAATTTGATAACCAAACCAATTTCTTCGTAATTTCACAGAACACCACCAGTTCTCTTCAATAATTGTAAAATTACTAGTATCAGTATTGATACTACCAGAACCGAATAATCAAATACCTCGCGTCATCTCATAACAATTGCAACATATCTATTAAATATAATTAACACTAGGTTTACGGGCATTTATTGTACAGTTTATTCTATTTTTCCTGGGGAAGTTGATATTCGTTCATTTCGATTTTGGTAATTGTAGATGTAGAAATAGACAGTCAGGATTCACATTCGTGTAATTGGATCAACGAAAACCGATTGAAACATTCACCAAATAATGTTTATAAAATTCAATCTGCGTCAAATTGACGCGTTCCGTAAACCTAGTATGAAACCAATTCATTTAATAATTCCCCAGACAATTATTCGTACATGCCTTTCCGATAATTCTGAAATAATCGAACCCATCCAGTGGTTCTGCTACTAATTACAGGTAATCCTCGATTTACCTTTGACGTTCTGCGTGGCGATTCGAATCGACGCGGGACGAGCGAAAAATGTTAATCGATCTTGGCCGGTATCAGTTACGCCGTAACCGAGAGGGAGCAGCGGGAGGGACGCGGCGAGAGAGAGGTTCACTGGCACCCGTGCCTGTCCACCGAGGGCGCATTACACGGGAGAAAGGTCATCCCACAACTTAATAAAAAATTACGCGCCGTGTTACCTCCCCGAGGAACGTTATACGGTACAATGATCTTCAGGCGCAGTCACAAAGCGGCCTGGTTGAGCTTATTAAAGAAAACGAGTAAATAAGTTTTGAGTTGATCGCGTGCAAACAAGAGTCTGCCAGAAAAGACGCCCGTTTTCCCGCGATCTATAATATGGATATTAATTATTCCGTGAATTGACACACGCGTATGAGTGTGTGAATGTGTGTGTGTGTGTTTTTTTCCTTCTTCCTCGATTGATTTCGTAGCGCGAGCCGTTGCGAAACACTCGAGCGCGCGATGTTACCGAAACGGTACCGACGGACGCGTCCCGTTGCATATTCATGAACCGATTGGATAACGCTCGGTTTCGTTGATTTCCTTGGGCTTCCGAAAGTTTCTAGCCCATCGTGCAGTTTGTCATGGTGTGTGACAGGAGCGTGCCGAGGCGAGCTAGTTTTTTATCCTTTTCATTTGCCACGGTCGCAGATGATCGTCCACGCTTCGCGAAACCGTCGACGCGGCCTTCGCGCGCGATGAGCCACCGAAAGATTCCGGTTTCGAATCATTAATTCCGAACGGGACTAGATCAGTGGTCGATACTCGACTCGATGCTTGTCACGCCTCGAATAATGGGTATATTAATGTTTTCTGAATCGAATTAACATAAACTCCGGGTACAACGGCGGAAACCGATGTTCGTCGAATAGACTAGAAACCGTAGAAAAATCAATGGATCTTCGAAAGTTCCGGTTATAAGAGGACTGTATTGTATTTATAGTACGAATGCACAAAGAACTGCGCGAAAATCGATAATTCCCCGGCAACTTATCAAAACACTCGTATCGTTCCCTAGAAAGGGTGAAACCGATCGAACGACCTTATCCTTCCTCAGCCGCGTCTTCCAGATCATCGGTGGCTTCACAGGTGTCCGGGGGGATCACGATCAACGGTGCGCGACACGAGCGGACCGTTTCGTCACGTGTCGAAGTGTGATCACGTTTCACGGGTGATTAAGGGTCGGTCCACACTGTCGATTTTCTCGACGTTTCGTCGGGAACAGTGGGACCTTGATTGTCCAATTTAACTAGCCAATTAACAGTCCGGGTAAATGGAGGCTCTAGAAGCTCTTCGAAGCTTTGAAATTTGTATATACGTGTTCTGAAGTATCGTCTAAGAGTCTGAGAGTCTAAGAGTCTAAGAGTCTAAGAGTCTAAACGGCTAAGAATCTACGAATCTAAAAATCTCAAAATCTAAAAATCTAAAAATCTAAAAATCTAAAAATCTAAAAATCTAAGAATCTAAGAATCTGAGAATCTAAGAATCTGAGAATCTGAGAATCTAAGAATCTGAGAATCTGAGAATCTGAGAATCTAAGAGTGTAAGAATCTAAGAATCTAAGAATCTAAAAATCTAAAAACCTAAAAATCCAGAAATCTAGGAATCTAAGAATCTGAGAATCTAAGAATCTGAGAATCTAAGAATCTAAGAATCTAAGAATCTAAGAATCTAAGAATCTAAGCATTTAAGAATCTCAGAATCTAAGAATCTAAGCATCTGAGAATCTAAGAATCTAAGAATCTAAGAATCTAAGAATCTAAGAATCTAAGAATCTAAAAATCTAAGAATCTAAAAACCTAAAAATCCAGAAATCAAAGATCCGAACTACAGACTTTTCAAACGCCAAGGACTCTAAAAAGCTCGAAATCACGAAGAGCAGTATCCCATAATCCAGCGTATCCTCGAATCACCCATAAACGCGCGCGTTCACGCCGTGAATCCCAGCTCGATCTCGCCGCATCTCCGTTCATCGGAGGCAACGAACAATGAAAGCGCATCGGGTGAAGTGTGAGCGAGAGCCGATAGTGTGGATCGAGCTTAACTGGGGCGACGTCGGTTTACGCCTCCGCACTGCCACGCGTGCCACCAGTCATCGGGCCCTGCGGCTGCTGGGAGAGCGCCGGCGGCGCAGCGAGGGGTTGGAGCTCTCCCGAGTGATGCATGAATGAAGGCTGCAGAGGTGGTGGTGCCGGGGGCGAGCGGGGGCGGCGTCGACACCCCTCGACGCGGCGGATCGTGGCTCTGTCCCGCTCGCTCTTCCGTTTCGCCGGCCGGCCAGCTTTCATCCCTCCTCTTCCGCCCTCGCGCAGCCCCTGTTTCCCACGCAGTCGTCGTTTCCTCGGTGTGCCACGTACACACATGCACCGAACGACGCGGTGAACCTGATATGGCGCAGTCAGCACGGCAGGGGCGAACCGTGACGTACTTACCGGTACGGATTCCAGAAGATGCGGTTAATTGCCAGTATTTCCAGACCCGTGACCCCGGAGGAACACCAGCGGGACACGCGTGCGTTTTGTCACGCGACCGTGCGTCAGTAAGACGCGTCCATTGACGGACGTTCGTCGGGAGACATAATCCGTAGGCTGTAATTAGAAGTGTGCAGCCGATGCTGTAACCCGTAATGCCGTCGTTACGTGATTTCGAGCGCGTGGTCGACGAGGAATGTTCGGCCACTCGAGAATGGAATTTTAGCATTGATTCGATGAGTTTTCATTTTCCGTCGGTCGCGATCGTTAAGCTACTCGTTGATTAGGTGCATCCCGATTCCGTATGAACCTTCTAGAGCTTAGATTTATGATGCGATTCCTGATTAGATCTGACTTCTCTTGCGAGGTATATGAATGATTCATAGTAACGTTAGGAGTATAAGTTATAATTTCCAAAATAAACAGACGCCTCGGTGAATCGGCGAACGTGATAATACGAGGAAGACGTCAGAAGCCGGAGCGTCTAGTTAGACGGTTTTAATTAAACAGGCCATGTGCCAGCGACGGTAACAGTAGCGGCGCGGGTTATATTGAATTTCGAGACGCCCAAGTATCCGCGAGCGTAACCCTTAATGGCTCATAATCCGCGCGGCGCAAGCCGATAGTTGCGCGGCCTATTAACAGGCCGAGCTCCGTCGAAGGCGTCGTACCCGTTCGATCATGAATTAAACGCGGGGCCCTTCGAGAGCCTATCGATCCTACCCGTTCCACCCGGACGGCGGCTCTCCATTGTGTAATACTAATAATAGAAATTGATTTACGAGACAGCGAATCTGTCATTAAACCCGAGACGGGATCGTAGCAGGAATGAAGAAAGGCTACATCCCTGGAATGCTTCTAGAGTACCGCCCACGGGTGACTGGTTAACACACCTGTAACAAAAGCTCGATACGACGACGCTGACGAAACTACACTGTCTCTCAACTTGTCAGGCTTAATCGCGCAATTGTCCGGCAACATAAATCCGCCGAATTATGTAATTTCGCGTTACGATACCAGCGCGTGTTTATACCGGACGCGTTGACAGGCTGTCCGCCTAGCTAGCCGGCATTTGCATACCGATTCTATTCGAGCATCTAAAGCCGGACACCCGTTTTATGCGAGTTTATTTCGGAATTTCATTGTTTTCCCAGTATCCGCGAACTGCGGGAGCACGTCGTTCGTTCGGTTCCCTTTCATTTCTTATTAATCTTCGACAAAACAGCGTTATAAAAGGTGCTCCGAATAAAATTTTCATCGCGCCGGAGAGCGTATTATCGCGGAATATAGCCTTCTAAATAATAAAGCTGTCACTCTTCCTATATTACACTTTATTTAATCGAGTAGAGATTATGAAGACTGACAGTATGCACGGGTCATTCTAAATCGAAATGCGATGCGGTCAGTTTTTATACACATACTTCAGTGGAATCGGGCATTACTTCGTTCCATGAGTTTCTTCCCAATTCGAACACGGCTCCTTGGGACAAGATTACGGACGTTAGCAGGACCCAGTTTCCTAAAAAAAAAATACCGTGTAACGATTACGCGAATCGCCGTTATATTACCCCGCCAGATGATCTCCGAAGGAACGAGAAAGAAATCTCACCGAAGCAAGATCCATTTTACAGGAGTACCGGCCAGGACGCGAATCCCGTGGGTCCACGTAAAAAGAAGAGGCGCCTGTTTATTTACGGTTCATCGATAATTTAGCATCGATCGCCGCCGCCGGTCGGCTAGGCTGCTTAAGCCCGAGAACGTTCGGTGCGCGCGCGAGCGAGCCCCACGGAAACGGGCCAAAAGATCGACGAACAGAGAAGGTAACAGAAGATGAAAATAATCCCGGGGCGTAACGAGGAACGCTCTGCCAGACGGACAGAGAGAAAGAGAGACGGGAGAGGACGATCAAGACCGACGAAGAACAACTCTTCGTTGATAAAAAGTTGGCACTCGGGACAACAAGGGGTTCTCTTCGTGCGCTTTGTTTATTTCCACCGTCACGCAAGCGGATTATCGTACGCGACGATTGCGACGAATAGCACGGCACGGTGAGCGACACGTGTGAAAGTAGGCGTGTTGTCTTCAACTCCGGCCAATCTCGTTCCACCCGACTTCCTTCTTTTCGTCAACTGTACACCGATCGGTCTCCAAGGGTACGTTTACAGCGAAGTCGCGGTAACGGCGAAAAGATCATCGATCGTACCGATAAAATATCTTTCCTCGATGGTAAAGAAGAATTATCACCATCCCCAAGTTCCGTGAAGTGGTAATTACGAAAAAAACCACGCCGTAAACGTAAATGCTGCTGCATTCCAATTACCGAAGGAAGCTTTACGAGACGTTTCAAAGTAAACGCTTCCGTTATAAAACAACAGCACTTCTGCGCTATCGTCCGCTGTAAACGTACCCTAAGAATAAGGATAAGAAGAAGAAGAAGATGGAGGAGGAGGAGAAGAAGAAGAAGAAGAAGAATAGGAAGTAGAAAAAGAAAAGCGTCATGAACGGTGGTCCGCGTGCCGCCGTTGGGTCGGGTTGGCTTTGCGTGGGGTTGCTTCTCCCGTTGGATCGCTGGACGTGGTGGGGCAGAGGGAGGAGGGGGAGCAGCGGGTGACCGGTGGGTGGTGTGTTGACGTCACCGTAGCGGCGTCATCGTCCGCGTGGGCCAATCGGGGAACCGCTCGCGGTGAGCCAGGTCCATCGATCCGCCGGCTGCTGTCGTGTGTCCCGGGTTATGACGTCCAGGTGACGTCATCGTTAGCGCCGTTCGCCGTTCGCCGCTACCACCGCCGCCGCCGCCTGCCGCCTGCCGCCGTCGCTACACACGCTACGGTTTTAATATAGCGGAGGAACGCGCGCGATCCGGACTCAGTTACGCGGCGGCCGGCCACCCGTGCGAGAGCGTGTCCGCTTTCTTGCAAAACGGTTCGTGCTGTTTTTCCTCTCTCTCTCTCTTTCTCTTTCCGATCTAAACTATCGTTCTTTCTCCGCAACGTGTTACCGACTCGCGGCGAATCCGGTGTTCCGAACCCGCGGTTCGTTCGGACGCTCGTTTTCCTTTTCCATTTTCCGCCGTCCGTTCGACCGTCCGGCGTTCCCCGGTCCCTCCGGTCGGAGGTCGACCAGCGGATCGTGAGAAAAACGCGCGGTACCAGTGACGAGGACAACTTATTCCTTCTGTTTTGGGATTACGGCCGCGCGCACGAGCAGGAAGAAGACCGGTGGTGCAGCCAAGGACGTTTGTGTTTGAGTTTCGCGTGACCAGCGCGCGAGAGAGAGGGAGTCCGGCGCGCTACGGAATCGCGTGGTTCCGCGTACGGGACTCTGTGTGACCCGCGTGATCTCGCCGATCCTTTGAATCGGAGCGGACAGTCCGCGCGGAGCCTCTGTTAACCGAGACACACCGCGACCGGTGCGTATCGTCAGCCGTCGAAGAGGATTCCTTGAAATATCGCCGACACCGAAGAGGATCCTATCTACGTGTTGCAAGAGGATCCGCTGCATCGTCAGCGATTCGTTCACACAAGTCCGACTTCCTGGATACACTCGTAGCGAGCGACAACTTCAACAGTGGAAACAATGTCGACCACGGTGACGGAGGAACGATAAGTCGGCGGTTTAGTGAAGGACTGACCAAGAATCTGCATGCGAGTGCCCAGGGCAGAGGTGTTTGGGCTCCTCGATGGGGCGCTGACCTCCGAAGACGTCCGGAAGGATTCGTCTAGCCCTACGACGACGCACACAGGTCGGTGATCCTCCCACGTGTGTCCTGATCATCTTCACTACCACCACCACCACCACCACCACCACCACCACCACCACCACCACTATTCATCATCATCACTATCATCATCACCACCACCACCACCGCTGTTCTCTATGTTTTCCGTGTGCTGTGGGTGAGTTGTGTGTGGTTGGCTGCCGCGCGGGGGGTTGTGGAATACCGCGTATGTCACGCACGTCCGCGTTCCCCCGATCACCGCGTATTCTCTCGTCGATAATGACACGCTCGGCAAGCAACGCGGTCCCGCCGACCGGCACGACCGGCGTCCGCGAGCCGTGAGAATTATCGACTAGCGAGCTTCCGTCGACGCGCCGAATCTCCCCTCCCCGTTTCAACCCCTTTCACTTTCGACCGTTTCGGCGCTGGCCGGCTTCGCGCCGCTTTACGACGCGACGGATCGCCGGTTTATCGGGGAAACGAGACAACAAACTGATCACTGACTATACGGAAAGTTCCCGAATTCCGGGGATTCCGGTGAATAATCTTCGCTTCGATTCCGTTCGATTCTCGAGTGAAC
This sequence comes from Nomia melanderi, assembly GCF_051020985.1. Lineage (NCBI taxonomy): Eukaryota > Metazoa > Arthropoda > Insecta > Hymenoptera > Halictidae > Nomia > Nomia melanderi. The sequence continues at coordinate 37,168,942 of NC_134999.1, forward strand.
GTTGTCGACCCGTGGATCGTCACGTGCAAGTTTTCGGACTCGCCCGGGGATCCCGGTGGCGCGCACGTGCGCGCTCGCGTGCGTCGATTCGCAACAGTGGAGAGTAAAGGGGAGGAAGGACGCGAGGGAAAAAGTGCGCGAAATCTGTTCCCGTATGATGGTCGCGATCCTAGCGGCCATCGATCGTCCGCGCTTGGACATTTGAGTGGGACACCGGAGGGGGATAAAGGAGGAACAGAAGGAGAGAGGGATAAAATAGGTAGTTTAGCGTGTTGGTCGACTGGTCTGGTGAATGAGACGGGCAAAAACGAGGCGCGATAGTGCTGATCGTACGTGCGATGCGTACCGTGGAGGAGACGGCCACGGAAGCAGCCGCGGCTGACGCCGCGACCACCCACCAGCGTGCTACCACCGGCAGGCATCTGCTCGTCGATCAGAATCACGAGCACGATCACGATCAACGAGATCGATCGGGGACGATCCATCTGGCCGGTACACCGTACCACCAGGTCACCATCGCGGCGGACACCAACAACAATCATGACCATCATCGGAACCTCGAGCATCACGCGGCGCAACGCCACGATCATTGGAACAAGTGTAAGTTGACGATTTACAGCAACAACAACAAAACAAAACAGACAGACCGAACAGATAAAAAAATAAAAAGACATGTATAAACGAGCGAATAGACGAAGCGGCGAACGAGAAATCGAAAGACCGTCCTGTTGTTAATAGTTGTCGCAGAAGTTGCCGGTGCACGGAGGATGATCGCACATGCTCGCTGCTGATGGCTGGCGGGTCGCGGTTCATAAAACGTATTGTATGGTGGTGGTTGGTGGTGATGGTGGTGGTGACGGTCCGATCGACGCTGGTTAAATGACGGAGATGGATCGATCCCGGTGCCTGCCTTCCCGGCGTCGTCAAGCCTTGGACATCCTCGCGCAAACATTAACGATGGTTCGACGATGACGTTTAACGTTTGACGATCCGCCGGGCTGTGCGACGGGGTTTTTAATTAGTGGACTGCCATGTTTGTATGCAGCTCAAACGGTTGTTTGACGAAATGTTTAATAAGCACGAGTGAAGTGTTACTTTACTCGAATAACGAGTCTCTTAATGATTTAACCCTTTGCACTCGGTAGTTTATCGCTAGAAATATTTAACATTGTTTGACGGGACAAAGACGATATTCTTTGTAACTAACTCGAAGGGAAATTATTCCAATGTTTCACGTATCGAGGCATTATACAAAGCTAAACATTAAATAGATTTTATAGTTTCAATGCGTCAGATCAAGCGGTGACTAAAAGTCACCTCCCGAGTGCAAAGGGTTAAATAAGCCTCTTAGATGCATATAAGAAAATCTGCAGTTTCATAAACATTCTCAGTCCACTGATTAAGTAACCATCGGTGACTTACATTCTTAGAGTCGATTCAGCTAAATTTTCGAAGATCTTTGCATCGAAGTTCAACGAAAGCACAGCTTGCCTGAATGAAGTTAACCAAGAAAAGCATTCAAGATAAGTTCAGTCAGATAGAGACGCATTTCGACCGAACTCCAGACGTTTCTTTCACTTCTCGACGACGCAACAGAGCCGTCCCATCACGACTGTTGTTATTAAACAAATCCCAGCGCCGCGGCAACAAAGTCGCCTCAATTTGTCCGTCACTGTCCGATCGCAGATAATCGCGGAGACCTTTTAATCCACGAGCGGGCCGAAGTCGGGAAGACAATGGCGTGCGGAGCGGAGTCGCGTGCGTTCCCGCTGGAAAACGAAAAAGGTTAATGGGCATGGCATTAAAGAGGAAAGCGCGAGCGAAAAGGAGATGAGGTGCGAACGATAGAGCGAAGGGACGATTTCTGCCCCACTCCTCCCGTTCTTCCTCGGCCAATCGATTCGAGCCGCGAAAACGATCTAAAGGTTGCGGCTCCCCGATTGGCTGCGAATCCTCTTTGACTTATAACGCTCGCGCACGGTTTCACCGAAATGAAAAAAATGAAAAATCACCGCTCGATACGCTCGCGGTCGCATCCATCGTGCGAGCCGCGATTCGTTACGCTTCACCCTGCGTGTCGCCGCCGTCATTATCGCCGTCTCGATCGCGAAAAATAATTCATCGGCTGTTGTCGCACGCTGGCTGATCGAGACATCGGTGCCTGTCAATTATTCATTCGCGTCTGTATCTTCGGACCCAGCGACAGAGTCCATATTTGAGTGCCGTTTCGTCGCTCAGGGGTGGCTACCCTCCGCCACCCTCTCCCGACGCTGCAGCCGTTGTCGGTCATAACATCCATGACATTTTAAGACGGACAGCTTTACACCGGTATTTTCCGCGAACGGAATAACATCGAGATCTACGAACTTCTAATTTTTACTCGTTTTTAGGAGGTGCGGTTAGAGATTAATTCTGCCAGTTTCGGGGAGAAGGTACGGGAGGGTGAGACATCGGGAGATTCTGAAAGGAAATAAGCGCGGTGATAACTTTTTGATATTTTTAAATATTCAACGACCATCCAGGGAACAGAACGTACAAACCAGACGTTCCATGGTTACTTCTTCAAGACTTAAACAGCTCCGCACTAAAAATACGGCTTTCGCAGGGGCGGGAATACAGTTTTAATCAGTTTATCGCGTGTAAATTCGAAGCGATTCGCGATACTCAGTCCTTGAATACTCACTTTTTGAAGAAAATTTAAAAACCTCGTCAGATTTAGGAATCCCCGTAATCCACTGGATGTCTCGAATATACCATCTTGTGACACTCAAAATTTTCATGTTGAATCTGGTGTATTTCCCTCGTGGTAAAATCGAAATTCAAAAATCGAAATCGCTTCGGCGGTTCGATCGGATATAGCTGTTCGACAGGACGGATTTACAGGTGTAATCGGCACGTTAAGGTAAATATAGTCTGGCAGTGGGCCGAGTGCACGGCAGGCTGGCCGGCGAGTGCAGGCAGGCAGTCAGTCAGGCAGTCAGGCAGGCCGTTTCTTTTCCGCGTGCATAGTTGGCCCGCGCTAGACCTGCTCGCGCAGGAAAGAAGAGACCACGAGAGGACGAACAAATTTAACCCTTTGCACTGCGAACCTTTTTTTACTTTAAACGTTTCACTCGCAATTTGTTCCGAAGGACAGTTAACACTAGAACTACCAGTCAAAATGACTGGTTTCCGTTTTTCTGTTTCGCAATTATTGATATCTCCGAAGCATTGAATATTCGAAATGATTTTGAAAATAGTTTCACTTGAATGATATAATGAACGTCTGAGGAAACCGAAAATAATCTATTACTACAATATTCATAGCGATTATATTTCAATCGTATGAAATGCTCGGTAGTTCTAGTGTTAACACACTGACGCTCACTTTGAAATCGATGATGGACGACGAAAGAATTTTTTGTTGCTTATTACATAGCTGATTCACTCTCAGAATAAACTATATTTTATCATTTATAATACCAACACATGCACGAGCATTCGACAGTTATACACGACATCTTCGTCAACGTGTTAATAGATAGGAAGTAATTGAAATAACTGCAATTTCCGAGTTCCAAGCGTTCGACACGAACGAATGAAATTTGAACCCTGCATTCTAAGTGTATCACATGATATTACATCATATGTAATTATTTCTAAAGATTTGTCAGCACGGAAGATTGCGATTGTAGCAAAAAAACTAGAACAGAATATTCCCCAGAAGGAATCAATCTTTTTCACTTGATGAAGTGTATCTGTGATTACTCAATCACAGCGAGCGAATGTACAAATGGTTGGGATAAGTGGAGACGGTTAAATCCCCGATGCAAGTCATCCGCGGTTTTCTCCCATGGTTCTCCGATCCCTCGGAATCACGACGATCTCGTGCACCGGTTGCGAAAATCGATTGTCAGGTTCGCGAGAGTAACGGCCGTGACAATGGTAAATCAGCCGCTTATGACTTCCGCGCGTTGAAACTGGCCGGGGCCCGGCGTGTCGCTCGCCGGGCCCCGTTACCCGGCCGTTTCGCTATCGATAGTCGATCGGCTGTCAGTCTGACCGTTACGTGGGCACGTGATTGCGATATACGCCAGTTTCGGGCGATACGGAAAAACTCGGGAACGCGGCCGACAAGCACGGGGCACGGGGAGCTGATAAACATATCGCCGGTGAAATCTAAACGGTCTTGTGTTCACATCATACCCGGCCACTCTGCGAATGTCCGCCATTTTTCCTGGTAAATTGGTAGTACTTACAGGCGTCGAGTTCATTGCGGGAACGGAACGTTTCCAGCCGAATAATAAAAACACTTTTTATTTGACAGCGGACTTTATCGGCAGTTCGATATTGTAGATTCCTGTGATCCTGTTGATCAACGCTCGTTCGTTAGACACTTTCGACGTAATCAGCGGAACCCGCCGACACGGGGCTCGCGAAAAATCCGGTTACAGCTGGTATTGTCATAACACGAATCGCTTCGCAAAGTGCACGCGAAATGCGGTCAATCTACTCTGTCATTCCGAGTCTCTCTCTGTTTTCAATGTTTCCCATGTGTACTTTATCTTCCAGCTTCTTCGTCCAGTAGTAACAGTAACATCGTTTAATTAAAAATTCGACGAACCTGCCAATTATCCTCGCACATAAATCACAGGATTCATTTAGCGGAGCTTATGTTTCATCTTAACGGCGTAATGCACGGCTCGACTGTGTCGTGGCAATGACGGTACACAGACTACACGGATAACTCGGCGAGCCTCGAATTGAATTTTCAATATCCACTGCTCACCAACCGATTAAGGTTATATTTATCGGTGAACAAGTGGTCCGTGGCTCGCGAGCCGTTACCGCGCGCTACGGGTGTTCACGCTCACGTGTTACAGTGACACGTCCCGTTCGCGCGAGTGTATGTTAATAGGCCCCGGGTGTAATCGTCCGGCCGACGGTTTCGACGCGCAAGTAGTTAGGTGCAATCAGACTCGGACATTAGCGGGACGTGCGTCGAGAGCCGGCCGTCTGAGCTGGCACGTCGGTAACTACTTAATTCTTTTTAAACGCCCGCCGCGCTCGCTCTCGGATCGCGCGGCGCGCGGCTCGCCGTTCAGCGCGGCGTACGAAATCGATGATAAAATCCGAGCCGCCGTTATTCTCCGCGGAATAATGAACCGTCGTTTATTTTATCGCGCGCACGGCCAACCCCTGCGCAACATGCATTCCTGCGACACGGTTTCGCTTTAACGTGCCTCCAGAATTGGGGAGTAATAGGTAACGCTTTCGATCGATTATTCTTTTAACGTTCGATTTATGTTTATTATATAGTGATCGTGTTGCTCTTAAGATAGATGTGAGTTTGCATTGATCTTGGAGGTTAGAGTTTCGAACAGGGAGAATTAGGAGAGATGTGACTGTGTCGATCGATTGTTCTTTTAACGTTGGATTTATGTTTATTGTACTCGTGTTGTTCTTAAGATGGATGTTCGTTTGCATAGATCTTGGGGGTTAGAGTTTCGAACAGGGAGAATTGGAGAGATGTAACTGTGTCGATCGAAATCGATTGAAATTTTACAATATCGTGTCAGATACGAGACGAAGATTTCTAATATGGTTTGATAGATATACATGTCATTGAGTTGTTTAAGTTTGAGTAACATTATTGTTTTTGTTAGGACTTCGTATGGTTTATGCTAAATCTAGACGTAGAGAGCATGGAATGTAGAGTTTCGAACATGGAGAATTGGGATGGATTTAACTGTGTCGATCGAAATCGATTGAAATTTTCAATATCGTGTCAGATACGAGGCGAAGATTTCTAATATGGTTTGATAGACATAAATGTCGTTGAGTTGTTTGAGTTTAAGTAACATTATTGTTCTTGTTAGCGATCTCTATGGTTTATACTAAATCTAGACATAGAGAGCATGGAATGTTTTCTTTTAACGATAGACAGTTCTAACAAATGAATTAATATCCTTTGAATCGGTGGGTTCCATTTACGTAGTGTTAATAAATACTATAGTTGTTAAACATTATAGTTTCTTCACTCTTGATACCTAATCTTCTGTTTCCTAGCGCGTTTTTGTCCCGTAAAACACGAATTCCAGTGAGACAGCATTGTTTAGGAACTTAACGATCGCGTTATACGGGGTTCACCTGCAATTATCGGATCCGGTGAGCACGGAATGCGACTTCTGGGTCGTTGGATCGTCAACGGGGTAATAAAACTGCATTCGGCGTCGTCGGGTCTACTTGGCCAGACGATTCTGCGTTTCCGAATGAGCGCGAACGTTATAAATGGATTAGACGTAATTAACTGACGGATGTTTACGCGAAATCAAGATGCCGTTCTCGGTTCGATACTTTTTCCCCGCTTTGTTATCTCTGACGCATGATCCCATTGAGAAAAACTCATGCAGCTTTACCGGTTAACCGGTCTACCGATAATTACGTGAAATTATATATTGTTGAGTCTTATTCCTCGCGAGCGTAGTAAAAAGCACAGTGAATTAATCAACGTCCAATTGGCAGCTGTGCCGATCGGTCTCGGGTATCCCCGATCTACATAATTAATGAATATAATTCTATATCATTGACCGGCTGAATTCACTATCTCCCCATCTATGTTTGAACCGTGTCGCGCAGGTTAACAGACCTGTACCCGACGACGCTCTTTTTCCTCGGAGCGTTACATCGTCCACCTTTCGATTTCACAATTACGCGACGCGCGCACTCGCCCGGAAGATAGAACGTGAAAATATCGCGGTTTCCCGACGGGCAACGAAAATACCTGAAGCTGACCTTCTTTGCGCCGCGTAGCCGTTGTCCGGCGACACCAATTTTTCTTCTAGAAGATAACCGGCGCGGGTTACGTAAGCGGGAAGCTCGCGGATGCGCCGGCTTACCGATCGAGCGCCGATCAACGATGTTGCTATGCGGTCGCAGGGAATAGTCGGAATCGTTCGCGGAATCATAAAATTGGATAGTATTTTGACGGCAAGCGGCCGCGGGACGGGCACCCGCTTCCTAGAGGCCAATTGCATTGTTTTACTGGGCAAACTAAATATACGTGCGAGGCGGGCGATCCGCGGCTGCTTGGCTGGGACACAAAGCCGACCAAAGAGACGACGAAGACGCCCGGCATCACGTGCCGTTACACTTTTCACGTTTCTGACGTGCTACAACGATGAACGACCGCCGATTCATCCGCGGCTTTGTCTGATACCCGCGCCTCAGCTATGCGAATCTGGCAGACGCTCGGTTCACCGTTTTCGATCTCTTATTTCGACCGGAAACAGCAAATGTGCGCTATTCTTTGTTAATTAACGGGCTTGGACGATGTCGAGTGTTTTATTCGAGTGTGTTGTATTTACTGTTTATCTCTATTGTCATCAGAGAAATTTGAGTTCACGAGGTGTTTAAAATTCCATTAATAATTCGAATAAAATTTAACCCTTTGCACTTGAGGGGCGTCTTAGAGTCGCCATCTGATTCGACGTAGCAAACGTATAAAATTTAAATGTGCGCTATTCTTCGTTAATTAACGGGCTTGGACGATGTCGAGTGTTTCATTCGAGTGTGTTGCATTTATTGTTTATTTTTATTATCATCAGAGAAATTTGAGTTCACGAGGTGTTCAAAATTCCATTGATAATTCCAATAAAATTTAACCCTTTGCACTCGAAGGGCGCCAGCAAACTTATAAAATTTTCAATTCAATACTAAACCTTGTGTAATGTATCGACACATAAAACATCGAAGAATAGTTCTCTCTTAATTTATAGAAGATCAATTGTGTTGGTTGCGAAAAATATCGTCAATATTTAGTCAGAAAGCAATGAATATTTTCAATGAAAAATATTGTCGAAGCATAGGGTTAACACGAAGGAAGATATAGCGGAGATTCAAATAACTTATATATTAATTGCAACGTACAGGCTGAGAAAATACTCGACAGAGTCTATCGGAATATTCCTAGAGTTGTGTAGAAACAAATCAGCTGATTTATCAACAAACAAGTTCCCGTACCCTTGTACCTCCCATACGCGAGATTACCTTGAAATCTTCAACGGTATAAAACAAAGGTTCTTCCCATGCCCACAGTTTCTCATTACCTTGCTCCACGTATCGAATATTCTCTATCGAGCATCCTTCCTTCCCTTTCCTCTTATCGTTTCTTCCTTTTCCTCCCCCTCTATTCCTTCCTCCATCGAGACGGATAATAGGAAATCGCGAGCAATACTCGCGGTGCATCGACATTAAGGCGTCGGATGGGAGCCAGCCGATGACAGGTTGTTGCTCGAAACGCGGCAGGATTGCGGCGTTGCGTTTTTCATGAGGGCTGCGGTTTCGCGTGGGCGGGAATGGCCCCTTGTTTCCGGCGGCAAGACACGCGATCAGGAAACAATCGGCGGCCCGCCCCGGGCCCGGGGCGAAGCGGTGGGAAGACACGGGCGGCGGTGGGCGGCCCCGTCGATTCATATTGCATAAATGCTATACCGCTTCGTCAATTATGCACCGGCCGTGATTCGACCGGCGAAACTTTCGTCGGGCCGGTGAACGCAACGCGTGCACGTACGCCGCGCAGCGCCGCGCCGGGGGACGCGTGCGTCCCGATTCTCGATAATTATAATTAATTGAACGTCGATAAACGTCGATCGATCGGAGTTTCGCCCGAGCGTTGCGTAACCGCTCGAAATCACCCGACCCGCCGGTTTTTGTCGCGCCGAGCACCGTTGATAATCCGTGAGACGTGTCGAAAGCGCCTGGATGCGCTCTCCCCGCGACGACAGGATGAAAACTTGCTCGTGAATCGAAGATCGTTTATAAGACGAAACGTCGCGGCGCGTTTCTGATTTATTTCAGCGAACGGGACCGAGTCCCGTCGATTCGAAGGGAGTTCTCGAACGAACATAAATTGAATCGCATGACACTCCGAACTCCGGAGATTAACGATTAATGATCCGTGAGAGTGTCTGGTAAATGTTTGACGAGTTTAGTGTTATAAAGATGTAATACTCGTAGTTTAGAAATGAAAGAGGAACAGTTTCAATAGTAGCAAGAGTAGGGATGGGAGTGGCCACGCGAGAGTCGCAGCCAATGGGAGCTCGCGAAACCGTGTCCACCGCTCTCTATGGTATCGTCGGTTGTCAAAAAACAATTCGGTCGCGAGCAGGGTACCCTCGGCGAACTAACGATGGCACGTCGGTCGGCGTACGCGACCTTTCTCGAATTTCGACCCGCGTTGGGCAACCGCCGGCGAACGGCGCGCGGTAGCGAGATAGAAAGGAAGAAATTACTCGAGGCCCGTAATGAGATTGTGACTCGCGCATAATGACTCTGGAATCGATAAGTGACGTTGATGCATATGAACGCGCGTGCCAGCGGTGAAAGGGTCAGTAGTCAGACGGTGCCACTATAAATACCGGGAGGATTTAATTCGTCGTGTTTTCAGCGCGGTTGATCAACGAAAGGATCGATAGGGATCGCGGGCTCGGTCCGTGCGGCCGGCTCGGTGGGGGAAAAGAAATGAACAGGGTGGGGAGGGGGTGGGGATGGAAAGAAAGGGAAAAAGAGACGGCGTGGCGATGCATGCAACGCGTCGCGCCGCCTCGACGACCGCGGGCCGCATGCCCGAGAGGTTTATGGTAATTCGGGCGAACCAAGTAAAAATGTGTAACGCGACAAACCAGCTGACGCGTTGGCCTTGTTTCACCTGAAATAGATTTCACCGCGGAAACGTATTCCGCGCGCGAGTTTTGACACGGTGCAACGATGCCTGTAATTTCTCCTCTACGGCCCGACGCTTGCAGCGCGAACGCGGCGCGCCGTGTACGCGCCGTGCAGCTTGTAGACGAAACCCCGAAATTCGATTACGAGCGTAACGAGAGTTAACCATCATCTTAAAACTCTTAATGGTGCTAACTTTTGCAACGATGGATTATTCATTTTTTGAGACAAACGTGTAATTCTTCGTCGTTTCGCTTTAGTTTTTCGTTAGGATTTTCTTTTAGTGCATTTGGCCTGCATTTAATGAGTATACACTTCGTTATTTGATTTCATTGCGCGCACGAGAAGAGATTTTTCAAACTAAATTCCACACTTAACCATGTGCTTGCTAAGTAGTCGCTATGCGAAATGATTTTCATTCGAGAAATGGAAGTTTGAGCGAAGAAATTCTGTTTTTCCGTTTATATAACTTTGGGATCGAAATATCTATTATTATTGAAAAAACTTCGTAATATTCTCTTAATGTGGCAGTGTAACATATTTAGCGCTATAACAAGGTTTGTCTGAAGCATTTGTTTTGTGTTACCTTTTCGAAGTTATTGAGTTATATTTTGGAAACGCCTGTTATTAGTCGAAGAATGTATGATGTATTTTCCTTCATTTGATTTTTAACGTTCCTCGCAGTGACGGATCTGCACAGTTGTTCATTGGATCGTATTTCTTTCGAATTCGATGGAAATTGGATATCGATGTTCGTCGCGTATATTGGATATTTGCATGTTGCTTCGGGTATTGCAGACTGCGCGGATTAAGGAGAGAGGCCGGTGAAATATCGCTGCTTACTGAAATAGAGGATAGACAAGACAAAGCAATGGTAAAAGCCACTAATAAACCCACTAAATGCAAGAAATAGCCGGTTTTATTATTTTCCGTTTCATTTTGAGCGGCGGTGAAACAAGTTGTCCGCGTAACGGGATTATTGTTACAAGAGCTATACCGCGTGAAATTTATTATACAATCGCGCGAGGCTCATACTATTTCGATCCTCGTTCCCGACAATGTTAATAATGAATTACGAGACAGCCTGTCATTGGGAATGATTTTAATAAGAAAATCCTGGTTGTTGCGCGGATTTGTTGGCCGATAGTTGGCATGGATGATTCACATCTGTAGTTTTACGCGTGAAATACAGCGTCTGCTGTTCAACCCTTCTGCTCCTGTGTTCTCCGAGAATTCTATAAATGTTCGTCAGCCGAGCGACCACTTTATTCAAATATCGAACAATGTAGATCCGAATATAGACGTCTGATTATTCAATGCTCATTCTACTTACTCCACTTTTTTTCCATTTATCTTTGACGGTATTCCTCTAAAACACTCGTGACTTCTTAACACAACAAATATAGACAGCTGTCGACGTAATCTACCGCTTGGAAGCTACAAACTGACTTCAGAAAAATCTCTCCCTTCGAAACTCCGGAATAAGTCGCGCTTAGACGGCGTCCAACAATTACCGCGCAGTTGCTCCGTTATTCACGTAGTGTTCACCTGATTCGTTTCTAGAATTCCGCGGATCTCCGGCGAGCGTTGCCCAAGAATAGCGTCGGCGGACGTTTCCGACGCGTTTCCGCGCGTCAGTAGTCCGTTCGGTGGTTCGCCTACGTCAAAACCGCGGCTCGAAAATTCATCGTCGCGGCTATACCAGGAAGCACGGTAACGTCACGGTGGGACGCAATCCGTGGCTCGCGCGATTTGCATAGTCGAGCGTGCGGTGTCCGTTCTGATCGATTTTTTTGCGACGTGTGTTTTCCCGCTGCCTCGGAGGAATACATAATGGTGCGTTTACACTAACCGCTCGAGTCGTTGCGAAGACGAGTACATGTAGATGTGAATAGCGCGAAAGAGACGAGTTTGAATTATTCTATCTCGCTTCTAGATTCGTCTCTAAAATCGAACATTCGTCGGGGATTTGGAAATATTCAGCATCGTTCACAATAATAGAATATTCGATTGGTTTAGAAAAATACTAGTAGATCTTTTAGAAATTAGTTCGTCCACTTTCAATTGAATAAGTCTAGTTTCAACTGTTTCGTAAGGTACTTGAATTCCAAGGGTAGTAGATCTACTAGGCACTAAGTCTCCTAGGTACTAGATCTGGTAGATACTGAAGCTACTAGGCACTAAATCTATTAGACATTAGATCTACTAGGCACTAGATCTCCTAAACACTAGATCTACTAAGCACTAGATGTACTAGGTAGTAGATCTCCTAAACACTAGATCTCCTTAACATTAGATCTACTAAGCACTAGCTCTACTAGGCATTAGATCTCCTAAACACTACATCTACTAAACACTAGATCTACTAAGCACTAGATCTACTAGGCATTCGATCTCCTAAACACTACATCTACTAAGCACTAGATCTACTAGGCATTAGATCTCCAAAACACTACATCTACTAAGCACTAGATCTAGTAATTACCAAGTCTACCAGAAAAACAAGCTCTAGCGTAAAAGCACCATAAAACAACAGCCCAGAAAAGAAAAGCGTATGCAGCCTATTCTCTCGGCGCGCAGAGAGAGCCACCGCTGGTTCATTCAAACCTGACGCACGAACGGTCCGGTTCGCGCGCAAACTCCGGCATCGCGGCGCATCGCTCTCCTTCTCTCACCCTATCTCTCTCTCTCTCTCTCTCTCTCTCCCTCTCCCTCTTTCCCTTTCCCTCTCTCTCTCTTTCCCTCTCACTCACTCTCTCTCTCTCTCTCCGCGTGAAACTCTGACGTCACCGCGCCGCCCCCGTCCGTCATCGACCGACTGACCGACCGCCGTCGACGACGTCACGCGCCAAGGACGACGCTATTTCGGGCGTTATGCACATCGCCGTCCTCGCCGCCCTCCCCCGTCTTCGCGGCCGCCTCCTTTCGACGTTGGTTCCGTCGTTGTCGACGTCGTCGCGTGTACCCCGTAGTTTCCCGGACCGAGCGTTACACCGACGTCGATCCTCGAGCGATTCCTCGATCGTCGGACGAACCGTCCGGTGTCACGCGTCGCGCGATCCTTCGAGGCGCGTGCCGCGCCACGCGGTCGTCCAACGCGAGTTTTTCGGATCTATCGGCTTCCGCGGCGTTCGGCTTTCCTTCTCGCATCGATTCGCGCGGTCTCGCGTACGACCGTGACGCAGTGAAGCACATACCGGCCTCTCACGTGTGTGTGTGTGTTCGGAGTGCGAGCGAGGAAGCTCGAAGACGCGAGCGCTGGTTTCTGACAGAAACCGAGGTCGCCGGATGGGACTATCCGGTGCTTAGGATCGTCCTGGCCTGGCATGAGGTAACCGTATCGATTCACCCGTGTATCGCGAGCATGTATTTTTCTTATCGATTCCGGCGGGGCTCCTCTTCGGCCGCTTTGGGGGTTGGGGCGAGTGTTCAGTGATCGAAGCGCGTACAAAGTTGGACGCGTTAGAATGTCTCGTGCACAACGCGGGTAGTATTGATTCCGCGGAACTGTCGTCGGAGAGTTCGAGGCGGAAGTCTTCGTCGTGGAAGTGCCGTTAAGTTAACGAGAGTTGTCAGGTATCGAGCGAAGGGGTTATTACATGCTTCGAACCGCCGAGATTTTACGAGTGCCCGAAGAATGCGCGCTGGCAAAGTGGTCGGGCGATTGCCTTTAATGACACGCCGTGCTGTCCAAGTGACACTTCCTCCGTTCCGTCATAAAACAATGACCGGTGTCCAAGAGACAAGTGTCGATAGAAGCGTACGAAGTTTCTAAAACTACCCCCAAGTTTTCCAGCTACCGACGAAACGAACGAGCTTTCAGCCGCTGAATTATTAGCAACGGACGATTCACTTCTTCGCTCTCGTGTATAAAAATTATCGAAAAACTACCCTGATTGACGCGCTGTTAGCGAGTTGAACAACTTCGCAGGAACTGCTGTTATCGCGGAACTTGTATTTCCTGTTTCCAGAAAAATCAGAAAACAACGGCGGTGTCTATACGAAACTGACCCGCGGAAAATCAATGCAACGCGAACCAACAGTTTGACGAACAGATTGCACTATCGTTATATATCGTACGAACAACACGTCGTATAAAAAACAAACAAACAACGAATCTTTCCTGTTAGTCGATAACTCTCAGAAATCTTCATTCACAGCAAGTGGCGCAATCCGAGCGACCTTGGGAACGGCGTCACGTGGCGTTCGTAATTTTTGCAGCGTCGTGACGAGCGCACAGACGCAATCGTTTCCCGGAAACAGCGTCGAAACGACGGGACCGGTGATCGCGGGGAGGGGGGAAGGGGAGGAGCGAACAGGTTCGACAGTGTCGGAATCACCACGCGAGCCTCGTCCTGCCCGTTGCTCGCGTAACTGTCGGCGTGGCAGTGGTTAAATTTAACGGCGAAGCTCAGGATTAGCGCGTCGCGACTGGGTTCCGCGTGACGTTGCCGCGAGGAGGAACGCGAAGGGACGGCGGATGTCGTAACCGGTGCCAAAGCTGACTTGTGACGACGCATCGCGCGCGTGCTTTGACGCGAGCTTTTTGCGGCGCGGCGTCGCGAAACGTAAATACCGGTGCGGTGCCAGTCTTTGGTGAATGACCGGCCGGCAGAAAAAGATTTCGTCACCGATCAGGCGCTTGGTTAAAATGGAATTTTAAGGGTTGATGAGCTCCGTCGTCATTACTGTAGTTAAGCGTTTAATTGAACGTTCGAGCTGCGTTGCGTTGCTTTGCGGAATGTTTCATCACTTCGTATTCGATAATTCGATGTCTATAGGTGCTTCCTTTTACGTTGACCACTACCAATGGAAAGTTTGAAGGTGTATCACCTCAGAAATGAATGAAAGAATACAGATCAACGTTCCGAGAACTAGCAGCCGCTGAACGAAGGCTACACTTTTCTTTACGCTCTTTCCTCGCTCGTAAATATAACGGCACTTTTAAACGTCTGAAAGTGATTCCGTGTGATGTCACCGAGTAGAAATGCAAGAGCTCTCGAAGAAGGCAGGATAGAGGTTGCTCTTGACTGGATACTCGTTGCGCCTGATGCACAATATTGCCGGGAGATTCATTAGACATGACGTTCTTTCGACGAGTATAATCTAACTTATCTAAAACTTCTCTAAACTTGAAAATTTATAATACCCTTGTTCTAAACAAATCGTCACTCAACCTAATTGTCCTAAACAAATTCATTCATACAAACCCTTTATTCTAAACAAATCGTCACTCACCTAACCAAGACCTAACCAAGACCTTATCCTTTCAAACTTCTCTAATCTTGAAAATTATATAATAATCTCATTGTTGTAGACAAATCATCACTCAGCCTAATTGTTCTAAACAAATCGTCACTCATTAACCAAGACCTAACCAAGACCTCATCCTCTCAAACTTCTCTAATCTTGAAAATTATATAATAATCTCATTGTTCTAAACAAACCATCACTCAATCCATTCAATTTCTTTAGGAGAAGAAACTTTTCCATCGAAAAAATGTTCATATACTCGACAGGAATCCTCGTCTGACCAGGCACAGGGACATTCCCCTAGCCAGATCTCGTCGGGCTGGAAGCGCGCGACCCAATTAACGGGCTCGCCGTCGCGTTGACGATTTCAATGGGCCGGCCCGTTGAAAGTAGGAGTTCATTCGATCACGGTAGAAAGGAATACCTGAATCGGACTAAGCCGCGGCGCGCGGCGCGCGCGCACGACACGTCATTTAATTTTCATGCAAGAAAGCTGTCGTTCTCTTACCGTGACCTCGCCAGCGGAATGCTCGGGACAGTTGTTTGAAACGTTGTCGATTAGCCACCGTCGATACCGCTAATAAATTTCCAGGCTGTTCCATCTCGCCACCGGCCGCGCCGGTGATTTATAGCCGCGGCGGCGATCCGGCGGCGGGCAGGCATCCGCGGCGATGCCCTGAAACCCGACTCATTAGCGTCCGCCGGCGATGCGCGTAATAATCGTGTTTCTAATCTTATTCAAACACGTGACGGGGCAATGGAATCGAAGAGTATGATGTTACGGAGGTAACGGGCGAGCCAGTTCCGCGGAAGGAGTCAAGGACAACGGTAGCGGCGGGGCTGCCGCGATTGCGATCGGGATCATTTTCAGACGGAACTTTCGCGGAATGATTGCGGGTGAAACCCTAGGACGACGAGGATTATTATCGGCACGTTGATTTCATGATAATACCTAACACAGGTAGCACCGCGGAGTAACTTAATAAAGAATTTAAGACGGATCGCGAAAACTAACGAGGAAATTGCGTCAGTAAGGTTCAATTCTTTTAGGAAACAGTTCCTTCTCTGTCTGTACGGTTTAATGGAGGTTTGATTCAATATCGCAAGCTAGGGGATGGAACATTTATTTCACGATAATATACAGTGATACTATAGCAAGATGGTTAACACTGAAACTACCGAGCAGTTCAGCTGACTTTTGAAAATTTCGCTACAGAAACTCCAAGAGTATCTGTTCATACTTTAATTGATTTACAATTGAATTTTCATGGAGCTGAATGAATTTCTTGAATAATTTCTCAGAGAAACATTTGTTACCTTTCTAATAATTGCAAAAGGAAGAC
This sequence comes from Nomia melanderi, assembly GCF_051020985.1. Taxonomy (NCBI): domain Eukaryota; kingdom Metazoa; phylum Arthropoda; class Insecta; order Hymenoptera; family Halictidae; genus Nomia; species Nomia melanderi. The sequence continues at coordinate 37,185,240 of NC_134999.1, forward strand.
ATCAGGTATGGGTCATTTGACCCCTCTGGTAGTTTTAGCGTTAACCCCTTGCCCTATAATGACGAATGAGACTCGCGATGAAGATTTCTAGATTAGTTTAACGGCAATCGATGTTATTCACCCACGGATCAAACAACTATTTTGCTATTATCATTCTATTATCTTCAAATAAAATTTCCACTAGAAAGGACAATTTTGTTGCACTTCCTTCAAATTGTCGATAGTAAAATGATATCCGAGCTTAGTGGCGAAGGTAAATAGTACGCCAAGGGGTTAACAGAATAACCTATTCGATAAACCCCGACAGATTCTATTTCCCAGCGCAGACGTCCTCTATTTTCCAGAATTCGCGTTGCCCAAGCAACCAATCGCGAGCAGATAAAACGGGAGTCTCAAGGCAACCCCGCGCGACCTTGCAGCGACGTAACGCCTCGATCCGTTCCAAATCCGAGCGGAATCCCGGAAAATCCGAAATACCCCGATGAAAATCCGCGCGCGAGACCGGCCCGTGTTATGTCTCGCACGTCGATCAGCCGGAATCAACATCGGCGGATTCTCGTGTCGAGAGGTCGCCGGATCACCGGAGCGCACTCGAAAATATCTTCAGACAGTGTTTAAGACGCCTTTGACGACCGGTCCGTCGATCAAAGGCGGTCGGATCGGTTCGTTTGATGTCGCGGAAAAAGAAGTCAGAGGGGTGGCGGGCGGCGACGACGCGGGGGTATCGGTGTTTCGCCGCCCCTGCACGTCCGCGCTCGGGGGTGGGGGACGGCGATCGATGAACGGAACTGCGGTACAACAATGACGTCATCGACGACGTCGCAGTATGACGTCACCGGGTCGGTGGGAGTCGGCCAGGTGGTGGGGACGGGGTGGGAAAGCAGCTGTGCGAAAGGGGGTTGGGAATGCGGAGGGGATTCGAGGATGTGTTGACGACCCACACAGCGACGCCGGCGCGAGCGCACGTGTACGTGTGCACCTGAGTCTGTTTAACGGGGGCGAGCAAGGCCGCCGGTTAAAGGGGATAGCCCGATGCGTTATCGAGCGTCGAATTTTAACAGGTGGAAACTGAAGGGATGATTTCATTCGTTGTCTCGGCTGTTTCGCACGTTTCCAGGATGTTCCTTCGTCGATGCAGACTTGCGTTACGGGGTTATCGACGGGGGATTCGTCGCTTTAGTCGAGGATTACTCGAGGAAGGGCGAACGAAGGGTTTTTCGGCGAAGGGATGGAAGTAGGTGAAAGGCGATGACTCGCTTGAAGGTGTCCTCGTTTCGTTATCTACCGGGTGACGTGGAAGCGTTGAGGAATCCGTAGATTATTTCGTGTTTCACTGGTAATTAGTTGTGCGAGTGTTGTACGGTAGGATTTCCGTGAGTTACTCGAGATCTATTTTCCATTTCAACTTTGGAACTTCAACGTTGGAGCTATCAGAATTTCCAGACTTTCCATTTGAATTTCGAAATGTTCCGCGTGAAACGATGGGAATCTCCGGTGATGGGATTCCAGGAACATCGGAATATCATCCGTCGAGCTCGGAAACCTATCGGCGTCCAATTTTCTCGACTGTTTCCGCCAGGCCGCGCGGACGAGGGGTGGGTTCAGGATCTAGACGCGATCAGGAATGCCGAGGCAGACACACACGTCCGTGTCGGGAAGGGCCGGGTTCGATTGTTTCACAACGGATCGGGCGCAAACTCGGCCGCGGCGCGGCGGTGTCGATGCGAGCCGTTATCAGATGTGTTGTCGTTCTGTTTTCCCGCTCGTGATCCGACGCCGAGCGTGTGTGCCGCGAGCGCGGCGGCGGCGGCGGCGGCGGCGGCGGCCCGGTCGACTGATTTGCCCGAGCGAGTTCGATCAGATAAATTTCGTGGAATCGTGCTCCGTGTCCCAATTCGCCGAGCACTCGCGCGTTTTCTGCTTTTCTACGGTTTCGCCACGCGAGACGTATCTCCGTCGTGAATCGGGCCGCGCGACGGCTTTCCGCGGGCCCGAGCCTGTCGGGCACCGGTAAATTACCGATCACCGGGAAAATCCTGCGCACCGGCTAACGGAAGTAGCCGTGAAACACCGGCATTCGCTTAATCACCGCGGCTGGCACTTAAACCATTCGCTCTTCGCCCGATACGACGCAATCGAACCTGACCTACCCCTGCTTTGCATTCGAGATCGCGGTGGCAATCCTTAAATCGCATAGATCATTCCGGATCGCTGGCGAAAGGTTAAAATAATAATTTTGAATAATGCATTCTACGCCGGAGACTAGACAAGTTAGTTTCCTTATTACACCACATAATGCGGTGTTTTTGCCTGACACGGCGCGCTTATCTAAATGACGGCAAAGTAAAAAAGAATTCCTGCGTTGCGTAAGTGATACGGATCTATCGCGAGCAACTGCAGTTCCGCGTGCTCGCTCGAAACCACGGAATACTTGCTAAAAAACCGATACGCCGCGAGACCAGAAGCTTAACGAGCGAAGGGTGCCAACTTCTTTCCAAACTTCTGCCAGGTGTCCCTCTCCCCCGAGTCCGTCGAATTAATTACCACGTCTGCGTTAAGTAAAACGCGAACCGTTCCGCGGAGCTCGGTAATCGTCGTAATTCCATTAAGGGTAGCCATAAACGAGTGAAACTGCCGCCGAAATTACCGGCGGCCGTCTGCGCGCGGCCCGCAGCCCGCAATTTCCCGTCTGGCCGCGATGTAACGCAACAATTTGCGGGCATGAGCGTAAACGGCGGCAGAATATTCGCCAGGCAACCCGCGACAGGTTGCGAACGGGCACCGGTGGCCGGCTGCGGCCACTCGTCTTCGTCCCGCGCAATGGAAATCCGCCTCGGCGGCCGAGCGAGCGAGGGAGAGGCACGAATTCGCTTTACGAGCTCGACGGCCTTGAGGCCTCGAGGCTCAACGAGGTCTCGATCCGTCCTGAGTCGGTCACAGTCGTTCGGTATGCGGACCTCGATCTAAGCGACTAAATCATCCGTTCGTTTGCTCGCTGCACGATACGCCGTTCGTGTACGAACGAATCCTCCTCTTGGCGCGACCTCCCCGTCGGAGGATCCGCGGATCAGCCGTGTTAGCAATCTTTGATATACGCGATCCTTGGATTTCTGATTGTTGGTGGTTCTCTTGGAATTGCTACTTATGTAGACTTTGAATGATTGTTGTGATTTGGTTATCAGCAATGTCTGATCTACGCGATCCTTGGATTTCTGATCGTTGATAGTTCTGTTGGAATTGATACTTATCCAGACTTTGGTTCTAGAATGATTGTTGAGATTTGGTTATTAGCAATGTCTGATCTACGCGATGCTTGGATTTCTGATTGTTGATAGTTCTGTTGGAATTACTAGTTATCCAGACTTTGGTTCTCGAATAATTGTAGTGATTTGGTTATTAGCAATGTCTGATCTATGCGATCCTTGAATTTCTGATTGTTGGTAGTTCTGTTGGAATTGATACTGAATCTTTGGTTTTCGAGTGATTGTTGTGATTTGGTTATTAGCAATGTCTGATGTACGGGATGCTGGGATTTCTGGTCGTTGATAGTTCTCTTGGAATTGATACTGAGACTTTGGTTTTCGAGTGATTATTGTGATTTGGTTATTAGCAATGTCTGATCTATGCGATGCTTGGATTTTATTGAAGAATTGGTTAAGAGATTTTTGGTTGTTTGAGTCTTCTAATTAGGGGAGTATTAACGCTAGTACTATCAGATTGATGAAAATTTCCTATTCCCGATTTCTTCTTTCAAAAACGACTAACGAAGCTAATTCGATAATAGCAAAACCGAGATACAAGTCGATTAAAATCTTAATAAACGCCCACTCATGATTTTCATTCATATAAATGTCAATTTAAGTGACTAGTGATGCCAGTGTTAGTCACCGATCCATAAACTACCAATACCAATTTATACCTCCTACTACGGTACACGTTTCAATACGAAGGATACAATCATGATATAGTGGCAACAGATAAATCCAGAGTTAATTGAACGAAACTTTCAGTATTCCGCTGATCCTATTACTCGCTAAATGTAGGAAGACAGAAGTTTCCTGAGAATACATTAATTTTACAATAGAAAAGCGTCGATGTTAACGCGATGACACCTCGCGACAGAATTTATTCACAGCGGAATCTGCGCGATTAATCTCGCCGATCGGTAGTTCGCAGCGGCGGACGAGAATCCAGGATAAAATTAATATTAATCAAATCCGTCATACGGAGCGTCTGGTTTATTGATGCCAGCTAGTCGTTCCGGCAGCGAAGGGCGTCTATGTAGATCTGGGATCGCGATTCTTCGCGGATAATCCCGTTCTGCAGATTATCGGGCCGCGTTTTCAACCGATGATTTATGCGTGTCGTTTCGATCGAATCGAACGGCCCGTATTTACATCGAATTACGCTCGCGCGGATGCGCCGAGCGGAGCCGCCGCGTTATCGAACAAGCCCACGCGAGCTGTCGAAGCGGGGGTGAAGCGATTACCGCTCGCCTCGAAACTTACGGCTTCCGTGATTAACGATCCTCTCGCGATAATTAGGTGTGACGCTACCTACGATCTTCTTGGACACCGATAATCGATAACTATTCAGCTTTTCTTTTTGTCTTGTTGTTTATTGAATGAGATACTATTTTCAGCAACATTGAAACCTGAAGATTCAATTATTTTCTTTTGCGTTCTCTTCGATATTGCTTTATATTGTAATTAGTCTTTAATAAAAATTCCTTTTTTTTGTCTTGTTGTTTATTGAATGCGATACTATTTTCAGCAACATTGAAAGCTGAGGATTCAATTATTTTCTTTAACGTTCTCTTCGATATTCTTTTATATTGTAATTAGTCTTCAATACGAATCGCCGTATTTTTTCTCAGCTGGAAAATTGTCGAACAGAGATTCAGAATTAATGTCGCGTTATGGTAATCGGTTTTGTAGAAAATTAATGTATCGTTGCAAGGTAAACGATTGTTTTCCGTACGTTTCGTTTCTTTGAGTTGTTTATGTAACGCATTATTATGGTAACCGGGGAAGACGAGATATCTCGTCGTTAATGGCCGACTCCGCCTTTCAGTAACCTTTTATCTTTTTTATTTATTCTATTAATAATTCTTACACTTTATTCCGTCGCGAGATCAAGATTAGCATAAATTGTGTGCTGTGTTTATGCTGATCGCGATAAAATCTCTACAATATTGACTTTATTTGCACGGTTAACGGGTGGAAAAAATATCGAGTTCGAATTTTATCCTCGCGGCGGTGTCGTAAATTCGTTGCTACGTGCCGCACCGATAGGAAGTAATGGTCCGGCGGATTTAAGTTTGATTGGAGAATATAATAAAATGGAACATATTCCCTCGTAAATCACCGAGTAATTTATTTACCGTGATAGTGTACAAATATTGAATTTTTCATCGATGCGGTATTAGAGGGACAGTTAATATGCGCTTTCCGTTCGGCGGCTAATTAGTTTGGGCTAGTTTAGTGCGCTCATAAAGGTCCCCATAATGGCCGGAACGTGTGAGCGTAATTAATTTACGCCGATATCAAAAACACTGACTGATGCACTCGTCTGCGAGCGAATCTTCCACGGCTGTAAACGTTAATTGGAAATCATGCGTGTCGCTCTCGCTTCTGCTGCTCTAGCTTCAGGAAACGAGCCCGATTGGTACACCGTGAAAACTCCGATTCCCATTAGGAATACCGTAATCAATGTTTCGTTAATAGCGTGCACATATGTGCCTCTAATTTCATTAATCACGGAAGAGCGCTCGTTTAACTTCGAGATCTTTGTAATCGCACACTAAAAACCAGAGGATACATTAAATGCTCTCAATTAACGAGACATGAAAACATTGCTTAATTCTTTCTTTACCCAGAATCAATGCAGAACCATGGATTCCTTAATTAATTTCTGCATGGAAAATTATTAGGCTAGCCTCCAATACATCATGAATACTGGGAAACTTATGACTTCCAAGAATAATTAACATTCACCGCGTAGAACATCGAATTAACTCTTTCAGAACCAATAACGAGCTCCAAAGAATTTCCTTTCCCTAAACAGACATTTCACCTTCTACCATTTAATCATCCTTATCTTCACCGTCATCTCCACTTTCCTCGGTTACACGTGAATGTCCCTTTATATCCACGCTCATTTAGAAAACACCGGGCCCACCGATTTTCTAAATTAATTACGTATTCATAATCGATTCGGACAGTCGAAAATTAATACGTTCCGTGACACGGAAACTTCGGTTATATTTTGCTTGTGAACTACATTGAGCTTTTCGATAAAATAATAAGTTATATTCAAGTTTCTCATTTCTATGTATTTTGATATTGTTTCTTTGTTTTCACTGCTTTGCTACAAACATTGACGTGTACTATATGTGGTACACGTGGCACGGAACGTGTTAAACAACCATCCAATTCAAAAATCCCATTCAAAACTCCGTTCTAGCTACCATTCCATTACCAAACTTCCAAATTCCCAAAACCCCAGGTTTCCCAAAAACTTCCTCCCATTAAACCACCAAGAAACCTTTCTCATTAGATTCAAAAACTGTGGGAATGGACGTATTTGAGTGTATGAATAAATATATTGATGAGTGATGAATGTGTGCAATAGATGAATGACGCGACAGTGTGAGCGTGTTTCGAATGAATGTTCAAAGCATTGAAATACTCTACATTACATTGATTTTCTCTATGTTAATAATGTCCATTTTTTAATGAATCTAGAATATTCCAAATATGTGAAGCTAATTACATAGTAATGAAAGAATGTGAAAGTGTGTGAGACAAGAGCATTTGATTATATAAATAGTGTGTGCGTTTGATTTAGTTTTATCGTGAGTTGTCAAGAAACGATTATACCGTTCCTACTAAAATCCTCTTTCTCCTACAACTGTATCTCCCAAATTCAACTTACGAAAAAGAATCTCCGATCGAAATTGGCGAGTGAGCCATCTCCCAGCCGATCCACCACGCCCGCGATCTTTATCGGCTGCTCCGCGAGTTTTCCCCGTGCCGGCGCGGCTCCGCTCGGCCTCTACGGAATCGGCTCGGCCGCGTATCAACAGGAGATCGTATCCCCGGTTTCGGGGTCACGGAACCTGCAGCTCGTTTCCGACCGCGGTATGGGTGTCGCGTATTGCCCGGTCTGGCGCATACCAACCAGAGAGATCCTATCTGGCCGCGTTGTCGCGGCGACACGCACGCACACGTGCGCACGCCACCGCGCTCACGCTTCATGCCAGCAGGCTGGCCGGTGTTCTTTTCCCTCCTCCCGATCCTTTTTTCCTCTTTCTTTCTCCCTTCCACGCGGCCGGTCTCTTTCTCCGTTTTCCCCGTCGTTCTACGGGATCGCGGGCTGCCAGAGAAATTTCAAGGAGAAATCGAAATCGACAGGGGATCGGACGGCCCGGAACCCGGCTCGACGATTTCCGTCGTGACCCAGCCAGGGTGGCGGAGTTTACGAGGGAAAGTGGAAAAAACGTGCATGGGAGCTTTATGGGTAATTTATGCCGGTTTCTGGGCGCCTAGTGATAATGGGCGTTTAACACTAGAACTACCGTACCAAAATGACTGGTTTTGTTTGTTTCGCAGTTATTAACCCTTTGAACTCTGTAGGCTCCGATATTGTAATTCTAATATTAAATATTTTAATGAATCTTAAAGAAACTACCCTAAAATTATTCGATTTTCCATACATCCAAATTTTTGCTATATAAATACTATAAGATTAGTAGCAGTTACTGATTGATTACAAGACAATCTAGAGTGATAAGGGTTAATACCTTAGAAGCATTGAATATTTGAAATGATTTTGGAAATAAATAGTTTCACTTGAGTACTACGATGAATATCCAAAGAAACTGAAAAAAATATATTGTTACAATTTTTATATAGATTACGTATCAACCGTGTTAAATGCTCGGTAGTTCTAGTGTTAAGTTTTAGTTAAAATGACTGGTTTCGATTTTTTCTTTTAGCAATTATTGGTATCTTCGAAGCATTGAATATTCGAAATGATTTTGAAAATAAATAGTTTCACTTGAGCACTATAATGAATGTCCGAAGAAACTGAAAATAATCTATTGTTACAATTTTTATAGAGATTCCATATCAATCGTGTTAAATGCTCGGTAGTTCTAGTGTTAATGGCACCCTCGTCAGAATGGCAGCTAGCCAACGGTTTGTTTGATTAGAGTGAACTAGATGGTTTCAATGATTCCCAATTGTTCTATTGTACTTTGTAGGAAACTGAACGTCGCACCGTCTGACGCGAGTCTTAGCTTAGATTTGTGTTTTAGAAGCACGCTTATGATTTGTTGAGTTAGATTGAGATTATTACTCTGAGATCGTCGTGCTGATAGGTTTAAATGGCTACCGTGATTGGATATACAATTGTGATAACGATGGAAAGGTAGGAAGCGTGAAGAGATTGAAAGGCAGTTGACTGGGAACGTTGCTCGATAAGGACCGCGCGATATTAACTCGTCGAAGGGACAGCAACAGGTTCCCGGCGCGTTGGGTTCCTTCATTAACGTTAATGCCGGGCCGCGGCTGATTAATGAGGCTAATAACTCGCGCGGATCGACGGTGAACGGCGCAACGAAACGGCTCGCGAAATTGTTTGACAGGTGGCACACCGTGCGTACCCTTAATTCCCATTGATTCGCCTGATTAATGAGCCCTATAAATCATCCGAAGTCGGGCGCCGTGTGTTTTCCGCGGGGCAGACGTTAAGAAATCGTCTCGTCTTCGGCCGGTTTGTTCCTGGTCCCGCGTTAATCTTGTTAAATGTTGTTACCGCCCGCCGGACTAACTATGACAGTTATTGACAGTCACGATTTACGTCTGGATTGATTGATCAGCGCTGGATCCTCCTGCGGAATCCGATCGACGAAAAAGGTTTAAGCTGTCTCTTTCACCAGCGAACCTTTCTGTTTAAATCTTCGAACATTCAATGCGACTCGTTATACTGTAACGAACAATAATCGAACCTATTACTCCTGAAATTCGGTTTTCAGATCTTCCGGCTCGAATCCGTTTCGATCTGCACAATGTTTTTCCCTGATAAGCCAGCCCGAGTTCTAGCTGTTCATTTGGGTGCTAAAGCCTTTGCTTGTAGCTTTGAACTTTGGGTATGATCCTTCACATTAACGCAAGTGTTGCTTGCGACCTTAGTTCTTGCGAAACTAGAATTTTAGACCCCCGACCGTGTCTCTATTCGGATCCAGCTTTTCTGCTTCATTTAACTTCCTCGTCTACGAATTAAGTTGCCAGTTATTTCTGTTATTTCACGTTCGTTGCGTCATTCTCGAATCTATCTTGTAAGCGCAACATTCGTTGGGCAAGCATTGTTAAAGTATCGTTAAGCTTCGCCTCATGATGGATTTCCGCGTATCAAGATGGAATTGCCGCACGGAAAATGCGCGACACAGAAGCGTCCCGCGGTTTCCAGATTTTTCGTGAACGCCGGAGTTTGTCCCGACATTTTTGCCTTCGAAAGGAGCCGGCTGCCCCGGCCAATCGATTTTTCCCGACAATCCGCAAGGACGATCACTGAAGACGATTACCGAATACTTGTATCACCCGGTTGCAACGCTCGTCCTTCACCTTCAACCGTTTCACTATACTCGCGTATCTCGCCGCGACCCACCACCAGCTTCACCATCGATTTTCGTCGCTGGTTCTCGTACAACCTTCTCCAAGGGCGTTCGAACCATCCACTCCTGCAATTTCACATTATTTTTTCGCCTCGCGTTCCACCCGGACGCTCGCTCGACGAAACCGACGCACTCGTCGCTTCGCTCGCGCACTTGCGCTATTAATCTCGTCGATTCCTCCGGAACGCGTCCGCCGAAAATATATAATTCATCCGTTTACCATTCAATTTGAGCCTCGAAGCTTTCAGTGCCTTTTTTCTGTCGACGAGAAAAAACGTACTCCGCGTATCTCTCGATTCCTCGGAAATTAATTACCGAAACTCGAATAGCGACGGCTCGGGTTTCGTCGGAACAGTACCTGGAAACGTGGAACGCGTCGCAAGAACTTCATTTCGAAGTTTAATCGGCGTCAACCGATTTTTTCTCGCGATGAAATATCACGTCGCTGGTACCGGCGAAATCCTTATCTCCGCCCGTCGAATCTTCGCCGGGAAAAAAAGTCAGCCGATCTTTTATTCATTATTCGAGACTTTACGCCCGGCTAATAAATCTCCGCGCGCCGGAGGTTAGCCGATCCGCTCGGCTCCACCTCCGCGTTCCGGCGATCGCCTTTTAAAACTGCTCGCCGTTTCGCTCCTCGCCCCGGCTAAATTTACTCGCGGCAATTACGCGGATCGCAACCGGTTCCGACTTCGCTCATTGCGCTCCATTGGCCGCGGCCCGGTCGGCCGGCGACGTTTCAGTCGTTTCCCGATTTCCATCGCGTCGATCATCCTCCGACGTCGATAGCGGTTCCACCCTTTTACACGGCCCGGCTGTTATCAATCTTCGAAACGCGCGCGTGTATTCGCTCGAAACCGGCGCGGACGATTTTATGCGACGCGCCTCGCCATTTAACAGGCGCGTCGGCTAATAAATCAGTTTCTGGTTGCTTTAATAACGCCCGACAACCCCGTTGAACCTCGCCCTTTGCGACACGTGGCGCACCGTGCTCGTTGTTACGTTTATTTAGCTCTTCTTCCGCCGACGTTGCTTTTATTTGGAAATAGAATTCGAAGGGGCGATCGTTACGCAGGCTCGAGGGTGTTTTATCCGACGAGAATATCGACGATATTCTTAACGATTTAGTCGCGGAACTTTGCATCGACGCGTATTTCTAAGGAAGTTATTAGATTTATGTAAAATGCGACTAAAGGAGGGTGTAGCCGTTGAACTGAAATTCACTTGACACCGAAACTAAATCTGTCAACCACCTTTAAAGCTCCAACAGGCTAAGGGTTAATTATTCCGGGAACGGTTTAATTTCGTCCATCGTTCCTACATTATATACCATGCATCTCTACAAGCTTAATTAAATTATCCCAGGAAATTTCTAATCTTCGGAAAAGATGCGGCCGGTATTAAAAACGAACCACTCAACAAAATGAACTCAGCCGATTCCCAAATCCACCGTTTCCACTGAAAGTTACGATCAATGAACAGCGTTGCTCTCAAAGTATCAAACAAAAGACGCAGCTCCACAGAATTAGACCCGAAAATCAGGCCAACGGGCGATCCCCGTTCGAACGGCGAATGTCAGCGTTTACCCGACCGCTCCCGGGAATATTCGAATTACCCCACTTCGAGAAACACCGCGGAAACAAGGATCCGCCGCAATGGCTACGCGTATCGTGATTATCGTTTACGATTGGCCGTTATTAACTAGTTAACTGTGGAATTTAGTTGGGAAAACCTCTCGTGCGCGAAATAAAATAATATGTAGCGTGTACTCGTCGAACGCAGGACGAATGCACGTAGAGTATATTTCAATGAAAGATGAATACTCGTCAAACACAGTTAACTGGTTAACACTAAAACTACCGGGCACTTCAATTGACTTTTTAGAATTTCGCAATAGAAACTCCAAGAGTGCATCTGTTCAGACTTTAATTGATTTATAATGTAATTTGTGTAGTGCTAAATGAATTTCTTTAATAATTTCTCACAGAAACATTTGTTACCTTTCTAATAATTGCAAAAAGAAGACATCAGGCATGGGTCATTTGACCCCTCTGGTAGTTTTAGTGTTAATACTTGCGAAGTAAACACTCGTCGAAACTTCTCTGCAGTCGGAACAGTGCTCTTAATAAAGTAGAATCAAAAAAGTCAAGACTATAATTAAGGCAAATTAAAAATTCTGATTTCAACCAGTCAACTGTGGAATTAAGTTTTAAAAACCTCTCGTGCGCGCAATAAAATGCACGTAGAGTATACTTCAATGAAATATCAAAGCGAAACAAAGAAGAATGACATGTTCATATGAAAGAATAAAGAATTCAACGCTGAAAGAATCATGTCAAGCTTTACGACGGCGCGTATACTCGTCAAACACAGTTAACTGGTTAAAATCGACCATAACGCGTCGTCGTATAATAAGGATCGCGAAGGGACACGGTTCGCCGTGGCCGGTGATTATGATATTAGCCGTCGATGCGGGGGACGATAAGCGATAATAAGCGGGCTGCCAGGCGGGCAAAAGGTTGGCGCGCCGCGAAATAATAGGTAACGCGCTGATGTATTAATTGGCACCGGCGTAATAAGACGGTCACGCCCGGAATCGGCGGGCGTTCCGCTATCCGAGGGATTCGATAATGGGAGCGAGCGGCCGCCAGGGGTGTCGGATAGGCGTTCGCGGATGAAAACTACGAGTCTCTCACGGCCCGCGCGTGTGTTGCCGGGATTTCGTAACGAAACAGCGACTATAATTTGCCGGAGCGCGATGCTCGCTCGGCCCGGCCTCTATCGGGCCGCGTTCATCGCGTTGCGATCGTGTCAGATGGGTTCAAACGGCTTTCAAAGAGCTGCATTGTACCGATCGATCCTTATCTGGACGGGTTCAGCGTTCCAGCGACCCCTGGACTCGCCGGTTATTACGATTAGCGCGACAGGAGGCCTTTGCCGGCGAGTTCCTGCGGGGGAGGACATTTTATCCAGGACGTTTTTATTGGCAATTCGACGATTGACTCGCCGACTGTTGGGAAATACTCAGATTTTCGATTTATCGGCAGCGGTTCGCTTACAAAGAGCTTCGAATGATGCGATTAAAAATTGCGTAACACAGTTGCCGATCGTATAATACAGTACTCGAGTCGTGTGTCGCTTCCGATGGATGGGTTTCGGGTATTTAAAGCGGGATAATGGAGGTTAACCGTGTTATTCGAGGGATGATTGTGTTCGAGATCGACGAAATTCGAGTTTAAGAATAGAGCGGTGAAAATAGAAGAGAATAGAAGACGACGCGGGACACGGAGTTTAATGGAGCCTGATTTAATAAGATGGAATTAGTCGCTGACGTTTCAGTATTACGCGAAGAGGGGCGTCACTTATTTGCCTTCGATGAACTTGGATAGGCGTGGGTTAATCGAGCGTCCAGCGTTCGATTCAACTTCTGGACGAGGCTCGTTTATTTTAGGGGACGGACAGTGGTTCGGTCTTCGGACCGGAAACACAGGCTCTCGACGATGCATATTAAAAGACCGATGCGAGGCGATGCAAACCCGCAAGAATAATCGGCGCGTGAAATATTTAAACTGCAAAAGCGAAATAGCCCGGTACAACCGTCTCCGATGTCACCGACGGATCTCCTGATCTACGCCAGCAACTCGTCCATAGTCTTGACGATCGAGATCGAGTCTCGTAACTTTCGCCGCCGACTGTACCAATTTGCATAAAGCTGTGTCCTCAGCATCGAGGAACTTTTCGTCGCCTCTTGCTGCTGCGTCCCAACACATTTCCAACGAGGATCAGAAACGTTCCGTCTGCAAGCAACATAATCGAAGCATTCGATTTCCCTCTCGATCTCCAAGCCGCATCTGCCACAAGCAACAAAAATAAAGAGACATAGAGCAACGGTCGGTAACAAGTGAATTTTATAACTTCATCGAGACGCGACGCGAGACTTGTCAGTCGTCGAGTCGGCGAGGACGCGGCTTAACGCCTCGTCCACGCTTCAAGTGACAATCGGCGAGCGTTGAATAATAGAGCGCCGATACGGACAATGGATATTTTAGGCAGGCCGGATTATTCTTTGTATGCAAACAGGAAACGATATTTACGGGCACGCCGGCCCCCGATGCAGTATTGAGACACGCGTATCGGATTTCCTAATAATTACGGGCGAGACCTGTAATTTCCACTCGCGCGTCTATGTTTAACGCGTTACACGGTGCCGATGGTCGCGCGGAGACGATTGTATCGTTCTGGTTCGATCCGGGGACCGTTGTCTCCACGATCGGAACGTATCGGCGCGCCGAAACCGCGCGCGAGATAAAACGTGTCCCGGCCACTTACTTGCCCGCGCGCGATCAACGTCCCTGCAATTACTCCCTCGTAGCGATTTAACGTATCATTAGCGCGAGTTACGTGAGCAAACACGCTCGAGAGGCTGCGAACGTTTAACAATCCCGTTACCTCGCTCCGGCTCGCGGCCGAGGGTGAGCTTTTATTTTTAATATCGGCTAAACGGCCGACCAAATTGCCCCGGCCAACTTTCTACGCCGATCCATTGTTACGCCGATGCTTGGGAGAGCTCTCCTCTCTCAATGGGAGCGTTGCGACATCGGCCGCGGTCGGCGCGGACCTGGTTTACAAGGATGCCCTCGGTCGGCTGGGAAATTTCTTTTGGTTATCCTTTCAACTGATTTTTTACTTATCCTCCGTGAAGCTGATACTATTCTTCGGTGAACTGTTACTCTGTTCTTTGCTTTCGTTCTTGATAATTGTTCAGCGCGCACAATGAATTTTTAAAGTTTAATTTTAAAGTTTATTATATGTACGCTTCGAGCGGCAACTTAATGGTACTGGAATATTTGGGGTTCGTGCAAATCAGTCCACACTTAATTTTAAAAATAAAATTTAATATTAAACTTAATATTTTGGTACAGTATTGTTGCACGAGCGTTCGTTTGATGCTTACTGCTCGACGAATTTACATTTAGGTTGATCAGCATCAAGATCATTCCAATGCCAAAGAAATATTCTAAAAGCATACATTTCAGGTACTGCACCAAAATTAAAAACCATTCACGTGGCGCAGAACCCACTAGTTACGCCATCGAAAGATATTGTAGCTTTAGGCTCTACGGCGATTTTAGTCTTGTATCGAGTGCGCTGATTGGAAAATCGAAAATACCCAATCGGCGCATAATTCCAAAAATCGGAGGCGTCTTGGACGACGCCCTTTGGTCAGCCCTCTTGGTGCAAGGGTGAGGGCAGTGGCCACGTGCGAGGGATCCTCGAAGATTTGCCGATGCCTTGGAAATTTCCTCCGAGTTGACTCATGTCTGGCGGAGCTGTTACGAACGAGATTCGAGTCGACCCTTCGGAAATTCCCGGTTTATATGGTCGGTTGTCTGTACGAACGAAGTAAAAATTCAAAAACTATTGTCTGGACATGCGCGGATCAACTAAATGATTTTATCATGGTTTAAGGTGGAATTGCCCCTCGTAACAGAAATAAATAAACTGAGTTCGAAAAAAGCTAATCCCGAAAATAATTTTGTTGGCACGTCCATGTTACAACGAACCTTCGAGGATTTTCGCTGTTTTGTTCCGCATTGGACGGAACAGCGTCCGAAATATGTTGTTACAGCGTAACACTAATCATTTCGTAATTGAAGGATTTTTTCATAAGTTCTTTAACACTTCCACTGCCAAGTAGACACTCGTCAAAACTCCCAGGTACTTGGAACAGTTTTCTTCATTAAGTAGAAACTAAAAGGTCAAGATTCTTCGTAATAATTGCTCTACTGTCTTTCTCATATCTCATACACCTAACAAAATTCGGTTCGTTCGATATGTTGCCAAGAAAATTCATATTCAAGCTTACGTGAAAAATAGTGTCACCCAAATTTGGGTGACGTGGCGGTCAATGTGTTAATATAGTTGAAGAATTCTCAAATTGATTGTTACAACGCTGTCAATGCTGTCTATGGAGGTTTGATACTCGTGAATATAGGTGCAAATGACCATCGCCTATATTCTTAGTATCATGAATAAAAGAGTAGCAATTTTATTACGAAAGTATGAAATCTTGAAGCTCCCGAAGAATTAAGTAGACAGAAGAAATTGCTTTCGTCGTCGATTTCAAAGTGATCGTCAACGTGTTAAATGTTAAGGTATTCAGATTGATTAATTAAATTAGCATACCGTGCAGAGAATTTTGAGTGGCACCGAATTCAGAAGTCATGAAAATTATTGAATCAATGTCAAATCGAGTATATTGATATTAAAGTCCTATCAAATTTAAGGAAGGAGGAGTAGATTGAAGAGACAGTTTTGACGGAGATCATATTCCCAGTAGAATCAGGACACCGGGATATTAGTCAGCCGGGTAGAACGTGAACCGTCGGTGACTGGAGCAGAAATAAAAAGTTAACCCTTTGCGGACGAATGTCGATACTTTACCGAGATTAAACTTTCATGTTTGTAATACTGAGTTGCAAACAAATGATTCAACTACTCAAACAGCAGGAAACCAATACATAATTTCCTTATTCCATATTATTTAGGCATCTAGTACACATTTTTACATAATTTTGTGTAGTTTTATATAGTATTCATCCTTTTTATATTGTTTTATACAGTTTTATGTAGTTTTACATAGTTTTATGTATTATTACGCTTTTTTATATAGTTTTATATAGTTTCATATAGTTTTACGTAGTTTTAGAAAGTTTTATATAGTATTTCACATTTTATATTGTTGCATACAGTTTTATATAGAATTTCACATTTTATATTGTTGCATACAGTTTTATATAGTATTTCACATTTTATATTGTTGTATACACTTTTATATAGTATTTCACATTTTATATTGTTGCATACAGTTTCGTATAGTCGTGCGATTCGGCAGAACAAAAGGTTTTGTATAGTTCAGAGAATCTTCGTCCGCAGAGTTAACCGCCGAAAGGAAGGAAAGCGTTCGGCTGTAAGAGTTGAATAATTCCCATTGCTTGTAACGCGTCCATTAATAATTTCGCGTAGAAAGGTATACGCGTGCTGCGAGTGTTCGTCTCCAGGTCGCGTATAAATCACTCGCCGATCATCCGTCTGTCGCTGGGAGACAGTCGAATTTGTCACGAGAGCCTAGCCATCGACAGGAGAAAGAGAGACGGGGAGAAATTGGAAATTTCCTATTACCGAATCGCCGCGCGGCGAGGAAGAAAGTGCCGAACGGTACTTTCGATCGGCGCATCCCGATCGCACGCGGTCTACGCGGAATCGAGTGAACAAGTACGCCGACGCGTGGCCGCGACAGAGTTAGGCGAACATTGACCAGGAAATAAAAGTAGCAGTTTAACCTTTTGCGGAAGATTCTTTGAAGTATGCTAAACCTCCGCAGATGCAGCTAAGTTGTATGCCACTTTCTTGAACAATGGAAAAAAGAATTAGTCTAGTAGCAATGAGCTAACTTGCACTCGAGAGATGACTCTCAGTGACCACTTGATTTGACACAGTAAAACTATAGAATGCGATATTTAATGTTAAACTTTGTATAATGCCTCGATACGTGAAACATTGGAATAAAACAGCTTCGTTCTTCAATATACTGATGATTTTTCTTCGAATTAGTCACAAAGAACATCCTCTTCGCCTCGTAAAGAAATGGTAAACATTTCTAATAAGAAACATCCGAGTGCAAAGGGTGAATCAATCGTTGGTCTTAATATCTTTGAGTATATTCGGAATTATTACAATGTTTACATATATAAATTTGATACAAAGTTGACGAGGATCCAGATAGCGGTCTTTATAAAGTATACACGAGATATTTCACACATATTTCCCGTCGCGTGAGTTCCGCGCAATTTGCACCTGTAAATTTCCGTTGAATGAACGTCTGAAGTTATCGCATAATAGTCCGCTAATTGCATATTAATATTACATGTCACCAACGATTGAAACGGCGTGTTTATTCGTTTACAAGTGGTCGGTTGTAATTATTAACTGGAGCTGACTGGAATCGCCTGCATTTGAATTGTAGATTAATTGGAGATTATAGAAGGTAATTTGTTACCGAATCAACTGTTGTAATTGAATGGTGGTCAGCGATATATAATTAGATTATGTTCTATCAACTGTGACTCGTGCGGGCAGACAAAGGAAGTGGAAACACGGTCCATGGGAAATGCCCGGCCCTTGAAACGTGTTCCGCCGTCTTGCATGGCCAATCCCGCGATCCGGCGTGCCCGCGAGCGGTGTAGAAAGCTGGATTAGGATACCCATTATGATATTCGATGGATTGCGTCTGCGTGCTTATCGACTTCCGCGCTAAAATTCGCTCGGGCTGGCGGCGAAGCTTCTTTCCTGTCGCATCGTGAAAGCTGTTTCGCGATCGAAGAATGTTCCAACCCGCCGGCCATCCGCGTCTAACGCCATATTACACCGTGTTGGAGTCAACTGTAATAGTGCTCAATGGCATTTTATCTGAAACAGTAAATTTTCCAGTTGATCACGATCGTCGGGGGACCGTTTAAAAAGAAATGGCGAATTCCATAAATATCCGATTATTAACCCACTGAAACCGTTAAAACGGGAAATAAAATTCTATTTACTGCCAATTGCGCAATTCCCGACGATAAAGCTGTAGATTTGCATAAAAATTCGCGGCCGAATAATTAATGACACAATAAAGTAAAAGTGGAACTCGTTTAGCAACGTGCCCGTTAACTCAGCAGCAGAGGAGATCTTAGATCGCGTAAACTTCTTATGATTGAAGTTCACGAAGGCCTAACTTCGGATTGGCTTCTCCAAAGTGAAGCACTGTGCGGCGCAGTTCGGGCGAATTAATTAAATTCCCTTGCAACCTTGCGGACCAACGCCGGTTGCACTTCCCCGAAGTTTGGATCATCGTTATTGGAGCAGCATGTGTTGAATTAACGATCCACGAAGCGTTTATTGTTTACGCGACATACATTAATCGAGAGGTATGCCTGAATTCCTAAGAACAACAACGAAATAACAATAGAAGTGAAATTGGAGCGAAAAGAAGATTGTCTGACCAGTGACTATCCCGTTCTACTGCTGGATTGTTCTCTAAACGCCGCGACCGGCTTAAATTCTACATCTCATGGAATATTCGAACCGGGTCGCGACTCAATTCGCCAATTTTCTGCGTACGGCAATAACTGGAATAATTGCAGCTTAACGGAGTAATTAATAATTAAGCGAATCACCGTCGAAGGATTATGTCGCTGGGACAATGGCTCGGCTGTACCGCAGCCGTGATTGCATTTCCGTTTCCATCTTCGTAGCGACGTCATCCCGATAACGCGATCAACTTCCGAACAAATCGAGTTTAATCGACTCATCGCGTACGATATGGAATTACCCGCGCCCCCGTGTCGCCGCTGTAACCGCGTCGCTTTCTATTTCTAAAGTTACGGCGACTTCGTTGAACTAATTAACCGCGCGGTTCATTAACACGCTCCCCGCCTTATCGTCGCGAACGCCGTCCGTTTCCATACCGAGGCGAAGATGGCGTTCGACTTTACCGGATTTGACAAATCCTGTTTAATCCGATCGCGACTCTAATTGAACCACTTTTACCTGGAATGCGATTGACGTGTGCGCGAGCCGCGCGATCCGTTCAGTCTCTCCGTAGCTTGTTCGGAACAGTCTCTAATAATTTATTATACATTATACTCACGGTTGCGACAGTATCGCGTTCTGCGCGGATCGAAAGAACCACGCGAGTCTCCAACGAACTCAAATTCTACATCCTCCTCCTTCATCGCAATTAAACTAACGTAATACTACATGTTGCGAATGTTAAAAAGAATCTGGAGTACGTTTCGTTTGGTACGAAAAATTCGAATTCCGCATACCATTCGCCGGTTCCTATCATTAAAACGATATCCAACGAACCGGATCGCGTATCGAGGAAGGAAATTCGGTTATCGCGCATGAAAATCGTTACAGTTCGAACGTCGTCGAAGAAAACGGTACCGCGATCGGCCAGTCCGGCGCGATTCCGCGTCTGACCGCTTTCTACGCGGGCGCATTATCATATTTCTCCTTAAACCGGCATGCGACCGGCGCGGCAAACACGTTGTCGTTACACGGTCGCGCGGGCAGGCGTCAGCGATTTCAATTACGGTACCGAGAGCGGCCGGCAGTCTCGATTTTCCCGGCGCGGAGAGCTGGGAGAAAGAGAGGCCGAGCGTCTAGAAAACAGCGTCGGAAAAACCGGATCCCTTAATCGATCTTTGATCGCTTAATCGAGCGAGCCGATGCTACCGGCTTGCGCCATCCGACAGGCAGAAACATACGTGCCCGGGGGACGGATCGCGGATCGAGAAAGGCCGATCGAGGTCTTCTTCCTCCGCGGCGGCGGTTTTTGCCGACCGCCGATCGATCCTCGTCCCATTCCGCGCGTCGCCATTCCCGGCGATCGCGTATTTTTCCGCGATGGATGCCCGCGAATGGCAACCAGACGCATGTCCAGACTCCTCTCGATCAGCCGGATCATCCTAAAACCTGAAATCGTTTCACCGTAACGACCGCCGGCCAAAGAAGTCTATTGAATATCGCACGTGAATGCACTGTTCAATATTCCTGATGAAGTCATTATCTTTTTCATGCGACCCGCTCGGCGCAGCTCGCGCGGGCTTCTTGCGCGCCACCGCAATTGCAGGATGCTGCGGTTCAGAAGAGAACACCTAAGGCCATTTACAACTCGCTGTTGTTACAGTGTAAAAGAAACCTTGAAATCGCAGGATTCGACGTAACCCGACGTTCTTTTATTTACATTCTCGTTGACCAACGTCGCTCCGACAATAGCCGACATCCTCTAAGAAAGCCAGCGACAGGCGATCTCGCACGTACCATCGAGGAAAAACGATTCTCGCCGCGCGAGAGTCAAAGGACACCGCCTCACCTGTGGACTCGAATCACTCAGAGCCCACCGTGTATTAATTAATCGTTCCACGGTGGACGTCGATCATTAGCAGCGACAGTGGGGATTTTTAATCGGCGCGTACACACAGGGACGTCCAGGATTAAACGTTCGTCAGCGGCGTGTCGGATCCGTTGTGGATTTACGACGTCGGTCCGAGGGAGAAGATCGCGGTTCGCGATATCCGCGAACGTTTCCCACGAAGCCCGGTCTCGATCCCCTCGCCTGGCTCGCCTAGCTCGCTCGCTCGCTCGCGCTGGCAATACTCGCGGCGCGCGAGGGAACCTGTCCGACAGAGTTTCTTTTTGATTGAACACACACGCTTTAGCCTAAGTGACCCTATTAGTCGGCGGTTATCTTCCTCGTGACGGGCACCGCGTAGACGCCGCGACCCCGGTAAATCCTTTCTCTTCGACGTGTCGACCGGTTGCAGCTGACTCGCGCAGCTGACTCGCGCTGCTCGAGGTGCCAGCCACGTCCTCGAGGCGCGCGCGTAACACTCGCGCGTGTCCACGTTCCTTCTCTGTCTTCCCGTTCGCGGTCGCCTCGTCTCTCTCACCGCCGTCCGTTGATCTATCCGTGGATCCCCGGCGCTGATTTACACGCCGACGACGCGAAGATTGAGGGTTCGCCGGCGATCGTGCCGCGATCAGACTTCGTTAAGGGTCGATCCTCTCCTCGAGCGTTACGTCGCGTCACTCCTGCCGGCAGTCATCTTCCTCGCAACGATCACGGGTCAGCGATGCTTTGACGCCGGGGCTCTCGGCTGCACGATGTTTTCGGTGGATGGTGATCGAACGTGATGCAATACGACGGTCGTTAACACCTTCCATGTCCCGCGAGCATTGTGCGGGGATTGGCTGCGGATCGCGCAGTCACGTATTTCACAAGTAATTTGCTGGGACCCGTGTTAACACGCTGCTTTATGCTTTCTCTCGACGATGGGGTACCCCGACTGTCTACCGTTGGCTTTTTGCCGCGGATACTTTGCTTTCGATTGTTCTTTCTAAACATTCCTACGGAATGATTGAATTGCTAGATTTCGGTATTCGCTTAATCGTTGTAGGAATTCTATTACTTTATTTCTTGTTCGACGCATAGACAAAGATATTGCTACTTCTATCTGATACGATGAGTTATCTAATAGATCTACTAAAAATTCTCTATTCTCTAACCTCTTAGGCACGACGCGCCACTATAGTGGCTTTCGCGGATATCATCTTTCTGAACGACGCGCCACTATAGTGCCTCCGCCGCTACCAATATGTCATATGTTATACCCAATTGTATTACTAATTATTATTCTAAACTGTTAGAGTTAAATCATACGTATCATATCTTTAAGAAAAATTATAATTTAATCAACAAAAACTTCATTTCAATGTACTCGCGTAGAGAACAGCATTGTCCGTACAGAACTCAAAATTCAGCCGTGCCTAAGAGGCTAATACCTCGATCCAATGAAGATCGCGACCGATCGAAACGCAACGTCGAAAACAACGGATTCCTGGGATTCCCGTCTTCCAACGGATTCCCAGTACTCATTTGCACCGTTCCACTGTAACCGACGCGGGTCGTTCGACTAATTTCCGCGAGTTACGACGGCAGCGGGAACGTTCCCCGATAGCGAGAGGAAAAAGCTCGAGCGGCGAGAGATCGGCCGGCGGAAGAGACGCGAGCCGATGAGCCGCGATTACAGCCTTTCACGGCGTTGATCGGCCCGATAGCGATCTAGCCGGCGGTTTTTCAAGCGGACGGGTCGCCGGTGCTCGGGACTCCCGCGGATCGGTCCGTGTTCGACCGGTGACGATCGCGGGAGAACGAGACGGGACGAGACGTCGCGTCGTCGTACAGTTTGCTCGACGCGAACCTACAGGATCGGGTAATTGATGGCGGCGGCTCTTGCTCCGGAACTTTTGCCGATCCTCGGGGCGATAAATCGCAGCGCGTGCCGGCAGCGGCGCGCAAACCGAGCCGTTTTTCTGCTATTGTTTACGCGGAGACGTTGCATAAATTACGGCGCTTCGCTGTTACGTAAATGATAACCGTTCTCGCGCGAGCGCGTCTTCGGCCGAGTTGTTTTCATCCGTTCCGCGTGGACTCGATTATCGTTGATCCTTTGATCTTTCTACTCTCGCTACGCTTTCGCTGTCTGCCGGTAAAATCCCCCGGGGATCGAGGATTAATAACAATTACTCGATGCTTCTATTATTAACCGAGGAAAATGTTTGTCATCGCGCGCGAAGATTCTGTTCCATGAACGGATCGCGCGGATACGACGATGAACGCGCGCGAAGATAATGGAGGAAACATCAGATCGAACCAGTGAATGAACACGATCGGGATCGTAGCGTTTAGCGCGTCATTGAATTTCGTAGGATGCCCAAGTGTATTTAACGAATATTCGATGCACACGACAATGACCCATTGACGGGACGTGTTTGCTTTCTGATTCATGATACTACTGTGCGTACTATGCTCTTCATTCACCGCCGCGCTGCATAGCATTAGCTCCGTACCGCTGCCAGCTTCCAGTTCGGAGCGCGAGATCTCCGGAACGAATCGACGTATTGACGTCGAATAAAACGCGAATCGGGGATCAACGTCCAATGTATCTCGCGTCCGTATTGCGAATAATCCCCGGCGTCCTGCGAGCGCGGTCAATCATAAATTCGCGAATACCGATCGTCGGAGAACCCGTCAAACTCGGGAGCGTTTCGTTCGTTTTATTCTTCTCGAGCGATTCGCCTCGCTGGGAGCGATTAGATAGTTTCGAGCAACAGTGTACGTTCACTTCGGAGTTATAAATATATTTTTTCCCGAGCCGGAGACTTGAAAAGGACTCGGTTAACGAGTGAGATCCGTAGAAGAAGATCGAGCTTGATCGTCGTTGCGATAGCATAAAAGTCTCCGGCAGCCTGTACTCCATAAATACTTCTCGGCTGGGAAGCTGAAGGGTCAATTCGACGATCGCCTCGTAAACATTAATTGGCACCGCGACGTGCTACCTCCGTGGCTTTCCTAGGCGATTAGAAAACCCACGCTCCGGGTCCCGGCTCGATCTCTCTGCGGCCGACACGATTGAGATTCGTTCCTGCATCGATTTCGATGAAAGTCGCTCCTAGGCCCCGTCCGTACGTCTGTCCGTGCGTACATCATCGGCACCATCGCGACGAGAGTGAGAGGAGACGAGCAACCGGTACCGTACGCCGCGGCGGGGAAAGGTGACGCGGTCCCACACGAATACGTGAGATTCAGGAAACCGGCGGGATTCGATTCTAGTAACCTTCGTTTCGGGAAACACCGGCCGATTCTAGTTTCTCGGCTTCTCGGTAGAATTACCGAGCAGCTGACTTTTGAACGTTCCTTTGGTGAAGCCGCGAGGATTTATTAAAATTTGAATTCTTTTGCATCTTAGCTTCAAGGAAATTACTTTTTCAGTCCGCAAAGGTTAATTTCATCTTCGGTTTCAATTCATTGGCTAAGTGCTTAATTATTCATAGCGTTACTTTATCTCGTGTTTTATGATTCTGGAATTTATAGCTCAATTTACTGGGCCAGTATTTTAGTAGTGGACAAGTTGCCGCTATTTTTTATTGGTTACGCAAAGTGTCCGCAGGAATTTTCGCGACATTCGGCAGACGAATCTGCGCATACGCACGTGGGCACCCCGTTAAATCGAGAAGAGGCGAGGAATCGTGGTCGTCCTTGAGTCTCAACGGCGAAAAGTCGTCTCGAAAACGTCTCGTCCGGCGTCTGCCATCGGGCGACACGTTTTACGCGCGGAAAGATGCCCGGTTAACGTGGCGATCGTAA
This sequence comes from Nomia melanderi, assembly GCF_051020985.1. Taxonomy (NCBI): domain Eukaryota; kingdom Metazoa; phylum Arthropoda; class Insecta; order Hymenoptera; family Halictidae; genus Nomia; species Nomia melanderi. The sequence goes on from NC_134999.1 coordinate 37,209,674, forward strand.
ATCGCAATTCGCTTTATCCTCGTTTCGGTGTACAAAGCGGGGACGTGTGTCGCAATTAAGACACATCCGCAGACTGTTTTCGTCTAAAAGAATGCCAATCAAGCATTGTCAGCGGCCGCCCGACGTCCCGGCAGGAATACATAAGTAATACCGATCAACTACGGTCGCGACAACAAAATAAATAATGAAACCACATTATCGACAATGTCGTCAAAGCAGAATATTACATGTCACCATGTTTTTCATGCGAGTAAAACACGCGTGTTTGTCCTGACACGGCTAGAGAAAAACCGTCGCTTCTTGTGCACCGGCGGCGCGTCACAATATATTATTTAAACTCCATATATGACAATTATTATCATAATCAAGGTCACCGGTGTCGTCATCGCAGCACCTCTTCGAGGATGATTCTCCTAAGAACACCTGCGTGACGTTCGCGCGATCGTCGTCAACCCCACCGAGGGAACCTAGGAACAACAAACAATACCATCCGCAAAAACCGAATCGAACGAAAACACAATTCCATTATCCTCGAAGAGACGTAAAGCGCGCTCGCGCAACGCGTTAATTCGTCAATTGCGAGCGTCGGAGCCGGAAGACCGGTCGGAAAATCCTCGGGTAATTAAATTTCCGTCGAATTGCTCGCGTTGCGTTCGGAAAGGATGACCCCGATCGAAAGGACGAAAAAACTCCGCGAGACGAAGAAATCCCGGCGAAGCGGTCGGATCACTTTCCGCCGGTCTCGGCCCGTCCGTCATGGTGGGAGACGATCGCCGGCCGGCGAGCGAAGCCGGCCGGAGAGAGGAGGAGGAGAAGCGTGTTACGAGATGATCCTTGCGCGGCTTTCGTGCACCGCGATCGGGCCACGGAGATCGCATCCTGCAAAACTCCCCGGAGTGGACAGTTATGCAAGAGGCCGCGTTTGGCGCGTCCGCTCGGGCAGGTTCGACCGGTCTTAATTGCGATCGGGGCTCGCCGAACCACTTCGCCTTCGAAACTAGTCGGTCCGGGGCTAGGAACGGGCCAGGCGAGAGAGACTCTCGAACACGCGCACGTACACGCGAGCCTGCGATACAAGGTTTCACGCGGAGCATGTGCGCGCCGGCGATGGAACATAGGGGAATATTAATAAATTATTTTCTATCGGCACGTGTCGGCTACCGCGTATCGGAGCAGCGAGTCACGGCTCGTCGATACCGGTCCTCTCTCGTTCGCCACACGATGAAAAACTGGTCCATTTGCGCACCTAAACGGCGAGGGCTGCCGGACACCGAGCGAGCGGTGCGCTCTACCGAAACAATTTAACGTTAATTCGATCGATCCCGCCCCGATCGGTTCCGCGAACGTTAATTCCTAATGAGAATGTTGCACGCTCGGGGAACCGCGTCGGAGAAAGGAGCGGACCCGTTTGCCGCTAATCAGAGAAACGTGTGCACGCTCCGTGTGTTTCAGGTTCAGCGGAATGTATTCGGCTTGTTGGGTTTCGGTAGTTTCGGCGAAGTTTCGGTGTAGTATCGGACTACCGGGGTTTTCGAGGTTGAGGGAATTCGTTGATTACCGTGGATAAGGAGTCGAGTTTCGGCATGTTTTTAGGGAATTCGGTAGGTAATCGGGGCCTGTGAGCATCTTAATGCGGCGTTGAGATGTATGTTATGCCACTTTATTGCTAGAGGTAATTTAGAAAGTACCCCTTTGTTTTTTTCATTATGTTCTTTGGTGTTGAGAATTAATTTGGGATCGATAGATTGTGCGATAAGTGTTTATGAGATTAAGGTGGAATTAGGAAGAGAGGATTATAAATCAATTGGAAATATTGAAAGAGGTTTTTTTCTTTCGAGTCCCATATATCGACAGTTCTTGTAGATACTATGTAATCTATGCGCAGATAAACGAAATCTCGTGTAAAAGAATTTTTTCTCGTCACCTTTCGAACACCCTGGTGCTCCAGTCACTCCTCCGGGCGACTGTGTTTTTGACTACTACACTGCTGCATAAAATATGCATATCAATCATACTTAGGCGATGATTTCAAGTGACTAATCGAGCTCGCTTGTCCCCGAGGTCCTCGGGTCTGCCTCGATTCTTTTAATCTTCAATGACAGTTTAGAAACACTTGTAATATACAGCGATATTCAAATCGAATTCAGCCTGCCTGACAGGAGAGAGGCGCTTCGATATGAACTCAATTGATCGAATAATTTATTACATAGCGCTCGCCGGTTGTGAATGAAAGTTTGACAAGCTATGCATGAAACGACGCTATTTCCTATATTTCATTGTGTCCGTTTCATCGGTCTATTCATTCAAACGATACGAGCATCACGAATTAATTAGAAAGTCTATCAAATCTGTTAAGAAATCCTCAGCTGTTAATTCCGAATTTCGGACAGTTCCCAGAAGCGGACTTCAAAAATTTATTGCAGTCCGAAGAAACTAGTATTGGATAATAAATAATCTCTAATATATACGCTTATCGTTGATACAAATAAATCGAAGTTCATTTAGAAGAGGTCGCGAAGAATTCAAGTGTCAGCTGACGCGTCGAACAACCTGCAGGTGGAACGCGAAAATTCCATTACACTGTATCGAGAAGTCCGCAAATGATCCGGTCCTTCCCCCGTCAGCATTCATCTTCGTCCAGTGAATGACGATTCCGAGGATGATTTTCCTCGATCGAGTAATTCAGTCGGAACGGGAATCTTTCCGGAATCCACGGCTCGATCGGACGGCGATTGCAAACAAGAAGATCCTCTCGCGGATGTTGCGACACCGTTAATTACGTGTTCGATCGCGCGGAGTTAATTTCGTTACAGTGTAGGTCTACCATGATCGCGCAGGCTCGCGAACGAACGGATGAAACACTCGGGAGATTCCCATTACGATCGAAAATTCGGAAAATCCCGATTTGCCCCGGTGATCTGAATGCCCGGCGAGAGATACGCCTCGCGGCGCTCGGCCCGCTATCCTTGTCCTCCTCTATCCGCGTCTCTCTCCTTTTATTCCTCCGCGAAGGGAACCGAAGGATCGATATATACGAGCTTGGAACACGCATGCGAAGATCGGGATGTGGGTGGAGCCGTTTCGTACGGCCATTTTGCGTCACACGCCATTCGATGCTTGGATTCTCGTTAATTCGGAATTTGTAACAGGTGTTGCTTCTACGTTCAACCTTCATCGCTCCTCTTAACGAGACGCACGTGCAATTCTGAAATTTTTGTCTCGATTAGATCGTCTATAAGTATCTCTAATGTCTTTCCATAAACAACGTTTCTATTATTATCCCTTTATTACATTCCATTTTTCTCGTCCTCGTGTAATCAGTTGCACGGAAAAACTGTGCACACCTGTAACTTCAGTTGATTGATCGTTCCGTTAAAAATAGCGGCTACACAACAGCAATCCCAATAACGCAGCAGCAATTAAAGAGCAAACAACAGCAAAAAAGATCCCCTGGAAGAGCGTACATTCTCCAGACCTTGCGTTCTACCCACGCTGCCGCGATACATCAAATTTCACTGATCTACGTTCCGCGGCGCTCACAATTGCACCGGCGTCGGGCATCTCGTCCGTCTGGTTTTCTATTTGCTTATTCTTTCATCGTCGGTATGCAGGACGATGTAGAAAAACCCGGGTCTCTCTTCTTCTTCGTGTAAACGAGAAAAGAGAAACGATATAGACGGACGGACGAAGAGAGACAGAGAGAGATGATAAATGAATTAACCTCCCCCACCCGTTCGCCTCCCTATTAGCATGATCGTGAATTACGACGAATCGTTACCGGTCCATCGGGTGTTCATTCTTCGCGGGTTAGGTGTTCCGGAGCCGTAGCGTTAAGACTTCCTCGTAAAATTCCGCGGGCCGCAATTACGAGCCCGTATTTTTCTCCTATCCGACCGATGATTTATGCACGCCTGTCTCCGCTCTCTGTTCTCGCGTTCTCTCGTTCACGGTTCATCGATAATTTACTGCCCGGCCCGAGACCATCCAAATCTACGCGAACCTATCGACAACGGAGGATTCACCCGCGGACGCCTTCGCGGGGATTAACTTTCGCCTGGATCTACTGGGTGTCCGGTAAACCTCGGATCTCCTGGATCCACCGAAAGACGCTACGACTGGCGATCCGTTCGATCGATTTGGAAAACTTCTCCGTAGAAAGTCGAAGAACGTATCTTTCGAGACGTTGATCGGTTTAGAATCTAACACTCTTGCGTTACCAAATCGATTTCCTAGTTTCTCAGTGGCGGAGCAAAAGAATTCAGGAATAGATCATCTTGACGTAGCGGTTCCAGCGTTAAGAAACATTTCTTCGAACCTTTCTTTCGGATCAAATGTTAAGTGTTCTCGGGGCTGCGTTGCCCAAGAGGTTTGACATATCGATTGCTGTTAATTAAAGCAATTAAAGTAATCTATGTTATGAAGGGATTGTGAAACTTTATGCGTTTGTTGCGTACGAAAGTCTCCTGAGAATTGATGGTAAATCTTTAATGGCTAGATTTAGCGGAATTTATTAGTTTCGTTTCATTTCTTTTTTTTTATATGGCAGCCCGACGGCTCGATACCCGTTCCACGATTTTTAACGAGACGATACGTATTGCGTGGCCGCGCAATTTGCCAAATTCCCGCGTGTCACGGCTCGAGACATCCGCGGCTATAAGCAGCCGGTCGCTGTTTCTCGTATCGGCCACGCTCGCTCGAGACTTTCTCCTATCCAGCGATTAGCAATCCGGGATATCCAAAAGTCATTAAACTCCGTGAGAACGGGTATTTTTATCATCCGCGGATGCCGCGGAATCGCCTGCAGTTTCGACTAGCCTGGCATCGAAGTCGCCCGAAGGCCGTCACTTTCTCTTCAAAACTGTGAATCGATACTTAATTGAGAGATTCAACAGGGCCACCGTTTTCAGGTGTTCCCAGTGTCTTCGGAGATCCCTCGTTTCTCTGCGTAGCCCGGGCAATTATCTTCGTAACTCCAGACTAACTTAATTCTAACCAGGCAAATCCTGAACCAGTGACACTTTCATTAAGCCATTAAATTTAATTACGAAAGCCAATTACGTGGACTGTTAAATGTGTACAAAAAGGTGTACCCTGTAATCTCACTTTCATTAATGGATTGTATTCGTCATTCGCAGATCAAATTAACGTACATTCCCATTTTTGTGACGAAATCCTCTTTTCATAGGAGAAACTAATCGATGCGTTCGAAGAGGAATAAACTGTATAACGAACAACCGCGAACTCTTCAATGAAATCCAACGGAGAACCTGAAACTTCAACTTCAAACTTTCAACCTCAAACTTTCCCATCGCGTGTCTCGAATTAACCAACTCCGTGTCGCCGGCTAATCTAAACTGAGCTTCGCAAAAGAGCAAGAGAACCGTCCCCAGAGCCCCGCGGCCAAAGAAACGAGCCGAGCCCGATCCAAAACCGTCTCGAAAGAAACCCAGCGCGGGTAATCCCGGGCAATAAAACGAATCGATCGTAGAACCGCGAGGCACGCGGCCGCGGAGAACAATCCCCGCGAGCGGCAACCGCTTCCACGCGGTTACGAAATTCATCGGAGCGTGTGTGCGCCGCGCGAGCCCAGGATAATCCCGGCGTGCCATCGGAAAGCCCTCTCGGATCGTCCTGCGCCGCGCCACTGAATGCAGCCGGGGCCGCATTGCAGCTGCACCCACGAGTCACAACATCCTTCGTCGTGTCGTTCCCTTCTCCTCCTCTCTTTTCTGGTTGTTGGTCGTGGTGTCACGCCACCGTACCCTTCCCACTTCTTTATTCCACGGCGCCTGGATGCACACACGTACTTACGTGTGCATACGCGGCGCAGCGATAGAAAGACCGAGAAAAAGAGAGAGAAAGGGAAAGAGTAGCGCGACCGAGAGAGAGAAAGAGAGGGAGATAGTGAGTGAGATAGTGAGTGAGAGAGAGAGAGGGAGAGAGGGAGCAAAGGAGAGTGCTCCGACCGGAGCTAAGCCGGTCTCACGGTAGTTCTTCGGGGTCAGGGGGCGATATACCTACCTACCTACCTATCAGCCTGGCTGCTCGAGCCTGCGTGTCGCAAGCGACTCTCCGGTATCCTCCTCGCTCTGCCTCTCCTTCTCTTTTTCTCGCGCGCCACGTTTTTCTCTCTGTCTCTCACCTCCCTCGCTATCCGACCGTCGAACCTCTTCTTTCACCTCCATCGACACCGTAAGCCGCACTCTAACCCGGACCGCCGCGGAGCCGCGGCTCGCGCAGCTAAACCCGCTTTTGTATTCTTATTGCCGCGCGCGAGAGGGAATCTTTTATCGGGAGAGGTCAATCCGACCGGGAACGTATCTAATCTTTCCAGGGTATCTGGACAATTTGTTTCAGCCGGCTTTCCTGGTCCCGGTTGCCACTTTCACAAATCCTTGATTCCTCTTCTTGCTTCTGCGATGGACTTCTTTCGCTTAGACTTTCGGGAAGCTCGATGGAGTTTCGTTGCTTTGTTTAGGGAGTATATGGGGATTGGTTCAGTTTGGTTTTTGGGGGAAATTTGTTGACGGTTGTTGTAGGAAGTTTGTTTGAACGTTGATTTTTCTGGTTTGTGCGGGAGATTTCTATTCCGGTAAGGATCTTAGGGAGCTGCGTGATTTAGAACGTTGAAAGAGAAGATTAAGTGAAGGTAGCTGGAAGTGATGATTACGATGATGAATGGGGAACGTGCAGGATTTAGTAGTACGAATGGTTAATTACAGTGTCGTCGATCTTTCGCTAAATTCATCGAAGGAGAAAGCTGCGCGACCCGCACACGCGCCGGACCAGTTTTAGCCCGTTACCCGGGAACTTAAAAATTCATTTATGTATGAATCTGGGAATGTCGGTCCCCGTGATTCACTCGGTTTTCCAGGTGTAGCGGAAAATACGCGGCGCAAACGTGTTACGGGATTAACGAAATGGAACGTCCGCGATGATTAACTGACCGACAGTCGCCGGCTGTTACGTCGTTCTAATCCCTTAAACTAGTTTGGATTACCGTCTTTCGTTCCGATCGAGTTACATTGACAGATTAATTCGACGGACTGTAAATGACGGAAGCGAGCGGACGTCTCAATTTCAGGAATCGCAATTCATCGGTTAAACTAGCTTTCCCATGTCCCGTGTAGCGACCTCTCGATTCCCTAATGAAAAAGCAAATTTATTCAATTCCGAGTCTCCCAAGGATTGGCAAATTTGCGAACCGCAGAGATGCGAAGTTTCACTATGTTTATAACCTATCTTTCGTCAGCTCGACTCCAATTTGCCGCGCGCTTCTTTATCGCCTCTCCTTCGCACGTTTTTAGCGCGGAGTTTCGGAGACCTCGATTAAGATCTCGCCGTGGATTTTTCGGAAACGGGATTTCACGTTGTTACGCCTCGAACCACGCATAGAGATAGTCTCCGGCTCGCCGTTCTAAAAAGTGGGATCCAAGCGGAAAGCCGAGGACGAGCCGGCACGGGACTGCCTCTACTTAGCAGTGAAAGGGTTAATTACGATCGTCCAGCCGGAGAGACGTCTGGCTCGTGTGGGCGAACCGTGTGCGAGCTTGAATCGAAGATATCTCGGTGCGCGATTATGTGTCGTATGACTCCGGGACACGATCAGGTCCTACTTTCTCTCGTACACGCACGCGCACCCGCCGTCCTGGTGCCTAACGTTGCTATAGGCGAGGTGTGCCTGCATACGAGACGAGTCCGAATCGATTCGCACCGATGACGGGTGAAATGGAGCCATTCGATCGACTCTATCATTAAATGGCTCATTAATCTCTATTAATTCATTTTCGTCTGCTATGATGCGGTGTGAACTACTTTTCTGTACCCACGCGCATTATTTTCGTCTGGCAAATGGTTTAGAAAACGTTCGTTTAGTATAGAGATGAAAAGATTGTTCTATGAAACTATTACATTAAGATAGTGTTTTCATTTATTTTTCAATCTTTACTTCGATTGCCAGAATGTTTTACAAGTTTTTTGAAATTTTGGTCTATTATAGAATATAATCGACTTCGTTGCTCAATTTTCAATTATACCCTGTACGAAAGACGCCTTTTTCAAATATTGACTCACTTGTACATCGCCAATGGACGCGTGAAAGAAGCAATCAGCAAATTATTGACAGACCGCGCCCAAGACGAGCATATCCGCGTTGCAACCGGTGAAACGCGGATTGTCGCAGGTCGCAGCGCGTGTAAACACCGGGATTCGCCCGGTTGCGAAATCGAAACGCAGGAATTCCGTGGACCCGAGGCGTTGCGAAAGATGCTTGTCGGCGAGAAGACGGTATCGCGAGAAAGTATCTCCGTTTCATCTTCGGTTTCTCTTATCAGTGACTGATGGACGGGACGATGGTATCGAGCGATACCGAAGGAGAGTGCCGACGATTCCACGGCGGAGTCGCGAGGAACGCGCTCGCGACGCGAAACTTCGCGGAATTTTCGTTCGGCGACCCACTTTCCGATTGTCATTATCTCCGGCGAGGATGCCGCCGTGACGTCAGCCGCGTCGCGTCACAATTAGGCGTGAGATTCCGATAAATCCACGGCTAACTGCGAGGATCGCGTTTCCTCGCGGAGCTTTTGCGCCGCGCGCCGCGATAATTGATATCCTTCATGAATAATTCAAGCAATCGGCGGGTGTCCCTCTTGTCCGGCGATAGGTTTTCCACGAGAAAAACCGGCGGCGTTAAGCTGTCGCTATTTATAGACGGCTCTTTTCTTCGGCGGCCGTCATCGTCGCGCCCTCCAGCGAATGTGGAAACGTCTCCGTCTGCTAGGCTCGCGTGATGTCACTCCTGCCGGGAAGATTGTGGAACACAGCGGATCGAATCTGGCCAGGAATCTCGAGAGGACACGGATGAAAGTTCCTTGAGCATACACTAGAGTCGCCGTTGGTCTGCGCGCGATAGCCGTCAGCTTGACACGCTCGAGACTTTTCACACGCGAAAAGCGTGGAAGAAACGACCGATTCGCGAGTGTCTCTGTGTTAATGAATATCGAAGTGCTCTTACAGTCGTTGAAACAAATCTCTGATCGTAAACACTTACACTGATAGCGGCGATCGAAAGTTTCCGACTCTCGTTGAACACCTGTCTGTTCATTACTTACTGTCTCTACTACCTGCTGTGCAATCTCCACAATAGACAGGCTTTCGAAGCCTATTACCCCGGAACCCACACAACCTACCCACAGTTTCAAAAACACCAATTCCTCCAATCATTACTCAAACAATTCTTAACAATCTTCAATTGTTAACGATCTCTTAATACCCTAATCACGTATCCCCTATTCTCTACAAGCTCGAACAATCAATGATACAAAACGAAATAACAATAACCACCGCTGACCTCTCAGCTATCAACGCTTGAACCACCGACGCTCGAGTCCCATAAATCCGAAAACTGGTCCGCTCAGCCCCCGTTATCTCCTTGGCGCGCAGCGGCGTACGGCGTGGCGGCGCAAGGGAAAGAGAAGGCGGAAGGGAAAAGAGTGGTTAATTCATGAGCGTAAATCGTGGAGGAAGCCGGCGCGGCGGTTGTGCAGCGGCGTGGCAGCACGTGGTGGCACGTGGAGAGGCGTGGTTCGTGGGAGGGCCGTGTACACCGGTGTAATCCACTTGGCACACGCTGTTCGGCTAGCCCTACTCTTTCCCGTCCCGTTCGCTACACCCTACCCTGCTCGCCGCTACCTTTACCCTGCCTACGGTGCACACCGGGCTCGCCGGTTCTAGAGTTTAATCGGGGTCCCTTCCGTGCACGTGTGCACGAGGCGAGCCGCGCTCAGGTGCCACGCCACGCCGCGCCGCGGCTCTTTCCCTCTAGTATGCGCTCCCGTAGGTGGGATCACGGTGCCGCTCGCCCGGCACCGCGCCGATCCGCTGATCCCCGCTGTCTGATAGGGCTCTCATTGTTTTGGAGCGAGGTATCTTAATTGGCAGCGGCCACCTTGCCGCCGCGCCGACAGGTTACAAGGCACACCGGCCGCTCGATGGAAAAAAGGGGAAAGGTTAGAGGTGGGAGAGAGTGGGCCGGCGGCGCGGACTATTCTTTTCCGGCGTGATCGCTTTCCACCGGCGGAATTTATCGCAACGCCGCTGCACGGTTTGCTGGAGCTGCGAGTGCGTAGATTTCGGCTTCGTTGCTTCGATTGTTGGGCTTTTATGCTTGCGTAGGCGCGACTGCGGTTGGAGGCAGGTATTTTAACCCTTTGCACTCGAGAGGTGACTCTCGGTCACCGCATGATTCGAGACAACAAAACTATGAAGTTGAATATTTAATGTTTCAGATTAAATTTTGCGTTGCTACGTGAAATAGTTAAAGAAAACACCTCTGTTGCTTAATGTATCTATGAATTAAGTTAGTTTCAAACAATATCACCTGTATCTCGTCAGAAAATGTGGAATATTTCTATTGAAAAACTTTCGAGTGAAAAGGGTTAAGAGATAATGTTGATAATAATGGTGATTATTGCAGGTCGAATTGTAGACAGGAGTGGATATTCGTGGATCACATGGTTTTGGGTTCGAGTATGGTGTAGGATTGGGAATTTAGTAATTAGTGGCGTGATTAGGTTGTTAAGGGAATATCGTGCCCAGGTTATTATTGAGAGTTCCTTTGAGATTTGAAACAGGTGAAAGTACTTGGTACACTACCTTGATCATAAGCCTGATTTGTTCTTTGAATGATGCACAGTCTTTAGATTAGTAAATTCCCACCCCTTTCACACCCTCGCCACTTCAATTCACCGTAACGGTACGACTGCTGTGTCTAATCGCGTCATTTCCTCCGCACCCCTGTCGGATTAATCCACCGGTATAACGATTCGCGAGATGAACGGGTAGATTGCACGTTTTACGACTCGAAAACCACTGGGTGGTCCGCTTGCATTCAATAATCGGTCGCTAAATCGAACCTGCGACTTCGGCGCCCGTGACTATCTGCGATTCGGATCTTCCTTCGTGGCAAGGGTTGTGACACCCTACGGAGACATCTGTTCACCTGTATTATATTACAGCACTCTTCAATTCCGCCGTGCCTAGATTTATTCCTCTTTTCACATAAAGAACTATCAATTACCGGAGTAATCGTCGAAACAAAGGAAAATTGAACCACCGGTAAATTGAACTTCCAATTCGTTTAATCTGTTGAACATCAAAACTTCAAGCTTCCATCCGATGTCTTTCCATCAATCAATTATTAAAAGTACAAACTTAAACATTCAATCACAAAACGTTAGTGTTTCTAATTCCTTTCATCGCCACGACAATCATCGCGCCTCAATAAAACAGAAACGGGCATCGTGCTTGTTGACGGGAACACAGTCATCCCCCGGGCGTTAGGGATAATATCGCGTAATAATAATCGAGGGGGTATGGCGGCTGTCTGTATAGGACGGGCTAGTACTTTAAATGCCAATGATTTCATGTCTCCCCGGGGTGTCGGAGCAACCCCTATATAGGACGAAACGTCGGCGTCGAGGACCTCAGTCGACGCCGAGGTTTCGACCGCCGATAAGTCGGTCGTTCGAGGAGCGATAAACCGATTCCGTACGGTAGCATCAATCGGGAAAAGGAATTCGAGCGAGTGAAAGTGGTCCCCGAATTCCATCGGCTGCCAGGCCGCCGCTGGCCTGGTGGTCCCTCGTTGGCTCGTATCTCGTCGGGATCGTTCACGCGTCACGATTCCTCTTCCGCGTGAACTCGCCGGGGACCCGAATCCGTCGCAGACATGATCACCATGGACACCGGTCACTCTCAGTACCGTAGATATTGTACGTCGGTTCTAGAGCAGGTTCCCATTCTTCGTTTCCTCTTTAACATTCGTTACATTACTTTTTCTCGTCAATTGTCGTCCCCGATTCCGTTCCCAATCGGCGTACATTCAGGACAGCCGCGCGTCGGGGAGTTTCTATTTCAAAACGCGTTGTCCCGGCGGACAATGAACGTCTTCCGTTACGATGGAAACTTTGCAAACGGTTCGGACAGATAATGCACGCGAGCGAAACCGTCCGTTCTTTCTAATCGGTCGCGCGGCGACTGCTTTGGTTATTGGAATCTGAACGAACGTAGTCAACGTTTGAAGCTTTCTATTACGCTTTCTGGAGAACGACCGAACGATCGAAGCAATATTACCGGCGTCCACTGATATCGCCGTTAACGGTCCATTCTTTGCCGATACTGCTCGCCGTCTGTTTAAGTTGTCCGGCTCGGAGTTGTTCTAATTAAGTTAATTGGTTGTCAGCTACGAGCGCGGTTAATTGGGAGACTTATTAGATCCCGAAGCGGTCGAGGGATGATGTTTCTACAGAGGACCGTTTCATTATGTTACAGGGCAGTTGCATTCGCCGAACGGCGACAGCGATAACAGCAACGGTAGTCAGCGTGCGGTGGCTGTTACAAGGAGCGACGTAGATCAACAGCAACAGTCGCACCGCCAGAGGCAGCAACGGCCTCCGACAGCTACCGTTCCAGTTCTCGCCTGCACGAATCACTCATCTACGACAACTACTACCACCGCATTCACAGTAGCGTCAAGTATGCTTCTGCTGCAGACACAGGTCAGTTGATCCTCCAGCGTCGTCGAATTCATCTTCAAATCGTTCGATTATAGATCGCGTCTCATATCAGAAGAATCCGACTTGTCAGTAACATATTATATTAGAAAAGAGGAATGTCTAAGTGATCTACGAGCTACTACAAATTTGACCAATAAACATTCCATAGAACGATTAGATTCGTGTCTCCGATCCCCTAAAATGCTTGTAGCCTCTAGACCATTCGGAAGCAGCAAACTTGTTTCTAACTTCCGCAATCAAAGTGTTCGTTCAGCATTATTTTTTCTTTACGTATTTCCCCGGATCACCTCTCAGGCGTATCATTAGACACTTAGAAAACCGATAATCCCCATCGCCAACTCGACGGAATTCGCGCCGTCTGGCCTAGCTAGTAATTATCGAATTCCGTATTTAGAGGCGCGCGCGATACTTTCACTATTTCAGTATCTTATCCGCACTTCTCGAACTCCCGGCGAGCCTAGACCCGACCTGTAACAAGATCTGCCCTCCTACGTCCCGGCGCGGCGTTTCTCGATCGTCATCTGCATTCGCTTATCGGTGCACCATCTGCATTCCTGCCCACGTACCCGGATCCCGGGTGTCGTCCTACCTGTTTCTATCCCCCCCTCCCCCCTCCTCCGTAATCACAACCTATCCCGATTTTCCATCTTGTTTCCACGCGAATCGTAGAATCGCCGCGGCTAATTAAACAGCCGGTTCATCCGACGGAATCAGCCGTCTCCCCGCCGCCGAATAGTGTCCGTAATTGCTCGGAGGAAGTTTGTCAGGGTCGGGGGAGAGCGGAGGAGGAGACGGAGCAGCTTTTCGAGATCGTTTAGAGACCGTAGGGCCATGGATGGCTGGAGCTTCGATCGTTGACTCCCGAGGGAGCGATGAACGAAATGTCAGCCCAACAGCGGAACCAACCTGGCAAATTGAATATCCAACCCCGTCCTTCTTTCCTCCTCGCCGGTGTCCTCCCTCCGCTGCCATCCTCTCGCCTTCCTCTTTCACCGGGTCCATCCTCCTTTTTCCAGCGATCAGCTCTGCTTTTCCACCGGGGAACCGCGTTTTCTCCCTTTTCCCGGCATCATGTGTGACTCGTCCGATGTCCTCCATCATTGCCATCGATCCTTCTAATCGCGTTATCTACCGCTGAACCGAACGATCTACCCGCGAAATGTCAGCCAGGTATTCATAGGCACGGTCTCCGCGACCGGTATTATTTATAACAATTGAGGTGACGGTGTATCGCGCCGATGAAACGTTGTCCGGGGCATCGATGTCAGTGCTCGCCGGCGTTTGAGGATAATAGAACCGCGGCGTGTTCTCCCGGCACGAAGACGTACCAGTTCGACGTTTTCGATGCAGAATGATTTCTGCGAGGCTGTCCCCTCTTGGCTGGTTGAGTTATAGGCGACACGCGATAGCAGTCGGCTCGGCTCGCCAATCCTCAACGGCCGTCCTCACTGCGCACCTCAACTGTACATCGATGCCTCGACACCGGCCGCGATTGTGCCCGGACAATGTTACCGCCTTGCAGTCGAGTACTTCGATTTGCCGCTCGCACGGCTCTCCGCGGGCTGTCCGGCGCCGAGCGCACGGTTCGGAAAGTGAATTGTTGCTTGCCCGTTAGCATACAATCAACTTTGCCCCGTACCGACGCTTTGTCCCGGCGATCGTCTCGCGACGTCGCTCTCGGATTCGTATTAGTGCTGCGAGGTGTCTCGAGGGATACGTGAACGGTCATCTTCTTGTTTAATCGTTGCCAGAGGTTTATGAGCTTTCGGTTTTGATGTAATTGTCCGTGAGTAGCCTCTAACTCTCTGTTTAAAGCTAATAGCTTCGGTTGTTGGGTAGTGTCTGACGGAAAGTTTATGTACCATTAATAGCACTGACAAATCGAGTTCCGTGTTAGGCTCATTCGACATCGCATTCCCCATTTCTTTATCGGTCCAGCCGTTTTCAATGGTACTCAACGATTGTCCGCAGAGTCCTTTCGGATGTAGTACTCTGGCGGACTTGCTAAGTGCGTCGTACACGGATCCTGCGGATGCGGGAAGCCTGCCGGAAGAACTGGACCCATTCCCGGAGCTCCAGTTAGGCAACCCACAAGGAGTGCCCACGGCGGACGAGTCGGCCCAGCCTCAACCAACAGTCCACCATCAGCAAGCACCGCAACCCCCTCAACCTGCTGCGCCTCTTCCAGAAGATGTCCAGGCAGACTCGCTTAGGTACTTATCACCCCTGAAACATTATCCTATCCAAATTCATCGAGGACAGACGGTATTTCGCATTAAGAGATTCCCAGAAAAGATATGTACTAGAGAGATCATAAGGCGAGGAGTTCGAATAGCTTCGATCGCGAGAGATTAAACGAAATGCTTCGATTTGACGAGACGTTCTATGGGTTCGCCGGTAAGTGCATTTAATCCTGACCCGTCTAACGCAGCTCAACACCCTTGCCGAGCTTCCAAGAAACGTACACGGCTCCCCGGTACACCAGACAAGAGCTCCAAGTCCTCGGCATAAAGATGGACGAGGAGTGTTACGAGAACACCGTGTACCCCTGCGCGACTGGCCACTATCCCACCGAATTCTCGCCGACGATCCCCTACCATGATCACCAGCAACAGCCGCAGCAGCCGCCGCACCATCACCACCACCATCATCCCCATCAGCCGCAGCAAGCCCCGCCGCCCCAGCAACAGCACCATCATCATCACCAAGGGTACTTCGCCACCGAGACAGCGCCGACACCGACGACCGCTGTCCCCTCCCCGTCGAATCATCGACAGGATTCACCGTACGGCACGGCGGTCAGCGTCCCCATGGTGTACGGACCGCCGCCGACCATCACCGGAAGTGCGACCCCGGTCGCGCCTACGGAACTCTGCCCGAACGTCGACAACGTCGTCGTAGGGACTTCCCGGTCAAGGAGGGCATCCCTGCCTACGCAGAGGCTAGAGTCCGCGAGGTATTTATCATCATTAATCGTGAATAATTCATTCGCTGTTTCCATCGAATCTTCGGCGAACAGTTTAATAGCTTCTACGTCGTCATTATAGTTTCGAGTTTACTGGCTCACGAACGACCTTCGTAAATTGAGACGGCGATAGGGATAATTGTAGGTGATTACGTGTAATTATCGTTTGTTTTTGTAAACGATAGAAATATAATTATTAATGTCGGAGATACAAAAAAATATTGAAATTTGCGCTGTCAGTAACCAACGGAGTAAAGTTTAGAGACTTCATTCGAGACGTTTCGCGGATAGAGATAGAAAATTAATAATATAAACGTGATTATAAGGTTCGCGTTCTGTAGTGTACCGTGGCTTCTGGTTGCCTGCACGTGTTGCGCGCTGATAATGAGATTAATTGATTCCTACGTCAACTATCCATTCGATTTCCGCGTAAAGATACGATTTAATTAGTTACTCGGAGATGTTTTGCATTCCGTTCCGCAATTTCTTGGAACATTTATCCCCAATGTTTTGTCTCATTACGTCCCGTTTTTTAATATAATTACCTGTTAACGCATCAGAGATTAAATTACAGATTATTCAAATTGTCGCGTCCCGTCGCTGCGATGTTCCGCCAGTTTTCTTTCCTCGGTTCTCCGGAAATCGCACTTACTTCTAACTGGATCTCATTTCAATCCGATTTACATCTATGAAATTTCTAGCAGCTTCTCCAATTCTTCCTGGAATACTCGTCGATGCTTTTTGCTGCGCGTCTAACTCGATGCCAGACGTCAACGAGTTCTTTCTTCTGTCGACAGTAGCGGTAGCACAGAGTCTCCGAAGGCGCGGGGCGGAAGCGGCTCCGGAAGTTCCGTGAGCTCCCTCTCGCCCGGAAGCGGAACCAGCAACGAGAGAGCGCCCCCGAGCCCCAGCCAATTGTGCGCCGTTTGCGGCGACACGGCGGCGTGCCAACACTACGGGGTGCGTACCTGCGAGGGCTGCAAGGGCTTCTTCAAGAGGACCGTGCAAAAGGGCGCGAAGTACGTGTGCCTCGCCGAAAAAGCCTGCCCCGTGGACAAACGCCGGCGGAACCGTTGCCAGTTCTGCCGCTACCAGAAATGCTTGAAGGTTGGCATGGTGAAAGAGGTGAGTCGACATCAATCTAATCACTTTCAATGTACTTATTCGACAGTAACTTAACCCTCTGTAGGCCCATGTAACTTTGACGTAACATATTAGTATATTGGCATCTTGTTGATCTATTCCATTTTGCACTGAAAGTGGTGAATAAAATTAAGTAATCAGTTCACTTGAACTTTTATATGCCCAGGCGTGAAAGTTTAACGTCATTGTAACTTCAGTGTTAAATATATATTTATTTGATGGAATTATTGAAGCTATTGAATACGTTGTTAATTCGTATTCATGTGTGGATATTTATTAATTTTGCACTGCATAGATTTTGTTATAATCATGAACAAACATTCGGCCCATAGAGGGTTAACATAGATCCAACCAAGAAGTAGAGTCAAGCGTTAGTTTCAGTTAAAATTCAGTTACCGTCATTAGCTTCGCTAGCTACCTAAGCTCTCATAATTAAAAATGAAACCTAATAGTTTCCGAAATGCTAGTCTGCCAGGTCGGTGTTTCAAATTTAATGTATAAGATTTCTCTAGTTAGACATTTTAGAATTACGAGTGTTCTTGAGCTTCCGGAATTCTGTGTTTTTAACGCTTTATCTCGAAAGTGGATGGGTTTGCTTGTCCCCCAGGTGGTCAGGACAGACTCGCTGAAAGGGCGAAGAGGCAGGCTACCCTCGAAGCCGAAATCACCACAGGAATCACCCCCGAGTTCGCCGGTGTCCTTGATCAAGGCCCTACTGCGCGCACATTCGGACACCATGCCGGCGAACCTGGATTACTCCCAGTACCGAATACTCAGTCCGGACGATCCACCGATCGACGACGCGGAAAAGACGCAACAGTTCTACAACCTCCTCACCCCGTCCATCGACGTGATCCGAAATTTCGCCGACAAAATACCCGGTTTCACGGACCTGCTGCGGGAGGATCAGGTTAGTGATTAATTCACACGGGAAGAAGTAAACGGGCGCCGCGTCCTGTTTCTTATTATGTATCGACCGGCGGCAGGCATTATCTTTGCGGGGAAGCTTTCGTTAAAGAGATCGATAGCTTGTACATTTTATAAAAGGTCAAACCTGACGGGCCTACGACATCTTTAATCGACGGTCTGATTGGCCGGTTGTCTAGCAGTAGCTCGTCGAGCTGCTGATGAGAAGAACGTTCTCTTCCTGGTCACTGTCTTCCCGATTCGCTCTTTCTTTTTTTCTTCTTCTTCGTTTCAACGGGAGCCGGAGTGACCGGTGAGTTTCGTGCTCGAGGATTAACAGAGTTTTGTTTCTCGTGGCTCGCAGGAGTTGCTTTTCCAATCGGCGAGCCTGGAGCTGTTCGTCCTGCGGCTGGCGCACCGTACGGAACCGGAACCCACCCAGCTGACATTTTGCAACGGCATTGTGCTGGCGATCGAGCAGTGTCAACGCATCTTCGACGATTGGTTGCACAGCATACTCGAGTTCTCCAAGGCTCTCCACGTTCTAGACGTGGACACCAGCGCTTTCGCCTGTCTGTGCGCGCTTACCCTCGTTACTGGTAAGTTTTTCATTAAAGGGAATCGTATCCTCCGTGATCGTACTCGATAAGTACTCAAGTCTGATCACCATATTCGGAATTTCCCGATAGAACGGATATATTCGTCGACCACCTCGCTATTTCGTTAGAAATCGAATGACTCTGTTTAATTTCTACCGGCGTTCCCCGTTCGTTGAATGAATAACCAGCCGTTTACGTCTGAAATAGAATTCCGTCAATAATACAGTGGATATTGTCAATTGCTTCTCCTTCCATTTCCGCTCTTTCCGATCGCGACTGGTTCCTCATTACGCGCATCCGTCCGCGAGACAAATTATTTATCCAACGGTCAATTAGTTATTGATGCGTCGACGAAAGGAACCGCGATCGTTCGCGGCTTGCACGCGATACGTTTCCGCAGTGAATTTCCGCGGCCGCGTTCGTGTGCGTGCGCCTTTTCGGCCGCACGGATTGCACGCAACATCGATCTCCGAGGCTGAGGGGAGAAATCTCGAGACGGATTCGTACGGAACGCAAGTTCCACCGGAAAATCGTAACGATGTTACCTTCCGATCGACTAATTTCACCCGTTAACCGGACGATCCTTCTAAAAACCGAAGTCTCGCGATTAATTAAGCGACCTCGTTCGCTAATCCCACCACGAAATGAACCGGCTCCGGATCGAACGCCGAGACAACGATGAATCAATGAAAACACGCGTTGTTTCTTGACATTCGCAGA
The DNA here is from genome assembly GCF_051020985.1 of Nomia melanderi. Classification (NCBI taxonomy): domain Eukaryota; kingdom Metazoa; phylum Arthropoda; class Insecta; order Hymenoptera; family Halictidae; genus Nomia; species Nomia melanderi. The sequence continues at coordinate 37,228,582 of NC_134999.1, forward strand.
AAGGTACGGCCTGAAGGAGCCTCACCGCATGGAGCAGCTTCAGATGAAGATCATCTCCTCCCTGCGGGACCACGTGACCTACAATTCCGAAGCCCAGAAGAAAGCCCACTACTTGTCCCGGTTGTTGGGCAAGCTGCCGGAGTTGAGGAGTCTCTCCGTGCAGGGTCTCCAGCACATCTTCTACCTGAAACTGTTGGACCTGGTCCCGGCGCCGCCGCTGATTCAGAAGATGTTCGTCGGCAGTCTACCGTTCTAAGCCGCCTTCAGAGCCCGAGCCTAAGGCTACTCACCGCGTAGAACAATTCACTCTCGAGGCCCGTGCGGTTGCGTACACCATTCAGTTTCCTTAGATCTACAAACAAAAAAAAAAGAAACCGTACTACGTAGCTTCTACTATCTTTGCGTGTGTCCGCGAACGGTTCTCGACGACGGTCATCCCGAGCTGGTCCTCTGAATCGAACCCTCGGCGACTACCCTCCTCGAAGCTCGTTCACCCTGGCCGACGAACGTTCCCGAACGTTCCGGCGCGCGTGTGGATCGTGTGAGTGGGACTATTTGTATAGATGAGAGACGCGCGGATGGACCAGGTTACAGGTAGACGCGGTTGCGAGGCTAAAGTTTAAGACAAAGTTCCCGTGTGTGCGTGTGTGTGTGTGTGACATACGAGAGTGGAAGAGAAAGAGAGGAAGAGAGAGTATGTGTGTGTATGCGTGTACATGTTTTACAGGGCGCGTGACTTCGCGATGTGTCCGAGCGGCGCTCGCTGCTCGATACTGTTACTATTGTTACTACTACTCTTAAACCGCTATCATTACTTTAACACTGTACGATGTAACAGCTATTCTTGTTATCGGAAGTCCAAGGATCGGCGGACGAACCGATGGATCGTCCAGGCAGTGGACCACGAACATCGGCGAGGCGAATGGTAGATCTTCTACCGAACGAGATAGAGAGAGAGATAGAGCGCGCGCGAGAGAGAGAGAGAGAGAGAGAGAGGGAGAGAGAGAGCGAGAGAGAGGGAGAGAGAGAAAGAGAGCAGTGCTTCGACATCGTTCCAGGATCACGGATCTAAGCGATGCGATTGGAACGGTGAACGGGGTGGTCTTCGGGGTCGGCGACTCGTCTATTTCTCGCAAGCGTGCACAAAAGGAAATCGATGAGGCAAACATATATACACGAATTTTTATCACTTTTCTACCTACTTTGTATACGTCGCCGGGCCCGCGAAGTACGCTCGCGTTTCTCTCGCCGATCCGCGGCGTCGTCCTTGCCCGGCCGATCGATCGCGCGGGCCTGACCGATCTTCTTTTCGGTGTATAAACGTACTTAAACGAAGTCGTGGTGAAGTGTGCAAGCGAAACGCATTGACGACTCGCAACATATCAGTGCAACGACGGAAGAGCAGACGCGGACGTTGCTGCTGGACACTCTTAAAATTCTCTCAACCCTTCGCCCCCGTAACCCAGTGAATTTTGCTCTTCCGTGTTGACAATTAGACGTAGGCGCGTGGCCGTGATCACACTCGAACGTCCGGATGACGCTAACTGTTTACCGAAGCGTGTATCCTTTCTTTCTCCCTTTGAGCAGCGCTCGATGGAACGAGTGTATGCGTAGCGTAGAAACCCGATCATTCCCTCCCAGCACAGTTGTCGATCGCGGGGTTTAGCGTCATCGGAAACGCGCGAGTGTGCTCGTCGTCACGAGGTCGGGATCGCTCGGCCCAATTACCACTACTCTTGCGTTAATGTGATTTTAGACAGCTAAGGGCGAGACGAAGGAAGAATGAAACGGGATCCTGGTGCTGGCTGTCTGCCGACAACGACGTCGCGGGGATCGCGATTAGCGAATGACGATGATCGTCGTCAGCAGAGCTGCGCGGCCACCGGTCCGGCATAAAGTTACCTATTACGTTATGACATTTATTTTTAATCAAACTAACGTAGAGATGTCCTATTTATACGTATACCGCGCCGCTGCTACTTATACTATTACTTACTACTTACTACTATTATTACTTACTACTACTCGAACGCGTAGGCGTTTCACGATCTTGCGGCGTTTAATACCGCTGAGACTACCGCTGTTACCATCCGCTACCTTCTTACCAGCACCTTGTGTTACCATTGTCCGCTAAACGCGTAAGGATTACCGTCAACGTTTTAAGCACTCTACTCGCCGAAGTCTCTCCAACGTGTCGTGCGACTCATCGGGGAAACGAACGTGAACGTCGGGACGGAGGACGATCGTCGTGATCCTGGAAGGGAGACTCTACGAGCCGTCATCTTCGACAGGCTCTCAGCGACGTTTAACCGGTTTCTCGGTTGTTCCGGGGACTCGACTTTAGGAGAGTCCTCGCAACAGCCCGACGATCGCTACTTTTCTCTGTCGCGTGTATGTATATCTGTCCGACGTAAAAATTAACAGCCCGCTAAACCGATCCAGACCGGTACACCGTTACACCGAGATTATCGAGAGCCATCGACACAGCATTAATCCTTAGAGTGCACCGAATCAGCGGGGAGAAAAAAGGGAAGACAGAATTGAACGGGCCGCGTCACGCGCGGCTCGTTCACTTAACGAAACGCAGAACACGTTGAAATACATGTATGTGCACAATAGGTATATATATATATATATATACATATATACACATATGAAAAAAAAGAAGTAATTTACGTGTGTATACGTTAACTCTAAACGCCGTGTGTATCCGCAAATGTTCGACGCTTCGCGAGGAACGTCGTTCCTCGATCTCCGCGTGCAAGCAAAAAGCAAATATGAAACTAACCGTGGCTCCTTCGAAAACGATCGATCTTTTCCGTTTCGTAACTCTGTTGTTCGTTCGGTGCTGTTCTTCGTGGTGTCTTCGCCAAGCCCATTCCACGCGAGAAACGATCTCTCGTCACGGAAGCGTGCGCGGAGGAAAGGGAGTCGCCGGTCTCGGTTGCGCGACGTTTCAAACGGAAATACGAAATTCGAAACAATTCGACGACGATGCTTTTCCTCCGCGCAGATTAGAGATACGTCGACAGGTGTGTGAGAAACGTTTGCGGATGGATACGAGATATCGCAGGTGTTCGGAGAATTATGAACAAAATGCCCGGCAAGAAAGCAAGGTACAAGATCGCCCGAGGGGCGCGTTCCTCTCGGTCGAAATTAGGGTTGCGCGGCGCGAACGGGAGCGGTCCGTTGGTCTCCGTTAATTATAAATAGCGAATCGGCGTACGGTGAATTTTCTCATCGGACGGGGAACGGTGTGCCTCAGTGGAGGGGAACACGGACCGATCGCGTTCGCCGCGCGTGTACGTAGATCCGCGTCGAGTCCGGCAGAGATCTGGCGACATCGGGAATCCGTCAAGTAAAACGGTGCTATTAGGCTAATTGCGATTGACGAGCGCTTAACGAAGTTTCGAGGGTTCTTAAGTTTCTTGCCTCCCCACCCCTCCTCGGCGGCGAGCAAAGGGAAATGGTGTTTTCGTTCCTATTTTACTTAAGAAAATTCGAGAGGACGCCTCGGCGACGACCGTTTCCAATCCCCTATTGGAGCGGAAACAATCGATACTCGTGGTTGACGTGTTCCGGTTCCGGCACCGCTGCGTCTGTCCCGCACTCGACGCCCCCGATTCTCAACGATGTATTATTTTCTACGACGTGTAATTTCTAAAAAGGTGAAACAAAAAGAAACCGTGAACAAAGAGGTGAAAAAAAAGGAGAACAGAAAAAGAGGAAAAAAGACAAAGCGAGAGAAGGGTTTAGCTGACGATATAGAAGACGAAGAGGTGGTTCGGATCGTTCGGGACCGTAGGAATATCTCGACGAGGCACGAGGTCGTGCGGCTACACTGTTTGTTAAACCGAATTTTAATTGTCATCGCTGTAACGAACGAACGGCCAATTCCGTTAGGTGTACTGTCCTCTTCCCTCAATGTAACAATAAATGTTCAATCAACGGATGAGATCACTTTTTTTTACCGAAGCTATTTTGTTTTTGTAATAAAGTGCATTACTACTTCGATCCATTCGGCAGACCTATCGGCGCGAGCGCTATGTACAGCGAGGAGATCGAGATCGATAGCCGTTCCCCTTTCCGTCCACTGATTAGGGAAGCGTTTATCGGGCGTGTTCGACTGTCGTTTCTCCCTTCGTCCGAGGTGTCAAGTGAATGTAAGATAGAGAAAGAGAGAGGGAAAGATTTTCACTTTTGTACCGTTCCCATGATGATTTCACCTTCCCAGGGCAAAAATTTATATTTATCGATTGAGAAGGAAGAGAAAAGATCGATGCGGCGGGTCCTCGTTTTCGTACGGACATTTCCACGATCGATTCGTGCTCGGTTCGCCGCCAGTGTCCGCGGATGCGGCGTATCAAAACGAATGCACAATCGCGAGCACCGGCACACCGGAAACGGTAGCACGTTGCACCGAAAGTAAACATTTATAAATCTACGTACGCGAGAAGCGTACTCGCGCTGTCGAAACACTAACGATCCGATCGATCGCGCAGGGAAATGGATTCCCGCGAAGCGAGACGGCGAGATTGTGGCAAAATAAATTTCGATCCCTCCCCTCCTCCTCTGTGAATGTATCGATGCAATAATTCGCGACGACCGGAAGCCAGTGAAGGGGATCGAATTGGCGAAGGGATAGGAAGCGAATGGAAACGACGCTGTCGATCGATTGTCGACGTATTGACGGCCGTACAACTGAAAAGGTGGTGCGGATCGTGATCGATTGTTTGCTCGCCGATGATCCTCGCCGATCTGTCTCTATGTTCCCTCGTTGTAATCGTTACGGCGACGACAATAAAAGAAAATTTCGAACCGAAGAGAAGGGAAAAAAAAGGAATCGCGAGACAAGTTTCCCCACCACCGGCCTTTTCACCCCTACGACCGTCGATATAATCAACAATGTTTCTGATTAAATTGTTGTTAAACTATTTTCCCTCGTGTTGTTTACACGTGCGCACATCTACGAGATCCTCCTTTCCGCGGTCTGGTTCGCTGTTATTCTGTGCCGAGCCACAAACACACATACACATACAGACACACACTGTTCCCTCTCGCTTGAATAATATAATATAATGAAATATAATATATACATAAATAAATAAATGAATATATATATATATATATACATAATTATAAATACATAAATATAATGTTTAATATAAATAAAGAGGTAAATATACTTTCGATATGTGAACAAGAAAGCAGTTCAAAGGCATGACGTGCGAAAAAAAAAATATTATGACCATTATATTTTATAAATAAAAGAAATTGATATGTGATATAGATGGTAAGGCACGCGGACGATGCGTTGCGATGCATTACGAAAGCAAATGTATTCTGTATATCGTTTCATTAAATCTATTAAAATAACTCCGACCGGTCGATTCGTTTCTCCCCGACTCTGTCCCGTTCTCGCGACATTGTAACCCCCTTACGACGTTATTCACCAGGGAACAGGTATCCGGGAGTTTGTCAATAGTCCCGAGGGAATCTGTCCGTTGTCAAGGGGGCAGCCAGTTTGCATAAAGCACACCTGGTGCCCGATACTAGTTCGGCAAACCGGAAACGCGCGGGCCACGTACGTGCCCCTTCACTGTTAAATCAATATTAATCTATCTCTAAACTTCGTTTCTGCTTAGAAAAAATACTTCATTCCATCTTCGATTAGAGAGTCGAACTGGATTCAAATAAAATTTTTCATCTACCCATTGCTAAATTGCAACAATTACGCAATGCTTATGTGCAAGATCCACCCAATAAACATTTCTCTTTGTACCCGTTTCCATCTGTTCTAATATAACATTTAAAAGATGAACTTCTTCAAATTTACTAGAAATTATTGAGAAGATACAAGCATATTTCTGTACAATATTATTAAAAATGCAAACTGTGCAAACTTTAAAGTTGGATTACTTAAAGATTAGGTGCAAAGGGCAGTTAACATTGTCATCGAGAAAAGTAAGTTTATTTCCTTCGAACAAGAAATTTAAGGTAAAGAAACCATTGGTTAATATAAAAAGGGGAAAATCTGATGAGAATAGCATCACGTCGTTAATGGCGCGAGCGATGCAGGTGTTCGAAAGCGAATCGCGTGGCAGCGTGTAGCAGACGAGCCCGTGTCCGCGTTTCAAAATTCGTGGCATAACGGCCGTTTGGAAGGCGCACGCGCGGGAGCGCTGGCGGCGTTTCAGATGGCGTTCGCGAATGTTAGTGCGCATGCGGGAAACAAAATTCGCACGGCGCAACGAGAAAATAGTCCGCGCTCGAGAAAATACGACGATCGTGTCGGAGAAACTTGACACTCGTGACAGTGGTTTAGTTAGGCTGACGGTAATTACCCCGATCGCTCGAGGAGAAATTAACGGAGCAGTGGATTAGGCAGGCAGGCCAGTGCGTAAATTATTCGGTTCGTATAATCGTGGAGAAACGTCGGTGCGTGGTAGGCGCGAGATTATCAAAGGGCGCGGATATTACTGCGCGGCACGTTGTGGAAGGAAGCAGAAACCGAGCACTGGCAGGAAGTGGGTAGAAGGGGGGTACGTCGTCGAGCAGTTGATTCGGTGGTGGCTACATGTGGCTGTCCGCCGGTCGCAACGAAGAGACATTTCCTATCAGGGCATAAGAGTTACGCGTACCGCAGTACGATATAATCGTTGAGGAAAAAGAAGCACACACATAGCCGCAATCATGCAGATGGATCCAACGTCGGTGCAACTGATCCAGGTTCTCGAGAGGACCGTCTCGTCAGGTAAGTACGGTTCGATTAATCATGCTCGGGTCGGCGACATCATGAAACCGGAGGCGAATTTATTATAACCGTTTAATCGTATCCCCGTGACGATCCGTTTAATATCGTTCACGTGAACGGTATTTATCAACGATGGACAAATCGACGATCGTTTCTCACCCTGTTCCGACGACCTTGCCTGAAAAAGTAACGTCCAGCCGCGTGCGCGTCCCTTTTGTACTCTATCCGGTGTGCAGTCCTGCGGTGCTCGGTAACGACATTAATCGGTCGTTTCGTCGGCTTGTCGATTATTTGTTAGCATCGGGACGCTAGTATTTGATTAGGATAGTGATTTCGGAGGGTAGTGTGTCGTATTGTGCTCCGCTTGGCTGTTGCTAGGTGGCTTTGTTCGAGACAGGAAAAGTATTGTCCCTCTGTGACGGTTACTCAAACTGCACGTCCCTGTTGTCGGTTGGCACGGCGCGGGTATCAATGCATCGTGGCTTTCTAACCTCTATCGTTGCAGTGAATTACTGCGGCGTCTCGATGTTTCCAGCGTTTCACCTTAGTATATCGATGATTTTAATTAGCCAGATTTTATATTTGCGATTTCAGACAAAACTCAGCTGGAGGCAGCTCAAAATTTTTTGGAGCGAGCAGCACAAACTAATCTTGTAAGTTATCTAATCGGTTTAGATAGGAGCCTTTAGATTAGGGGAATAATGAATATCAAGCGTATTTTGAATCTTTTTAGCATGAGTTTATGCAACGACTCAGCGGTGTGCTGGTTACAACCGCTGCATCTCCTGTTGCCCGTATGGCAGCGGGTCTACAACTTAAAAATCAACTTACGTCCAAAGACCCCCAATTGAAATACCAATATCAGCAACGCTGGCTTGGGATTCCGATAGAGATCAGGGAATATATCAAGAAAAATGTAAGATAGTTGGTTCTCGAGAATTAGTCGTAAGTTAAAGGTAGAACGTAGGTCAGGTATCATTGTATTGGTTTATTGATAGATTTTGGGAGCGCTTGGAACAGAGAACAATAGGCCAAGTTCTGCTGCGCAATGTGTTGCATATGTTGCGGTTGCCGAATTACCTGTTGGGCAATGGTCTGAAATTATTCAACTACTAGTCAGCAATGTTGCAAATCCAACCAGCACTGAGATAATGAAGGAGGCAACGTTAGAGGCCATTGGTTACATTTGTCAGGAAATAGAAAGCGATGTTTTGGTACCTCAGTCTAATCAAATTCTCACAGCAATTATTCATGGCATGCAGGGGTCTAGTACTTCGAATAATGTTCGCCTCGCAGCTACAAGTGCATTCTACAATTCTTTAGAGTTTACCAAAGGAAATTTTGAGATAGAGGTTGGTATCGTGAGCATCTAGCTTTCTTAAAGAATAGTATAGTTATTGTTTAATTCGATTGTTTATACTTACAGAGGGAGAGAAACTTTATTATGGAAGTAGTATGCGAAGCAACGCAATCCTTAAACACTCAGATTAAAGTAGCCGCTTTACAGTGTCTTGTAAAAATTATGTCTTTATATTATCAATACATGGAGCCGTACATGGCTCCAGCTCTCTTTCCTATTACCTTGGAAGCTATGAAATCAGATATCGATGAAGTTGCACTGCAAGGAATTGAGTTCTGGTCAAATGTGTCCGACGAAGAGGTAGATCTATCCATGGAAGAAGGGGAAGCTTCAGATGGGGGTAGACCGCCGGTAAAAGTATCAAGGCATTACGCGAAGGGTGCTTTGCAATACCTGGTACCTGTATTAATGAAAAAATTGACCAAGCAAGAAGAGTTTGACGATGAAGATGACTGGAATCCTTCAAAAGCAGCTGGAGTGTGTTTGATGTTATTGTCTTCTTGCTGCGAGGGGGCTATTGTTCCACATGTTCTTCCATTTGTCAAAGACAACATCAAGAGCGCCGATTGGAGGTATCGCGACGCTGCTTTAATGGCCTTCGGATCGGTCCTTGGTGGTTTGGATACTGGAACTGTGAAACCATTGGTAGAACAAGCCATGTCGACTCTGATCGAGCTGATGTACGACAATAGCGTCGCTGTCAGGGATACCGCTGCGTGGACATTCGGCCGGATCTGCGAGATCATACCAGAAGCGGCTATCAACGAGACCTATTTGAGTCCTTTACTGGAAGCTCTAATACACGGTTTGGATGCGGAACCTCGCGTCGCTGCGAACGTTTGTTGGGCTTTCACGGGACTGGCTGAAGCTAGTTACGAGTCTGCGGAATGTTCCCAACGCGGCGAACAACCAGGAACGTACTGTATGTCCCAATATTTCGACTACATTGTCCAGAGACTATTGGAAACCACGGATCGTCCGGACGGAGCTCAAGCGAATTTACGGTCAGCCGCGTACGAGGCTTTAATGGAAATGGTCAAGAATTCACCCCGCGACTGTTACGTAACTGTGCAGAAGACGACAATGGTGATCTTGGAGAGGTTGCAGCAGGTACTGCAAATGGAAACGCATATCCAGACTCACTCCGATCGGGCTCAGTACAACGATCTTCAGTCGCTGCTCTGCGCCACCTTGCAGTCCGTGCTGCGTAAGGTCACCCCGGAGGATGCTCCCCAAATATCGGACGTGATAATGATGGCATTGCTGTCCATGTTTAACTCGAACTCGTGCAAAGCCGAAGGTGTGCAAGAGGATGCCCTGATGGCTGTGTCCACCTTGGTCGAAGTATTGGGGGAGGGTTTCTTGAAATACATGGAATCGTTTAAGCCTTACCTGATCCTCGGTCTGAAGAATCATGCCGAGTACCAGGTCTGTTGCGCTACCGTAGGCCTGACCGGTGACATTTGCCGGGCTTTGAAGAACAAGATGCTTCCTTACTGCGACGAGATCATGACGGTGCTGCTCGAGAACCTTGGCAACAATTCAGTCCATCGTTCCGTCAAGCCGCAGATATTCTCCGTCTTCGGTGACATCGCGTTGAGCATCGGTCCCGAGTTCAAAAAATATCTGGACGTTGTGCTGCAAACGTTGGCGCAGGCCTCGCAGGCGACTGTCGACAGGAGCGATTACGACATGGTTGATTACCTGAACGAGTTACGCGAGGGCGTTCTCGAGGCCTACACGGGCATAGTGCAGGGTCTCAGAGGCGACCAGTCGAATCCTTGCCCGGACGCCGCAGTCGCTCTTGTCGAGCCCCATGTACCTTTCATCATTCAGTTCATTACGTCGATAGCTCAGGACCGTGAACATTCGGAAGGTAACACGGCAGCATCTGTGGGTCTGCTCGGTGACTTGGTCACCGTATTCGGGGCGAAACTGTTGCCGATGGTGGAGACGAAACCGCTCACCGACCTATTAGACAAGGCCAAGCGATCGCGTAACCAGAAGACAAAGGCCTTAGCTAGCTGGGCAACCAAAGAGGTTCGGAAACTTCACAACGCTACCAACTCCGCGTCCAGTTGGTGAGTAAACGCTTTAGCTTTCTTAATCTCCCCATTCCCCTTTGTACAGGGTGTCCGGTGAACCGTAGGTGGAATCAGTTTACCGGACACCCCGTAATCGAACCGTTTCTCGTGTGAACGTTGTGTGCTGAATGTACTCTCATCTTTTATTCGTACCGATTCATTTATCGATTAATCGTTCGATTCGTCCATTCTCCGTGCTCTTCTCGACTCGTTACGGTAACGGCTGGTTCCGTACCTACAACGTGTCTTTTTTTATATAGGCTGAGCTAGTTTACAATGACAGGACAAATGGCGAATGGCGAAGGTAACATGGGATGGGGGTCAGGCCTAAGGATAATAGGGATCGGGGGCAGTAACGTAAAGTTCGAGGCGTTGCTTTGCTTTATATCCTTTATCTCTTAATAGGACCCACCCGTTCAACGCAGAAAATCTCCCCGAAAAGAACGATCTGACATAAAGAATGAACAAAAAAAAAAAAAAAAAAAAAAGAAAAGAAAAGAAAAGCAAAAAATCAAAAAGTATAATTTGCACCGGTGAGCGACGGTTATTGATATTTGGCTCGCTTTTGTTGTTTACAGATCACCCCACGGTTGTACTGTCGTGCAATTTGATTTGACTAGAAAGCTATCAAACACAATACAAAGACAACAAGATTGGATGGTGCGGATGCGAGTTGATGGATGTGCGTGAGCGTTCCGAAGCGATGACGATGATGCGGTGATGAGTCTGCACGTGTCCCTGTCTGGCGACGGTATACCGAGTACCGGCGCCTGAGCGCAGCCCATTGGTCGAGATAGAGCAAAAATAATAATAATAATAATAATAACGATATACCTGTCTGCCTGCCGGATGCCGAGAACCACGGATGATGAGGAGTGCAAGTGGATATGTTGCCGATGAATGAAGGCCAAGGCCGAAGCCTGCCCTGGATGTTCCGGTGATGCAAGTATGCCTGATAAAAACGAGCCTGGGGGCTTCCTACCCGCGCGTGATTGAGAAGTTGAACCTGAGGGAAGGACGACCTCGATGGGAACAGTGATCGTGGCCAGTGAGAAAGAGAGAGAAAGATGATGAACGGACGAGAACTCGAGAGAATGTGTACGTACGAGAGAGAGAGAGAGAGAGAGAGTGAAAGAGAGAAAGAGAGAGTGAGAGTGAGAGAGACAAATACCAAAATGCGACAGGGAGACCAAGAGAGACTGCGGAACTGAAAAAGTGTGGGAGCAATTGAACGGGAGAATGATTTTTTCCATGTTCTTTCTTTAATTCTTGTTTTCTTTATTTTTTTTTTTAACCGCGAAATGTATGTATGCGTGAGAGGGAGAGAGAGGGAGAGACTGAATTGTGAGCAAGTTGTATAAATAAAGAAAAATCGTTGTCACCACGAAGAAAAAGGACGTTTGAAGCCTGAGAGAAAGAATGTAAATTATATGTGTTGATTCGTTGCGATGCTCTAGCCGCCTAAAGCTCGCCAACGTTTGTACAAGCGTGTCCCGATTTTTCCCGGTTTCTCTTTTTTCATTTGATCGGAGGAATCGATGGAAACGTCGTTCGCCGAATGGGTGTTTCTGTTGTGATACGTGATTGGGCGTTGAGGAACACTGATTAAAATAATTGGTTGTCGGTGATGCTGCTGTTGCTGCTGTTGCTGCTGACTGTTGTGTGCCGATGCGACCCGAGTGTGTTTGTGAATGAAAAGAGAACGTGTTGAATAAAGCTGACAGAGTGGGAGATAGAGAGAAAGGGATGATCGAGTAACTGGCAAGAAACATGTCGGTGTGATTCGATGAAACCTTTTTGGTGACCCCTGGTCCGATCGTGCTGCGCGAGAATCGGAATGAATCAGTTGTGTAGTATGATGACGTGTATGTTACTTTTACCCCCCACCCCCCCGCCCGTATGTGAATGTCCGTTACTGTTGATTCATTAAAATTAATACTTTGCTGGCATAAGTTATTGAGTTGTACCGAAGTCCTCGTTCGGCCTGACGAAAACACGTTCGGGAACCAGACGATAAAGAACAATTAAAGAAGACGAAAATCGATACACACACCGTACAATCGAACGATCGTGACACCCAAACTTTGAACCTCTTGTCTACACTGTCCTACGAACAGAATGATTTCACGCGGTCACTGTACATCGTCGAACAAGCGTTACCAACGGGAACCGGTGAGAAACATTTTTTCTGCACTGCCAATTATCGAGACCGATGACACACACCGTACATTCTCTTCCTTTCCTGTCGATGCTTGCGGATCGACCAAAGAATATTATTAGACAAATTGGTTTTCCGGGCGTCGTGGACTAGGGGAGGCCGAGCGAATCGAGAATCAGGCGATTTTTCTGAATACCGTGTTAACGCTGTCGATTACGATGATCGCGTGAATCGTTTAGCCCTGATCTAGAAAAGGCAATTGATATAACCCAGTACGTAATCGAATGGTACGATTGGTTCGAGGTAAAAAAAAAAAAATCAAACTCTGATAGAATATTTCTCCTTCGAAGCTCGAACTTTGGACTGGGCTATTTCAAACGTCTCTGCAGGCCCTTTTGCGACACAATTTTCGCGTACACCGCCACTTGTCCTGTTACCATGAAACTTTTGCATCCCGCGATGCCTCCGTCAATGAATCCAGGGGATGTCCCGGGAATAAGGAGACAGAAGTATTTCTGTTTTTCATGTATCAGTGTTTCTCTGTGGCCAGGGCTTTGTTCGAGGCTTAAACGGCCGCAACGTTTAGCAACATTTTACGCGAAAGATTGAGCGGTACCGTCGGTCACTCTAATAATATAAAACGAAGTTACGTCACGTGGTCCGTAACGTGGCTGTGGTAGTGCCATGCATTCCAAATACTTTTGCCAGCTGAAGCACACTGTGACTGTACATTCGGAGATTTCGATCGTTTCGTAGCGTATTCGATTCTTCTACGTTTTTTCTCTGTTTTTTCGGGGAACGCCTCGTTCTGTGTCACACATACACACACAAACACGCGCCTGTGCCCGCGAGCGCGCGCGCGCGCGCGCGCGTTGTCCGCGGTCAGAAGGAAAATTGTTGTCGGGGATCGCACAGTGGAGCGCGGCCGTCTTGGTTGGGTCGTTCGGAAAGAGAAAACGAAAAAAACAAGGGGAAAGAAGAAGCGTGATCAAATCGGGGCGAACGTGTTTCAAACCAAATACGTTGGGATGGAAAGCACATTGGCGTGGCGACAACAGACAACCGAAAATAATAAAAGCTAAGAGGAGAAAAAAGATAACGAAAAAGAAAAAAATATACAAGAGGGAATTGACTGTGGGACGATTAAAACTACAAACGAAACGAGAACAAAGAGAAGAGTTTTTATTAAATTGATTATCTTTTTTACGATTTTACATATCGACGGATGAAAACAAAGTCTTTGCTCCACGTCTGAGTATAAATAAATATATATACATATATAATTTTTTTACTGTTAACGATCGATATTGCCAAACTTAGCGTATAAGGGGAACGAAGGAGTCGAGTCTAGTTTTAACAAAAAAAAAAAAAAAATAAATAATAACGAATGAAACGTTCGAACAAACAACAAACTGGGGTTGTGGGGTGGGGGAATGTGGACGGGATACCGGGGGAAGGGGATGAAATCGTTTTTCGGCGAGCCACCTGTTTAGACTGGAGCCTAAAACCTTGATCTCTTTGCCGTTTCGCGTGAAATTTCACTGTACTTGTTTTTTCCGGTGTGTCTATATTTCGTTTCTCGTTTTTCCGTTGAAGAGGAGGAGGGTCCTTTCGAAATTCTGCCCGACGAACACACGAACGAACACACAAGTATACACAATTTACACGTACATTAACCGGAAACCTCCAACGAAACAGCTTCGTCCTGTGAACCGCGATCAGACATTGTCACTATCCTCGCCGAACCCTGTCGATGATCTACCGAAATCGGTCTGAACCACGAATCCCAAAGAAAAAAGAAAAAGAAAGCAGAAAAGACAAGCGAGAGAAAAAAAGATGATGAACCCAAAAAACGAAAAAAAAAAGATGAAGAAACGCCGAGGCGCAAAGTATCCTTTTTATTTTACATTCCACGTAGCAGAGAGAGTATTGAGGGAAAGAGAGAAAGGGTGAACGAGATGCTGAACGGGAGAATGAGGGAGAGAAAGAGAAAGAGAGAGAGAGAGAGAGAGAGCGAACGAGAGAACGAGAGATACAGTAAGAAAGAGGATTTAAGAAACAGGAGTGAGAGGGAAAGAGAGGAACCACGACGAAGGCGAGGAGCGCGTGTTTTTCGCGACCTGCCGTAAGGATCTCGATCGCTCGCCTGTGTTGTCGATTCGCAAATCAATCGAGAGTCCCGCTAGATTCGTGGCTAATGATGTTTTTTTTCTTTTTCCTTTGTTGCGAACGTGATGATTTTTTTTCTGTGTTTATTAATCCTTTCGCTGCGACAGAATAAATGGAGTTACAGTGAGATGTGTGTAGATCGCACGAATCACACAAGTTTTCTATCGTAGAGAAATTCAGACTACGCAAAGTTTGTTTAAAATTGCAATTCAAATCTTTTTCGTTATTACGAAGTTCCTTTGATCTATTGCGTCGGGAGCTACGGGCAATTATCAAAGGAGACTTGAATTTTCGATTGTTTATCTGTTCAACAGAAAATATACTTTAGAACAGGTGACGAGAACTTGTTTTAAAATACTATTTAGTTTACACTTTGTTAACGTATATATTTAGTATTTAATACGTATTCTTCCCCTTTCAAATAATAGATTTCCTAAGCATTTGCGTTGTAACGTGAGAGAGGTAATCACTTACCGTTTCTAATGCTCAATTTTTTAAGGTTCCCCTTAACAATGGCCTACAAATCTTCCATTGGACTTACATCTAAACTGTCCCCACTTGTGTGCTCAATTCTGTATAATTTCCATTTCAGAATGTCCGTTTCTCGAATTTGTTCAGAAAATTGAGCAGCGAAAGAGCGTAAGCCATCGCCGACGTACGAAATAGTCGACATGGCGTGCCACACGTTTCCGGTGCTCTCGAGGCTCGCTTGCGAATCGCGTTATCGGCTCTGCCGAGAGGCGGTAGCCTATTAGAGCGACCAAAAAGAGAAAAATCACGGAGAAGATGGTAGGAGTCGTGGAATTGGGCCCTGGATAGGGGCCCGGAAAGGTAGGAGGCGAAACTAGGAAACGGAAAGCCGGTCGTGCCGCGAACCAAGTAAAAACGAGTGAGCGAATCGAAATGAGAAGAATACGAAAATGCAGAGACAGAAAGAAAGGAAGAAAGAAAGAGAGAGAGAGAGAAAAAGAGAGAAAGAGATAGAAAGAAAGATGAGTGGGAGAGAAAGGGAGAGAGCGAACGATAGTAAGAGTGAAAGTGAGAGAGAGAAATTATATTATATACGCGACTGTGATCTTTTGGAGAGACTCTCGTGTGCGAGGGGTCGATGTTCTACCTTGAAAGGCGGCGCGGCTCTTTCCGGTGGTTCTCCCCGGTCTCCGAGCATGATCTCTTTATCCTCGACGATCGTCGAAGTCCTCGTGGTCTCGAGCGCCACAATTTTCGCTCCTCCGACGGTAATTATTTTTGTCTATTCACTGGTAAGACGTGGTCGAGTCGTGTCTACGCACTCGAGCTAGCCTAACGCGCACACTAATCGTTGCTCGGGATCATCGAGGCACTCCTAATGATTTACGGAGACGCTCGAGGTGGTAAGGCGCTTCGCTGCCTGTTCCGCGTGGGCTCAGGTAAACTCGAGCAAATATTTCCATCTTTGTTTTCGATTCGTTTGTTTTACACACCGACGATGTTCCTTCTCGTCATGATTATTTCCTTTTCGTTTCGCGATGAATTTGTTCGTACTAATTCCGTTAATAGCCGAATCACGAGAATCTCACGGGATATAGAGAAATTGATACGCGTGTACATTGCGGGGTATACGATTTTCTAAGTACAAAGGGTATGTTTAGTTCGTTTGTGTACATAATATTAGAATGTTAATATTTTTCCGCGAGAATAGGGGAATCCGTACGGTGCTGTGAAGTTCTGGCGTGGCACGTTCTGGGCATAAAGTATCAAAAGCAAACGTTACGTTAAATTTTCCGTGGCGTTTCGCGGTAATTCGGGATTTTCGATTCGAAAACATATCAAAACCGTACAAAACACGACACGCGCGAGTCCACGCGGCGGGACGGGAGCGCGTTCACGCGTTTCGGGAGGACCGCCGGGGCCACGCTGTCCGAATGAAGAAACTCATACACGATAATACCTTATCGAACTATTAGTTATTAGCCTTTTCATCGTCGAGACTCCTAGAGTGCGTGCGATGCTTCATAGGGAACGTACGTGAGAGCGTAACTAAGTATATAAGCATTATTAAAATAAGGCAAGAAGAAAACGGGAGGAGGCGTGTGCATTACGCTGTATCAGTGATGATGTGCGCTGTGAACAAGTAATACACAATTAACCGAGGGTGTGTGCTCTGTGGATCGTGTGAAGAGAGAGAGAGAGAAAAAGAAATAAAACAAGAGAGCGAGAGAGAGAGAGCGACGAGTAACCAGAGTACGTGTGATGCGTGAACGTGTAAATGTGATATAAACAGCGGAAGAGAGATAGAGAGAAAGAGAGAGAGAGAGCGCGCGAGTAAAAAAAGGGTGAAAATAAAAAGAGAGAACGAGAGAGAGAGAGAGAGAGTGAGAGAGAATCTGTGGCGGAAGAATGATGGAGTGAAGTTGGCTCGTGATTCGTCGTGAATCGCGGTGTCACTATTCGAGGGAAGGAAAAACGAATCGTCGATTTGTAAAAGGGAAAAGTGAATCAATAAAAAGAAAAGAAAACGGAGAAGAGGAAGATACAAAAGAAACGAAGCAAAGGATGGAAATGAAAAAAAAAGTTATATAAATTTTGTATCGTGACGCGGTCTCTGAAGTTCGGAGAACTGTCTGCGACGTGGTATCGTAATCTGCGTGGCGGTCGCTGAAATCTTTTAAGCAATTTATAGGGGGAGACTAGAACGTGACGAGAAATGTTCCATGAACGAATAAAACACTCGCAATAAAATAAATTATAAAAAATTGAGAGAGAAAGAGAGGGCGAAGGGTAGAAAGTGAGGGGAGGAGCAAAGTTCCGCGCAAATCAAGCAAGAATTATTTTTCGAGAGATTTCAGCGTTCACCGCCCGGCCCGCACGGTGTCTCCGTTCTTCCGGCATATATATGTGTATGTATACGCGTACATATATACACGTATCTCTCTTCCGAGACCGCGGTGCCGTTGTACGTACGAGACAATATTTTCGATAATATTTTTTAAACGATCGAGTTCGCGAAACACGAGGCCAACGCGTAGAGCTGTTGTTGTTCCAAAGCGTCAGAGTTGTTGCACGGCGATGGAAGGGAGAGGAAGCGTGGATGATCGATGGCCGCGCGACGCGACGCCTACTCGTATACGTGTGTGCGTGTGTATGATGGTGAAGATGATCCTCGATATTTTTCCTTCGACTTTCTTCGAGCGGATCTCGATCGCCATTGCCGTGCATTACCCGTGCGATTTAAAACACTTAGTGAGCGAAGCGAAAGCATACTTACAAACAAACAAACAAACAAACAAAAAAAATCGAAAATACAAAAAGAAAATCCAAAAAATACAAAAAAAACGAGAGAGCGTGAGAGTGAGAGAGAAAGAGAGAAAGGGCGAGAGAGAGAGAGAGAGAGGGAGTAAAGGGAAACGACGAGCGTGTGAGAAGATTGAATTTCTGTGGCGATGCGAAGAGAGATAGAGAGAAAGAGAGAGAGAGAGAGAGAGAGAGAGAGAGTGTGTTGCCTGTCGAGTGCTGCCCGATCGACGATCGGACCAACGATTTATGATTTTACGCATGTGAACAATTCGGACTTATAAACGTGGGCTGAAGCAAGCGAGAGAAAGAATACAAAGAGAACGAGAAAGAAATAATAAAAAAAAAAAAAGAAACGAAAGTGAAGGACGAGTGTTGGATGATGGGAGTCCTGTTTAGCCTGCAATATGTAATTTGCTCACCCTCTCCAATTTGTTTCCCCCGCAGCTCGATACTCACATCGAATCACCCTTCTAATCGGGATCTCGAAATGAAAAAAAGTCAATCAGAAACACGAATTATCCGATCAAGGCCTACTCTCGTATCGTTCAATGATCTCCTATAATCGCGAATTGAACGTACACCGACGTTGATCGAAAGTAGGGGACCACCATCCCGAACAAATGATGCCACGCATTGAAAACGAAGAAATAAACGTTGATCCTGGTCACAAGAATAATCCAATGAGACGCAGGTTATTTACCGAATCTGCATTCCAGTTTGCCCGAAGCGTGAAACGTTATCCCGTGATTCTTTTCGTGCTCGAATCGATTAACTTCCACCGGTCCTCCCGATACTTTCGATCAGCCAGACGAAAAGAAATTAACGTGATCGCCAAGAAGATGCCTCTCGACGCACTCGACAGATTATTTTTCATATCGATACGAGATCGAAGCGGCCCCCTTTCCAGTACAAAAAACAAAGGGCGCCGCTGTCAAGTTACTATGCGAATAGGGGGTGTAATGCTCAAATGCCGCGAACTAATCGACGAAGGAGCTTTATTTTGCTATCGAAGGAATAAATCTCCGCGGGACCTGCGTATCAGGCGGGTTAACGAGAAACTCTCTCCTTCCTCTGATCGAAACCTGCCTGAAAACCAGTCCGATACCGCGCGGAATGATCGTAGAATAGGAGAGGGTGCGGCATACTTCGTGAATGCCGGCGCGAGATGTCTAATCTGTGTTTTTCCGATTCATTTTTTCGGTTTTTCGCTGCGTCATGAGTCGTGTGGAGTCTTGCGAAGAGCCTGTGTTCCTTGTGAAAGATTTCTAAATGACAACGACTATGTGACTTCGGCTGTATCGCTTGAATCTGAGTGGCAGAGCGATCGTGGAATGATTGGGAGACGATTCCTTTGGAAAAAGTGTGCTCGAACGTATGATCGGTCACATTAATGTGATATGAGGCTTACTATGACAAAACAAAAAAAAAAACGAACAATGAATTCCGAAACAAATATGAAACAGAAAATTGACAGGAGAAGAACAATCGTGTTCTGAATTTGAAGGAAAAATAATGATTCCCGGTTCGCGTCGAAATTCAAAGGTCGCGCCGGAGAGAGAGGAGCAGATAGAGAATCGAGCGGGTCCGTTTCACCAACAGAATACACGTTTCCTCTTCTATCTTTCTCCTTCCCCCCTCGTCCGGCTAATTAGCCTGTTATCGCGGCGAGCCGTTTCCGCGGATCCCGCTCGAATCTGTTTACAAATGCGTCGAATCGGTTTCGTAGCGTAAACATTAATGTGGCTGGCTGTACTCCTCACTGTGTGCAAGCTAAGACCGATTATTACGAATCGCCAAGCGACAGTGCCATACGAATATCGATATCATTTCGACTGCTTATACATCGCAACTTCAATTTCGTCGTTTTGACAGAAACAGAAACGAAAACGAACAAAAAAGAAAAAATGTGACAGAAAGACACACACAAAAAAAACGATTAAAAATCCCTCGAGAAAACACAAAGAAAAAGATAGGAGAGAGCACGTTCAACGAAGAAATAGAAAAAGAAAAGATACAAAGCAAAACGTTGAACGCGTTTCTGAACTGAATACTACACGCCCGTCTCGTTTGCTGATCCGAGACGCGGCGAGCGCGCGATCGTTTCGTCCAGCAAGATTCGATCGGCCGGAATGCGCGATTGCTTCCTCGTAATTGTTTTCGCTGAAATTTTCGTTCCTTTTTTCTGTTTCGCGAGAAGATGCAAGCAAAAATTAAAACACAACAAAAAAGACAAACAAAACAAAACGATGAGGATGAAATGAAAAAGAAAGAAAACAAATACATCCGAGACAATTGACCGTGAAATAAATTCCAATTTGAATCTGTACACACGCAGTGATGCCATTATTACCAGTCGTCGCTCTTGCGTCGCGTCGCTCCTCCCTTACCTCCCTTTTAGACCAGCCATCGTTTTACCTTGACCCATCGGTTTCGATACCGGCGATAAAGCATGATCGCCGCCGCAAAATTTCTCGTTCAATGGGACGTGAAACTTTGAACACCCGGTCGACGGGAAACTAACAATTGCCCCGCGTAGTCTTTCACTTCATCAATTGGATTAGTCCGGATCAGAACGAAGCCGTACACCTCGTGATACCGGGAATTCCCGTGATCGCCGATACCCTACCAAAATAGAGGAATCCCGTAACATTTTCTTCCCTCTTCTTGCCGCTTCATTTGCAAACGAGGCAGCTAAGGGGCGCGATACCGCTCGAAAGTATGGAGTCGTCTTTTCAATCAAGCAGAACATTATTTCACTGTTTCAATATAACAATGATTAAACACCGGATATTCATCTCTCATTTCCCAATGCGAATATTAACAAAGGACTCGAAAGTCTTTTCAATTTCCCCAATTGGCGCTCTCGCTAAAGTCAATACGGGAAAGCTTCAATGAAATGTCGCTGGTAGCTTTTAAATTCGCTACTTTATCCGATTGGTTCCATACTTTTGATCTCGCCGATGGATTCATGTAAATGACGAGTATATCGTTCGGAAAGGAAAGTAATTGAATGATAGGTTAATCACGATGACGCGAAATGTCACGCGTTGCGCACCGAGTATGAATCGCGGCCGCCACGCAGCATGTGTCAGCAGTGTTCCTAATCTCCTCTAAGTACCCTTAACCCAATTGAATTAGAAGGGCAGACCCCGCGGGGCACGCGTCGCTGAAGTCCTCTCGCCCGCATTTCTTCGATTTCCTTTTCCGCGCGTGAAACGCAGCGCGGGTGCGTGCGTGAAGGCTCGTTTCGCGGGTGGAACAGTATCGAAAACCGTGCTGCTTGGTGTACTATATCCGGGAGATGAACGGTATCGGTGTTCTCGCGATGAGAATTCCGGAGTAACTCGATTCACCCCTTCGCATAATTTTCATTCGTCTCAGCATTGATCCCACTAAAAAAAGAGGAACCCAGTGCAACCGACACGATTGAAATCCACGGAAATCTACACACGTGTATACGCATTTTTGTCCACGCATCGCTTAACAGAATCCTTTCAACCTTTTCTTTTTTTTTTCTTTTTCTTGAACGGTGTGATGATAAGTGTCTCATAAGGGTGGATTGATTGTCATTTAAGAGAGAGGTCGTACGTTGTGAACGATGTTGACCGGTTAACGGGTGACAACGCGCTCCGATAACCGGGTGTTCCCTGATTTATCCACATTACTTTTGGGTTCGTCTCTTACCAGAACTCACTAAATCTGCTGCGAGAGCTGGCACGGTATCTAAATACTTTTACTACCCCGAACCCGGTCCGCGGAGGACGGTCTCACGGCCGGGAGGGTGGCGAGAAAGAGGACACCAGGATGGAACGAATGGTGCACCGCTCGAACCGTCCACGGAAGGGAGCTAATGCACGTCACGTAACGCTTTTCTAAGGTATCGTCGACGTTTCGGTAGCGTGGACGTGGCCGAACCTCGCCAGAATGGAGCACCTGGATGATTATCAGTCCGCCGAGCCTGCCAGCGCCAAGGGAACGACGAACGCCGACGATGAAGTAAGTTCTTTGAGCACCTAGACCGCGTAGTTTCTTGAATTTCCATCGGTGCACGGAGGTAGAGGGGCTTCTGGGTTCGTCGTCGATGATCTTCGAAGTCACTAGTGAATGTAGAACTCGCGGCGAGGGCTGCGAGCTTCTAAGACACGACCAGGAGTGTGAAATTCCCTAAGAGATTACTTTTCAAGATGAAGTATTGGAATTCTGAATATTTTTTACTAATGTCTGTAGGTGAATCTTATGGGAAATTGATTATGGGGGTACTAGAAGCGTCCATTTTGAGATAGAAGTAGAAACAGTGGAAACAGTAAGGTGTTTGGTCAGCCAGTTTGTAAATGAGCTGATGGAACTGCCAGAAAATGTTCCAACGAATCTTGTACGCAATTTTCTTCGACGGTAATCTTAATCCAATTGTTTGTTTCGGAGATTGAAAATCTCGAAAATTTAAGATCCTTTTCTCGATGCGAATAATCGCGTCCCGTTATCAACTGAAAAATACGAACGCTGATTGATATTGTTATTTTCCTTGACTTGTCGCCAATCAAGATTGATGCGAGGCAATTGGAAAGAATTCGTGTACGATCGTTACGATTAAGAGGCAGGAGTTTCGTATTGTAGGAGGGTTTCGATCTCGACGATCTGCTGCCGATCGTCGGCGAGTTCGGCCGTTATCAGAAGAAACTCCTCTGGCTCGTGTGTCTTCCGGCGTGCCTCCCTTGCGGATTTTGCGCCTTCAATCAGCTCTTTATGGCCAACACGCCGCCTCATTGGTGTAAAGTGCCGGGATTGGAGAACTTGGACGTCTCCCGTCGAAGAAGACTCGCGATTCCGCCCAGTCAGGTGCAGGGAATTGATCGAAAACTCCTCACGATTTCTGCTCAATCAGCTTATATCGCTAGGAATCATTACGAGATATCTGTAGATGTACCAATTAAATTCCAGCCTCCAAATCTCTACTCTACCCTTTTAGTCGCTAGTATTATACACTTATATCTCGTGTACTTCAACCGAACACCTTTTTTGCTAATGTCCATCCTCTATTGCAATCCTCTATGCCTTCTAAGTAATCGTATACGAACACAGTTCCTAAAAGCTGTCAGGTACTATTAGGATCCAAAAATCATAGGTGTAAGCTCAAATCTCTACCAGACTTGCATCCCCTAGAGTGCCACTCCAGCTCCGTTTAGCAGCGAATTCCTCTGTGCTACCTCATTATAACAATCAGTTTCACAAATAGGACGATAATGAAACGTACAGCCAATGCACACGTTACGACATCGATTGGACGACAGAGAACATCTCAGTCGTGACGGCGCCGTCATCCCTGCCGAACTCTTCATGGCCGGTCGTCCCCTGCGATCATGGCTGGGAGTACGAGATGTCCGAGATAACGTCCTCCATCGTTATCGACGTACGTTCTTTATTTCCCCGACGATCCTAGCTAACTAGTACCCTAATCCCACTACTTAATTACTGTACTGAAACATTTGCAGTTCGATCTAGTCTGCGACCACGCGATCTATCCGACGATCGGCCTGGTCGCCCTGAACACAGGTGGTCCGATAGGGGTGTACCTGTTCGGTACCCTGAACGACAGGTAATTAACGTAACGATTCGCCGTTGGAACTATCACTTCATAGATTTTATTCTGTTGAGCAGGATCGGCAGGAGGCTGTCCTTCTTCACGTGTCTGGCGACCCTGATCACAGGCGGATTTCTAACGTCGATATCGAACAGCTTCTGGACCTGGGCCGCGACGCGTGTGGTCGTAGGCCTGACCATACCCGCCATTTATCAGATACCTTTTATCATATGTAAGATCGATTGAAACGATAATTGAACCGAAGGAAGCAGCCCTACCGCCGGTGAACCAATTTCCTCATCGAACTTTTCTCTGATTTCCCGCTAACAGCGCTGGAGTTGGTCGGCCCGAATTATCGGTCGTTCGTGACGGTGATGACTTGCAGCTTCTACACAATGGGTTTGTGTATGCTAGCCGGCGTGACCTATTTGATAAGAGACTGGCGGACGCTAGCCATAACTACGAGCGCGCCGTTTCTTTTGTACATATTGTATTGGTGGTGAGTCGGAGTCGAAGATAAGCGAGCCGTTATGGTGTCAGGCGCGCAACGGAGACGCTTTAAAACGTTCGAGATAATTGCAGGTTCCTGCCGGAGTCGCCGAGATGGCTGCTGGCGAAGGGACGCCTCGTGGAGGCGAACGACATCCTCGAGAGGCTCGCGAAAGTCAACGGGAAAGAGCTGCCAGCCTCTTTTACCCAGAAACTCCGGCAGCGGATGATGATGTCACGGTCCAAAAGTGAAGAGGAGAGATTGCGCAGCGGGCCAGGTGTCCTCTCGCTCTTCAAGACGCCGAACATGCGCTTGAAGACGTGTCTAATTACCCTAAATTGGTAAATCAAAGTCCAAGTGCCCGATAATCCCGATAGCGCGATGAACATCCGATGTGTCGTACCGGCTCGCGAGATAGCCGTACTCCAATGGAGAATTCGCGGCTGATTAAAACGTTCTCGGATAAGAGCGAGTACCATTAAGGTCTTTCTTACCGAGTGCCATTCAGGTATCTCTCCGGCGTATCGAGATCGATAGCAATCGGCTTCTCTTGTTTACCTGTGGAGTTGAGCTTCGACCGTTTGAAGGAAACATTGATGGATGAAGCATATTCATGTTTGACTCGTTCAAAAACCAAGGCGGTTAAGTTTGGAAAACAAAAATTCAGAACATTAATGTTTTGACTTCTGAAATTGTGATACGACGTATTCAGAAACTATAAAAAGGGCTTTTTGATCTAGACACCGCGTAGATACGAATAAATCCTGTAATAACTGAGAAGAATATTTATTCCATTAAAATTGACAGAAATCAGGGAATATCAAAAGATCGACTTAACCGCACTGTTTTCTGAGCGACTAATTTATTGATCGTAAAGTCTACGATACAAGCATACGCCCCTTGTAATTGGGTGTTCGACTTTGTTTACGTTTGAAGCTAGATTGTGTCTTGTCACGGGGCGGGTTCAGCTAAAGTTCAACAACAGATTAAACGCATAGAATGTTTTTTAGACCCGCCTCCTTCGTTTATTTTCGAGTGCTATTTTGTTTCGGTTTATTGGAGCTATCGGCGCACGATACACGTGTTAACAACAATGGCAAAAAATATCTGTGTTTGGTTGTTGTTTGCCCAGGTTCGCCAATAACATGGTGTACGTTGGCTTATCGTACTACGGCCCGGCGTTAGGGAACGAGGAGCATCTCAGCTTCTTCTTTTCATCCCTCGCGGAAATTCCCAGCTACATGGCGTGCTGGGTCGTGATGGATCGATGGGGACGCCGATGGCCGCTCTGTCTGTGCATGGTCGTGGCCGGGGTTTCCTGTATCGCCACTGTGCTCCTCTCATCCGGTACCCTAACTTCGACTGATCGATCGAACGATGACGCTCGAGTATCCCGTGCCCTCTGAGCTTTGAGATAGACGAGCGCAATGTTCACCAATTTATTCCGGGCTGCTCAACGCTGTCACATTAACTCTCAATTAATTATAACGCGAAACGTTCATAAACATGATTAATTTAGACAATTACGAGGAGCGTATGACGCAATGAATCTGTCCAGATGGACGTATAGCGAAGCTAAGATAATTCTTAATTAAATTCTTGAACCTATGGTAGAAGAGGGACGAGTTTTAAGAAATGAAGTCTGATTCGATCATTGATATACATTAAAGATTCTACCAAAGATTATGAATTTAGGGGTTGAAATCAGATAAGCGATCGGTTTTAAGCATCTCGTCGATCATCGTCAACGTTGATCCGTTATATAGTTAATTATTCACCACGTAAACGAAGTGTGAAAACGCTTGTCCATCTCAAAGTAGCAATCGAAGGTTTAAGAATAATGTAAAATTAAGAAAAGAGATCGTAACTATCGTTATGAATGTGGATAGCGATAAACTGTCGTCGCCTGGTTCACAGCGTCATCAATCGCGGTAGCGCCTACGTGCATCCATCACAAATACGCGACAAGCTAATCGCATTTTCTTTTAGACGCCGTAGTGGCCACGCTGATTCTATTCCTGTTATCGAAATCCGCGATATCGGCCTCGTTTCTCATTATATACCCGTTCGCCGGTGAACTTTACCCCACGCAACTGCGCGGCGTAGCGATCGGTTTCTCCGCTTACATCAGTGGTCTCGGGCTAATCATTATTCCTTTTGTTACATATCTGGTAAGTGATCGTAAATAAGTTTGTCGTGAGGTCAGCCATGGGGACCGACCGACCGACCGTCGATTTGCGTCATTCCAGGGCAAGGAGAACTTGGTCTTGCCCCTCGTGATACTGGGATGCGTCTCGGTGATCGGTGGACTGTCTGGCCTGCGTTTGCCCGAGACGCTGCATCATCGATTGCCCCAGACCGTCGAGGAAGGGGAGCTGTTCGGGAAGGATTGGACCTGTGCCGACTGCTTCCGTTGCGTTCCAATAAAGTACGTGCACTCGGTAGCGATACAGAGCCGACGTTCAATCGGACTCCCCGTAGATCCTCTAAACTCCTGGCACTCTTCGCGCTGTTCATCCCCAAAGTCGCAACTGTTTTTTTCACGCGTTGACACAGATTTGGAGGAATGTGTTCTTACTGCCAGAATCTCTCGTGTGCTAAGAAAAATAAATGGATCACGGCGAGAGCGAGTTAGATGAAGAAACAGTGAACGCTAGGTCTATACAGTAGAATCAGAGATTATCTAAGATTTCCTCGTGATGTATTGTTTAATAGCGTACGAGTCATGGTTGTTCAACGAGTACAATCAACGGAGATCTTGCTATAATTAATGGCATTGTAACATTTTAACTGGAATCAATGAAACCGTGAACTCCTGTTACATCCGAAGAACCGTTTCATTTAGCCGACTCGTTTCAGTCGTACGGATGAAGATCTATAGTCGTTCCTACTTCTAGACCCTCATCCGCCGCAGCCTCCTACGAAGATCTATCAGCCAGAGAGACGGTAGAGATGCACGAGGTGCCCGAACCACCGATCACCATTCCCCAACGGTTACTAGAGGAGCAACAGAGGCCGAGCGGCGCGAGCGTGCGTCGGCTGGTCCGCCAGTCCAGCGTGATGGACACGCAGCGGGACTCCGACGGTTCCATTAAAATGACTTACTGGTTCTAGACTCGAGACTTCGTGGTTCAAATAAAATTTCAGAGAACGAACAACTGAGAGTAGGTTTATTGCCCGCAACGATTTCACTTTCTCACGTCGGAGTTTTGTTTGTTTGGACTTTACCCGATGACATCTAACATTATCAACGCTGTATCAGCGTCGGATCTAGAATTAAAGCATCGTCATTCGGATCTATGGTACATCGATCAGGGTACACTCGAACTTTGCAAATCACTGTAGCCTATAGAAACAATACTCGTTATTAAAGAACACCGAACATTTCCTCGGAGCGACCACGTAAAGATCTTTCAATAAAAATCAGGAACAGTTGGAGGAACGAGACGAACGGTTCGTGTACATCTTGCAATTTATTCCCACAGTTGGTATACAAAACACGAAGATTAGGGGGAGGAGAAATAAGAAAGGAGATGAGAGCCGTCGCGGTGTTGATCGGAGTTGCTCGCCGTGATCTCGGTCCAATCTCTGCCCGACCGTGTCTCCTATCCTTCGAGTCGGTTCAGAGTCGTGTGGTTCTGTTGTAGCAGCTGTAAGTGGGTGGATCACTGTACGATTTCGATGCACGATCCTGCACCGATCGACGCGAGATTCTTTGCTGGCCTATTTACCTCTCCAGTAATCGCTGCTGTAACTCTGGCGGATAGGACACGTAGATGTAGTGGTCGGGCATGACCTCGTTCGACGACGGCAGCTTCTCGTCACCGGGCTCGCATTTCCTTCGTTCGGCCGATCTACCCTCGCCTGGACCACTCGGTTCGTGTAACGACGACGCAGCCGCGAGCTTGCCGTCCGTGTAGTCCAGGCTTCCGGCGCCGTCCAATGTATCGTCGTCCGCGGAGCTGTTGGAAGAAAACTTTGTTATCGTTAACACGCTTGCCAACGTGCGCTAGAAACGCTCGAGATTCTTCTAACGAAGGCTATTCTTCTAAGAAGAGAAGACTCGACTTGTGACGGTTTCTTAGTTTCCGTTGTAGGTACTGATATCCTGAAGAACGTCTAGACTTCAAAGAAAATCTTTCATTTCTATGGAATAACGGGAGAAGAATGACAATCTTGCGCCGGTTAAAATAATCTGGAAAACTTTGGAACGTTCGTTGTCGCGAGAGGTAACTGCACTCGAAAGATTTTATGACGAACGTCGAAAACATTTTACGTAATGTCTGGTGGAACTTCGTCGCGTGTCGAGTTGTTTTGTAACAATAATGACTGTCGATTTCTTCGTGGGAAACGGAATAGAGGTCGCGTACTTTATATTTTGGAAATATACCGAATCGCATGATCTTCGATTTCTCGGAATGATTTCACTTTCCTCGTTCGCGGCGGATTGTTTTGATGGCAATGTTGTATACAGCTGTTTGTTTTCCTGTGTTGGACTAACGGGTGACTGAGTTTTTTTTTCGCCTGAATTGAATCGGTCTAGGCGATAAGCGACGCGATATGTCGCGATAACACGGATGTCCACTCTTCTTGAGCATTCTATTCGCCAGTTGAGTTGTGTTTATAAGCAGAATGTTGTTTTTGTTGAATACGAGGAATTTCGTGTACCAATCTAATATTATCTATTTTATGGAGCAGTGATTAGCCAAATATCTATCGCTTCGCCAATTTCTCGAATAAAATATTTTCCTTATGATGTAACATGTTTTGTAACAGATTAGATGTTCGTCTTGATGTCGAATTGATTTCAAGAAATCGAAGTTCAAGCGGAAGTGTGTGCCCTTGAATGCAATTTCGAATGCGCCGATTATGCCAGACACGTCAGAGCTTGCGCAAATTGCTAGACAACGCGATATAAAATTATCTCTTATCGCTGCACTTCGGTAAATACACATCTGGAATGCCGATAACGCGCTGGAAATACGTTCAACGGACAGGGATGTGCCAATTGTCGCAGTCAAGCTATGAAAGAGAACAAGAAATGCAGAACTGTTTCCAAATAATCGTTTATACTTTCTAATTTCGCATTCGCCTGACTTTTATCAAAGTACTCATACAAATTGCTCTTGGATCTGTTTCCAGCTAGCATAAAGTTCTACATAAATTCACTGAAAACAAACGAGATCTAGAAAAAAGAGAACCCTTTGGCATCTTCTTGCTGTTGTCACTGATCTAGAATTTAGAAGAAACATTAATGAGTGAGTGGATCAAGATTGATTATCAACTGTCACAACAAAATTGCATGCAATCCTTTATGATCGTGTGGAAATATGTGATTTAGATTCGACGTACGTACTTGAACAGGACCCAGATGACATAGTAGCATGCATAAATCGACGTGGACAGTATAGTCAGAAAAATAATGAGCAGGTACCAAGGTGTGTGCCTCTGTTGCCTCTTCGTGTCCTCCCAGTACCTGTCGCAGCTGAGATACCAGCATATTGCGCGGTTTAGCTCCCCTATGTCGTAACAAACATTCATGTGATCAAGAAATCTCGAACTACCCGGTCTGTATTTGTTAATCCACGATTATTTACCTTCGATCTCTTGAAAATCTCGTACCGAGAGATTCGTCAAAAGTCCAGCGATGCAATCGCGAACCAGTATCTGTCGATGGCACAAGCGACAAGAGAATTATCGTCGTTATCGAATTAATCCAAGCATAATATGATCACCAGAATATCAAAGAGTCGAGTCTTTTGATTATTGCCTCGAAAGTAAGATTCTATTTAAATCAATTTGTTCGAAGTTTCTGAATAACAATGGAAATTCAAGGGAAGTATTTGAAATGAATTTTCTTGATTTCAAAAGACTCGATCGTTGGGTATGGTGGCACATAATCGCAATTTTACGGCTACATAATTCACGAGTTGGGGACTGATGTCGATTACCTTGAAGTATTTCGACGAACGATATAGATAAAACGATTACATCGAGTCGGGATCGAATCAAGCTGGAGAATAGCTGTTCACTTTCTACAAGAAGCGTTTCTAATTACTCGGAATTAACTGACCAACGACGAACCAAGCGTTTTTACGAGGATCAAAGCCTTCAAACAGCGACTGGTACCTGAACGTCAAATTCACGCAGACTTTCCTCGATGCCCATAGAATTCTCTGGCTTGGAATTTAATTCATCAGCTACGAACAGCTCTCCATCTGCTATCAAAACTCGTCGTTCCGATAAGACAACAACTTAATTTCTTCGAATCCAAGAAACATTTGCATAATTCACTATTTCTCATATCGAAATGAGACAATGGTTACTTCAGAGAAATGGTCCTACGTGATCCCCGTATCTTCCCCAGATAAATATGTTTTCTAACCGTCTCTTATTCTTATCATTTCTATTCCGTACACATTTATACTATAACGGATATTAATATTCATACCATGATCCATCTATACAACCGTTAATCATCTTATTGGAAAAAAAACCATCAATATATAATAACCTGATCGACGTCTCCTATATCCAAGAATCTAGATCTATCAACTCGAGTGTCTATCCTCAAGCATCAAGCCCTTCGTTTAAAATTCAATTCGAATAATTCAATCAATCAATTAGAACATTCAATCTCCGAATGATTCCTCGAAATGTATCGCCTGCGAACCAAGTAAGACCATTTCGAAGCTAAATCCCGAGGACCTCCGGGGTACGTAAACTAACTTCGCACTGCAACTTCAGCTTCTGCAGCTCCTCCGGCTTGCAGTTGGCCTTCAGCTTCCTCAGGTGGAGCCCCTTGCGCCTCTGCTTCTTGTCCACGGCGGGTAGAGCGGCCTCGACGAGGTTCTCCTCGTCGTCCTCGTCGTCCTCGTCCTCCTCCTCCTCCTCGTTGTCGCAGGCGTTGCTCTTGTTGTCCGGGCCAGCGATCTCTACGTAGTACGCCATCCCGGGTAGTCGGTGATTATCGAGAGCGCCGGTGTCCTCCCGGTGACAGTACTGGTGGATGTTCCTGACGGCCCCGCCGCCGGACATCGTGCAGGACTTCTCGACCGGGTACGTTTTCGACGACGGCCCGCGCAGGCTGCACGGCATCACCGAGGTGGAACGTTGCTCAGTGTTCTCCTTCCAGACTTGGATGTCCGTGCTGTGGTGGGCTGCCTCGTCGTCTACCAGCGAGCTCTCGAAGTCACGGTTACCCAGGACGTCGCATCTCATGATGTCGCAGTAGTCCGCGAGGCACACCGCATCCTCCGCCTTGCGAAACGACCGGGTAAGCGATTTTTGTTACAGTTACATGGGGATCTTTGTGTGGATGTTAATCGTTAGGGGATAATAGAGTACTGAGGTTTCTAATGGATTTATCGTTCAATTTGTACTGCGACGAACTGCTGTATGAGTATTGAAACTATGCGATGTTCGAATTCTTTGATTCGATTGTGTTTGGATAATGAGTAGTACAGGTAAACATAGAGTCCGCCTTTTGGCCAAGGGAAAATCGAAGTGACATTGAGTTTAGTAAACAGTTGGTACAAGAACTGAAATATTGTTTGATTGGTCGTAGATTGAGGGAGTGAAAAGCCCTCGAAGTTGAGGGTGAAAATCATGCGTGGCGGAATGCTGGTTGTTAATTATTAAATATCTGAATCGAGAATTTTGGGAGGACGCTACGTACATGTATAGAAACTGTTCCTAACCTAGCAGCACCTTGAACTATTCACCCTCTCCATTCGAGGGTGTTTTATTAAATTAGCAGCGGTATACGACAGACGTACCGTGTTAACGTTACTCTTGTGTCTGTTATCGAAGTGGGCATCCAGGTGCTTCTCCGCGTAGAAGGACTTGCCGCATAGTCCGCAGGTCCACTGGGAAGGTCTGTGCTGGTGTTTCGCCCTCTGCTGCGGCCGAAAAATGTCCCGGCTCTCGTGGAACGGACACTCGATGGGCAGCTCTACCTGATACTTCTTCAGTATGGGCATCCATCTCTGAAATCTCGACAGAGCTGAAGGAATCGCTTGGCCGTCGTGTCTAAAAGCTACACCGTTCGCTAGAACTAAGCCCCCGTTAAACTACCCCCCCATCACTGCACCATCGACACCGGAAAAAAAAAGTCAACAACCATGCTCGGAACCGAAAATTCTACCAAGGTAAATTAAACGGTTTGTTGTTCTTTACCTTCTGGACTATCCTTCTCACCACGGACGCTCGATCGCGGGGGCATGATATTTTAAAGACGCTGGGTCCTGGCCAGGGGATTACGGACAAGAGTAACACTATCAAAACCTACAAACGTAAAAGACGATAGACACAATCGTCCCCGTGAGTTCCCCTCACGAAATCAGGTGATTCAAGGTTTCGAAGATGAAGGGGTTTGATCGGGGTGGGAATGATGCGTCGTTTCTACTGTCCGATTCGCGTCGATGCCCATGGTTTTACCCGCATCTCATCGTGCTTCGTTATCTCTCGTCACAACACGAAACCGAATTCGATCGCGGACGTCCCCGTAAATTGCGTCGTTCGGACTCCGTGCAATCTAGCTGGCCTAGATTCAGCCTGGTGACGTCTTACGGTCGAGTCGGCGGGCATGTTAGATCCACGGTACGCGGGGTGCACGCGCATAAGCAGACGAATCTACTCGGCTCGATGTAGAATGAATCGTTTCGCGTGTCGTGCGTCCGTTCTACGTACATACGTACATACGTGGTGGTAAAGCGGAGATAATGAGAAACAGGGAAATTGTTATACATTTGGTTGAACACGCACTCGGATCACTCTCGTCATCGTTCCGCAGCTCTCACGGGGGGCACCCTGATAAATCGATCGTTCGACGTCCGTCCGATCTCGACGGGGCCAAGAAAAAATTGATTCGCAATGACGCAATCCCGGTGACGTGACGAAAGGTGACCATTCTGGCACGCATCGGTCGCACCGCTCCGGCCCCGTTCCCGTTAATTACCTCGAGATGAAAGGGTTGGGTCCTCATTCATAGCCCCAGGATTGCTCCTCGCGGTTGCGACCTGTGCCGCTCACGGAAACCCGGCACACACGGCTCCGGAACGGTTTTTTCTCTTTCACGCTGTTTTCTCTCTGTTTCCAACCGCGGAATTCGCGCTCGGTCTGTTCACGGTCAACTGGGGATGCGTCGGGGGTTGCGGCGTGCACGGACTACAGGGGTTGGACGTCGACATGGCGGCGTCGTGGCGCTACGCGCAGGGGTGAAACGTCGCGGGGCCCTTGATCGGAGGATTCGTCCGCCGAGATTCGACGGTTTTCCACCGTTAACGGTCGTTGTCCGTGGGAATTAAATCGGCGGGATCCGATCGCGGGATGTGACCGATCGG
Organism: Nomia melanderi; assembly: GCF_051020985.1. Taxonomy (NCBI): domain Eukaryota; kingdom Metazoa; phylum Arthropoda; class Insecta; order Hymenoptera; family Halictidae; genus Nomia; species Nomia melanderi. Next base: position 37,261,795 of record NC_134999.1, read on the forward strand.
GAGGGGACCTCGGCCATTGGTCCTCCGTGGTTCGAGTTAGTTCGTGTTCGTAGTTGCTAATTAGATTCCGTTCATCTGCGATAAAGATGATTATCTTATCTCGAATGGGACACCGTTTTCTATTTAGAATTGCCGAATGTGAACTCTAATCGAGCGACGGCGCCAGGGAAGATGGGATTCTTCGAGGTGTATCGATGAGAATATATTGCAACTCGTTTTATTTATTATACACTGCTTCTTCAGTTTATTTCTCTTATAAATAGGAAGTACCTTTTTTCATTTTCTTTGAATTTCGGTGTACTGGAAGATAGTTTTAATTGTATTGTTTAGGGGATGATTTGCTAGGGATTCTGCGGAGATACTTCAGTTTATTCGGGAAATCATCTGGAAATTGACGTTGGTGTTTGATACTGTATCTGTGGAGCAGTGTACGTAAATAATATACTATGAAACTTTCGAAATCTGAGTTCCACGGTTCGTGGTACGGTCCTGGACGCGCCGGAGGACGTTGGAGTCGGCGTCAATGACGGCGCGCCGACGCATCGACGACTCGGCAACGTGCCGAGCGGAATCGTTCGAGTTAAATACGTACAGCGGGAGAAAATGTAGTTTTCATCAGCCCCCATCACTCTACGGTAAAGAAACTCGATTAGCCCGATGAATAGTTGAAAGTTGAGCTATTGTTTCGAGTTTGACGTTGATTCTTCCAGAGACTGATCATTTTAAACGCATACCGTTCGAACGTTTCGTTTTTATGAAGTCTTTCACGTAAGTCACGTATTTCCGATAATACAAAATTAACTGACGCACGAGAAAATCAACACGTAAACAAACACCTCGTTTCTCACCGAAGTTTCCTCAACTCGAATATTCAAATTAATTAGCAAACACTGTTTACCATCGTTACGATACAAACTGATACGTTCATCTATTTCCGTCGAAAACATCTGCAACCTCGAGATCTCATTACTAGGAATCCAACTGTTTACCTCGTTTCTCGTTCACCGCCCCGACGATGCCTTTGCTTTTTCAATTATACAATACATTATAATTCTTCGTATGCACACTCCTTTCTCGCGCGACTTTATACACGAACGCCGTATATCATGCGTCACCGGATCACGAACCGTAGGAGTCGCTATCCCGATTAGTCGTATGCAAATTGATATCATAAAGATGCGCGGATAATTGTAATCGCTTTGTCGACGAACGATAACCGTCCCGACCCGCGAGAACGGGATTTTCGTCGGCAGATGGCAAGAGGGGAAACGTTCTCGCAGGTGACCCCGTTTGCTCCTCGGACAATTCGTCATTACCCGCCGTTCCACGATTGAACGGCCGCCCTTCTTCCCGGCGAGTCGCCGGCCGAGCCGAACGCTGTATCGATTACGTAATCCGAAGGAACGTGATCCGCGCGATTCAATTACATAACTCACAGCTGCAGACAATAAGCTGTTTTGTTCGGAGAACGATCGAACTCAATCCCGACCTACTGATAAAAAATCTCTAAATCACCACTACCCTACATCGTCTCGCATTCGAGTACCTCCGTTGAACCAATTTTGCATACTTCTCTTCAGATAAGAGAACATTCTCATCGTTGTTATGCAATAGATTCATTGAATGTTCGCTGATATCGAGTTCAAAGGAACTTTTATATCGTTCCTACGGAGCACTCTTTTCCTCGTAATTCTTCCACGCTTTATCTATTCTTCAGCCGAATTCCCTATTAATCTCTCCGACCACTTCCGCGAGCCAGAAAGCTAATATCAACCATCAATAACCTCATCCCTCATGCTTCAAACTCCTCCCATCGATTTTGAACCGATCGCCACAGAAGATCGCAGAATTACGAACTTACATACCAATCGCGATATTAGATGTTTTTTTGCCAAATGTTTTCGCGCGAAGATAGTATCGCGGCGCCACCGTTCGCCGATCGGACACGGCTGCAGCGCGGGGGCGGCAGGGTCAGAGTGCACGGTGCGCGATTGCGACGCACAATTCGCGTACGCCGCTGCACGTAGCGGCAGGGTTCGTTGTACACGAATAGCCCTCCTCGGGAATGCAAAATCCTCTCTTCGCGGTGGAACCTTGGTGCACGCCTCTTACCCGAGAGCGTCCGGCTCGGCTGGGGAGGGGAACATCGGTACCCTACCCGGCCGCACCGTGCGGCGAGTAGAAGTTCACTGGTTTGCCGGGGAATCTCGTAGTCTGTCAGTGAAAACAGCCGCGACAGTTGCTCGCGAGTCATCGTCCGGTGTTCCGTTACGCGACGTTTCCGCGACTTTTCCCGTGGGATACCGACAGAAAAGGTCGACGAACCAACGAGAGAGACCCGGCTGCGCGTTAGTGCCGTTTCGTTGGCCGATCCTTCTGGTTGAAACCGGCTGAAACCGGCGCGATACCGTGTACGGGGTCGAGCGTTTCGAGAAGGTAAGCTTTCTCTCGCGGCCTAGCATTTTCCTCTCGCGCGTTTAAACCGGTCCCACCGCGGCCGGACCCCTTGACGCGCCGGGTGCAACAGGTTATTCGCGGGTGCGATCGATCGGGAGGAACGAAATACCGCGCGACTGCCGCTGCGAGCTCGCTTTCGTGCTTTCCGGTCGGTTTTCCGCGCACGGTAAGCGTCGCCGATGGTATCGGGGATGTAAGGAATCGTGGTTTGTTAATGATTTTCATGGATACGCGGGGGAGGAAGTAAAGTTTGCTGGAGTGGAAGTCATTGTAGCTTGTTGGTGTTTGTGTTGGTCGGATTGCGTGGAGGGAAGAGTATAATTATTTTGGTAATTAACTTGCTTCGGTTTTCTTCTTGTGTAGGAATTTGTAGAGTTGAGAAGTTCGCTAGACAAATGAGATTTAGATTGTACATTTCGGTTTTCTCAAGATTTTAGTTTGTTTTGTAGTATGAGGCTAGTTACATTGTGGTTTCATTTGCTTTTGATTATAGTAAGTTGCCTTTTTCACTTATTCTCTTTGATTGTGGCTTAGACTGAAATGTACAACCGCTGTTCAAAAGTGTCCATTTGACAAGGCTACTATTGATCTTTTTATTTTATTATTAACCACGCACACGATTGTTTGACTGTCTTTTCTTTGAAATGTGCCCCGGAAAAGCCTTGAAACCTTCACGTGGAAATTATTTAAATGTAGATGATCGAAGTTCCACTCCGTGAACACAGTGTCAATGAGTATTTCGTCGCTGGAGTGCAATGATATGCAATACTGTGCAATTGCGACGTAAACAATATTTCATGGAGCGCGAAGTTTCACTGTTTTCCTTATGCCGAGGTTATGAATCATTGCTTTATTCGTCTACGACGCAAACAGCTGTAGAAAACGATTTAACTGTTCGAGTGGCAAGCGGCGCGATCGCGCTGTTACACTGTCTAAAAGTGTCACTCTATCGGATCGTGGACTGCAATTAACATTATTTATTCGTCTTCCTTTCAATTATCTATTTTTATTTATTACTTGCTTAAAAATGAAAAAACAGAATCCTGCTATTTACAATCTTTTCGTATAAAACCAGAGAAGCGTCATTCAGTTTCTGAACTGAAACGAAAGGCACTCGGTTAATAGACACAACTACCTGTTCACCAATGTGGGTTACAGGAAATACGTCAGCCTCGTATATTTTCGTATCTTGTAGTGTATTAATAAATATTAGTACGTTACGTTTCGTCCGCGAAACACACAAAACGATTGCCGCACGAATGGGCTAGTCTCGATGATCAGCTGTGATCGAGCTGTTTCATTCGTGACACAGTCCATTAAAGAGTCTTATAAAAATCTCGTCGCGGTACGTTTATCAACACGTCGTAGTTGCGAGTGATAGAATAATTTATAGCTACAAGGCACAGCGAATGCATTACAATATCTTAGCAGTTTTTTCTGTTATCCGTTTTTTCAAAGTTTCACGTTTCCACGTTTCTTTTATTAATCGCGACCTGTGAAAAAAGGTGACGAGACGACAATAGAATAGAATTAACTGCTCGTTCTCGCACAATTCGTTGCACTGTATTCCGAATGTTGTTATCACGTTTCTCTTCGAGTCACACGCGATCGAGTCGCATTTCATTTCGATCTGTTTCCCATTCACGGTGTCGCCGCACGTGTCGCAGACGGAGCAACAGAGTATCTCTTTTCGATGAAACCGTGAAAGCGTTAAACACGATAATTGTTCGCCGCACGTCGCGGAGTCTAAGTTCAGTACCGCAACTCATCATTCAATTACATCAATGTCATACCAATGTGCGAGTGTATCGCGTAACGCCAACAGTTTGCCGCAGTCCCCTTCAGTCTGGCGTTTAATAGAGACGTTAAAGAAAAGTGGAAGTTGACGGTTCGTAAATCAGTGAAATCCATCATTCCCGAGACGCTCGGGCATGTCCTTAAACATTACACAACGACTCGGTCGCGTTGTTTCGAGCGGATTAAAGTTCAGAGTAGACAAATTCGACGAACCGACGAATCGATTGTTTTAATTCTCTTCATTAATACCATGAACGTAACTTCTCTCGGAGCATGTTTATCCTACAAGTTTGTAGCAGTGCTAGTTTACATTTCAGCGTAGAAACATTACGGCGCAGTGTTCATTTTTACGGAATGTTATGTATAAACAAGCAATCCAAGTTCATAGTTCGCAAAAACACTGGACTCCCGACCGTAGCGAATACGTAATACCTGTAAGTATTTATTATGAGTCTCTTTCATTGACATCCGGAACATTCACAGCTCCGATAGAGTTTACGTTCTACTTCGAACGTTTACCTCGAAACGCGATACTTCACAGCATTGTCTCGTGATCCTTGCATAAGCAGGATAACGTCGAGAACACCCCTTTTACACCGAAGAATAAAAATAAAATGAAAGATTCGATAACCGCGTTAATCAGTGGCAATTTCTTTAATTGCAATTCCCGATCAAAACAAATTTGATATTCGTATGTAAAAACTTATCCGCGAGGTTAATTATTCGATCCGACAAATAACGTGCTCCGACGATTCAGATAGGGGCCGAGTTGTATTCGTATTTATTAAATTCGGTGCGAAGTCTAACGCGATAACGCGCGTCACGGAGAGGTTAATTATTTCCTACACTCCCCCCAATTAC